>NC_057835.1:48615000-49240000 GCF_910594005.1 Cervus elaphus
TTATCCACCCATCAGCTGATGGATATTTTCACTGTTTTTCACTTTTGACGGTTATGAATGCTGTCTATTCACCTACATTCATCTACAAGCTTTTGGGTGGATATACATTTCTATTTCTCTTGGGTTTATACCGAGGGCTGAAATTTCTGGGCCATATAGTAACTATATGTTTAACTTTTTGAGGCACTGACAGACTGTTTTCCAAAGTGCCTGAATGGTTCTACATTCCCATTAGCAATGTGTGAGAGCTGCACACATTGTGCTTTTACCACCCTTCTTATTGTGTGAAGTTTTCATTACAGTCATCCTAGTAGGTACAGAATGGTATCACACTGTGGTTTTGAATTGCATTTTCATAATGACTAAAAATGTTAGTGAGCATCTTCTCACCTGCTTGTTCGTCAGTCAGTTCAGTCCAGTCGCTCAGTCGTGTCCGACTCTTTGTGACCCCATGAATCGCAGCACGCCAGGCCTCCCTGTCCATCACCAACTCCTGGAGTTTACTCAAACTCATGTCCATCGAGTCGGTGATGCCATCCAGCCATCTCATCCTCTGTCATCCCCTTCTCCTCCTGCCCCCAATCCCTCCCAGCATCAGGGTCTTTTCCAATGAGTCAACTCTTTTCATGAGGTGGCCAAAGTACTGGAGTTTCAGCTTCAGCATCAGTCCCTCCAATGAACACCCAGGACTGATCTCCTTTAGGATGGTCTGGTTTGATCTCCTTGCAGTCCAAGGGACTCTCAAGAGTCTTCTCCAACACCACAGTTCAAAAGCATCAATTCTTCGGCACTCAGCTTTCTTCACAGTCCAACTCTCACATCCATACATGACCACTGGAAAAACCATAGCCTTGACTAGATGGACCTTTGTTGGCAAAGTCATGTCTCTGCTTTTTAATATGCTATCTAGGTTGGTCATAACTTTCCTTCCAAGGAGTAAGCGTCTTTTAATTTCATGGCTGCAGTCACCATCTGCAGTGATTTTGGAGCCCAAAAAAATAAAGTCTGACACTGTTTCCAGTGTCTCCCCATCTATTTCCCATGAAGTGATGAGACCAGATGCCATGATCTTAGTTTTCTGAATGTTGAGCTCTAAGCCAACTTTTTCACTCTCCTCTTTCACTTTCAACAAGAGGCTTTTTGTCATAAGTATATCTTATTTGGAGAAATGTCTCTGTATCCTTAGACTAATTTTTTAAAAACTTTTTATTTTGTATTAGGGTATAGCTGATAGTTTCAGATGAACAGTGAAGGAACCCAGTGAAGGGATATACATGTATCCATTCTCCCCCAAACTCCCCTCCCATCCAGGCTGCTTCCTGTTCTATATAGTAGTCTTTAGACCATTTTTTAATTTGGTTATTTGTCTTCTCACTGAGCTGTGTTGTTTATATATCTTGGATGCAAGTGCCTCATCAGAGATATGATTCGCAAATATTTTCTCTCCTGTCTGTTGCTTTTTTACTTTCTTGATAGTATCGTTTGTAGCACCGAAGTTTTAAATTTTGGTATAGTCACTTGTACTTGGAAAAACTCACATCACTCTTCCCACTGTATTTTTCATACCACTACCACACTCACAACACTTCTAACATCAGATATGTGTGGGGTTTTCCCCACACCAAACCATCTCTAACACTAGCTGGGTATCCTAAAGTTCAACTCAATTCTAACATGACCTGCTTGGAGATATGGTCAGATCTCACGAGCTAAGGGCTCAGTCCCACAAGACTGCCCCCACTTCAGGTGACTGTCTCAAATCCAGCTGGTTTCTTGTGCTTCTGCCCAGCTGGCTATAAATTGGAGGTTCCCCCAACCCCTTCCCTGGGTTTGATTAATTTGCTACAGAAGCTCATAAGACTCAGAAAAAAAAATAAACTTATGTTTGCTGGTTTATTATTAAAGGACATATAAAAAGATAACAGATGAAGATGTATGTAGGGCGAGGTCTGGGAGAGTCCTTAGCACAGGAGCTTCTGTCCTCTTTGAGCTGAGGTATGTCACCCTCACTGCACACAAATGTGTGCACACACCTGGAAGCTCTCCAAATGCCGTACTTTGGGGATTTTTGTGATGATTTCATCACGTAGGCCTGATTGATCATTAACTCAGTCTCCAGCCCCTTCTCCACTTCCTAGAGGATAGGGGTAGGGACAGAAATCTCCAAGCTTGTAATCATGGCTTGGTCTTTTGGTGACCAACTCTCATCCAGAAACTCACCAAGCGTTGTCTCATGAGAACACTTGTGTCTCATGTCTCATCTTTATGCTTCTACTACCCAGGAAATTCCAAGGGACTTAGGAGCTCTGGGTCAGGAATGAGGGTCAAAGACCAGACATTAGAACAAAAGATGCTTCTGGTGCTCTTATCACTTAGGCAATTTCAAGAGTTTTAGAAGCTCTGAGCCAGGAACAGGAGACAGAGACCAATATATATTATTATTTCATAACTGTCTCATCCTAGATACTGTTACCTAACCTAAGGTCCTTCCCAGTGGCTCAGTGGTAAGGAATCCACCTGCAATGCAGGAGATGGGGGTTTGAGCCCTGGGTTAGGAAGATCTCCTGGGGAAGGAAATGGCAACCCACTCCAGTGTTCTTGCCTGGGAAATCCCATGGACAGAGCAGCCTTGCAGGCTACAGTTCACAGGTCGCAAAAGTCCAACACAACTTGATGACTAAACAACATAGCTGTCCTATCCTAAATACTGTTGCCGAACCTAATGTCATGGAGATTTACTCCCGTGTTATCTTCAAAGACTTTTTTACCACTTACATTTAGGTCTGTGATCCATTTTGAGTCATTTGTGTGTATCATGTGCAGGTCAGAGCCCAACATCATTGTCTTGCATGTGGCTGTTTCATTGTCTCAGAACCGATTGTTAAAGAGATTACTTCCCCCATTGAATTGTCTCAGTAGCGTTGCCAAAATCAATTAACCAGAAATGTGAGGGTTGGGTTGATTTATACACTAGCATGCCTTCCATACTCCTCCAAAAGTTACCATTAATTAAATTGATCTGTTTTATTGTTTGGGAAATATCTGATGTATTCCCTGGAAAGAGAATTTGCAAAGTATACATATATCCATAGAATATGACAACTTAAAGATGACTTTGAGCCCCTCTCCATGTTTTATAAGGAATATTCATTTTTAAATTAATATATCAGCAATAATTATAATAATAGTAATAGAAGGATACATTGGACCTGGAACTGTGCTAAGTTCCACATTTCTTTCAATATGTGGAGCATTTAATCTTCACAAGAAGAATTTAAGCTCAGTGTATACTTGTTTCCCCAGATGAGAAAACTGAGGCTTAAAGGGATTAAGTAACTTGCCTCACACAGTAAGTCGCTTGTACATTTCCAAATCTCAGATGAACTGATCACCCTCTGTAAAGCTTGTAGATACTGCCTACTAGCAGATACAAAAGTCTAAATGTTCCCTCGGGGGATGAGAGTGTGGTCAAAACAACCCACTAAAAACTTGAAATTTCCTTGAAGGCTCCATTTACTTTAATAAAAAAGAAAATTGCATTAAAAACTACATGGATTTAAATTTAATTTTAAATTTAATTAAAAATTGCATGAGTTTAAATTTGACCTTTTGTTGTTGTTGTTGAGCTACTCAGTCATGTTCAACCCTCTGCGACCCCATGGACTGCAACATGCCAGGAGTCTTCACTATCTTCACTATCTCCTGAAGTTTGCTCAAACTCATGTCCATTGAGTCAATGATGCCATCCAACCATCTCATCCTCTGTCACCCCTTTCTTCTCCTGTCCTCAATCTTTCTCAGCATCAGAGTCTTTTCCAATTCATGCAAAAATTTAATCTCCATAATATCTACATTTACTTTAACTAGATAATATGTTTATTGAAATGAAGCTTGTTCCTGGAAGTAACACATAGGAGGAGGGAATTCCTTTATTTCTTCTTCATCCTCTTTTGTTTTTAATAATTATTTATTTACTTGGCTGCACACGGCCTTAGTTGTGAAATGTGTGGATCCCAACTAAATGATCTTTAGTTGTGGCATGCGAACTCTTAGTTGCAGCATGTGGGATCTAGTTCCCTGGCAGGGATTGAACCCAGGCCCCCTGCACTGGGAGCACCAGTCTTAGCCACCGGACAACCAGAGAAGTCCTTTTAAAATTGCAATTAAAATGTTTCAAGAACTGAACATACTGCCTCTTCAAAAGCCACCTAGAACTATCCCTAGGTCTCTCTGAAAGAGCCCTTGGGGTGGGGTGGAGGGTCGCGGGATTCTGCTGATAACAGCACGGTGTCTGACTGAAGGACACCACATGTTCCTGAAGCATGGCTATAAAACAATTTTCTTTAAGCAAATCTGATTTTCATACTAGCTTACATGATGGGAGTGAAGATGTATTCCTACAGGAACAAAGAAATGTAGCCCCAACATGTAATTTGGAAACAATTGCATCTGCAGGAAAGCTTTTCAAAATCACCTATTTAAAAAGAATGTATCATTTTTGATAAAACAATAATAAAGCCAAACTAAGTCACAAGGAGAATGAATAGTGTGCTGAAACTTACAATACTGTGTAAGAATCTACATTTCCTCGTGGAATGGTTTCCTCAAAAGAAAATTTGTCTACTGTGTACTCTGGGCTTTATAGTCAACCTGTTGCTGGTTTTAAAAGGAGAACAAAAAAGTGTTAACATGCTTAACATTTTTGAATGTGTTAATTAAGGTTGATCATTCTCTTAGATAATTCATGGTTAGAGCCATGAATAGGTTTGCTTAATATCCTTTTCAATAATGAAACGGGTTTATTCCACATATGGCTGCTGCTACTGCTAAGTCACTTCTGTCGTGTCCAACTCTGTGTAACCCCATAGATGGCAGCCCACCAGGCTCCCCCATCCCTGGGATTCTCCAGGCAAGAATACTGGAGTGGGTTGCCATTTCCTTCTCCAATGCAAGAAAGTGAAAAGTGAAAATGAAGGTGCTCAGTTGTGTCCGACTCTTAGCGACCCCATGGACTGCAGCCTACCAGGCTCCTCTGTCCATGGGATTTTCCAGGCAAGAGTACTGGAGTGGGGTGCCATTGCCTTCTCCAATTCTACACATGGATGTCTTTATAATCCTTTCTCTGGGACTTGATTTTCACAACTGGTGTGCCGTTTTCTGACTTAGCATTCAGAAAAGGAAAGGAATGGCCTGCCATTTCCTGGGGTATTGGGGAAATAACTACCTTTACCTCATTTTCCTCTTAACCTCCATCTTTTACCGGTTCCTCCCATTGGTCAAAGCCAAGCAGACACCAAAGGGGAAGGGAGTCCTTGCATCCACTTAGGTGTCAATGCCCTCCATCACAGACCTCCAGGAACACAGCTGTGATTGATCAATTGTGTTTATTGCTGTTTGTAATGGACGAGAATGCACACACACCCTGGAGGACATTGGGAGTCTTAGAAAGGGGATGCAAGAGAGGATTTATTTCTAGAATTTGGGCTGGCAGTGGGTAACCTGGGAAAGCACTGAAAAAGCGAGAGGCTTGGCTGTGGGTCAATCCTACTGGGAAGTGAGACAAAACTTCTTACCAATTACAGCTAGATCTCACCCCATGGCTCCATCATTCTAAATAAGATTTATTTAGATACTCAATCATAGACTTGCCCCACTTTCTCATAGCATCCACCTCCTCTAATTAAGATGATCGGTTATGTTTGTAGCTCGTACAGTGTTCACATTTTGCCTGTGTTCCCACATGAGTGTAGAGTGCTCCTGCTCTCTTGATTCATGCGGGTCACAGCCTGTCTGATGCTGAGGTTCTACATTAGATTCCAAGCTCTGTCTTTCCACATCCACCCTGCTGGGCAGTCAGCAAGTTTAATCCCTGGTCAAGAGAAAAGCAGTTCCTATTCTCTGGGACCTGGCCTGATATAATCAGGCCTCAGGGCTCTAGTGTTGAATATAAAATTTTTATAGAACCTTAACATCAGACAAGAGCATGGAAGATGGAAGGTTTTGAGTCCAATGTGATGTTTGTCATCAGGCCACATCTCTGAGCCCGATTCTCCACGAGGAAAAGTAAGAAGTGATTCAGTTTCCCTTGGAAAAAAAAAACCACTTATAAAACACTGGTGCTCCTGATGTCCCACCTTGGGCTGCCTCCTAACAGAACATGATACAAAGGGAAGAGGGCCTTCTTTCCCACATCCTTGGAGGTTATTGGACCCTGTGCAACTTGGGCACCTAGGAGGGACGGTTAACTCTGTGAAGGTGTCTGGCAGGCCACAGAGGAGAACTGCATTCTGGCACCTGATTGGAAAATGGTGATCCGAGAAGCAGAGGAGGCCATTGGTCTGTGAGCACAGAAGATTTGTCCTCTAGGGATCCCCAGATACACACAAGGGACTTTACAAGATCTCAGGAAGCTGAGATCTTGAATTATGTAGAAGGAAGAAAGGAAGGACCAGAGAAATTTGGGCTTACCCTTATTGTCACTTTGTTAATATCCATGGTCTGTTGAGGCATAGTGGAACCTAGCATAAATATTTTAAAGCACCAAATCAACCAATTTCACATGCTTTTTTTTTTTTTTTTTTTTAAATTTTTTTATTAGTTGGAGGCTAATTACTTCACAACATTTCAGTGGGTTTTGTCATACATTGATATGAATCAGCCATAGATTTACACTTATTCCCCATCCCGATCCCCCCTCCCACCTCCCTCTTCACCCGACTCCTCTGGGTCTTCCCAGTGCACCAGGCCCGAGCACTTGTCTCATGCATCCCACCTGGGCTGGTGATCTGTTTCACCATAGATAGTATACATGCTGTTCTTTTGAAACATCCCACCCTCACATTCTCCCACAGAGTTCAAAAGTCTGTTCTGTATTTCTGTGTCTCTTTTTCTGTTTTGCATATAGGGTTATCATTACCATCTTTCTAAATTCCATATATATGTGTTAGTATGCTGTAATGTTCTTTATCTTTCTGGCTTACTTCACTCTGTATAATGGGCTCCAGTTTCATCCATCTCATTAGGACTGATTCAAATGAATTCTTTTTGACAGCTGAGTAATATTCCATGGTGTATATGTACCACAGCTTCCTTATCCATTCATCTGCTGATGGGCATCTAGGTTGCTTCCATGTCCTGGCTATTATAAACAGTGCTGCAATGAACATTGGGGTGCACGTGTCTCTTTCAGATCTGGTTTCCTCAGTGTGTATGCCCAAAAGTGGGATTGCTGGGTCATATGGCAGTTCTATTTCCAGTTTTTTAAGGAATCTCCACACTGTTTTCCATAGTGGCTGTACTAGTTTGCATTCCCACCAACAGTGTAAGAGGGTTCCCTTTTCTCCACACCCTCTCCAGCATTTATTGCTTGTAGTCTTTTGGATAGCAGCCATCCTGACTGGCGTGTAATGGTACCTCATTGTGGTTTTGATTTGCATTTCTCTAATAATGAGTGATGTTGAGCACCTTTTCATGTGTTTGTTAGCCATCTGTATGTCTTCTTTGGAGAAATGTCTGTTTAGTTCTTTGGCCCATTTTTTGATTGGGTCATTTATTTTTCTGGAATTGAGCTTCAGGAGTTGCTTGTATATTTTTGAGATTAATCCTTTGTCTGTTTCTTCATTTGCTATTATTTTCTCCCAATCTGACGGCTGTCTTTTCACCTTACTTATAGTTTCCTTTGTAGTGCAAAAGCTTTTAAGTTTCATTAGATCCCATTTGTTTAGTTTTGCTTTTATTTCCAATATTCTGGGAGGTGGGTCATAGAGGATCTTGCTGTGATTTATGTCAGAGAGTGTTTTGCCTATGTTCTCCTCTAGGAGTTTTATAGTTTCTGGTCTTACATTTAGATCTTTAATCCATTTTGAGTTTATTTTTGTGTATGGTGTTAGAAAGTGTTCTAGTTTCATTCTTTTACAAGTGGTTGACCAGTTTTCCCAGCACCACTTGTTAAAGAGGTTGTCTTTTTTCCATTGTATATCCTTGCCTCCTTTGTCAAAGATAAGGTGTCCATAGGTTCGTGGATTTATCTCTGGGCTTTCTATTCTGTTCCATTGATCTATATTTCTGTCTTTGTGCCAGTACCATACTGTCTTGATGACTGTGGCTTTGTAGTAGAGTCTGAAGTCAGGCAGTTTCACATGCTTTTAATTAAAATGAGCCTCTTCCTCAGTTTGGCAACGATACACAATGCACTTTTAACAGCTTTGTGCATCATTCCCAACCTGTAAATGCAGATAATCAGGCTTACTTATTTATAAGGTTCTTTGAGGTTTGGGGATGAAAAGCTCTTTTAAAGTACAAAGCATTAATTTTTTGTGACAGAGTGCTGTACGAGAAATGAACATGAAGTGATAGAAAAAAGTTTGTGTTCTTTCTGGCTTTTGGTTTTTAGTTGCTTTCTTCAATGAGACACAAAAGCCAGCCTCCAATAGGAGATCTGGGGTTTGAGATAACAGAACTAATAAAGTCCTGGAAGTATAAAATCCTAGATAGGCTCAAATCGGCTACTCCTTTTGAAGACTGGGGAAGTAAATTGATAGTCAGAGTATTCTGTACAAATGAACTCATTTCAGTAAGTTGCACTGATAAGCCTAGGAGTATGTAAATGGACCTCTATTTATAGACCCGTTACATCCATTTTTGACCAGGACGAGCCAGTGGAGCGATCGCAATAGTCAATCATTACAAGTAACTAGACCACAAGAGAAAAATGTGCCAGTTGCTAGGTGATGACTTTCAATCTATCATTTTAAGCAATAAATATAAGATGAAGTTATGAGGAGAGAAGCTATTCATAGCTAAAACTCTAGCTTAAATGGCTATTATTTATTGCACAGAACTGAAATCGGATGAAGTTGAGAAACCCAGCATACCAACCCAGAAGCCAAGATGCTATGCCAGCGGACATCTTTCAAGGACAAAGCCAAAGGTAAAGAAAGAACAAGGATTTAGGAGAAGGATGGAGAGGATACATGTTAAAAAACAAAACGAAACACCATGGATCTGACTGTGTCACTTATCATTATGCTTCAAACCATGAAAGGCAAAAGGAGTAAGTATTGTTTCATTATTTAGAACTTTGCCATTTCTAAAAAAGAAGAAAAGTCCATCAGACACTATCAATTAGTGAGCAGGTGACAATAATGTATTTAGCACAATGGCAGACGTGAATGTCATGGAAGACCCTGCTCTCGGAGAGCATGGAAATCAGTTTGGAAATGCAGGTAATGCAAGTGAAACAGAGAATCACAAAAGGCATCAAAATCCATTGGTTAAAACCTATACCTGGCCTAAAGCAAGTGTTTCATCAATGCCAGGTTTAACGATAAAGAATTGTGTAGCATAGTGTATACTATCGCTGGGTCTATAAGGTGGAAACTTCAGCTGTCTAAAACACAGCTGAGAATTCCAAAGCACAAGAAAAAGCCTTCCCTCATTACCCATTTACTTTTGCAAGCCCGGTCATCTAGAACAGTGGTTCTCAGACTTTAGGGTGCATCAGAATCACCTGGGGAACTTGGTTAGTCACAGATCACTGGGCCCCACCCCCCAGAGTTTCAGATCCAGTAGGCCTAAGATCATTTGCCTTTCTAATGTGTTCCCAGACGATAGTGTTACTTCTGATTTGGGGAGCATATTTTGAGAACTACTGATATCAAAGATTTTAAGCAAATTTAAAAGCATGAAAGAAGAAAATAATAACAGCTAGTACTACTGTATACCCACGATGTCACTATCCTTCAAATCTTCCATTAGGGGATAGATAGAATGATTGATGATAGATAAAGAGATGATAGATAGATGATAGAGAGAAAGCCTCTAGTTTTCATATATGCACAAACACAAAAATAGGCATTATGTATTTCTAATTTTATAGATAAAAACCTGGAACTAGGAAAAATGAAAACACTTTCCCACAGCTTATAAGAGGTAGAACACAGTTTTAAACCCCAGCCTGTCTCAGTTAAAGCCTACCGTCCCTTCCCCATACCGTTCTTCATCTCAGCAAGGCAGCAATCACCTGTTGACAATAAAAGACACCAGCTCACAGTGTTAGAAGAGCTTAAAAACCAACCAAAACCAGAAAGTAGAATAGACAGCATATGAAAAAGCAGTGACATTACTTCGCCAACAAAGGTCTGTCTAGTCAAAGCTATGGTTTTTCCAGTAGTCATGTATGGATGTGAGTTGGATCATAAAGAAAGCTGAGTGCCGAAGAATTGATGCTTTTGAACTGTGGTGTTGGAGAAGACTCTTGAGAATCCCTTGGACTGCCAGGAGATCCAACCAGTCCATCCTAAAGGAAATCAGTCCTGAATATTCATTGGTAGGACTGATGCTGAAGCTGAAACTCCAATGCTTTGGCCACCTGATGCAAAGAACAGATTCATTTGAAAAGACCCTGAGGCTGGGAAAGATTGAAGGCTGAAGGAGAAGGGGACGGTACAGGATGAGATGGTTGGATGGCATCACCGATTCAATGGACATGAGTTTGAGTAAATTCCAGGTGTTGGTGATGGACAGGGAGACCTGGTGTGCTGTAGTGCATGGGGTCTCAACGAGTTGGACACGACTGAGCGATTGAACTGATCTGACTGAAGAAAATACAAAAAATCACAGTAGCTTGGGTCTTTTTGACACACATTCTGCCTCTCTGCAGGCTGGAGAGAAGGGACCTGTGTTGAAGTGCACAGTTTTATTGCTTGGGGTGACCCTTGACAGTGGGGTGGGTGGCTGGGCCTACCTGATGGCTCTAACCTTGTTATGGCTGAAGCAGAAACTGGCTGGGATGACTTTCAAAATCCAGAGAATGGACAAAAGGAGATCCTTTAAAATTACACACTTTCTTGGAAGGGCTCAGATTTCTCCGCACTGACATTGACTTTGACCCCAAATAATAATTATATGTGGAAGCCAACAGGGTTAGAACTCTAAAAAGTGTCTGTTTCCCTCCTCCTCCTCCTTCTGTTCCTTATACAAAGAAGAGCCTTTGGTTCCGGGCCGAGAGGGGCCACGTACCATTTGGAAGTGGACACCCATTCCCCTTGTCACATCTCCTACCTATGGTCTTGCTTCCTGCCTTGAGATAATATAAGCCCCTCAGGTGTGGTATCATCCAGATATTCTTTTCCTTTTTCTGATAAATTAACTTTATTATATTTTGTACTTATTTAATAGATAAATGGTGATTGGGGGAAGACTATAAACAATACAATCAGAGTATTTCCAGTGAAAACCAAACTTTTAGGTTTTCGTTCACTCTTTGTTAGGTATTCCAGGACCTGTAAATTAATGCCGGGGGTTTCCCTGGTGGCTCAGTGGTAAAGAATCCTCCCGCAATGCAGGAGATGCAGGTTAGATCTCTGGGTCGGGAGAAGAGAAGGGAAATGACAACCTACTCCTTTGCCTGGGAAATCCCATGAACAGAGGCGCCTGGCCGGCTACAGTCCACAGGGTCGCGGAAGAGTTGGACAGACCTAACAACTAAACAAGCATTAATGCCAACAGTTTTCTACAGCTGGGGCTCACCTTCCCCCTCCCCACATGCAAGCACACCCCAATCTGATGCCGGCTGCTGACCCGGGCTCCCAGTTATCCCCCAGCCAGGCCCCATTTCGTTTTGCCCACTTCCCTCTGAGGCCCTGCCAGGTCCTCCTCTCTGCAGCCCACACACCTGCAGGTAACATCGCTGATGCGAACCACCTGGGACCTCAGGGGTGGGGCTGGGGAAACGTGAGTGGACCGAGAAACTGATGCTAGCCCATGTGGGCCTGAGGAGGGCGGAGCAGTGAGCATGCGCCACTGGACCAGGGGAGCCTGGAGGCGAGGGGAGGAGCCTGGAGGCGAGGGGAGGAGCCTGGAGGCGAGGGGAGGAGCCTGGAGGCGAGGGGAGGAGCCTGGAGGCGAGGGGAGGAGCCTGGAGGCGAGGGGAGGAGCCTGGAGAAGCGGGAGAGAGGTGAGCTAGCGGTGTGGTGTGGTCGCTGACGGCGACCTGGACGAGGCCGCGGCAGCTCCTGGACGCAGAGCAGGTAAGACAGCAGCCCTGGAGGGAAGAAGAAGACCCCTCCTCTCTGCCCTTGTGCCCCATGACTTAGTGACCCCAAATGAATTTAGTTCCTTCCGGACTGGCTTCCCTTGCAGAAGGGGTGAGATTCAAGGGCAGCTGAATGTCCCCCTCGCGTCCTCCCCCACCCCCACACCTATCTGCGGATGCCTGCTATTATTTTAACAGCAAATAAGACCTTTCACTTCCATACTTACAAGATTGAATTATGAGACAAAGAACAAATGTTCCCTGGCCCGAATGTATCCATAGTGAAGTATAAGGGACTAAAATGGCCACCCACTCCAGTATTCTTGCCTGGGAAATCCCCATGAACAGAGGAGCCCGACAGGGTACAGTCCATGAGGTCGTGAAAGAGCAGGACAGGGCTGAGCGACTACACAACAGTGAGGGACTAAGGTGAGACCTGTCGCGTAGACAGAGGTTAGGAAAAGGAACACCGCCTTTTCCACCTAGATACTCTGATTTGACTCACCAAGGCATCCTGTGGCTGCAGAGCTCTCCGAAGTGCTTCTGATGGTAGCGGAATATGAGAAACTGCTCTGCTATCTCCCTCATCTTGGTTTAGATCTACGGTCTCTCCTGCTGCAGCTTTCCCCCCTCTAAAAACATACTCTATCCAAACTCAAGGAAAAAATACTTTCACCAATCCAGCATCACCACAAACTCCTTGTCCATCTGTATTCTTAAAAAATAATGAAGGTTATGCCTGCCTGTTTATTTAAACCCATTCAGTATTTAACCCCTCAAAAGCAGACTCTGGTCTCTATAACCCATCAAAGTAGGGTTTTTGGGTTTTTTCTGTTTCTTGAACTCAGATGCCAATAACTTAGTGGCTCAGTCAGTGAAGAATCCGCCTGCAGTGCCGGAGACCTGTGTTCAATCCCTGGGTCGGGAAGATCCCCTGGAGAAGGAAATGGCAACCTACTCCAGTATTCTTGCCTGGAAAATCTCATGGACAGAGGAGCCTGGTGGGCTACATATAGTCCATGGGGTCACAAGAGTCGGAGTCGATGGAATGACTAAACCACCACCTCCTCAACTTTAATGATGTGGTTGATATGGAGACTATTTAATCTTTGAATCCCTCTCAGGCCTTGAATTTGAGACCTCAGTTAATACTGCATTTCCTCCCTTACCAACCATGGCTTCCATGTCACTGTTACTCTCTTCTCCTCCTCTACCCCATAGCTGTAGAAATTCCTCAAAGTTCCATGCACTTTCCCTTGGCAATCTCACCCGTTTGCAGGAATTCAGTAATCACTTTTTAAAACCATCTCTGCCTTCTTTACCTGTTGCCCAAGACTCTCAAAAAGTCTAAACCGAGATTGCACCCATGTATTCCGCCTGTACCTCCCCACCAGGCTCTCCCAAGTCAACATGTCCCAAATGAATCCGTCGTTACCCTCTAGCCTCTGTTTCTTCCCCACTCTCTTATCTCTTATGGAGTCACCCAGAGTTGAATCATCGATGTTATCTTGGAGGTACCTTTGTTTTCCTCTGTTTCCTGCTAATTAGAGCACATTCTCCGTAATTATGCTAATACCTTCATGGAGGTACAATTGACATACATACAATAAGCTGTACCTAAAGTGTCTAATGTGATAAAATATATCCATGAAACACACAAGATAGTGAACAGAACTGTAACAAAAAGTGTCTCAGGCTCCCCTTCCCAACTGTCCCCTCCCCAGCCGGGGCAGCTATCTGCTTTCTGTTACTAAAGGTTACTTGGCACATTTTAGAATGATATTGATCTTTTCCTGTGATTGTTTACCATTGTGTTCTTTTGTGAAGCATCTGTTTAATCTTTTGCTAAAATGTTAATTTACAAAGAAATATACTGTTATTAATATTATTACATTTGAGGGCTCTTTATATATATCCTGGATACAAGGCCTTTGTCAGATTTATGATTTGCAAATATTTTCTTCCAGTCTGTGACTTGCCTTTTCAGTCTCATCACGGTGTCTTTTGAAGAGAAGTTCATAGTTTTGATGAAGTCCAATTTTTTCTTTTATAGATCATGCTTTTGGAATTGTATCTGAGAAATCGTTGCTTAATCCAGGGTAGCAAAGATTTTCTCCTGTTTTTCCTTCCTGAAGTGGTATGGTTACAGGCTTCACATTTAGGTCTGAGATCTATATTCAGTCAATTTTTATGTGTAGCTTGAGATATAGATCAAAATTCCTTTTTTCTTTTGCATATGGATAGTATATTGTTCTGCACCATTTGTGGGAAATTCTAACAAAACTCTTTCTCTGCTTTGTTGAAATCAATTCATCATATATGTGTGGATCTTTCTATTTTAGTTTCTAGACCCTTTATTTAATACCACTGATCAATTTGTCTACAAGGATGTCACTGTGACATATCTTGATTATCATAACTTCATGATAAGTCTTGAGACCAGGAAATGTAAAGTTTGTTCTTCATTTGGAAAGAATTGGCTATTCTAGGGCCACTTAATTTCCATACAAATTTCATGGATTTTGAGTGGGGTTTATTGAATCTATAGATCACCTTGGAGAAAACAGATGTATTGTAATACCAAGCCTTCAGCTCCACAAGTATATCTCTCCATTTATCATGTCTGCTTAAATGGACCACAGCAGCATTTTGTAGTTTTCAGTATATAGGTATTATTCATCTTTCGTTAGATTAATCTCTAACTATTGTGAGTTTTATCTTGTTGGGTTCTGTGTATTTTTATATTCCCATAAATATTTGTGAGCTTGTTCTGGAATATGGTTAAGTTACCTGGAAATTGGAAACAGTTTGATCCTTTTGAGTCTTGCTATAAAGCTTTGTTAGGCAGAACCAGAGCAGCACTTAGTCCAGGATTAATTCTTCTCCACTAGTGAAGTAAAACCCTTCTAAGTACCCTGCTTTATGCCTTGTGAATTACATTTTCTACTCTTGCTGCTGAGAGCATGAAATCTTCCTGGCCCTGTCTGAGATCTTACAGACTGTACCCTCTGATCCTCTCGGATGGTTCTTTTCCCAGCCTTGGATAATTTCCTTATGAATAGGTGCCGATCATTACTCAGCTGAATATGCAAGAGATGTCCTTTACAGAACCCCAGACTCCTCTCTTCTCATGGATTTCCTTCCATGAAAACTCTAGGTCCCTGAGAGTTTGACTTCCCTGTACCCATCTCTTTGTCTCCTCAACTCAAGAAGACCATTGGGATCCACCTGAATTCTTTTTCCTTTCTTGCTGCAAGGCCTGGAACCTCTCTCCAAGCAATAAACTGGGGCCGTCATAGGTTCACCTCATTTGTTTGCCATCTTTCTGAGAACACTGCCCTTCGTTGTCTGATATCCACCACCTTGAAACACTTTGTTTCATGTATTTGTCCATTTTCTCAGTTATTTTAAGTAGGAAGACAAATCTAGTCCCACTTCTTCCGTCTTAGCTATACAGAGATGTCCTCCATGCCCCATGACTTTATTCTACGGATTCTATTCTGTTCTCTTTCATTCACATTTGCTATTCCACTGACCTATTTGTAACATTGTAAAAACAACAATGAAAGAACTTTCATTTATGAACCCTATGCTAGGGCCTGTGTTACACACTTAATAAGTGTTAAATCCAACAACCATGGCTGTGAGTTGGGCATATTTACCTATGAAGTATTTAAAACATTTAGAACAGTTCAAAGTAATGTAAATATTCTCAACACCTAGAATGGACAGTGCTAAATTTTGGCCATATTTGCTTCAGCAGATGTGAAAATTCCCTTTGTATCTTCTTCTCCCCAGATCAATTTCCAGCCTTCCCTTGCTTAACATAGCTTTATTCTGGAGTTGGCCTTCTTCAGGCCCATGGATTTGTACGTCCAAGGTGGACTTATCCCCATTTTACTAATGAGAAATCTGGGACATAGGTTAAGTCTATGTCCCAGTCTACACAGAATCATTCAATTTATAACTAGTGGAATTAATTTTGGAGGCCAAATCTCTCTGGTCTGAAACTATGTATCAGTACT
Source organism: Cervus elaphus (assembly GCF_910594005.1). Classification (NCBI taxonomy): domain Eukaryota; kingdom Metazoa; phylum Chordata; class Mammalia; order Artiodactyla; family Cervidae; genus Cervus; species Cervus elaphus. The sequence goes on from NC_057835.1 coordinate 48,631,060, forward strand.
TCACTCCAAGAATACATTCATCTTCCCAAAGTCCTATTCAGATCACACCATTTGCCAATTTTAATTGCCATCCCTGAATTAAATAAAAGATTTTAATCTCAACTTTGTAGTCCTGACAAAGCATGACTTCGGTGTACCTAGCCACGCCTGCCCTGTGAAACCTCTTCCAATCATACCAAACCACATTTTTCCCCAGTATCACAGTGAATTTTCTTGCTGCTGTGTCTTGCCTATATTTTTTTCCTCCATCTTGAATATCTTCATCTCCCCATACCTGTGGATTAAAACCCATAATGATCTCTCATAGCTTATCTGACAAAATACATCACTGATTCATTCATTTATTCATGTCAACTATTGATGTCTGTAAAGAGCAGATGACCAATGGCTATTTGAATCCGTGCTCTTTCCTTCCACTTGGTATTCTGCTGCTCTACTCAAAACCCATTAGCAGAGTATTTTTCATCTCTCTCCCCAGCATTTTGCCATACTTTATAGTAATTTGCATACATACTCTCCCTCTTCTGTATGGTAATTTTATCTCTGTATTACCATGAATGTCTAACAATGCCTTTGGACATGATGGGTGCCAATAAGTGTTTCTTAAATTGAATTATACACTCCAAATCTGGATATTCTGGGAAATGTAGGAATTGATAAATATAGTAGTATTTGTTTTTAATTTACTTTAAGCTACTTAAAAATTACTGAATACAAGCATTTCCTTTTCTTGTACATCCCTAGAGCCCTTTCACGGAGAAGGCAATGGCACCCCACTCCGGTACTCTTGCCTGGAAAATCCCATGGACAGAGGAGCCTGGTGGGCTGCAGTCCATGGGGTCGTGAAGAGTCAGACACGACTGAGCGACCTCACTTTGACTTTTCACTTTCATGCATTGGAGAAGGAAATGGCAACCCACTCCAGTGTTCTCGCCTGGAGAATCCCAGGGACGGCGGAGCCTGGTGGGCTGCCGTCTATGGGGTCTCACAGAGTCGGACACGACTGATGCGACAGCAGCAGCAGCAGAGCCCTTTCAAAACATCCAGTGCTCTGGCCCACAAGGAGCCTTGCTAGCCAGTGTTTATCCAGCAAACCCCTGAAACGCAAAAGGAAATCTCAACTCTGTCCTTCCACCCACAGAAAATGGCACTCACATCTTAAAACAAGTTGGCTGAAAGACTTTTGGGTCCAAGAAAGTGATATTAGGCCAAATGTTCTCACTGATACAACCTGACGTTATCACATGTTGCAAACGTTTAGTTTGGAGTTGTGGTGTAAGTGATGGTGTATTATTATTATTGCCACATTAAGTGCCACTGCCATGAACAGAGTTGCTATCAGTGAGTCTTTTTATGGTCACTGAGCTGCAGAGTTACCCTGCTTGAGCTGGAATGACAGATACAGTGAATTCCTCAGCTAATTCCATGCGAATTTAGCCCCTTTTTATTGATCCCCTTGCCCTCCACTAAAACAGGATAGTGACTTTGAGATTATTCATTATATAAGGCAGAAAACAAACCATGTATTAGCACTATATTTTATGGGGGGAAGTATGCTTTAAGACACAAAAGGTATTTGGTGCTGGATAGAAATGTGTGGATTTGTTTCTGTGCTTGTGACATACAATTTTGCTCAGCTAGGTGGATTAACTAAAGAATGAGAAGGGAGAAACATTATCTAAAAGCAGAATAAATATTCCAGACTGCTTCACCCTATTCAACTCTTTGTGCATGGACATTGCTGATTTGAACACGTACCGTTTCATTTTCATTATTCATCCTCCCAGAAGCCAGACAGACTAGAAATGTGCTAAGGTGTGTTGTGAAAAAGTAATGAATTCTTGGCCACAAGCACCCTCCCCAGCCCACACTCCAATCACTAGCCATAGCAACACAGCAAGTCCCTGAGGCTTTATTCCAAGGAGGAGCCTAGCATCACCCTCCTTGAATCACATCCATTTTCAGCTCTGACAGGGTGCATCGGTGGGCATCTTTCTGGTACCAGTGTAATTTAGATCAGTTAGCACTGGCTGAGTACCTATAGCATACCAGGCTCAGCACTACAGTGGATACAATGTGATGCCTGGTTTTGCAGCTCTCATAACTAAATAGATCTAGAAAGAACTTTAAGATACTGTTTTAAGGGAACTATCATTACTTGTGGCCCAGCCAACAAGGAAACACGTTGTTCAGCCACCCCGTTCTGAAATGAGGTATCTGGCCTATGCGTTCTGACCATGAGATTCTTTTTTAAGTTTATGACTGTGCTGGGTCTTCCTTGCTGTGTGGGGCTTTTCTCTAGTTACAGCGAGCAGGGCCTCCTCTCTAGTTGTGGTGCACAGGCTTCTCATTGCTGTGGCTTCTCTTGCTGGGGAGCACAGGCCCTAGGGTATGCAGGCTTCAGTAGTTGCAACGTGTCGGCTAAGTCTTTACAGCTCCTGGGCTCTAGAGCACAGGCTCAATACTTATGACACACGGGCTTCGTTGCTCCCCGGCATGTGGGATCTTCCCGGATCAGGCACTGAGCCCGAGTCTTCTGCATTGGCAGGCAGATAGATTCTTTACCACTGGGCCACCAGAGAAGTCCTGACCATTAGATTCTTATTCTAATTTAGAGTTGAGTCTATTCTAACTTTGGTAAAATGCAACAGCTTTCTACCCAGGACTTAATAAAAATCAGTGGAAAAGATTAATCAGGTTGGACCTACAAGCTTAAGCAGATTCGATGTAATTTACTAAATAGATACTAATAAATATATGCATGTTGATTATACATGCATATGCATGTATTAAAGTTTAATAACTAAGCTGTAACTAATATGCAGAGTCAACTAAAATTTAATTAGCGTATGAGCAGTCTTGCTAACAGTGTTGCCCAAAGGGACGTCATCATCATGGTGGGGTCTAGTTCTTCTCAGCTTCTCTCCAGTTCCTCTATATCTGTCTGTTCAGTTCCTTTGGTGGGTCCAAAACTGGTCACATGTGAGACCATTTGCTTAGTTTTTTATTCCAAGGCTGACATACTGTTATAGACAATTATTACATCCTCCTGTCATTGCTCTCAAGGTTCAAGCATTTAGTCTTCACTTAAGACTTCACTATGTCATTATATTTCGCTACCAGCCAAGGTTTTGTTCTTCCCAGTTTGCTGTTGCACAAGTGTGTGCGGTGCTGGCCTGAGGGATGCTCACTATTCTCCAGTGTCCGCTCTGCACTACTGTCTGTTCCAGCCACATAGATTCCTTGTCAGTCCTGAAATTTACTGCTGTGAGGGGTTCTGTGGAGCACCCTAGGTCTCAGGTAGGGAAAGAACAGCTTCCAGGCGAAGTGCTTTCTTAAAAAGTGTCTGCATGGTGTGGGCATTATTGATGCACTTTTTTTCTTCCTGGGGTTTCTGTGAGTAATCGATACATGCACGTTTATATGAGGTCTCGCTGGAGTAACGTGATGAACAAAGCACCCTGGGAACACAGAACAGAGACTCTTGGATTCTGAAAGGACAGTGATATTTGATGATGATGGCTAGAAATTTTGGTCTGGCAGAGGAAGGGCATTCCAAACATAGGGACTGGCAGAAACATACAATAATTCATTGTTGTGAATGTTTAAAGACTGTGTGGCCCCCAGGTGTGACTGGAATACAGGTGACTTGAGATGAGATGAAGTGGGAAAGGGAGCAAGGTTTTGGAGGTCCTTGAATGCTATGATAAAGGTGTTGGAATTTGCCCTTAAAAAAAAATCTATCCTCTGGCTTTTTGTTTAAGCAGGTTTTGACATCTGTTTTTGTTTTTTCAAAGGAAATAGACTGCATCGTAGTAGGTGGACCAAGATGTGAAGGACAGCGGCAGGTGGAACAAGTAGGGTGACTGTTATCCAAGTGAGAGCCAATGAAGTTCTCAATGAGGACGATGGCAAGGAGAGTGGGGGATGGTGTCATTTCAGATGTAGATTAGAGGGAGTTAAACTGTATGAAGGGTTGAAGGAGAAGGAGGACCAAGAAAGAAGTTCGGGTTTCTGAATCGAATGACTGGGTTGACTTTGATATCATTGATTCAGATTAATAATATAGGAAGTGGTGGATGAATTTCTGTGTTAGAGAGATTTGGAGGATGGGAAACAGAGATGCCGCTCTAGACTATAATCCTTGGTTCATGGTCTTGCCTTTAGTTGTCCTCTTCTAAAGCAATAACAAGGGAGAAGCTCGTTTCTGTGACCAGTGTGAAGACTGAAGCTCAGTTCAGCCAAGACAAGCGAGAATACACCTGAGCAGGAGCCTCTCTGGTTACGGCCAGCACCTTAATACCTAGGCTTCCGGAAGCTCCCTGTGTAAACTGGCCTTTCCCCTCTCCCCAGGAGGTAGGTAGCATTACTGACTCCAATCCTTTACTCTTTTTGGTATCCACACCCTTGATCGTGTATCTTTGCAGTGCCTCCCAGAGAAGACATGGTGTTCTTTCCTTCCTCTTGACTCTGAGTTTGCCTAATGACATGTTAGTAGATGGGATGCAAGCAAGGGTCTAAAACGCACTTGGGCAGTGGGGCTTGCTTGCTCTTTTGTACTTTGCCCATCACCATCAGGAGTCCTTTTCCCTGAGTCACTTTTTCCCATTCACCCGTTTATGAAGCAGAGCCAGTCCACAGCTTGGAGTTTAGCCACCCAGACCCACATGAGGAAATAGTTTCATGTCACTAGGGTTTTTTTAGGATTTTTTTTTTTTTTTTTGGATGCAGACCATATTTAAAGTCTTTATCGGATTTGTTATAACATTGCTTCTGTTTTATGAGGTTTTGTGTTGTTTTGTTAGCTGTGAAGCATGCAAGATCTTAGCTCCCCCACCAGGGGTTGAAGCCATGCCCTCTGCATTGGACTCCTGGACCACCAAGGAAGTCTGGATGCCACTGAGTTTTGGTGTATTCTCTTACGTGGTGAGGGGCTTCCCTCGTGGCTCAGACAGTAATGAATCTGCCTGCAAGGCAGGAGCCCTGCGTTCAGTCCCTGGGTCGGGAAGATCTCCTGGAGAAGGGAATGGCTACCCACTCCAGTATTCTAGCCTGGAGAATCCCATGGATGGAGGAGCCTGGCAGGCTACAGTCCATGGGGTCGCAAAGAGTCAGACATGACTGACTAACACAGTTTAGGGAAGTTATGCAGTGAAAACTGCTACAGCTAGTGAGTGGAAAACACGGCCCTTGGCGGTGATCCTCTCAGCTTCTCTTCAGCCAGCCTGAGGTTGGAAGAGGCTGGCGGAGCCCCCAGCTTGTACACACTGGTCTGAGCAGCAGCTTGCACAGAGACTGCTGAGGTTAAACTGCTGAGATCTAGTCATATTAGTGATGGGACCCTTCACGGACTTCCCGCCACCGCTCGAAAACCATCCACTTCTGCTCTTGAATGGCCTTGTGCTTGTGTTTCTCAGATCACTAGAAACAGAAATTCCACTTAGTGGTGGACTTTTTGCAAACCTTAATTACTCACGAATCAAAAAATTAGTTCTATTTTGAATCTCAGTTTCTTATTCCATCCTAACTCTTAACTTATTTACGGGGCAGGCTGTGGGGGGAGCTTGTTTCCTTTTCTGCAGAAGTAGACTATCTGGTCAGATGCCAACTTTAAATTCTTGAAGACAAGTATTAAGTAGACCTTTGGCCTTGCTTCTTCTGGGTAAACAATCCAAATTCATTTAACCTTTCCTCAGAGGTTTAATTTGCCAATTATGTGACTGTTCTTTGCTCTTTTCTGAACCTTTTCTACTTTGTTACATCTCTTCTAGGTTGTAAAGACCAAAATTGGAATGGTCTTTACATCGGAACTGGTGCTAAGTGCGACCTCTGTACTCTTGGGTCTTTGAGAAGGTGTCAGGTCAGATACGACAAGGTTGGATTAGTTTCCATTGCATGGTTACAGAGGGTCTGTGCTCTTCTTGGATTTCCCAGCCACCTCTGGGACTCCCCATCTTGTAACTTTGGCATTGACTTTTTGTAAATAATTTTATTTTTGTTTATTTTTGGCTGTGCTGGGTCTTAGTTTCTCTGCAGGCTTTTCTCTAGTTGGGGCAAGTGGGGCTGCTCTCTAGTTGTGGTGCGTGGGCTTCTCATTGTGGTGGCTTCTCTTGTAGAGCGCAGGCTCAATAGCACACAGTAGTTGTGTCTCTGGGCCCCAGAGCAAGGGCTCAGGAGTTGTGGAGCATAGGTTGGTTGCTGTGCAGCATGTGGGACCTTCCTGGATCAGGGATTGAACCCATGTCTTCTGCATTGGCAGGTGGATGCTTAATCACTGAACCACCAGGCAAGCGTGGCATTGACTTCTGCTACTTCAATATCTTAATCTATATTTTGTATTTGCCATGACCACTCCAAGTTGTTGATGGTTCTTGATTTTCATAGAAAAATATGTCCTTCTGCTGAGACTCTAATCTTTTTAATTTAGATTTGAGATTTCAAAAGTTAAAGAAAAGACAGCCACATTAGTTAATTAGAATGGTGGGAGGGAGACTATAGAGGAAGGACTCTATGTGTACTTATAACTGATTCACATTGTTGTTCAAAAACTAACACAACAATGTAAAGCAATTTTCTGTCCCAAAAAAAGTAAATAATTGAAAAAAAAAGAATGAACACACACCACTTTTGTAATACTAATCAAAGATAGTATTATGCTTAGTTACTAAGTATAAATATTATACTAAGATAGTTAATTAATACCATAAGGTCATAGCCTGCCCAAAGAAAAAATGCAAAATGGCATAATTTCTCATATCCGTGAAAGGATTCCTCCCAAAATACAAGGTGAGGAAAATTAACAATAGTCGTAATAGCTAGCATTTATTGAGTAAAAACATGCTCTAGGGGCTGTACTCTTTTTGTACATTTTTGTAGATTAGGCTTCCCCAAAAAGATATAGGTTTTTTTTAAAAAAAGTTGTGTGAATGTGAACTCACTAAGTTGTAGACCCAGCAGAAACCAGGAAGGGCCTAGAGAAAGTAGGACAGTAAGGGAAGAATTCAAGCAAGTATGCAATTTCAGGTATGCAATTTGCTCCTGGAGGAGTGAAATCCATTCCAGTTGAAAATTCGTGGGATAAGTCATCAAGACAGTGTGGTATTAGAGACAAAATGAACTCATAGATCAGTGGTACAGAATAGAGTCCAGAAATAGACCTATACACACATGGTCAATCGATTTGCAATGAAGAGGGAAAGACTATTCCACTGAGAGCTATCAGTTCAGTCGCTCAGTTGTGTCCAACTCTTTGCGACCCCACTGCAGCACACCAGGCAACCTTGTCCAGCACCAATTCCCTGGGCTTGCTCAAACTTGTGTCCATCGAGTTGGTGACACCATCCAACCATTTCAAGCTCTGTAGTCTCCTCCTACTGCCTTCAATCTTTCCCAGCCTCAGGGTCTTTTCCAATGAGTCAGTTCTTCTCATCAGGTGGTCACAGTATGGGAGCTTCACCATCAGTCCTTCCAATGAATATTCAGGACTGATTTCCTTTAGGATGGACTAGTTGGATCTCCTTGCAGTCCAAGGGACTCTCAAGAGTCTTGTCCAACACCACAGTCCAAAAGCATCAATTTTTTGGCACTCAGCTTTCTTTATAATCCAACTCTCGCAGCCATACATGACTACTGGAAGAACCATAGCTTAGACTAGACAGGCCTTTGTTGGCTAAGTAATGTCTCTGCTTTTTAATATGCTGTCTAGGTTGGTCATAGCTTTTCTTCCAAGGATAAAGGATCTTTTAATTCCATGTCTGCAGTCACCACCTGCAGTGATTTTGGAGCCCAAGAAAATAAAGTCTCTTTACTGTTTCCATTATTTCCCCATCTGTTTGCCTTGAAGTGATTGTACTAGATGCCATGATCTTAGTTTTCTGAATGTTGAGTTTTAAGCCAGCTTTTCTCACTCTCCTCTCTTAATTTCATCAAGAGACTCTTTAGTTCTTCATTTTCTGCCATAAGGGTGGTGTTATCGGCGTATCTGAGGTTATTGATATTTCTCCCAGCAATCTTGATTCCAGCTTGTGCTTCATCCAGCCTCGTGTTCTCATGATGTACTCTGCATATAAGTTAAATAAGCAGAATGACAATATACAACCTTGATTTACTCCTTTCCCCATTTGGAACCAATCTGTTGTTCCATGTCCAATTCTAACTGTTGCTTCCTGACCTATATACACATTTCTCAGGAGGCAAATAATGTGGTCTGGTATTCCCATCTCTTGAAAAATTTTCCACAGTTTGTTGTGATCCACGTAGGCAAAGGCTTTGGCATAGTCAGTAAAGCAGATGTAGATGTTTTTCTGGAACTCTCTTGCTTTTTCAGTGATCCAGCGGATGTTGGCAATTTGATCTCTTCTTCCTCTGCCTTTTCTAAAGCCAGCTTGAACATGTGAAAGTTCTCTATTCATGTACTGTTGAAACCTCACTTGGAGAATTTTGAGCATTACTTTGCTAGCATGTGAGATGAGTGCAATTGTGCAGTAGTTTGGACTTTCTTCGGCATTGCCTTCCTTTGGGATTGGAATGAAAACTGACCTTTTCCAGTTCTGTGGCCACTGCTGAGTTTTCCAAATTTGCTGGCATATTAAGTGCAGTACTTTCACAGCATCATCTTTTAGGATTTGAAATAGCTCAGTTGGAATTCCATCACTTGGTTTAACTTTGTTCATAGTGATGCTTTCTAAGGCCCACTTGACTTCACATTCCAGGATGTCTGACTCTAGGTGAGTGATCACACCATCGTGGTTATCTGGGTCATGAAGATCTTTTTTGTATAGTTCTTCTGTGTATTCATGCGACCTCTTCTTAAGATCTTCTGCTTCTGTTAGGTTCATACCATTTCTGTCCTTTATTATGCCCATCTTTGCTTGAAATATTCCCTTGGTGTCTCTGATTTTCTTGAAGAGATCTCTAGTCTTTCCCATAACCCTTTTAATAAATGACACTGGAACAATTGGCTGTCAATATGCAAAAAATAAAAAAAATGAACTTCAGTTCATACCTCACATTATATAGAAAAATATCTTAACTAAAAATAGATAATGGGTTTAAGGCAAAACTTAAACTTTGAGACTTCTAAAATAAAACAGAAAATCTTTGGAACCATGGATTAAGCGGAGATTTCTTAGATGTCACAAAAAGTATAATCAATAGAAGAAAAAATTGTTATATTGTACTTAATCAAAATTAAGAATGCCTACCCTTTGGCAGACTCTGCTGAAGAAGGATAATATCAAGCCATAAACTGGAAGAAAATATTTGCAAATCCCTATCTAACAAAGGATTTGTACCCACAAGATATACAGAACAGTCAAAATTCAATTATAAGAAAACAAACAACCCAGTAAAAATGGGGAAATGTTTTGAAGATATGTACGTGGCAAATCATGTAAGATTATGGCATCCAGTCCCATCACTTCATGGCAAGTAGATGGGGAAATAATGGAAACAGTGAGAGACTTTATTTTCTTGGGCTCCAAAATCACTGCAGATGGTGACTGCAGCCATGAAATTAAAAGACGCTTGCTCCTTGGAAGAAAAGTTATGACCAACATAGACAGCATATTAAAAAACAGAGACATTACTTTGCCAACAAAGGTCCATATTGTCAAAGCTATGGTTTTTCCAGTAGTTATGTGTAGATGTCAGAGTCAGATTATAAGGAAAGTTGAGCACCGAAGAATTGATGCTTTTGGACTGTGGTGTTGGAGAAGACTCTTGAGAGTCCCTTGAACTGCAAGGAGATCCAACCAGTCCATCCTAAAGGAGATCAGTCCTGGGTGTTCATTGGAAGGACTGATGCTGAAGCTGAAACTCCAATACTTTGGCCACGTGATATAAAGAGCCAACTCATTTGAAATGATGCTGAGGCTGGGAAAGATTGAAGGTGGGAAGAGAAGGGGACGAGAGAGGATGAGATGGTTGGATGGCATCACCAACTTGATGGACATGAGTTTGAGTATGTTCCAGGAGTTGGTGATGGATAAGGAAGCCTGGCCTGCTGCAGCCCATGGTGTTGCAAAGAGACACGACTGAGTGACTGAACTGAACATGGCAAATACTTACGTTAAAATTCAACATCATTAGTCTTTCGGGTAATACAGATTGAAAGTACAAGGAGCTATACTTCAAATCTACTAGAATGGCTATAATAAAAATACAGACAGTTACAAGTGTTGGTGAGAATGTGGAGAAACTGGAAAGCTCTTCAGTTGATGGTGGGTATGTAAAATGTAACTCCCACAATGAAAACTAGTTTGTGTTTTCATGAAAAGTTAAACACATATTTCCCATATTACCCAGCAATTCCACACTGAAGTATCTACTCAAAAGCCAAAACAAGAAAAAGAAATAAAGCACATGTCCACACAAAGACTTGCACGCAAATGTTCATAGTAACATTATTGATAATTGCCAAAGAGTAGAAATTGGGGTTGACATATGTACATGATTGAAACTATGTACTTAATAGATAACTAATTAAGGATATACTCTATAGCACTGCTGTTTAGTTGCTAAGTCACGTCAGACTCTTTGCAACCGCATGGACTGTAGCCTGCCAGGCTCCCCTGTCCACGGGATTTCCCAGGCTAGAAGACTGGAGTGGGTTGCCATTCCCTTCTTCAGGGCATCTTCTTGACCCAGGAATAGAACCTGTGACTCTTGCTTGGCAGACGGATTCTTTACCACTGAGCCACCTGGGAAGCCCCTGCTGAGGAGCACAGAGGACTCTATTCAGTGCTCTGTGGTGACCTAAATGGGAAAGAAATCCAAAAAAGAGGGGATCCGTGTAAATGTGTAGCTGATTCCCTTTTCTGTACAGCGGAAACTAATGCCACAGTGTAAAGCAGCAATGCTGCAATAAAAATTTAAATAAAGAAATGTCCACCAACTGGTGAGTGAATAAATAAAATGTATTATAACCATACAATGGGATACTATTTGGGACATAAAAATAAGAAATTATAATTCATATTACAACATGGCTAAACCTCAAAAACATTATGCTAAGTAAAAGCTTGGTGCAGTGGTCACATATTATATGATTTAATTTCTATATGAAGTCTCCAAAAACGACAGATCTGTAGAGAAGAAAATATATTAAAGTTGACTATGACTCAGGGTAGGAATAGGGATTAACTGCCAGCAAGCATAGGGATTTTTTTTTTTTTTTGCAGAGGTTTGCAGAGAATGATGGACATATTCTAAAAGTGGATAGTGGTAATGGTTGCATAACTCTGAAGATTTTCTAAAAATCATTAAATTGCACACTTAAATTGGTTAATTTTATGGTATGTAAAGTATACCTCAGCAAAGCTGTTTTTTAAAAAGATGATATTGTTTTATATTTTTATTGAAGTATAATTGATTTACAGTGTTGTATTTACAGTGTTGCTATGAATATAGTGGTGCATGTACGTTTTTGAATTATAGTATTGTCCAGGTATATGTTCAGGAGTGGGATTGCTGGATCATATGGTAATTCTATTTTTACTTTTCTGAGGAACGTCCATACTGTTTTCCCTAGTGGCTGCACCAACTTACCCCACCAGCAGTGTAGGAAGGTTCCTTTTCCTCCACACTCTCTCCTTCGTTTATTATTTGCAAACCTTTCGAGGATGGCCATTCTGACTGGTATATGGTGGTTCTTTGTAGTTTTGATTTGCATTTCTCTAATATTTAGCCTTTTTTTTGCATTTCTTTTCCTTGGGGATGGTCTTGATCTCTGTCTCCTGTACAATGTCACGAACCTCCATCCATAGTTCATCAGGCTCTCTGTCTATCAGATCTAGTCCCTTAAATCTATTTCCTACTTCCACTGTATAGTCATAAGGGATTTGATTTAGGTCATACCCGAATGGTCTAGTGGTTTTCCCTACTTTCTTCAGTCTAAATTTGGCAATAAGGAGTTCATGATCTGAGCCACAGTCAGCTCCTGGTCTTGTTTTTGCTGACTGTATAGAGCTTCTCCATCTTTGGCTGCACAGAATATAATCCATCTGATTTCAGTGTTGACCATCTGGTGATGTCCATGTATAGAGTCTTCTCTTGTGTTGTTGGAAGAGGGTGTTTGCTATGACCAGTGCGTTCTCTTGGCAAAACTCTATTAGCCTTTGCCCTGCTTCATTCCGTACTCCAAGGCCAAATTTGCCTATTACTCCAGGTGTTTCTTGACTTCCTACTTTTGCATTCCAGTCCTCTATAATGAAAAGGACATCTTTTGTGGGTGTTAGTTCTAAAAGGTCAATGCAAAGAAATAGAGGAAAACAACAGAATGGTAAAGACTAGAGATCTCTTCAAGAAAATTAGAGATACCAAGGGAACATTTCAGGCAAAGATGGGCACAATAAAGGACAGAAATGGTATGGACCTAACAGAAGCAGAAGATATTAAGAAGAGGTGGCAAGAATACACAGAAGAACTGTACAAAAAAGATCTTCATGACCCAGATAATCACAATGGTGTGATCACTGACCTAGAGCCAGACATCCTGGAATGCGAAGTCAATTGGGCCTTAGGAAGCATCACTATGAACAAAGCTAGTGGAGGTGATGGAATTCCAGTTGAGCTATTTCAAATCCTAAAAGATGATGCTGTGAAAGTGCTGCACTCAATATGCCAGCAAATTTGGAAAACTCAGCAGTGGCCACAGGACTGGAAAAGGTCAGTTTTCATTCCAATCCCTAAGAAAGGCAATCCCAAAGAATGCTCAAACTACCGCACAATTGCACTCATCTCACACGCTAGTAAAGTAATGCTCAAAATTCTCCAAGCCAGGATTCAGCAATACGTGAACTGAGAACTTCTAGATGTTCAAGCTGGTTTTAGAAAAGGCCGAGGAACCAGAGATCAAATTGCCAATATCCGCTGGATCATTGAAAAAGCAAGAGAGTTCCAGAAAAACATCTATTTCTGCTTTATTGACTATGCGAAAGCCTTCAACTGTGTGGATCACAATAAAGTGTGGAAAATTCTGAAAGAGATGGGAATACCAGACCACCTGACCTGCCTCTTGAGAAACCTATATGCAGGTCAGGAAGCAACAGTTAGAACTGGACATGGAACAACAGAGTGGTTCCAAATCGGGAAAGGAGTACATCAAGGCTGTATATTGTCACCCTGCTTATTTAACTTATATGCAGAGTACATCATGAAAAATGCTGGGCTGGAAGAAGCACAAGCTGGAATCAAGATTGCCAGGAGAAATATTAATAACCTCAGATATGCAGTTGACACCACCCTTATGGCAGAAAGTGAAGAAGAGTTAAAGAGCCTCTTGATGAAAGTGAAAGAGGAGAGTGAAAAAGTTGGCTTAAAGCTTAACATTCAGAAAACTAAGATCATGGCATCTGGTCCCATCACCTCATGGGAAATAGATGGGGAGACAGTGGAAACAGTGTCAGACTTTATTTTTTTGGGCTCCAAAATCACTGTGGATGGTGACTGCAGCCATGAAATTAAAAGACACTTACTCCTTGGAAGGAAAGTTATGACCAACCTAGATAGCATATTAAAAAGCAGAGACATTACTTTGCCAATAAAGGTCCATCTGGTCAAGGCTATGGTTTTTCCAGTGGTCATGTATGGATGTGAGAGTTGGACTGTGAAGAAAGCTGAGCGCCGAAAAATTGATGTTTTTGAACTGTGGTGTTGGAGAAGACTCTTGAGAGTCCCTTGGACTGCAAAGAGATCCAGCCAGTCCATCCTAAAGGAGATTATTCCTGGGTGTTCATTGGAAGTACTGATGCTGAAGCTGAAACTCCAGTACTTTGGCCACCTCATTCGAAGAGTTGACTCATTGGAAAAGACCCTGATGCTGGGAGGGATTGGGGGCAGGAGGAGAAGGGGGCAACAGAGGATGAGATGGCTGGATGGCATCACTGACTCGATGGGCATGAGTTTGAGTAAACTCCGGGAGTCGGTGATGGACAGGGAGGCCTGGCATGCTGCGATTCATGGGGTCGCAAAGAGTGAGACATGACTGAGCAACTGAACTGAACTGAATATTTAGCTCCCTTGAGCATCTTTTCATGTACCTATTGACCATCTGTATTTTTTCTTTGGAGAGATGTCTATTTAGGTCTTCTGTCCATCTTTTTTCATTGTTTTTCTGTTGTTACTGTTTTGATTTTTTGTTGTTGTTGTTGAGTTGTATGAGCTATTTTTGTATCTTGGAAATTAAGCCCTTGTTGGTAACATCATTTGCAAATATTTTCTTCCATTCTGTGGGTTGTCTTTTCATTTTGTTTGTGGTTTCCTAGGGAAATCATATTGTATGTACAATTTCACATTCCACTTTTTCACTAAAAACTATACCATAAGTATTTGTTAATGTCATTAAAGATAATTTGAAAATATCTTTTTAATAACTACTTTTTCTTTCCTACACATACCCAAGATTTATTTGATAGTTTACTATAGACTGTTTATGATTTTAAAAAATATTTTGTTTAACTTCTTTGTATACAATAACCGTGTAACCACAGACATGTTCACCTCTCAGAACTTTAATTATCTGATAAGAAATGAGTATTATTAAGAGTTCTGACTTCTTAAGGACAAAATGGCTATTCTGAATATTATATAAAATCAAGTGTGAAACAGCATAGTAACGACAGAAACCATCTATGTGTTAGCCATTATTACTGTAATTAGCAAACTTTATAAAACTTTAAATTTATGATTATTCCTCAGAATAGAATCACAGCAGTGAAATCTCAGGGCTTATTTGAAAAAACCAAAAAACAAAACACAGCTCTCTAGATTAGAAGTAGGCAAAACGCATTCTTGGCTCTTCTCTGTCCCCCTTTCTCAATCTGGGAACCCAGAATGACTCTTTGTGTCCTTGCTCTGATGCCGTGAGCAGTTCTGTGGCTATAAACTTCTTTTTTCCTCAATCACACCCCATCAGCCTGTGCTTTCTCTCCTCTTGGGACATGGACTAGGTGGCCTTGGATAAAAACATTGAAGGAAAATGACCACGGGTGACAATGAATTATATGCTTCCTCACTGGTAACATAGTTGCCTTTCCGTAAGGCTCAGTAGAGCCTAAATCTAGAGAATTGGAGCATGGAGTCTTCAAGATTCTCTGGGAAGGTTAACGGGGAAAATTGTTGGTCACTGAATGTTCAAATCAAGACCACTTTGCATGTTGTTGTCCTGCCCAAATTCCTTAGCATGGTATGCAGGGGCCTTAATTATTTACCCCCTGTTTACTTCTTCAGCGTTATCTCTTGCTTCACTGTCCCTCCAATGTGATACTAACATCATTCTGTAGAACGTCTTGCCATCCCCCAGATGTGTCAGGCTTTCTCCCCCACAGAGCTCTGTACACCATGCTTCCCTGCTTTGAACACTCTGCACCCATCCCTACTCCTTTTATTTGGCTACTCCTCCTTATAATGCTGGCATCGTCTTATAAACTACATCTTCTTGGAAGTGGTTCTGTTCCCAAGCCCAAGTTTGATGCTCTCTCTTTAAGCTCCCGTGGCACCCTGTCATTACCCTTACTGGATTTAAATTGCCTGTTTATTTGCCTTCTTCCTGATCACATTATGTGGCAGCCATGGGGTTGCATCACTTTGATCTCCCTTCAAGAAAGAGCTTGCTATTTAACTGCAAGGAGTGCAGTTAGCTGACAGCCTCCAGCTGTTAATGCCTTCAGGATCTGCCCCAGCTTTCAAGCTGAGACCATGGTCTTTTCTGGCAGCCCCAGCCAATGACTGAGCATAATAGTGGCACTGGGGCCAACTCAGAGCTCCTTTAGTGGGAAAGGTCTGAGTTGGCCAACTTTGTCAGATCTGCATGGTGGTCTGAGGTGCTCGCTGCCTCATCATACTTCTTTCATCTTTCCTCTCACATGTCATGTCTGCTTTAGGGGCCGAAAATGTTCCCTTCTCAATCTCACCTCCTCACCCTCACTTTTATGGTATTGCTCTCCAGTAAACCTCTTGCACTCCTAAATTTATCACTGCATCTGTTTTCTGGAGAACTTAAGACAGACAAAAAGCTTTTTACAGGGAAGGGCTGTATTCTTATTCAAGTTGTATCTCCAGCTCCCCTAACAACTCACAATAGGATCTCAGTAAATAATTTGGGAAGAATTGAATGAATGAATGAATGCTCAAGATAATGGTTAATTTTAAATGATATCTTGATCTTATGTAATTCACAAATACCAGTCAACAGTCAAGAACATTCTGATTTGAAGATCCCAATTCATTCATGAAATGCATTGTAGGAATGACATAATTGTGCCTTTTGAAGTGGACATTTTCCAATGATTGGATTAATGCTAAATATAAATTACCCCTTAAGAGAATCTCATGGTCTGGGTAGTGGAGTATGAGTCATAATAGATATTTGTATTTGAAATTACACAATAGCTATAAAATTATTATTTACTATCAAAATAGCAAATTTTAAATAGTATGGCTTATGCCTGGAAACCCTGTCTCAATGTTGCTCTATAAAATAAAATCCAAAAGCATTCAACATTTTTCAAAACCCGGGTCCTCTTTACTTGGCCCTGGGGCACTGCCATCTGTATTAAGGAAGCAGCTCCCCTGTAGACTGTGAACTGCTTGAGAACAGCATGTCGAGAGCACGCCGAGCACTTCTTTGTTTCTAATCCCTCCCACCCTAACTTAAACTGAAGCCGAAACTCCAATACTTTAGCCACCTGACTCACTGGAAAAGACCCTGATGCTGGGAAAGATTGAAGGCAGGAGGAGAAGGGGATGACAGAGGATGAAATGGTTGAATGGCATCACTGACTCAATGGACATGAACTTGAGCAAGCTCTGGGAGTTGCTGATGGACAGGGAAACCTGGAATGCTGCAGTCCATGGGGTCGCAAAGAGTCGGACCTGACTGAGTGACTGAACTGAATTGACCCTAACTTAACCCCCAGCATCTGCAGAAGCTGCTTTGTATTGGAAAGCGGTGCATTTCAAATGAAATGCAAGCTTCATCACTTACTAATTTTGACCTTCATCATCTAAAACTCTTCCTTATTTCCCATCTTATAAGAATTAGTAGTGAGATTTGGAGATCCTGTTTCCTCTCTTCTGCTTTCTCTCTCTCTGGTCTTTGACTCTCTCCTTCCCCTCTTTCCTCTTCTGATTTTTCCTCGCTCTCTCCCTTTCTTCCCCTCCCCCTTCCTTCTTTCCTTCCTTTTATTTTCCAAACATTTATTATCTACTATGGCAGGTGCTTTTGCAGCAGTGGTGAATAAAGCAGACAAGGCTTATGTCCTTCTGGACCTTCACAGTGTGGGTGGAGATTATAAAAAATCAGGAACTGAGTGAAGGACTTTGGTGGGCCAGAAACTGCCCCCTGTCCCCCCAAGACATCCGTGTCAAATCCCTGGTGTCTATGAATGTGACTTTACTTGAGAGGGACAAAAGAAGGGGGTCTTTGCTGATGTGATTAGGCCCAGGATCTTGAAATGAAAAGACAGCTCTGGTTTATCTGATTGGGCCCTGAATGGACCCTGCTAACAGTCTGGAGATTATTCTGGCTTTTAGAACTGTGAGAACTCATTGCTGTTGTTTTCAGCCAGCAAGTTTGTGATAATTTTTTTTTTAAATCATCCATGGGAAACAAACATAAGGGGACATAAAACTAGGGGCTCTAATCTAGGTCAGGGGATCTGGGAAATGACTGTGCAGAGACCTTGGTCCTCCCATGTTTTCCTGCCTTCTGCCCCTCTAGCACTTGAGGGTATTGTCTCCTTTTCTGGACTTTACATCCTTTCCTTTCTGTTTGATCCAGTCTTGCCTTTCCCTTGTCCGGAAAGTTGGAGATGAATTCTTACAGGTTTGCTTTAGACCCTCCTTGCTAAAGATTCTTAGGTCTATGCTCCACATTTCTAGAAGAGCACCACTGACCTCCCTCAGCCTGGGTAGTGATAATGACAGAAGGAGGCAGCTAGGGCCCACTTTGCCAGCAGGTGCTACTTCCTAACATAGGACTCTGTGAATCACCAGCATAAAAGACCCAGGTGAGCATCACAAAAGTGAAAGTGAAAGGCACTCAGTCGTGCCTGATTCTTTGCAACCCCATGAACTGTATAGTCCACGGAATTCTCCAGACCAGAATACTGGGGTGGGTAGCCAGCCTTTCCCTTCTCCAGGGGATCTTCGCAACTCAGGTATCTAACCCAGGTCTCCTGCATTGCAGGTGGATTCTTTACCAGCTGAGCCACCAGGGAAGCCCAAGAATGCTGGAGTGGGTGGCCTGTCCCTTCTCCAATGGATCTTCCTGACCCAGGAATCAAACTGGGATCTCCTGAATTGCAGGCGAATTCTTTACCAACTGAGCTATCAGGGAAGCCCTGGGCATCACAAAGTGAAAGTGAAGTCGCTCAGTTGTGTCTGACTTTGTGACCCCATGGACTGTAACCTACCAGTGTTCTCCGTCCATGGGATTTTCCAGGCAAGAATACTGGACTGGGTTGCCATTTCGTTTTTCAGGAGATCATCCCGACCCAGGGATTGAACCCGGATCTCCTGCATTGTAGGCAGACACTTCACCGTCTGAGCCACCAGGGAAGTCTACCAGGGCGCAAGCACTACACTGTAATTGCACTTCAGATACCCTATTGATTGTGTGATCTTTGGCAAGTCATTTAGGTTATTTATGCTTCCGTTTCCTTATGTGTGAAGTGAGCATTTGTGTTGGGTTTAACCCTGAAGTTCTCTTGTTTTGTGCCCGTGCTCAGTCATGCCCTTCTCTTTGTGACCCCTTGTGCTATAGCCTGCCAGGCTCCTCTGTCCATGGGATCTCCCAGGCAAGAATACTGGAGTGGGTTGCCACTTCCTCCTGCAGGGGATCTTCTTGACCCAGACATCAAACCCGAGTCTCCTGCACTGTGGGCAGATTCTTTACCCACTGAGAGGTTCTCTTCTGGCTTTAAAAAGAATCCTTATTTCATAGTCAAAGATTTTTCACTTTTGTGGAGAAATATTTTATGCAACTTGACTTGGAATCCTATATAACTAATTTTGTAAGTAAGTTCTGCAACACATATTATCTGAAAGGAAGGAGATCTGAACACTTAGGTACTATGTGTCCGTTGGTTTTTTCCAGCCTGGGTAATTCCCCATATCAGATACACAGGTAATCGCTGATCTTGACTGTTCTCCCAAAACACACAACTCAAGTCAGTCTTTGAGAATTAATTTTTTTAAAGTGTTGTGTATTTCACAGTGTCATGTCCAGGGGTAAACTTAAGCAAGTAGTATAAGGTGAATTATTCAACTGAAAGAGGTTCTCTGTCATGCTTCCTTAATAAGATTGACAATTAACAGGTGCTGGGCCATGCCTGTGTTGGATTATTCATCATTCAAACAAATCTCTGGATCTGTGCTCTTGGCAGACTGGATTGAAACATGCCTGATCTTCCCTCACTCTCCTCTCTCTTGTCTCTCCCCTACAAACTAGATGACACTGGATAATAATTACTTCAGTTCAATTCAGTCACTCAGTCGTGTCCAACTCTTTGCAACCCCATGGACAGCAGCATACCAGGCCTCCCTGTCCATTGCCAACTCCCGGAGTTTACTCAAACTCATGTCCATTGAGTCGGTAATGCCATCCAGCCATCTCATCCTCTGTTGTCCCCTTCTCCTCCCGCCTTCAACCTTTCCCAGCATCAGGGTCTTTTCAAATGAGTCAGTTCTTTGCATCAGGTAGCCAAAATATTGGAGTTTCAGCTTCAGCATCAGTCCTTCCAATGAATATTTGGGACTGATTTCCTTTAGGATGGACTGGTTGGGTCACTTATATACATCAGTAGATATTTTCATCAAGTAGCCCACTTCTTTGCCTGGCACTGCAGGAATCAGAAGCATACAAGACATGAGTGGTCTGTGCCATCAAAGAACTTAACCTGTGCAAAGATAGCCAAACACTCGTGTCAGCAGTAAGAACCTATATAGGAGTACTTGAATTTGTTGTAGAAACAAAGAGCAGAAAGCAGACACTGTGTCTGAAATCTAGTCCATGGATATAAGTCATCCATAGGGATCCTAGAGTCTAGCACAATTTATCCAATAAAGCAAGAGCCCAGTAGATGTGAATTGAATGGATAAATGCATGGTTGAAAGTGGGTAAGGATGGTCAGGAGGTTTCCAGAAAAGAAACTTGAGTTAGGATGTAAAGGATTGAGAGACATTAGATGAGCAAGAGGAAACTTCTAGAGGAATATAAGCAACCTTGGTAAAATAGACTCTGCCTAGAAATAAAAGTAAGATTTGAATGGAGAATTAATGCTGAGGTTGATTCTCTAAAGGTTAATGCCATTTCAGTCCATGGCTTATACATTGTTGAATAGTCAGAGTCTGCTAGCATTTGTTAATTTTGGCAGCGGAAATGAGAAATCCAAGGACCTGGGAGAGAGGTATGGCCTCCCTCTGCAGCTGACCTGCAAAAACTTTCCTCGGCAGGTGCCAAGGAATTCATGTGTTTCTAAAACTTCCAAGTGTATAGTGAGAATCATAGAATCATATATACAGTTGGGGGTACAAGATTTATGTGGACTTCTCTAGTGGCTCAGTTGGTAAAGAATCTGCCTACAGTGCAGTAGACCTGGGTTCAATCCTTGGGTCAGGAAGATCCCCTGGAGAAAGAAATGGCAACCCACTCCAGCATTCTTGCCTAGGAAATCCCATGGTCAGAGGCACCTGGTGGGCTACAGTCCATGGGGTCACAAGAGTCGGTCATGACTTAGCAACTAAACCAGCACCAACCACCGCCCCAAGATTTGCGTGGCTATCAGCAGCTGAGCCTAAAGAGGTGTTGCTTCACAGTAAGACAAGCTGGGGTGTTGTCCTAGAACATGTCCCATTGAGAATTGTCCCAGGGACAGGATATTTCCCCCAAATTTCCAGAAACCAGTCACAAAGGATGAGCAGGACCAGGACTCTTCCTCATCCTCCTTTATTCTTCTCTGTGGGCTTGGTTCTCTACATCTGAATGTCTTTCTTTGTTACTCACATCCTTAATAGTTGTCATGGAGTCAGGTAGCTTAGCAGAGATAAATTAACTGTGATGATGCTCCATTTAGGATCCATATGGTTTCTATTACTCAGTGAATCAGAACAAACATTCTGACTTTGTATGTAAAAACCATTCACCAGGGTTCTTTGGACCTCATTCCTGTCCCTTTAACCTATATCTCAATTTCTGCACTTGTATTTTTGCATCATGAAAAGTTAAACATCAGACTGTTGGAAGGCAGTTTGGTATATAGAATATTGACTTCAAAACTGACAACCTTGGCTTGAGACTAAATTCTGTCACAAATGAGCTATCTGGCCCTCCCCCTGCCGAATCTTCATTTTCCAAAACCATGGCAAAAAAGGAACAACAGTACTTAACCTGTTATCCTCCCAGGATTATGGAGAAGAATCTAGTGGGATAGTGCATGTGACAGCCTTTGTAGAATGTAAGGCACATAAATATGTTAAAAAAGTTGTTTTTATTTTTGAGTCTTCTCTAAGCATATGGCAGTCTCAAATTACTATTTCCGTTCCATTATACAAATAGCTATTGAAATCCCAAGACTTTCATAGAACCTGAGTCAGGTGAGTGTTGACAATGTCTGTTGAATTTCACAATCTCTTAGAATTTGATTCTATAGCTTTTTATCTTTTATGCCAATATCTAAATTTATTCTTGCCCCTGTGGCTAGCACTTTGGTGTGCTCAGTTATATCCGCTGAATTAATATATGAGTGACTCAATGTCTATTAGCCAGGATAGTCTAGGCTATACTTCAATAACAGAAAAGATGTGAAACCTCAGTAAGTTAATCTCATAAAACTTTCTCACTCATGTAAAATCTGATGCAGACCAGTGAGGCTGGGGGAGGTCTCCAGAGACTCGGAGGGTTAGAGTTTTTTCTGCACTGGAATCAAGACTTAGTTTCCAAGATTGCCACAGGGAAGGAAATGAAAAATGGAGAAAGCTCAATACTTTTAATTGCCCTGACTTGGAGACAACAGGTGTCTTTTCCACTCAAAGTCTATTTTGTTGTTATTGTTGAGTGGCCAAGTCATGTCCAACTCTTTGCGACCCCATGGACTGCAGCACACCAGGCTTCCCTGTCCTTCACCATCTCCCAGAGTTTGCTCAAACTCGTGTCCATTGAATTGGTGATGCCATCCAACCATCTCATTCTCTGTCATCCCCTTCTCCTCCTGCCTTCAATCTTTCACAGCATTAGTGTCTTTTCAAATGAGTCAGCTCTTTGCATTAGGTGGCCACAGCCTATTGGCCAGAACTAATCATAGAGACCAACCAGACTGCAAAAGAGGCTACAGAATGCAGGGGAGCAAATGCTGAGTACCAGACTATTTGCTGAGTGCTAACTTCTCTGCCTGTGAAGAGCTGGCTCATTGGAAAAGATCCTGATCTGGGAAAGATTGAGAGCAGGAGGAGAAGGGGGCAACAGAGGAAGAGATGGTTAGATGGCATCACTGACTTGATGGACATGAATTTGAGCAAGCCCTTGGAGTTGATGATGAACAGGGAAACCTGGAATGCTGCAGTCCATGGGGTCACAAAGAGTCGGATGTGACTTGGCGACTAAACAACAACTTCTCTGCAACACAACATGGTCCTCCATCTCAGCAAGGGTCTTGCCTATTACATTCCAAGTACTGTCCTAGCATAGGGAAACAGAGCAATATGTAAGGTAGACAAATCCCTGATTTGGGGGAGGATATGTTGAGGTGAAAGGTTGAAAACATTCTGGCTGCACTCTGATGGTACAGTACATTGTTCTGTCTGTACTTCCACTTCAGTTATTGTTGATCCCTGTACTTCACTTGTGTCTTTTTCGAGGGTTTCCAAGTTCTTGGAAGAATAGAACCAGGTCCATTCTGATCACTCTGTGCTTCTCCCTGGAGAAATGACACTTATTTGTCTTGCTTCAGCTCATGTCTGCTGGTCATGAGGGTCAGAAGCCCCTGTGGGTTCAGCTGGAAGGAGGGAAGGAAAGCTTGGAGGCAGCGCCTTCCAGCTGGCCTTGTTTAGATTGGCACCGTCTCTGTAAGCAACCGTGACTCCAGAGCTGCTGGAAAATGTGCTTATCACCCTAAGGGGCTGAGCAGGAAGGGGAAGGTCCCAGCTGATAGAACTTGAAAGAGAGCTAATGGAAAACTGGCTTCAGCCTTTTGGTGGATAAGCAGGAGGAAGATGTGGGGCCCAGCCTCGGGGAATGAGCAAGCTGTGATATTATTTTCACAATCATAGCCAGAGAGAAAGGAAAACTACTGTTAGTTTTCATTGGCTGAATGGGAGAAATACACAGTTATGTTTCCTTTCTTGGCTAGTTCCTTGTGACAGTCCTTCCCCTCAATCACTGGAGTTCCCTTCAGCTTAAAGGAAGTATTTTTTTTCCTTATCGGCCAAAACCCTGACACCAGTCTCTAGGTCGACTTCACCCAAGCTGTCTAGTTCCTCTAATGCAGACTGGCATTTCGTGATTCTCTGCACTACACTTGGTGCTTGCACTAGGTATTGTTAGCATCCATGTCTACCACCTCTGTCTCCAGTTCACCTTCTGTCACATGGGCAGAAAGCTAAAAGCTACATTCCCCAGTGTCCCCTTGCTGTCAAGTCTAGGTACAACGGAGGATTCTTCCGTGAGATGTCCTCTCGTGAGATTAGAAAGCGGAAGGGAGAAGTACCATCCTCTCCAGGGCTGGCCTTGGTTGATGCACACGATCACCACATGGGAGCTTGTGCAGTGACCAGGGAACATGGTCTGGGAATGAGATTTGAGGCCATGGAGCAGCTGGGATGTGAGCATGCTCTTCTGCAACTTCTGAATTGGAGGTGGCAGCTGCAAGAGGAGCTTTGACGCCTAGAGGTGGCCCCTGTTTCGAGTTCCTGCCTCTCTTCCTCCAATTTTGAAATATGTAGAGTGGTTACTGTTCCTTGTGCTTATTTCCTGACCCACATGGTGCTGCTATACACTATTTCACTTGGATGTTTACTGACTACACCTGGCCCAAGTCACTCACCTGCCATTGGGCAGTCAGGAAACACATTCTAAGATCCATGTTCTTGCCCCTACTCCAGGCTGCCTCCTTCCTTATCATTTAATGCTCAAATCAAGTTTGACCTCCATTCTCACCCTATTCCTGATTCCTCCATTCCAAGCAGATGTCTGTCCCATACCTCATGTTGATTCATTCTGCCTAATATTGATACTTAATTTTCCTCTCTAATCTTCGCTCCACAAAATGAAAAAAAAAAAGACACTCCACATATACATACATTATACATATATAAAAATATATATATACACATTCTTAGTGTTTTCCATTATGATTTATCACAGGATACTGGATAAAGTTCCTTGTGCTCTACAGTAGGATCTTGTTGTTTATTCATTCTATATATAATAGTTTGTATCCACTAATCCCAAACTCCTGGGATTCCCCATCACCCCTTAGCAGCAAGTCTGTTTTCTATGTCTGTGTGTCTCTTTCTGCTTCATAAGTAAGTTTATGTCATATTTAGATTCTACATATAAGATTCCACACATTATATTATATGGTATTTGTCTTTCTGATGACTTCATTCAGTGTGATAATCTCTAGGTCCATCTGTGTTATTGCAAGTGGCATTATTTCATTCTTTTCTATGGCTGAGTGATATCCCATTGAATATATACACCACATCTTTATCCATTCATCTGTTGATGGACATCTAGGTTGTTGCCATGTCCTGGCTGTTGTGAATAGTGCTGTGATGAACGTTGGGGTGCATGTATCTTTTTGAATTATAATTTTGTCTGGATATACACCCAGGAGTGGGATTGCTGGATCACTTGCATCTCTATTTTTAATTTTTTGAGGAATTACCATACTGTTCTCCATAGTGGCTACACCAATTTACATTCCCACCAACAGCATAGGTGGGTTCCCTTTTCACCATACCCTCTCCAGCATTTGTTATGTGTAGACTTTTTAATGATGGCCATTCTGATCAGTGTAAGTCTTGGTGTAGTTTCAGTTCCCTCAGGTGTATTCTTTGTCTGAGTTGGGTGGCCCTGTGCTCACTTGTAGAGCGTAAGAACACAGAACTCTTCACTTTAAGCTGATACTGCTCCTGCTGTATGCATAACCCAGTGTCTGCACGGCAGTGACAAGCACTGTTGGGAAATGGGGTGCACATTCCAGTGGAGGAAGAACCCCTATTACCAAAGAAATGGGGGGGGGGGAGAGGAGGCAGAAAGAAACTGCCTTGGAATTTGTCCAAACAGGAAGCCCTGGGTTTTCTTCTTTGCTGACTTGATCACAGTGTTATTCTAAATTTCACATCTCCTCAGGTCTCCTGCCGTTATTTCACAGCAGGCATCAAAGTGACTCCCCCTCCCCCAATTTACATAGCCGCAGCTGGGCTAGGGACCCAGCTCCAGGAGCAAAGATACCAGCTGCGCAGCCTACCAGGTTTTCTCAAGGGGAAACTTTGAAGTCATTTTCAAAGGTTAAAGGAAACTTTACCCAGCCTGGAAGATGCTGGAAATATCCAACACGTACTTGATTTCTTTCCAGTCTAAGGCGAAAGCCTCAAGGATGAAGAGGCTATAGCTCATTGGCTAGAGAACACCAGGGAAATCCGAACTCAGTGGTGAGTATCTGGTTTTGCAACTGGAAAAGTTCTCTCAGTGGTGAAGTTCCATCTTCCCCTTAGATTCCCCTTGGGACTTTCCCACTAGCTCTCATTCCGTAGTTGTTGTACTGGTTGTAGCCTTTCGGTTCATGAGAATTGATGTGAGCATCAAGAATGAAACCAGCTTCAGAGTGACAAGATTGGGCAGGTGAACAAGGACTGCGGGGAGTGGAAGGGAAAGGAAGGAGGGAGGTATTGTGTGGGAGGCGAGGGGGAAGAAGGCGTGAGGGTTCTGAGATGGCAAAGAGGAAGAAGGTAGATACAAACAACTTTTCTCCAATGGAAAGAAAGATCTTTGTCTAAGCCCCTTCAAGACCCAACCTGGGGCTTCCCTGGTGGTCCAGTGGTTAGGAATCCTCCTTGTAATGCAGGGGTCACCTGGTGCGGGAAGATCCCACATGCCATCCCATTGCAACTGAGCATGCGCAACTACTAAGCCCGCAAGCCCTAGAGCCTGAGCTCTGCAACCAGAGACGCCACCACAATGAAAAGCCCTGCTCACTGCAGTTAGAGAAAGACTGCGTGCAGCAACCAAGACCCAGTGCAGCCAAAAACATTTTTTTAATTGAAAAATTATTTTTAAAAAGATCCAACCTGATAAACTCTTGTAATACTGTTTGGATCTCTCACTTTGTACAGACCAACTGGCTGGTCTTGTAGGATCATTTGTCATTTGTGCCAGTGCGTACTTGATTTCACGATTAGACCGCCAGGTCCTCCAGTCACTTCTCCGTCACACCTGTGTGGTCTCTGGACCAGCAGCACGGTCACCAGGGAGCTTGTTAGGAATGCAGACTCTCAGGCCCCACTCTAGAAACATGCTGAATCGGAAACTGCATTTTAACAAGATCTCTGTATGGTTCGTGTGTCCAGCAAAGATTGAGAGGCAGGACCCTACAACTGAGGAAAAGAGCGACAGTGAGGGTGTGAGCTTATTCTCCAGAGGCTGGTATATAGGGGTGTGTACTTGCCAGAGGCTCTATTCTGTAACATGCTGATGGAGGTTAAGCAATAAATCAGCTAGTAGTAGACTGATGCACACCAGGAAAACTTGGTTGTCCTCTAAGCCAGCGGGTCTCAGTTTAGTGTATATCAGAATCACCTGGAAAACTTGTTAAGCCATAGATTGCTGGGTCCACTCTCTCCCAGGCTTCTGATTCAGTAGGTCTAGAGTGGGCCTGGGAATCTGCGTGGACATCCAGTTCCTAGGTGATGCTGATGGTGCTGATCTGGGACAACACTTTGAGAACCACGTCCCCAAAGTGATAAAGGTATTCAGATCAAAAGACTCTCCCTTCTATAGATTGTTTGGAATCATCCTGGTCTCCAATCCCACACTGAATTTGCCACGGGAGACCAGACCACTTTACAATTACTTCCAGAAAGAGGCCCTCGTGGGAAAGCCCTGATGCATTTTGACCAGCTGTGTTGGGCTGGGAGCTAATTAGGAGGAAAGCTAGAATGGTCCTGCTTTCCCAGCCGTGTTAGCCAGCAAACCCGGAGACAGTGCGCTGGTGAAGAAAATTACAGAGATGAGACCCGGAAGCTGCCATTTCATTGAGGGGAGAGTTTTGTCTTTTCTTTACAGGAGAAAGCTAACGTTTCCCATCTCTCCCTTCACCAGAAGTAGGCAAGCATAAAACCAAAGGCAATTTCTTACAATTTAAATAGCCTCAGTACTAACCAATTATATTCCCGGACATGAGAAACAGCTGTTGTAACATCAGAGCTCCAACAGTTTCATCTCAGCTATTTAAAGGGATAAAAGAGCCAATATTTTCATTCCCTTGTGATATTATCAAGACATGATAAACAACAAAGACTGTAGTATTAATTACATTAATTTGGAGAGGAGAGAGACCACGTTAATTGCTCCAAGCTGGAGAATAATTTTTTACGGGACAATCATTCCATAAATTCACATTAGAAAAGGTATTTTGTCTTTCTCTATCAGCAGCAAAATTTCTGGAGGCAAAAAATGACCACCCCGTTTTAAGGTGGATTTCGATGGGAAAAAACATTCTCACTGTTTCCTTGTGTCATTCACTGAACCCTGACTTGTTGAGCTATTTGAGAGAAAGAAGCAGAGAGAAGGTATTTGTCTTGAAATAATTTGTGATCTATAAAAGGAAGTAGGACTGACACAGCTAGATTTAAATGCTTTCCCATATGCAGAATGGATTTAGACTGTGTCACATCCCTCTCAGGGTCAAGAAGACCAATGAATGATGTACATCAAAATGCTTTGTGAACTAGAGCATCGTACAAAAGTGAAAAGGGAAAAATCCTTTATCAAGTGCTTTCTACATGGGGCACTGAGCTGGGTCTTGACTTCTATGACCCTCTTTTAATATTCATAAGAAATGTTAGGAAGAAAAATAACATTAAAAAATGAGAGAATGTAATAGGTGATGAAAATGCAAATTTTGTCAATGTGGAAATTATTCAAGTAAAGTTATACAGTCCTGATTAATTAATGTGATATGTACAATACTATTCATGATTACATAATCTCTCTCACCCCAAAACACATAATAAATGCATACTGACCAATGTGCAGGCATGCTCAGTTGTGTCTGACTCTTTGTGACCCCATAGACTGTAAGGTGCCAGGCTTCTCTGTCCATGGAATTGTCCAGGCAAGCATACTGGAGTGGTTTGCCATTTCGTCCTCCAGGGGATCTTTCCTACCAAGGATCAAACCTGCATTGGCAGGTGGATTCTTTACCACTGAGCCATTGGGGAAGCCACATTCTCACCGCTACCTGGTCACGTTATGAAATCAACCACACATTAGCTATAGTTTTGGTAATGAAAATACATGTAAGTAAATTTACCCATGAAAAGCTCCTAAGATTAATAACATTTGGCTCCAGTGGTTGTGATGGAAGAGGAGAGTTTGGGGTGGTTCCAGAAAGAAGTCCAACAAGCTGTTGAATGTACCAAGTATTGCTCTGGCTTTGGAATAGACATTTGTAATTCAGGTCTTAGAGGATGCCATCTAGGTTTCTGGAAGTACATGTTTTAGAAACTCTCTGTGAACCCTGCTAACCATGTCACATTTTCCAGGTTGCCTTGCCTTTGCCTCCAGAGTTAGTATGGAGCAGTGTAGGGAATGGGTCTTCAATCCTCTTAATGCTCTGGAAATGCTAGTTGAGGACAGGAGCAATTCACCCACAACTAATAATATCACACTAAAGAAGAAGGGGTTCAAAGAAATGAAAAGTACACTCTAGGATTGTGCGTTCCCCAGTTGCTGGTCCCAGGGGCACTGCTATATATGGGAAGCCCTCACTGAGTATTGCAACATTCTGAACCACAGGATCCCTTTTTATGTAGAAATATCTTTATAAGTTAAATGTCCAATAGGGGATTGCTTAAGCAAAATGTGGAACAACTGTATAACCAAAAAAATCATGCAGTAGAACTGTGTAAGTCAATATGGAATAAGTCAATATGTGTGAAGTATATTGCAGGAGAGAATTTCAATTGCAAAATAGTGTTGTTCAGTATGATCTCACTTTTCTCTAAAAATGTGTTAATATGAATAGGAAAATGTTAGAAGTATATGTATATGGAAATTTTAACACTGGTTGTCACTTGATAATAGGATTTCAGGTCATTTTTATCACCTCTTCACTTATCTACACTTTTAGAATTTTCTACAATAATATGTGTGTAGAATTATTTATATATATATATAGTTTTGTAATGCCCCAGAGAGACAGTCATATGACTATCATCCACATTTTTTTGGAGTTTGTTGTTAACCCACTTTTAAAAGCTTAATTTTCATAAACACATAAACAACTGCAAAGAAACAACCTGTGGCCTAGCCGATATTCCATCTTTTTGTCTTGCTAACACACTCCAAATATTGTCTGTCTATTGAGCAGTGACTTGCTAGGAAAAGTAGTCTCAGCTCTGATAGATTATTCTTAATCTAAGCCACAGTGATGGTTAATTTTGTGTCGACTCGGCCATGGGGTGCCCAGATATGTGGTTAAACTGAACGTGTCTATGAGGGTGTTTCTGAATGAGATTTAACACTTGAATCAGTTGATTTAGTGAAGCAGATTGCCCCCCTCATGTGGATGGGTTTCATCTAGTCCAGTAGCCTGCCTAGATTGAGAAAATCTTCTCTCTTTCCTGACTATGTTAGAGCTGGGACATCGGTGTTCTTCTGTTTGTAACCACGCTTGTACTGAGACTGGACCTTATACCATCAGTTCTCCTGAACCCGAGCCTCCAGCTTGCTGACTGTGGAGCTTGGGATTTGTCAGCTTCCATCAGCATGAGAACCAATACCTTATAATAAATCTCTTTATATAAAAAAATTAAAAATACATATAATTATATCACACAGATGTATACATATATATATATTTTTTTCCTTTATTGATTCCATTTCTCTGGAGAACCCAGACTAATGCAGTCAGTCATGGTCACTGCATTCTCTTTTGCTGGTGATTTATAGCGTTGACTCACTTCTGGCCAATGAAATGTAAAGAGATGCTGGGGAGGGGGTGTTCTGTGGTACTTTTCCTCTTTAATTAGAAGGAGAGTGGCATGGCCAAAAGCTGGTTTGGCTCCTCTTTCTTCCTGCTTTTGGTTGAGTTTTGTGAGGACAAAATGCCTAGAGCTGGTGTAGCCATGTGTTAGTTAGTTATTTAGTCATGTCCAACTCTTTGCGACCCCATGGACTGTAGCCCGCCATGTTCCTCTGTCCATGGAATTCTCTAGGCAAGAATACTGGAGTGGGTAGTCATTCTCTTTTCCATGGGATCTTCCCGACCCAGGGATTGAACCTGGGTCTCATGCATTGAAGGCAGATTCTTTCCAATCTGAACCACCAGGTGTAGCCATATTATAACATTATTGCTGACTTTACTGACACATTAAAGATAGAAAAATGGGAACCCTGAGTTCTTTTTTTAAATTGAGTTATAATCAACATACAGTATTATAATACTTTCAGGTACACAACATAGTGATTCAATATTTTTATATGTTATGAAATGGTCACCACAATACAGGTTGTATTCCACATGTGTATGTTATATCCCCACAACTTATTTATTTTTATTAACTGTGAGTCCACACCTCTTAATCTCCTTCACCTCTGTCATCTGCCCCCCACCTCCCTCCCCTGTGGCAACTACCAGTTTGTTCTCTGTATCTCTGAGTCTATTTTTGTTATGTTTTGTTTGTTTTATACATTCCATGTGTAAGTGAAATCACATGTATTTACTTTGCTCTGACATTTTTCTTTTTTTTTTTTTTTTAATTTTTTATTAGTTGGAGGCTAATTACTTCACAACATTTCAGTGGGTTTTGTCATACATTGATATGAATCAGCCATAGATTTACACGTATTCCCCATCCCGATCCCCCCTCCCACCTCCCTCTCCACCCGATTCCTCTGGGTCTTCCCAGTGCACCAGGCCCGAGCACTTGTCTCATGCATCCCACCTGGGCTGGGGATCTGTTTCACCATAGATAGTATACATGCTGTTCTTTTGAAATATCCCACCCTCACATTCTCCCACATAGTTCAATAGTCTGTTCTGTATTTCTGTGTCTCTTTTTCTGTTTTGCATATAGGGTTATCGTTACCATCTTTCTAAATTCCATATATATGCGTTAGTATGCTGTAATGTTCTTTATCTTTCTGGCTTACTTCACTCTGTATAAGGGGCTCCAGTTTCATCCATCTCATTAGGACTGGTTCAAATGAATTCTTTTTAACGGCTGAGTAATATTCCATGGTGTATATGTACCACAGCTTCCTTATCCATTCATCTGCTGATGGGCATCTAGGTTGCTTCCATGTCCTGGCTATTATAAACAGTGCTGCAATGAACATTGGGGTGCATGTGTCTCTTTCAGATCTGGTTTCCTCAGTGTGTATGCCCAGAAGTGGGATTGCTGGGTCATATGGCAGTTCTATTTCCAGTTTTTTAAGAAATCTCCACACTGTTTTCCATAGCGGCTGTACTAGCTTGCATTCCCACCAACAGTGTAAGAGGGTTCCCTTTTCTCCACACCCTCTCCAGCATTTATTGCTTGTAGACTTTTGGATAGCAGCCATCCTGACTGGCGTGTAATGCTCTGACATTTTTCACTTGGCATGATACCCTCCAGTTCTATCAACATTACTGTAAACAGCAAGATTTCATTATTTTTATGACTAACATTTCATTTTATGTGTGTGTGACTATACACACATATACACACTATATACACACATACACACTCTACATATAGTCACACACACATGTACTGTCTTCTCTTGGTTTCTTTGCTTGTGATTTGATGGACTCCTTTAGTATTACTGGGCTTCCCAGGTAGCACTAGTGGTAAAGAACCTGCCTGCCAGTGCAGGAGACAGAAGAGATGAGGGTTCGATCCCTGGGTTGGGAAGATCCCCTGGAGAAGAAAATGGCAACCCACTCCAGTATTCTTGCCTCGAGAATCCTATGGACTGAGGATGCTAGTGGGATTGTTTTTTCTTTGTGTGTGTGTGCGCTCAGTTGTGTCCAACTCTTTGTGACCCCATGGATTGTAGCCCTCCAGGCTCCTCTGTCCATGGGATTTCCCAGGTAAAAATACTGAAAAATGGGTCACCATTTCCTCCTCCAGGAGATCTTCCTGACCCAGGGATCAAACCTGCATCTCCTGCATCGGCAGGCATATTCTGTACCACTGAGCCATGGAGGAAGGTCTTTATTTTTTATGTATCCATTCTAAGTTTTTGGTTTGTGGTTACCATGAGGTTCTTCTATGGCAACCTATATGTATAGTCCTCAGTTTTAAGCTAGTAGTTGCTGGAGTTTGAAGACATTTTAAAAGCACTATATTTTTACTCCTCCTCCCAATGTTTCATATTTTTAATATCATATTTTATATTTTGTGTACCCCTTAATTACACACTGTAATTATGTTGACTATACTACTTTTGTCTTTTAACCTTCATTGTATGTTTTTAAGAAGCTGATCCACTACTTTTGCTATATGCCTTTACCAGCATGATTTTTCCTTTTATGTATTGTCTTATTTAGTGATGGCCTTTATATTCTACTAAAAGAAGACTCTCTAGCATTTCTTGCAGGGCCAGTTTAGTGGTGTTGAACTCCTTTAGTTTTTCTGTTTCTGGGAAACTCTTGATCTGTCTTTCAATTCTGAATGGTGACCTTGCCTGATAGAGGACTTTAGGTTGTAAGATTTTTCCCTTTTAATACTTTAAAAATATCCTTCCACTCCCTCTGGCCTGTAAAGTTTCTGCTGAAAAATCAGCTGAAACACCGGTGGGGTTTCCTTTGTGTTGTGATTGGTTGCTTTTCTCTCTCTGGCCCCTAGATTCTTATTGAAACTGTTAACCTGTGTCACCAACCAAAGCCAATTTCTAGACCACCACTTCAGTGAGAAGCTAAGGGTAAGATGTTTTATTTGAAGCACTTTTGAGTTTGCCTGTGCTGTTTCTTATATCAGAAACTAGCCAAGGAACCAACTTCTGGACACAGGGGTGTAAAGAGAGGGACAGATTGAGAGAGTAGCGTGGAAACATATACATTACCGTATGTAAAGTAGATAGCCCGTGGGAACTGGTTGTGTGATGCAGGGAACTCAAACTGGTGCTCTGTGACGACCTAGAGGGGTGGGATGGGGTGGGAGGTTGGAGGGAGGTTTAAGAGGGAGGCGACATATGTATACCTGTGGCTGATTCTTATTGATGTATAGCAGAAACCAGCACAACATTGTAAAGCAATTATCCTCCAATTAAAAGTAAATAAATTTAAAAAGACACTAGCCAAAGAAAGAAAAAGTATAACCCCTCCCCCGCTATTTTATCATATTTTGTTAATCTTTGTAAAAATTTGCTCTTTATAATCATTTCAGCCACAAAGTTAGAAACTTTAAAAGATAAATCATTTACTCTTTGCATGTAGGTCCCTGGAGTAGCCTCTGCAGAAAGACAAATACATAGAACGAGATCCCTTCTGCCAATGACATTGTGCTCACATCGTGAGGGGCTAGACACATATCTGTAGTTGGAAGAGAAAGAAGAAGCAGAAAAAAGGCTCCCTTTGCTTTCACGAGTAATATCAATGCCACTGAATCACTCTCAGACTTCAGAGTTCCTTGGGGAAGCAATCATTCCAGCTTTTAAAGGGTAAAACTGGTTTTCTCTGGCAGCATGGTTTTTTAGTAAATTTCATCTCATCATGTCTCCAGCAAGGGAAACCTTTATTTTAAAAGGTTTAAAGTGGGGAAGAGTTTATTGATGACACTGGCCATGAAGCCAGAAGAGGCACACAGGTACCCGCAGCCTTGGGTCTTAGCAGCTTGCCTCCAAGCCCGTCCCCCACAGGAGACTTGGGAAGGGCCCAAGAAGATGGCTGAGTTGCAGAGCTTGATGTTGGCTGCTTGGCCATGGAGCCACTTCATTACTGTAGGGACATTCATTCTGGGACAGTTAATGACCACTCCTTAGAGCCAAATGAATTGAATACTTGGGTGAAGTCTTGAAAATGAGACCTAGATAGTAGTAAATCTATTGAGAATAAGACTCAGTGGGCTTAGAGAAATAAGACAGCAGTTCTAGACGTGTGACTCCTTTCACTGATTATAAGCAGCACTGAAAAGTGAATGAAAGTCAACTTATCATAAAGAAAATCCCATCCTGCTAGTGGCCTGTATCATTTCAAAGATGATTTACCAGGCTGATTGATTTTCAAAATGCACTCGTTTCCAAACCTTTGACCTAAAATTTTTATTTTATCTTCCCAACCCTCTTGGTAAAATTACATTAAGCTAGGGATTCATTCACTGCTTCCCTTGTTCATTCCACATGAATTTTATGCAGACTTAAAGTATGGCAGCTACTGTGCCAGATGTGCGGGAAACAGAGGTGAAAAATAGATCATCCTTGTCCTTACGAAGTTAACAGTCCTTCTGAGACTTCTAGTGTCTCAATCAACAGATGAAATAAGATAGGAGCAGCACAGCTATAGAGACATGGACAGGAGTGCTTGAGGCCAGATGAAATGATCAACTTCACACAGAGGGGATTCAGTAAAGGGAGCCTTTCATTCCATGCAGTTCTCTTCCACAGCTTTAGCAAGCTGAAGTGATCCATTTTCAGATTTCAATAAATTAGTTGGTCTTAAAGCAAGACTTGGCTTAAACCATATATCTACTCCATTTTATTTTAATTAGCTTTTCTTGAGAATATGGGTTTATCTATTAGCCGTTCATTCAACAAAAGTTTATTGCACACAATTACATGCTGGGTAGGTTGGAGAATTCCGGCTTTCAGTGTGAGGAAAGGAAAGAAGAGGTAAAGATTGGTTTGAAGGGAATAAAGGGAATAATAGGAATAATTGTGAGTCTAGGTCAGTTTCATATTGGTGACTAAGAGAATATTTAGGAGCCTGGGCCTCATGCATTTAAAAGCAATTTCCCACCTTAGATTAATAAGACCAACTGGTGCACATCACTTTCTTTCCAATTAAAGGGAGGATCTCAGTGCTGCATTCAAATCAGTAACTGAACTTCCTCATAAAGACAGCTCAGTCAACATAATATTGCTTCCCTTGTGGTTCAGACGATTAAGAATCTGTCTGCAATGCAGGAGACCTGGGTTTGATCCCTGGGTTGGGAAGATCCCCTGGAGGAGGAAATGGCAACCCACTCCTTTATTCTGGCCTGGAGAATCCCATAGACAGAAAAGCCTGGTGGGC
The DNA here is from genome assembly GCF_910594005.1 of Cervus elaphus. Taxonomy (NCBI): domain Eukaryota; kingdom Metazoa; phylum Chordata; class Mammalia; order Artiodactyla; family Cervidae; genus Cervus; species Cervus elaphus. Next base: position 48,666,498 of record NC_057835.1, read on the forward strand.
TATAGTCCATGGAGTCACAAAGAGTCAGACACAACCTAGTGACTACCACACCCACACACAGCTTAATATTAATGATTTGACTTAAGGCCTTACTTCTGGACACACACATATGCTACACACACACATTTATGTAGTACATATGATACATTTGTAGCTTTCTAGAAATTGATTTATGATTTAGACAAAAAGGACAGACAGCACTAATACCATGATAAGTGAGAAAGTGAAAGTGTTAGTCACTCAGTTGTGTCCAACTCTTTGTGACCCCATGGACTGTAGCCCACCAGGCTCCTCTGTCCATGGGATTCTCCAGGCAAGAATACTGGAGTGGGTTGCCATTCCCTTCTCCAGGGCATCTTCCCCACCGAGGGATTGAACCCCAGTCTCCCCCACTGCAAGCAGATTCTTTACCATCTAAGTCACCAGGGAAGCCCAATACTGTGATAACTTGCCTACATTTTAGAGATCCTTCTTCTCTGGCAATCTCAAGCATGTTACTCTGAATTCCACCCTGAGAAAGGCTTGGAAACAAGCCTGGAAGGAGAAGAGACCCAAAGAGCCAAGTGGCATGTGTAGTGGGACTGGTAGAATGTACCAGAAGCTCCCAGTGACAAGGGGACTTTCATTTGAAGGGTGTGGGGGAAAAAACAAATTAGACAGCAACTGAATTCCTCAGTCAGGTTGTTGGGCAGGAGTTAAGAGGTACACTGTGCTCGTGTAAGCAGTTTGTTTTTGTTTTTTTTTTTTAAGAACACCCAAGTGGAGAACACGGAGATATAATTTTTCTTGACACACCAATGTACAACGAGAACATATATTTAGTAACATTCGCCTCCCTGCACCCTGAGCAGCTGTTCAGCTCCAGCAAACACTCCTCCTTCCTGCCGGGGAAGGAGAAGCGTGCCGCACGAAGCTTCTGGAGTTGCCAACAAGAGAGAGAGCCGGAGCCAGCCTTCCAGAGCCGCCTCTGCCTCTCCCCGCCCCGCTAGGCAGCAGGGGGTCCAGCACCACCATGGTCGGGAAGGAGAAGATGATGCTTAGAGGGAAGACCAACCAGAGAGTCCTGTCTAACCGCAGCAGGAAGAGCATTTGAAATTCAATCCTCCTTCTCAAAAGCAGGGGGCAGGAAAGAGAATCTCTTGAAATTAACCCCCCCACTTTGCTCCATGAGGTTGTAAGTCACTAGGCAGGGTTAGGGCCGTCAGGAAACTATTTTGTATTGCCTCCAGGGTAGATTTACGGGAAGTGGAAGACAGGATGTATCAACCTGGGGTCAAGTCATGCTTTTCCAAGGAGTGACAGAGTGGACATCTGGTTTTCTACGCTCATAGTTACCTTCTTGACAGTTTTTGACAGGAGCCTTGAGTGTACTGGTGGTGGTTAGAACGGGCCAGGGTGGAGAAAGGCCCTGTGTAAATGCAATACGTGATCCAGTCAAGGAGTGTGTCCAGGGTTTCCCTCTTCCTCTCCCCTTTCTTCCCTCCCTCCTTCCCTTCCTTCTTCCTTCCATCCCTCCCTTCCTTCTACTATAGGCGTGGTGTTACTCACAGTGTGGTCCTCTACTGCAGCATCATTGTCATCATCACTTGAGAACTTGATAGAAATATAATTTCTTGGGTCCCACCCTGTATTCCCACAGGATGTAATCTCCAAGACTTGGCATAAAGATGTCAACTCCTAGATGAGGATACAGAAAGACATGGGGTTGATCTTGGATATTCTCTGTCACTCACTCACTTACTATGAGGGAAGCCAGCTGCCATATTTTGAACATCCTTTTGGGGGAGGGCCCTGGGGTGAGAAATTAATATCTCAGGTTAACAGCCAGTAGTGACTTAAGGTCCACCAACAGCCACATGAGTGAGCAGAGAACAGGATCTGCCCTAGTCAAGCCTTGAAATAGCATCAGCTCCCCGACACCCTGATTAGAGGAGCCTTTGAAAGTCTCTAAGCCAGAGAACCTGATTAAGCTGAGCCCAGACTGCTGATTCACAGAAACTGGAGATGATAAATGTTTGTTGTTATAAGACTCTAATCTTGGGGTAATTTGTTACACAGCAATAGAAAACTAATAGGACTATTGAATTTAAAACTCTGCAAGTGGGGCTCTGGAATGAGTATTTTGACATATTTTCCAGGTGACGTTCACACAAGGTAGTTTGAGAAGCACTGCAAGTGACTAAGGGTAGAGGCTTTGGAGCCAGACTACTTGGATTCAAATCCTAGCTCAACTCCATCCTGGCTGTAAGAGCTTGAGCGGCTTACTTAACCTCTCTGTGTCTTCATTTCTTCTGTAAACTGTTACTAACGATAGTATATACCTTTAGGTGGTGTAAAGAGGATTAGTTGAATTAATATATTTAGAGCACTTAGTACATTGCCTGGCAACATCGAGTACAATACATTTAGTGGTGACTCATCACTCAACAAATATTTATAAGGCACCAACCAAGGGTGAGGCGTTGTGCTAGATGTTGGAGTTACGAAGATGAATAAGACATAGGTTCACTTTTCCTGGGACTGTTGTTCCAGGAGATGGGCATAGAAAAAAATAAACACAATGTAAAGTTAAAAGGCTGAGCTTAGCTTCCCACGTGGTCCAGAAGTTAAGAATCTGCCTTGCAATGGGTGGGACACAGGTTTGATTCCTGATCTGGGAACATCCTACATGCTATGGAGCAACTAAGTCTGCGAGCAACAGCAAAGACCCAGTGCAGCCAAAAATAATTTAAAATAACTAAATAAATTAAAAAAAAATGTTGGGCTTGATTCTGGAGCCCATCAGTGGATGGAGGCATTAAGGAGAAACTTGATAAATGGGTATTTGGAGGGATATGGGCTTGATTGCCCCCAATGCCTTGTCTCAGTTTTTCTGAGTCTCTCCAGTTTCCTTTTTATATGGAAAATTGGCAAACCTATCATCACCAACAGCCTCCTTAGATAGCAGCTGCTTGAATGCAGGGCCTGGTGTCTTATTCATAAGGCTGTAGCCACTCCGTCCTGTTTTCTGCTCCTAATAAGGCAGCCCAGTTCATCTAGCCTTTGGGTGTCAGCATCTGCTCTTCCTTCGCTCTATAAGCTTCCTACCCCACCTCCTTGTAACAGAGGCTCCTACTTACCCTTCATGTCTCTGCTCTCACTGCCTGGTCACTCTGTTTAAATAACGCCTCCGTTTCAAGGCACTTTTCATACCCTGAGCACCACTAGAATCTGGCCCTTGCTTAATTGGTTTATTTATTTGTGATTCTCCCTGAGTAGACTTCATGGTCTCTCCCAGGTAACATTTGGTCTATTGTATTCACATGGCCCATGCCCAGTGCCCTCCCTGGGACATCGTAGGCTTTCAATAAATATTTGTTATTGATGGATAAATGAATGAATGGACATGTCTCTTTGCAGCCACTGTAACACTTCAGCATGATTTGCTGAAATGCCAATCTTAATCACAAAGGGCATTAATTCAAATTCTGGAAGACAGAATTGCTGAAACACCGATTGTGAAACCAAGTCACTCTAATTCTAAGGGGTTTCTGGAGAGTTGGGAAGAGATAGAGAGTAGGAGGCCATTATACTATTTAGCATTTACTAAGCACCTCCCCCTAGGTGCTGGGTGCTCTATTAAATATTTTATATGCATTACTTCGTATACATCTGAAGTAGTTATTATCACTGGGGAGAGCAGAGGGGGAGACTGAGGCTTAGAGCCCGTAATTAACTTGCCTTAAGTCACAGCCAGTGTGATGTGGAAGTATCATGATGGAACTGAGAAGGTCAGGCTCTGAACCTCCTGGGTTTAACCCCTCAACTCTCCTGCCCCCAATGGACTGCAGCTCATTAGGTAACTTCTGCACAGATGGAAGTGTACACAGCTGAGCAGCTATATGACACTGTAACCAGACAGGGAACTATCAGAAAGGTCTCCGATATCCACGAAATGACGGTCCTGCTGGTCATAGACAAAGGTAGGTCATTCATGGGGGCCCTTCTCCTGCACCTGGGGGGGTGTTGTTCAGAAGTCAGGTGGTCAGGACAGCTGCAGAGTGTCCCACCCCCTCCAATTGACGTGAGTGTTCTCACTCTCCAAAACCGGTTTGGTGGTCTCTTCCTAAGCCCCTAAAGTATTAGCATCATCCTCCCCAGGACGGCTTGTAATTTGCAGCCATTGGCAATTCCTGTTGCAAGGGATTCTAAGATCAGACAAGCCAAGGAGCAGGTGACAGGTCAGATCTGAACTTAAGATGGACAAGTTGTCAGGGTGGGAGGGACAGTAACTGAGATGGGGGGCAGTTTTACAAAGCATTGGGGCCTGTCTGCATTGTACCTGGAGCGATCTTTGACCAGGGGTTCCTGTTAACAACAAGCCTCCACAGGCCTCAAAGAATAAGAAAGGAGTCAGGCTTATCCAGTCTTAAACAGGACTAAAGTCTGCATTTTTCCTGTGTGATGAGGAATTATTGGGCCTTCAGTGAGGGCAGGCTCCTTCTTGGGTAGAAGAGAACAGTTAGGAAAAGTGAGAATGTGCTTCTGTGGGCAATTCCCTTCTCAAGGCTTAATTAAAGCCAGAATGTATATTTTTAGTCTGCTTTTGCATTTGTGACATTTAAATATTCAGATTTTCAATGAGACAAAGCCTATGCTGAAATTTACATATAAATATATTGAAATATATTTAAATACGAGTCTTCTTCATACCTTTTTTCTTAATGTTCCCAAGCTGTCTGCACTTCCACAAGGGGATCAGTCTCTGGGAAATGAAGAATAAAGGTGTCTAAAGAGAGAAGTAGCGAGAGATTTGCTGGGAAGTTGATGTACTTGGGTAGACCTAACATTATATATCAGTTCAGTTCAGTCGCTCAGTTGTGTCCAACTCTTTGCGACCCCATGGACTGCAGCACACCAGGCCTCCCTGTCCATGACCAACTCCCAGAGCTTACTCAAACTCGTGTCCATTGAGTCGATGATGCCATCCAACCATCTCATCCTCTCTCATCCCCTTTTCCTCCCACCTTCAATCTTTCCCAGCATCAGCATCTTTTCAAATGAGTCAGTTCTTTGCATCAGGTGGCCAAAATATTGGAGTTTCAGCTTCAGCATCAGTCCTTCCAATGAACACCCAGGACTGATCTCCTTCAGGATGGACTGGTTGGATCTCCCTGCAGTCCAAGGGACTCTCAAGAGTCTTCTCCAACACCACAGTTCAAAAGCATCAATTTTTTGGTGCTCAGCTTTCTTTATAGTCCAACTCTCACATCCATACATGACTGCTGGAAAAACCATAGCTTTAACTAGGCGGACAGTTTACAATTTGAGGAATGATTTTGTTTGTTTAGATTACAACTTTTCAGAGTGACAGTTTATTCAGGCCAGAGGTCAGTCCCCAGCCATGCAGACTGGTAGATGTATGTGTGTATTTATTTTAATCTATTTAGAAAGGCTACAGGCTTCCTGAAACTGGCTTGGAGGCTTCCTCCTCAGACCTCAGGAGTTAAGATTCATAGAAATAGAGCAAATTTGATCAAATAACAACTTGAAGCATCACTCAAATAACTAGCTTTACAGTCCATATTATCACCATGCTAATAACTAGTTACCTATATGTGATACATGGACCACCAACTTTAAATGATTTTGACAGTCATGAACTGCATTTGAATCACTGAAATAGGACTGGATATAATCTAGCCTCCCTCAAGTGAGTTAGCAGGTACTTTTAAGATCCTACAGGGTCTCTCAGTTATCACTGCAGTCATCAATAATTATGCACCAAGGGTAGTATATAAATGCAAGAGGATACACATTTTTTCCAGCTGATAGAAGACAAACTTGATTTCACTGGGTATCAGAAGTTTGTTTTTTTTTTTTTAAGTGAAGGGAATGTTGACAGACTATTGCATAACAAAGAATAGTACGATCTAATGGGGAAAATTGGCTTGAATTGTGGGTGTCTTCCTGATTTCATCACCTTCGATAGTTGACATTTCCATTTCTCATTTTCTCTCAGTTACTCATCTATAAATGGATGTTCAAATGTTAATAGGGACCCAAACAAATTTAGCAACTTCCTGCTCTGGTAAATTATACTATGGAGCCAGTTTTATTGTGATTCTTTCTTCCCATGTCTGTTTCTCCTCCTGGAGTTTGGGCTGTGTGGTGCATGAATTGTTGAAGGAATGAAACAATTCTTTGGGAAGAAGACAGAAGCTACCAAGACAAGCCAGCAGGGTGGAGCTTGTGCCTTCCACCAGGGGTCAGTAAAACTTTCACAAGGCCCCTAGAATGGCATCCAGACTCACGTAAGGATAACTTCTTTGTCACCATTTGTTTCTCAGAAAACACTCACCAACGAGAGGATGTCCTGTCATGGAAAACAGCTGCCAGTTTCAAGTTGTGAAATACACATGGATGACACAGCTAAATATAAATGTGTATGACTTGGACCATGTCAAGCACTAGAGTTAAGATCATAGAGGAAATTCTCAATTTAAATGTGCAGTTTTGATAAACACTAAGACAGACTATCTTGCCTAATAATCAATCACAGGCTAAGTATCCAGCGACTCGGCTTATTGGCTTGACTCTTGTCATTGTTTCTGTACCATGAAGACGGGACTTAAGTTTCCCTCTCTCCTGGCTTGCCGTCCTGGCTTCCAGTTGTTACTGTAAGGAATAAAGACTTGAGGAAAATGGACCTGAATCTGAGCAAACTCCAGGAGATAGTGAAGGCCAGGGAAGTCTGGCATGCTGTAGTTCGTGGGGTTGCAAAGAGTGAGACACAACTTAGCGACTGAAGAACAATATAGGCTTGACTTCCTGCTTCCATTTTTGCTCTACTGTCAGTGAGAGGGAGCTGTTAAAGATGGAAATCAGATCATGTCACTCCCCTGCTTAAAATCCTCCAGGACTTATCCGTCCCACCGAAAAGAAAAGCCCAGTACTTTGCCCGACCTGCAGCACCAGGGCATGTACAAGTGCCCGCAGCTTCTCTCTCTCCCTCCTGTCCTCTTCCGTGCACTCAGCATACTCCAGAAACAGTAGCCTTTCTGCGGATGCTCTAACTCAGTGGTTCTCAAAGTGTGGTTCCTAAACCAGCAGCATCAGCATCTTCTGTGTAGTGGCTAGAAATGCAAATTCTTGGGCCATACCCAAACTCTACTGAATCATAAGTTCTGAGGCTGGGCCCCAGCGATCTGTGTTTGAACCAGCCTGTCTAGGGATTCTGTTGCCTGCTGAAGTTTGAAAACCTCTGGTGTCACTCCTCAGACTCCTTCTGCCTCAGGACCATGTACCGGTCAGACCCTTTGCGCGGTATGCTCTTCCCAGGGCTCTTTCCTCATCAGCTGGACATCAGCTGAAATGTTAGCACCTCACCAATCATCCTATATTTTATCTTATTTAAAGTCTTTTTTTTTTTAAAGGAGTGTATGCACAATTTTATTTATTTTTTTAGGGAGAGTGTGCACAAGTTTATTTTTCTGTAGTGGTGTTAAATTTTTAAAGTGTTTATTGAATTTGTTACAATATTTTTTCTGTTTTGTGTTTTTTTGGCCATGAGGCATGTGGGATCTTAGCTCCCCAACCAAGTATTGGACCAGCACTCTTTGCATAGGAAGGCAAAGTCTTAACCACTGAACAGCCAGAGAAGTTCCTATTTTATTTTATCTGAGTAAAGTTGATTTACAGTGTTTTGTTAGTTTAAGGTGGACAGCAAAGTGATGCAGTTAAATGTTAGTTGCTCAGTCATGTCTGACCGTTTGTAACCCTGTGGACTGTAACCTGCCAGGCTCCTCTGTCCACGGAGTTCTCCAGGGAAGAATACTGGAGTGGGTTGCCATGCTCTCCTCCAGGGGATCTTCCCGACCAGGGATCAAATCTGCTTCTCCTGCATTGCAGAATCTTGACCGACTGAGCCACCACATATACATATATTCATTCTTTTTTAGATTCTTTTCTCATATAGCTTATCACAGAATATTGAGTAGAGTTCCCTGTGCTATGCAGTAGGTCCCTGTTAGTTATCTATCTTATATATATATAGCAGTGTGTGTTTTCATCCCAAACTTCTGATTTATCCCTCTTAAGCATCTTATTTAAAGTGAGCCTGTTTGCCTCTCTTCATCTTAATCTATGCCATTTAATTACCCTCTGTGTTCTCTGTATAACTATCTCAAATTGTCTTGCTTATTTATTTACTTGTTATTTTATTATCTCTCCCATTAGAAGGAGATCTGACACTCTATTTATTTTTATACTGTGGATTCTGAGTGCCCAGCATAGGGCTTGCACATAAGATGGACTTAATAACAGTTTCTTAAATTAGTGCCTATGAGGTTTTTTTTGTTTGTTTGTTTTTTTGTTTTTTTATTGTCTGTCTTTCAGAAGGAGATCAGTTAGACTCTCTAAAGGAAGCTGCAGTGTTGTGGCCAAGCCTTGTCATGGGGTCAGAAGATGAGGGTCAAATTCTAAATTCTCCACTTGAAAATCAGCTGATATTGGGTAGGTCATTGAACTGGTTTAATGGGTTACAACAAGGAGTGATTTTGTCTCATTCAAGTGTTTAGCGGTGTCTAGAGATGTTTTTGGTGTCAGCTGAGCATGCAAGTGAGAGTGGGCTGTGCTATTGACGCCTAATGGATAGAGGCCAGGGATGTAGCTAAACATCCTATAATGCAAGGACCAGCCCCCTACGTTATGCTCAGGAAAATAGCAACAGTGCCTCGGCTGAGAAAACCTGAACTAGAAAATTAGGATTAACACTCTCTTCCTAACTCATAGGGTCCTGACAATGCTCAAGCAAAATTCTTGTCATGAAATTGTTTTGTAAATGACAAAGGACTGTAGGCAAATACCCTCAGTGTTCGTCACCGCACCTTACACAGAGTAGCTGCTTAATAAATACTGGCTCAAGGAACGAATGGATGAATTGGATGATTCCATGAAATGGATGTTTGAATTGCATGAGCCCCTTCCCAGAATTGAGTTTTTATGTCCTCATTTGCAACACGGGATAAGGATAGTACTTGTGTCCTAAGAACCTTGGGAAGATCGCAGAGACGATGCGTACAAAGCACGTGGCTCGGGATTTGACACATCTTTGTGAGATTGTCCTTGTTTCACCCTTGGCTATTGCCCCCGCCCCCCACCCCGAGAGTTCCCGCTTCCTCCCTCCTAAGTGACTCCCCTCCTCCACTCCCTTGGTTTACACAGCGCTGTCCTGTCTGTTTCAGTGAAAAGGCATCGTCAAGTCCTATTCCGCATTTTTCAGATGAAACACCTGTTATTCAGAAACCACCTGCTCCTGGTTTCCCAGAGTTCCAGAGAAGGGACTGGAACCCAGGCTCCTGTTTCCTGGCTGGGAATCTCTCCACCATGCCTCAACTTTCGCTTGGCTCCTTCTGTTTTCTCACCTCCTACAACCAATCAGCACGTACCCAGCAGAGTTTCCCAACCTTTCTGAGAGTCGGCAGTGCTTACTGTTAGAAACCCCAGCACACACCAACAAAGCATTAAAATGTGCCCACATCAAATAAAATCTGTGTATAACTTTATGAAAATTGGGTTGCCTTGGCAGTCGACAGAAAGTTACATTTTAGAAAATTTAAACACTTATCAATGTAAGTATTTTAGTTTGCTTTTTTACATTTTGAAGTCAATTTTTTCCCCCCTCCAACAGATGTAATTATAGACTCTTGAAAGGCATTTGTGCCTTTGGTGCTTTACACATTACCAAAAAGGTCTTATTTACTTTTTTGTCCATTGGTGAGTTTCCCATCTTCCTTGTTCCTGTTTGCTTATAATAGTCAATGACCATTCCAGAGTCTGGGAAGCATCTGGAAACTGTTGAGTATTTGGTGGGTGATATTTCATGTAGGTAATGCTGTTGACTTGCAAACATGATCCAGTTTGCAAAACCGGTGTCCAGTTTTGTCCAAGAGTGTGACAGTCGAATCTTACATTTGACATATGTGTTGTGGACTGCAAAGGGCTTTCTCATATATTACCCATTTGTACAGTACTTGAGCACAGTCTATATTATGTTACAGTTTCTCTTGATTTTACCAAGAAGAATCCAAAGCTTAGGGAGCAGAAGTGACTGACTTACTCAGAGTTAGAAAGTCAGTGGCAGAACCAAGGTGAGAATTGCTATCTTCTGGGTTTCAAGTGTGCCGTGATGCTTTTGGCCCTGGAAAAATTACTTCTGAAAGAAGAAATTAAGCAAGGATTGAATCACTGGGAATCACTGGGATAGCTTTAGCTTCGTGTGAGTGCACACACGCGTGTGTGAGACTGAAACTGTAGCCCTGAATATTCTTTATTTGCCCTACAGATAGTGGGATCAAATTAATTAATTAGGTCAACAAATACTTATTAGTGATGGACCCTGTTGTAAGTAAGTGCTGGGGATATAGCAGTGAACTAACAGAGCCTCACAGAGCTCACATTCTAGATGCAACAGATAAATGATAAGTTGACAAGACAATATATATTTGTAGTATATGATGTCAATTAGTGTTAGGATAAAAATTAAAACAGTTGAGGGGATAGGAAAACTGTGGTGGGGGCGGGGAGTTGCTGTGTTGTTCAGGCAGGTCAAAGGAGGCTCATTTGTAAAGTGGTCTTGAGAAGAGACTTAAAAGGGAGGAAAGATGTAGCGTGTATACCAGGGACAGACTAGCCCAGATGAACATGTGCAAAGGCCCTGAGACAGGGACATGTTTGGCATGTATGAGAAACCACAAGGAAACCAGCCCAGCTGGAGAAGAGTGAGTAGACTGGGATGGAGGGAGAGAGTTATTGGTAGAAAATAAGGTGAAGAGGGGTCTGGTGAGGAGGGATGGGGGCAGTTAGGGAAGATCCTCCAGGACCTTATAGGGGCTTGTGAAGGCTTTGGCTGGGATTCTGATGTATGGCTTCCTTGAGGGCTCTGACCAGAGGAACGACATGATCTGACATACATTGTGAAAGATTTTTGATGGACTGATTTGCCTTATGTTAAGATATTCCTAGTTTGTAATATTTCCATCTCAGACAGGAGACTCAGACCTGCTTTGAGAGACCACGAGGGACACCTTTCTCTTCAAGCGTGTTCAAATGCTGAGGTGAAGTCGAACTTTAGTAATTGATTCATCATTCAGATCAGTGACTGGGCTCCACCCAAATACCAGAGCTACGTATGGCAGCCTTGGGGTTTGAGGAATGAGTAACACAAGGTTCCTGCACTCAGGAAGCCCCTCTTACAGTGAAGAAATACAAACAGACAAACAAAGGATTTCAACTATTGAGAAGGGCTGGGGAGAAAATAAAACCGAGGGAGACGCAATGATGATGCCATTGTAGAGGGCTACTTTAGATTCCAGTTGGCTTTTGAAATGTGCAACTTGAGCAAAAAGTGTTGCATACATAGAACAATTTATGGTATGGTATCTAGTTTCATTAAAAAATATTATTATTCTGACTTTTTAAGTGAGAAGCTGATATTCCATGAGATTAAACCACATGCCCGAGGCGTTCGTAAATGACATCTGGGGGTCTGAATCCAAATTTTCTCTCATTTTCAGAACCAGAGTTTTCTCACAGTGTACACCACTATGGAATGTGACAGTAGGGCTGGATAACCCTGGAGCGTGGGATGAAGGAATCCATAATGGTTAGGGAAGATGGGAAAAATATATCAAAGCAGAAAGAGACACAAAAGAGCAAGGGCTGTAACTTTCTCCCACTAAGGTCACACAGGATGGCTATCAGGAGATAGAGGAGCTGCAGTCCCCATAGCCTCAGTTCCACTGGGCTGAGAAAATCTGCACCCTAATCTCAACAGAAGGGCCTTTGCCTTGCATGGGTGCTCTCAGCAACCCAGGCTGGGGTGGGCCCCTGGGTCACATGAGGTTTCAATCACTGCATTTATCTGCATCACTGTCATTGTATCTGGAAGATGACTGAGGCCTCATTTCTCTCCCAGGCCTGTCTGATTGTGCAGGGAGTACACGTCAAATCTGGAAAAGCTATCTCATCTTTGGCAGAGGCCAGAGATAGGGCAAGACTTCAGAAAGGTACAGCAACGTCCCACCCAGGCCCCTTTACCCCTTTATTAAAAACAAATCTGAAACAACAAATGTCTAAAATTTTCCACTTGATCATTTCACACTGCTTCGTTTATAATGATGTCCTTTGTCCACACCCGAAGGAGTTTCTTTTTTTTTTTTGCAGCCTTGGGGAAAACTGGGATGTGTCTGTCCCTGGCTCTCAGTCCCTCCCATAATAAACAATCACTAAACAGCTTGCTGCCCTAGGCAACTGTTTGTCGAGTTTGGCCAGGCCCCTGTGACTTAGGCTGGGGAAGAGGGTGGGAGGTGTTCCCAGTAAAGCAGAATTCAGGCTGCAAGGCCAGGGACTTGGCTTTGACCACAAGTACTGTTTGAGAGCACATCTTTGCAGTCTTGGAGGATCTTTAGAGAGACTCTGGATCTTTATCTGATTTGTCCAGTGATGGGCCCCTGAGGGTAGCAGGGGCTTATGGCCGGGGTGTGGGAGGGCTGTTGAAGGAAGGACTAACTTGTACTAATGGTAAAAAAGGTCATCTCCTGCCTCAAGTGTCTCATCTACAGCTGGCCATTCTACCAGTCATCTATTCCTCAGAGACAGCTCCTTAAAAACCATTCCCCCTCCCCGCAAAAGAGAGTAATATCTCTTTCGGTACTGGGAGGAGCTTAAATCAACCGGGTTATTCTCGGCTATTAGAAGCTCTTTCTTTTTTCCACAGTGTGATTGGATCTCTTGGAAGCTTTCTAGAGAATAGACAAAGGGCTTCCGGAAACTAGGAAAGGATGCGCGGAAAGTTACTGGTGATTTGGGATAGGTGAATTAGTGCACAGACAGATATGAAGAATCGAAACGATTCCTTTTTGGTTGTAGCATTTTCTTTTTATTAATGGGGATTGGGGTGGTTCCTTGGGGGTAAGAAAAAAAAGATGGGCAATGTAGGAGACGCCGGAGATAATGGGTTCCATTCCTGGGTTGCGAAGATGCCCTGGAGGAGGGCATGGCAACCTGCTCCAGTATTCTTGCCTAGAGAATCCCGTGGACAGAGGAGCCTGGCGGGTCACAGTCCATGGGGGTGGCAGAGTCGGACACGACTGAAGCGACACAGCAAACATTTAGGGGATAAGGGACCTGTTTAAATGCTTTGTAGAAAGGAAAATTTGGGGCCCTCAGCGGGTGGAAGGTGGGCAGAGAGAGGGCATCCTTCTGGTCAGCGGTCGCTTTCTATGAAGTCTTTTTCTTTTTCCTTTTTCCTCCTGCAGCCCAAGGGCTCGCCCCACTGCTCCACTTTTCGAGCATCCTTCTCCAGGAACCCGAACACTCCCCGCCGCCCGTTCGGGGAGGCGTTCCCGGCAGGCAGCCGAGGAGTAGGAATTCTCGAGGACGACCGGGGCAGCCGGAGCAGCGGGCCGGGGAAGCGCCCGCCGGTCCCTGGTTCCCCAGCCTCAGCGCGCCCGTAGGCGCCTCTGGGAGGCGCTCGTTTCCCGGCGCGGCGGCTGCAGGTGGTGCGGCCCAGGCCGGGGTCCGGATCCCGGCGCGCCGAAGGGCCGCGGGACTCTCTCGGGGCAGCCCCGCGCTCTGCCCGCGGGGGCCGGGCCGAGGCGCCCCGGGGTCCCCGCGCCGCCCGCACCCCCAGCTCCGCGCCGGCGCCTCTGCCGGTGGCCGGGGGTTATGAATGGGCGCAGCGGAAGCACCGCCCCCCCCGGACGTGACGCTTGGCCAATGGCAGCGCGGGCTGCGTGGATGGATGAGGTCAGCGCTGTCGTGTCGGGAATGGAATGTGTAAGTGTAACATTCAGAACCGGGTAACATTCGGCGACCGAACGCGGCGGTCGGCAGCGATCGCGCGGGGGCCTGGGAAGCGCCGCTCGGGGCCGGCACTGCCCGCGGGGAGGACGCGCCGCCGCCGTCACCCAGCGCCGCCGCCGCCGCCTCCAGTCTTCTCCAGCCGGGCCGCCGCGCGTCCCGGGGGCCGGCCCCGCGAGCGCAGGAGTAAACACCGCCGGAGTCTCGGAGCCGCTGCAGAAGGGAATAAAGAGAGATGCAGGGATTTGTGAGGTTACGGCGCCCCAGCTGCAAGATGCACTAGCCGGCTGAACCCGGGGATCGGCTGACTTGTTGGAACCGGAGTGTTCTGCACGGGAGACTGGATGAGTTGAAGTTGCTTTCCAGGGGCTCGTTTTCCACGCTTCCGAGAGGAATCCGAGAGGCAAGGAAATCACTTCGTCTTGCCATTGATTGGGCATTGGGAGCTTTTTTTCCCCCCCCTCTCTTTCTTTTCCACGGTCTTGTTGCATGCAAGAGAATTACAGTCCGCTGCTCGCCCGCCCTGGGTGCGAGATATTCCGCCCCGCTCTCTCCCGTCCATTGTGCAACCCAAAGATGAAAGACCGAAGGGGAGAAAGTTAAAGAAATCGCCCACATGCGCTGGATCAGTCCACGGCTTGGGGAAAGGCATCCAGAGAAGGTGGGAGCGGAGAGTTTGAAGTCTTTACGGGCGGGAAGATGGCGGACTGGAGCTGAAAGTGTTGATTGGGAAACTTGGGTGATTCTTGTGTTTATTTACAATCCTCTTGACCCAGGCAGGACACATGCAGGCCAAAAAACGCTATTTCATCCTGCTCTCAGCTGGCTCTTGTCTTGCCCTTTTGTTTTATTTCGGAGGCTTGCAGTTTAGGGCATCGAGAAGCCACAGCCGGAGAGAAGAGCACAGCGGTCGGAATGGCTTGCACCACCCGAGTCCGGATCATTTCTGGCCCCGCTTCCCGGACGCTCTGCGCCCCTTCGTTCCCTGGGATCAATTGGAAAACGAGGATTCCAGTGTGCACGTTTCGCCCCGGCAGAAGCGAGAGGCCAACTCGAGCATCTACAAAGGCAAGAAGTGCCGCATGGAGTCCTGCTTCGATTTCACCCTTTGCAAGAAAAACGGCTTCAAAGTCTACGTCTACCCACAGCAAAAAGGGGAGAAAATCGCCGAAAGTTACCAAAACATTCTAGCGGCCATCGAGGGCTCCAGGTTCTATACCTCGGACCCCAGCCAGGCGTGCCTCTTTGTCCTGAGTCTGGACACTTTAGACCGAGACCAGTTGTCACCTCAGTATGTGCACAATTTGAGATCCAAAGTGCAGAGTCTCCACTTGTGGAACAACGGTAGGAATCATTTAATTTTTAATTTATATTCCGGCACTTGGCCTGACTACACCGAGGACGTGGGGTTTGACATCGGCCAGGCGATGCTGGCTAAAGCCAGCATCAGTACTGAAAACTTCCGACCCAACTTTGATGTTTCTATTCCCCTCTTTTCTAAGGATCATCCCAGGACAGGAGGGGAGAGGGGGTTTTTGAAGTTTAACACTATCCCTCCTCTCAGGAAGTACATGCTGGTCTTCAAGGGGAAGAGGTACCTGACAGGGATAGGGTCAGACACCAGGAATGCCTTATATCACGTCCATAACGGGGAGGACGTAGTGCTGCTCACCACCTGCAAGCATGGCAAAGACTGGCAAAAGCACAAGGATTCTCGCTGTGACCGGGACAACACCGAGTATGAGAAGTAAGTGGCGGCTTCAGCGGGTTAGCCCCGGGCCCTGCCCCCCTGGGTCCAGGCGTGAGGTTGGGGAATGGGGATGGGACGGGGAGCCCCTCCGGTCCTCTTTTTCTTGCTCCAAGCCTGGGACAGAGCAGCGTGGTTCTCTGGTGTGTGGCTCAGAGCTGAGGACCCAGAGTTGGCGCTCCTCGGGCAAACGGAAAAGCCTGGAGCACTTTCTTGGGCCAAGTACGTGACAGTGTCTCCCTCTTGCTTGGAAAACCTTCAGGGTGATGTGTCTTCTATGAAGGGTGTGGGTTTGATCCAAGTTTGGAACCTGCGCTTCACCGGCGGAGCCAGGAGAGTGTTTGTGAGAGGTTATAGGGACCCCAGAGACTGTGAATCCACCCAGTCTAGGGACCTTCCACCCAAGATTGATGCTTTATTTGCGGTTCTCTCGAGGAGGGAGGGGAAGCTGCTTTCCCTGGAATTCTCCCACCCCCCAATTGTCATCTTTCCGTAAACCTTAAATGTGTGTTAGTAGTGGAAGTGCTCTAATTTTAGCTCCTAAACTTTCTGTGCCTGTCTCTTCCCTACTCCCAGATGGCATTGACTTTTATGAAGGGAGACTGTAAGCCGGTTAGGGCCTGTGGTCTTGCATGCACGCATGCATGCATGCATTCATTCATGTGTGCTTGTTGGTATGTATATATCCTGCCTCCCCCCCTGGGAGAAAGCTGTTTGTAAATCTGGGCCTCAGCTCTACTGCTGTAAACTCCAGTTGCTAATTTAGATTTCCTCTTTCCTTTTGTCTTTATCAATTTGCATGTAAATCGGAGACTGTTACTCTCTGAATGGGTGGTAAGATGCCTCCTTACCCTCTGGAGTGAAGCAAGTTTTGTCCAGTTGCTAAGTAACTGAGCTGGAGACTTTGTAGCCTTTCTCACTCTTCCTTTTCCTTCAGGGTGATGGTAACTGACACACTGGGCTTGGGGAGGTCAAAACTAGTTTCCACCAATGGGCTTTAACCTGAGCTTGGAGGGTCCCTTTCCTGGACAATGGGGTGGGAGCTCCAGTTTCTCCACATGTGTCTGGCTTTGAAAGAGTTAGTGAGCTCCTACGGTGCATTTCCACGTTACGCCAGTTAAAAACCAGAGCAGCCTTGTGCTACCCAAGGAAGCAAGGGGAGCCTCTCCGCTGAGTACAAGAGTAACTGGCAGAGGTTGGCGGATTTTGCAATTGATTCATGAAATGCGGAATAGGGGAAACGCTTTGCAGACCTGATTGGAGCAGGAAGGGGCATGGTGGGGAAAGGGCCCTGAAATGAAAGGTTTGATTGTTGTCTGTGGATTTCCTCAGACACTCAGGCCTCTGTTGGAGGGATTGGAAGGGAAGTTCAAGTCCCCCTGTACTTGATCGTAGACAGTAAAGGAGAAGGGATCAAACACTGGGATTCCCCAACTCCCAGCACCTCTTGCCTTTCAAGCATAAGCAAAGCCCGAGGCTGGAGGGTCAATTATGAATCTGAATTGTACCCTGCTTCAGGGGCAGTTACCTGTGAATGTTGGGTGCAGTTGCCCTGGCTTCAGTTTTTCTCACAAAAGAAACAAACTGTGGTTGGTAATGAATGCTTTGTTTACACGACATTTACATTGACCTATTCCTGTGGGTGCTTGTAAGAAAAAAAGGCTCATAGCCTTTGAAGAATTTCTTTGTCTGGTTTATGGTGGAGTAACTCGAGATGAAGTCTTAACCTTTCAGTCTAAAGCAGTCTCACTGAATTTCGTAGAAAGATCATGATGGTCTTCATTCTTCTAAAGGAGCTGGACCTGAGATCTTACCTTAAGAAATTGGAATTGTACATTTATTTGGGAAACACCCTCCATCCAATAAAACAGTCATATCTGCTTTACCCTCCTAGGCCTCAAATGAATATTAAATGTCTACATTCTCTGCTGAAGCGTTTTTCTAGAGATTTTGGCAATGAGGGAAGGAGGGGTTCGTTTTCTAAAAACTTTAATTTTTGCTCATTAAATTTCTCTAATTTTTGACCCCTTTGTGATTGCGCCAAGAAATTTGACACCCATGTCCTTGTTTTGGTTTATGTTTAAGGCCACAAGGGGTCAGGCCCTCAAGATTGAGTCTCCTTTGAAAAGTGGCATTTAGTGAGGAAGGCAAGTTGCCTCTTTCTCCTAAGCAGGGATTTCTTTCACAGCCACTTCTGGATTTTCTTCATTCCTCTTTTGCATACTTTCCAGCGCTAACCTCCTTTCCTGGGATGGGATGGTGCTGTAGAACTTTTGTATTCATTGGCCTGGTTGACCTGGAGTTTTAACTCATTCCTCTCACTGAGTTATCTGGATGCTTTATCATTGAGAAATGGTGTTTGCAAACATGATTGCCTATTGTGTTGACTTTGGAAGATATGAAGATGAAGAATGAGCTCTGATGTGGTGAGACAGGTGAGCACAACCTGTCTTATGCTCTGAAGTAAGCCCAACTACTGTACTTTGCTGTTTATCCTGATGTTTTCTGGAAGTCAGCCGTGCATGTATCAGACACAGAACTCCTCCAATCAAATGCTAATCTCGTTCCAGCATTCTAGAGGAGGATGTTGCAGTTAGGTCTATAGAAGTCATCTAAGTTCGACTTCTCATACTGTCTTATGGTGTGACTTCTGATTCATCATCTTGAACCTTAGTTTATCCTTTGGTGGAATGGGTTTTAGATGGCTTCAGGGCACTCTGTAAGCATTCACTTGATAATGGCTTGTGAAAACAGAATCTGTTTTCATCTACTTCTTTTTTTTTTTATTAGCAAGTGTCTATGAAAATGCTTCAGTTTAATTTGCTGCCACAAGTAACTACATATAACTTTGCTCTAGTATTAGGGGAATGATAATTAGGTTGAAAATTTACAGTCTCATGGCCAAGTTAGGATACCATAGAATATGTACAACTAAAAAAGCTGCTTTTAGTGAAATTTAGCCTTGAGTGACAAATATTTAGTTTCTTTACCTCACCGTCACTTTTGTGAAAAGCAGACATTTATTGCTAAAGGTATAGAAGAGCTACGTGGAATAAAGGGAAAGACTTTTCTCTTGTAATAGAGCAATAGTTGTGACCCAGACGTCTAGGATTATATTAGAACATCCATTTTTATGACACTCATAATTAATTTTCATCAGTTACATATATTCACAGATGTAGATGACGCCGGCTAAAAGAAGTTGATGCGGTGATTACATGATTTGTAATGAGGCTTTAGAGAAATTCTATTTTACATCTTTTGAGCTTCTTATGCATTCTTACAGAATGACCGTATTTTTTGCATGAAGTTCGTAGTTCAGATCCCTTCAGAGGGCATTATTGTGAAACTTCAAATTTGGCTTTCTGAAATAGAAGAAAGAGAAGGAAATGAGAGGTGGCTTCTATCTTTGACCCCTCCGAGGAAAGCGGTGGAGAATATTTTAAGGCGCTCTTCTGGTAATAGGCAGGATTCTGTGCAGGTCTTTTGGACACCTTTTTCCGGTGTTTGTTGAAGCTCACAATCCTGGTATTTTTAAGGGTCCCGAGGTTAAGGGATCATTCAGCTTTCAAACATCCTCCTTTTACTGATGTGGAAACTAAGGGATAGACTGATGGATTTGCTTAAGGTCAGAAAACTGGTTCGTGGCAGGGGTAGTCCTAGAAAGTAAATCTTTTTCTGACTTTCTCTCCCTTGACCTGCAATATTCTATCTTTAATTACAGACACACTTGAAAGGTCTCCAGCCACTGAAAGGTCCTTGTTGATGGTGTTTCTTATAGGATTTCTCTTGGACTCATTTGGGAAGCTGATAAAGACTTTGGACAAGCTTTGTGAGAAGAAAAAAAAAGAAAGCACATACATGCATAATTTGTCATCTAGTTTTAGGGGTGATGCATAGCCACGACTAAAGGGCATTGTCAGACTTGAGAACTTTTGCTCTCGGGGGGCTTGCATATTTCTTTCCATTGCCAACTAAGTTGGAGGTCCCTGGAGCTGTTGTGTCTGAGTAGGAGTTGTGGGCACCTTTCAGTTTGGCCTCAAGGAATTAATTCCCTGAATGAGAAGCTGAATTCAGATGCATTTATGGCAAGCACAAAATGTGTACAAGTAAATGATGTGTTTCCTCCCCCTTTTCCCAAACTATGTTCCTAGACACCTGAGCATGTTCGCGATCCAGCAGAGAACCTTGGAGGAATGAAAGGTGGAAATTGTGCTTCTCAGGTTTTAAATGTAGAAGCTCCCTTTCCCCCACAGATGTACAGTAGCACCAACACATTTCCAAAATAAACCACAAAAGCACAGTTTTAAAATAAAGCTAAGGCCAGCCCTAGGCTAATCTTGAAGTTGGCAGTTGTGTCTTCTTGAACTGAGGTTCCAAAACTTTCTCTAACACTCCTCCCCACTCACCTCCCCCCCGCCCCCCGCCCGCCCTTTTCTCAGTTGCTCTGAACTTGCTTTCTGGAGAGAGCCCAAGGACCTCATTTGTGAGGAATCCCTGAAGGTTGGGGTTCCGTGTGCTGCTGCTAAAGACATTGCAGATTGATTGAGTCCAGTTCAACAAATGACAGTTGCCAGTAGAATCCTTGACCTAAGCCTGCAGAGAGGGGCTTGCTAGGAAGGCCCTGCCCGTGAGAGGCCACCGTGGGTCGGCCCCGTGACTGGGACCTCAGCTTTGGATGGCACAGACTTGGCCAAAACGCGTGTTCCCTTCGTCGGAAGGCCTGTGGGTGTGCCTCCCCGGAACCGTGGCAGTGGGACACCTGCTGACCATGACCTTGAGTATGCCAAGGTCACACCAGAGGCTGTGCTTGGTAGGGCCTGGCTCCTCTGCTCACGGGTGTCTCGTCAGGTCGCGTTCCAGGTGAGTAAGCTGAGGCCTGCTCTGGTGAGGTGCATCGTTGTGGGCCGCACAGCCTGTGGGTGCCTGGGTGGGGGCTCCAGCCCAAGCTGTGTGGCTGCTTTCATTTCTCTGAAGCCTGCTGCTCGCTCGTGACTGTCACTTTCCCGCCTCTTCAGAGGAGCCTCTCTGGCTCAGTGGTCACTGGATGCCCCAGACTCTGGAGTGTGTTTGTGTCTGGATATGAACACAGGAGTTCGCGTTTCCTTGAGCTCAACAACCATCTGGTTTTCCTTCAAAGCTCTTCTGTTCAGTGACCGAGCTCCTCTAATGCGTAAGGACCTCCTCACAATTGCATGGCATTTGTCCAGTGCCTGATGTTAGGTTGCCTTTATTAGTGCCTTTAAGCCTTTCAACCAGTGTGAGATCTCCATTTTACAGATAGGAGTGCAGGCCTCGAGAAGGTCAAGTAAGGAGCCACAGTTGCATCTGGTGAGGACATGGCAGTGTTCGAACCAGGCTTCTGAACGCCGAAGACAGTGCTCTTTCCTCTACAGGATGTTACCACCTTAAAGAACCAAACAGAATGTGCACCTGCTCACAGTTGTGTGTCAGTGAGTTTAATGTCATTCCAGTGTTTGTGCATCATATCTCCCCCCCCAGCCCCTGCTACTGCTTTCCTTTCTATACATGTTTTCCAAGGAAAAGTTTGGCTCAGAGATGGGATCAAGATGGCCCCATTTATCAACGTGGCGTGCTGCAGTTCATGCTGTCAAAAAGAGTCAGACACAACTTAGCAACTGAACAGCAAAAACATTGAACTCCTTCAGCTCTTCCGTTCAAGGGGTGTTAATAACTTTGTCTATGTAGATTCTGGCTTTCATTCTGTCCTAGAGCTCGTCCCAGGAAAATGAGGAAGTGAATTGTATGTGAGCTTTGCCCTCACTGATAGCATCTGGCGGGGGGGTTTGCCCTGTACTGGGTGTCATGAACCCATGAGATTGTGCAGGAGTGATCATACGAGGTGTCAGTGAACCTGTGAGATGGTACGGGAGTGATCGTTGCCCCAGGTAAGAAGGTGTGATCCTGTAGAGATGGGAGACCCCCTGGAAGGTTCCACTTCTGGCAGAACGGGCCAAGTTTCTCGAGTATAGCACCCCACTGCTCCCTACCCTCAGGATCCCTATAGAAAAACAGCAGTTAAAAAGTTACGAAAGTTATGCAGAGCCTGAGACCTGGGTTCGATCCCTGAGTTAGGAAGATCCCCCTGGAGAAGGGAATGGCAACCCACTCCAGTATTTTTGCCTAGAGAATGCCATGGACAGAGGAGCCTGGTGGGCTGTGTAACCCATGGGGCCGCAAAGAGCCAGACACGACTGAGTGACTGCCATAATAACAATCAACACTGCAGAGCTTTTGTGGAAAATTAGGCAAATGCAAAAGATATGAATATGAAAATTAAGTTTCTTCTCTAATCCCCACAATAAGAGCTCACCACTATTATTAAACTTCAGAAGTTGGCCTTTTATAACCAACATGTACACCTCTGTGATTATGTCATTCTGTCTCTGTGTATCCAAGTACCTTGTATAGATATGTTAATTACTGCTTAATTAATAGTAAATAATGAATCTGACACATTTTCTTTAAGTGTCTTGTTTGTGCCAGACACATAAGTGTTGGAGCTTGGGGCATCCAGGAGCGAATACAGCAAACTTCCGGCCGGCCTCGTCTGTGGGTTTTATGAAGTCAGAGTCCGACTTTAAATGTATTTTTACATGTTGCTTTTTTCTTAACATTATCTCAGAGCATTTTCCTCTCCCTTTAAATAGGAAAATCCTATTAAAATATTAAAGTAGGATTTTTAATGGCTGCATAGTTCTTTTTAGTAACTCATGGCTGTATCCTAGTTGATTTCCATTTTCTTAGTTAACAGATTTAACTTGTTTCCCATCTTTTATTATACTTGGGCCTGTGATGAATTTCACTGTACTGAGGATTTGTTTTCTTCTTGACTAAGGTCTCTCTCAGAAAATACAGCACTTCCTTTCTCCCAACCCCCACCCAGGTCCCTTTTGGAGGAATAGCTGTTCTTGAGTTGAGTCTGAGCACCCATTTAGTGAAGTAGCCATCCTGAAATGACTGCTTAGATAAACATTTGTAGGTGTTAATTGGTCCTGCAGGGGGTCTTTGAAGCTCCCACAGCTCTGGTCCCTTTGAAGTTTTGTTTTTGCTGGAGCCAAAAACCTCTGTTGTGTCTCTTACTAAGCAGACTTCTTCCTCCCTGCATTCTGCAATCCTTTCCTGGGATCTCAGAATCTGCGGGCCTAACCTGGGTAGGTGTCATTTTTTAAGTTAATTGTATCAGTCACTCAAAGTCCCTCATCTCTTTTCTCTTTGGCTGTTGAGTTTATAGTTCCTTGGAGGTGAATTGAGGCAGGAGGCTTTGCCTGTGGGGTGTCCAGGTCAGATCTGGGATTCTAAGTGCAAATGAGGCACTATTCTAAGTGATTTAAATTCCAAGTCAGAGGGGAATTGGTTAGGGCTCAGGGCTTTCACTGCTGAGGGCCTGGGTTCAGTCCCTGGTCAGGGAGCTAAAATCCCGCAAGCCTCTCTGTGTGGCCAAGAAGAAAAGAAAAACAAAAAACCAAAATAGAAAACAAAGTGAACCACACTCCTTACACCTAGTAAGTTAGGCTCTCTTTGCATCATAATTGCTTTGAGCAGCAGTGAGAATTTTGGAGAACTTTCCTTGTCTTGTGTACCCTCTTGTCTCCTGCAAAGCCCGTTAGAAGAGTGCAGTGACCCCGGACCAGGGAAGTCACTGACCCACACATATTTCTGGATTAATTGATGAACGTCTCAGCCTCAGTTTCCACATCTGTGAGTGGGGATCACAAGCCCTCACCAGGACGTTGAAAGGAGGTAGTGTGGGTGCATGCTTCTGATGCAAAAGCTGGTAAATGCTAATGTGGTCTACAAGGTGGTGGTGTTTATTAAAAACCATCTTCCTGCCATTTTCTAATCAGCCACAGAGGTTTGCTTCGTTTCATAACTTGGCTCTTAACTAAGCCACAGAAATAACTGCTCACCTCTTTCTTGATGTGTAATCCTCAGGAAATTGTGGTAGGTGCTCTGGAAGGCCACCCATTGTTTCTGTGGGCTGTAGAAAGACGTAGATGGGCATTGGAGCTTGCAGGTGGGCTGGGGCAAGGGTGCAAGCAGGCGGAGCAGGCTGTCTCTGGGGCAGTCAGGAACTGCCTTGCCTCCACATCCTCCAAGTTCCCTGGGCAACTGCTCCAAGAATGCAGATGGTCACTTTTGCAGGTGACTTCGGCACCCTGATCGGTTGAGGGTAACTTTTGGAAGGATACCGCATATGAATGGGTTGGTTCCACAGGCCCTTAGGTTGCAAAGAGCAGAGTATCACTCAGGCCCCCTTATGTCACAGGATTTATTGTGAAGGGCACACAGAAGCTGGGCTGGAACTGCTCCAGTGAGTTCTCAGGACCCAGCGCAACACCTGGGCATCTCCATCTGGACCTTCATCTCTGCCCTGGCTGACACCTCTGTCCCTCTGTGTGTCTGCCAACCACGGGCCAGTCTTTCCTGAATTCTCTCATGCAGGCCCTGGATGAAACCAGCCTGATTGGCTGCCCTGGGGATCCTTACTTCTTTGAGGGAGAGACATTCGTATTAGGCCATGTCTCTGGGTCTGGTGGCGACCTCATCAGTTAAAACGCTGCCCTGTCAGATTGTCATTCTTGATTGAATTGGTGGCTATCCTTTTGCAAAGAGCAGCCTAAAGTTGCTTCCTGAAACGGGGGGCTGTGGTTAGGGGAAGTTGGCTGTGGTAAACACTGTTGAAGCCATATCCTGTTGGCACTGACAGATTTGAGCCTGGTTGATGATGATGATAACATTCTTGAGAGCGTACCATGTGCTGGGTAATGGGCAGTATCTTCTTGAATCTTTATGTCCACCCAAGCAGGAAGATTTGCATTTGAGATGCAGAACGAAGTTCAGAGAATCTTTATAAGTGACTTGCCTAAGCGCACACAGCAAGGATGCCAACCAAGGGCCGTTGGTACGCATTCTGCGCCTGTGTTCTTCACACTGGTGTCTATTGCTTCCGCACAGCTGGAGCTGATGTCATAAAGACCACACACAGACGTCAACAATAGCGTGATTGATTTATAGAGTATCACGCGTGTTTCTCACCTAGAATTGATTTCATCTTACAGAAGAAGAGACCGTTCTAACCAGCTTGGTAATCTGGTTTCTTAGCTCACAGCAGATTCAAAGCAATCCATTTAAAGAGAGAGCGATTCTTGGGAAGTCAGGTCTGGGAAGAAGGGACAGTTGGCAACCCAAATAGAAGGAAGCAGGCCAGGAAGGGATAACACCCAGAAGAAGTAAAGAAGCTCTGCATTTTAAAAAAATTTATGTTTATGGTAGTGTAGTTGTGTTAGTTTCTGCTGTCCAGCAAAGTGAACCAGCTGTACAGATACACATTTTCCCTCTTTTTTGGATTTCCTTGTTGTTTACGCCACCACAGAGCCTGGAGTAGCGTTCCCTGTGCTCTACAGTAGGTTCTCATTAGTCACTAATTTTATCCATAGTATCAGTGCGAGTCTCCCAATTCATCCCACTGTCCCTTTTCCCTCTTGGTATCCATGCATATGTTTGTCTCTACATCTGTGTCTCTATTTTTGCTTTGCACATAAGTTCATCTGTATTGTTTTTCTAGATTCCACACATAAGTGATGTTATACGGTATTGGTTTTTCTTTCTTACTCACTCTTTATGACAGTCTCTAGGTCCATCCACATCTCTGCAAATTGCACAATTTTATTCCTTTTTATGGCTGAGTAATATTGTGTTTTATATATGTACCACCTCTTCTTATCCATTCAAGAAGCCCTGCAATTTCAGCTCAGCTGGCCCAGAGCCTGAGCGTGTCCTACAGATACCCCAGAAGTGTGTCTGTGAGTCCTGCCACCTAGCACTGTGGCGGTCACACCAACCAGAGCTTCTGTAAATATCGGATAAACTGTGCCATGGTACAGTGCCGACCACAAGCCATCACTTGTGTACATTGGCCTTTGTTTAAGAAAGTAGGGGAGCATGTAATGAGTTTTATAACTTTTTTTTTTTAACCACTGTCGTGAAAATAAAAATATTTTGGTGGCCCTAAAAAGAAGCTCTCCATTTGAAAGCTTATCTATTAATACTAAGCTCAGCAAGTTCCCCAAGGGCTCAGGGTACAAGGGGTGTCCTTGGGGTTTGTATCAAAGTTCTGGTATTTGTTGCTAACTCAGATTTCTGGAGTTTTATGATACATATCAGTACGGTAATGAGAAATGTGAAGTTTTCTAGTATTGCTGTGTGGGCCTGTGATGTTATTCTTGGTTGACTAGTCTTCAAGTGACTTGGGCCCTGGGCTCAGGTAAAGAGCTGCCCCAGGTGTGGAGTGTGGAGGCTAGGAATTAGAGAGGGCACGTGCCCATAAAGGGATGAGGAGCCGCTTGTCTAGAGCTTAGAGGCTGCCCTGGATGGTGCGTTGGGGCACATGTCCGGCTTTTCCCCCTTTTCTAGGGGTGTCCAGCATGGGAACTAATGGGTGGAAGTCTGGACTGGATTTCACACACCCTGCATATATGCCGGCATCCTGACAGACTGGTGGAAGGCATCCACAGCAGCTCTGATAAACATAGGACCATGCCACCATCGTACTCAGATTTGCCTCGGAGGCTTCTCGTGGCTCATCCATACAGTGTGGCGGGGATGGGGGCTGGGGTTGGTGCAGCTCCACCTGCCTTTCTGTCCTCAGGCTCTTAGTGGAGTCTCATTCCTCCTCTTCCTTTCCCCGCATGCCCTCCTCTCTCTTTCTTGGAAAGCTGTCCCCTGCTCCATTCATTTCTTCCAGAGTCACTTCCTTCATGCCCCAGACTTGGTCACAATCCCCTGCTGTGGGCTCTTGGAGAACTGTTCTATCTGGCACGGCTGTGTTTTTTTCCATTTGTTTAACTATCTGTTTTTCTCTCTCCCCAGTAATTGTATGGGCCCTGAGGGGAGGATTCAGGTTGGTTTGTCACTGAACCTACTCAGCTGATACTTATTGAGCACCTACTGTTTTCCAGGCACTGGGGATTCAACAGTGAACCAAACAGACACACATTCCTGCCCCATGATGGTCCCAGTCTAACGATGGGAGACTGATAACCATGTCTATTGTGGCCTATGTTAGAATGCTTTAGATCCTGGGAAGAAAACAACCCATGGGAAGGGGTGAAGACATTGGATCTCAAGCTGGGGAGCTTCTGGAAGTGGGGCCCAGGTCCTACTCCTGGCCAATCAGACTCTTTGGAGATGAAGTGCAGGTGTTTAGGAATGCTCACTACGTGACGTGGATGCACAGTGAGAGTGGGAGTGGGGCATTTACAGTAAATGTGGGGCAGGAAGGCCCTGTCGGTAAATGACACTGAACTCACTCACGGCTGTGTCTTCACAGCCCAGCACTGTGCCTGACCCACCCTCGCTGGGCACTCAGGTTTTGTTGGATAAATGAAAAAGAGAAATTACATTTATTTAAACAAGTTATGTTTATTTGTAAATTAAAAAAAATTATTTATTTGGTAAATCACACTTATTCATTTATTTTGTGTGTATTTAATTACGTTTCTTTAACATTTATTTATTTGATTACTGTGTTTAATCAAAATGCTGTTAACCATTTATTCAATGTATGGGTCTACAGGTGTCCCTGTCTTTGGTTTACAGCCCAGGAATCCCTGTGTTTTCCCCAAGTGCATCATTTACTGATTCATCCAGTTTCTTTTTATTTCCAAAGGGGATATTTCTTCCAATAACCTTTTTCTCCCCCTCCACAGTAGTTGCCTTTCTTTCTTTTTCTTTTTGTTCCTGTTCTGTTGAATAAGCTATTGGTGAAACCAAATTAAAATGAACTGACAGGCTTTACTATGTAATGTGAATCTAAAGAATTTATTGCTACAGGAGAAACCATTATGGTGTTTTTGTCATTTAATTTTAACAGTCTGTAGATATTGGGACTTTCTGTCCCCCCTTAATTGCAATTTTTCTCCCAAATGGTACGTTGAATATAACTTTTGGCTTTCATTTCCTGCTCAGGTTACATCCCAACTCTGTTAACTGATATTGAAGCGTTGCCCCAGAGTATATAGTAACACAGTGCTTAATTGAGCTATCAGGCTTCTAATGAATTCATATTGAGATTTATCATTTAATTAAAAAGCAAAGGATAAAAAAGCAGAGGGAAGGTATTCCATTGTTTCTCCCATTGGCCTCCATTTCCTGCATGTAAAAATCTGCTGACTTGTTTGTGTTAGCTTGTGGAATTGTACGGATATTGCGTAGAAGTATTCAAGGTGTGTAGATCAGAGAGAAGACACTGGATCACACTTACTTGGCTTCTTAGTAGGTCTTAAATAAAGATTCTGGTTTGGTGGCCATCATATGACACTTGATTAAATATGAATTATGTTTTATGTTTTTACAAAGCTTGGGAAGGTCATTTTCCAAAATGATTTCTAGGTCTGTATATCTGAAGCAATCTGAAAATCTAATCAGAACGGATCTAATACCGAGATGCTTCAGCTTTACTGAGCAACAGAGAATAAATTTTTCTTGAAGACATCATTTCTTAAATGCCTCACGCTCCTTTAAAATTCACACTGCATTAAAAAAGCTACCTTTAAGCAACACCTTTTATGATAACTGCATTTTTAAGCATTGCAAGTGTAATCTTGCAAATCTGTAAGTGTAGGGTCGTCAGTCTTTTACTGATTCAGAGACTGGAAATGTATAATATGCTCTGTATTTAGATTGTAGAGCTATATTGCATGTTTTTTAAAAAATTGAACAGTATTCTATATGAAGATAAAATTTAAGTACCTAAATGTTTAGTAAAGTTCAGAGAAGGAGTAGTATTTTCCTCCACTTGTTTTAGATTTACCTGCCTCTAAGGAGTGACCCAAATAGGGTAAAAGAGAATGCTGCTGCTGCTGCTAAGTCGCTTCAGTCGTGTCCGACTCTGTGCAACCCCATAGTCGGCAGCCCACCAGGCTCCCCCAATCCCTAGAATTCTCCAGGCAAGAATACTGGAGTGGGTTGCCATTTCCTTCTCCAATGCATGAAAGTGAAAAGTGAAAGTGAAGTCCTCAGTCATGTCTGACTCTTAGTGACCCGGTAGACTGCAGCCTACCAGGCTCCTCCATCCATGGGATTTTCCAGGCAAGAGTACTGGAGTGGGGTGCCATTGCCTTCTCTGAAAAGAGAATAACAAAGATGGAATATCAAAATAGACCTTTTTGAAAAATAGAGATATAATTGACATATAACATTGTGTTAGTTTTAGGTGTACATCATAATGATTTTACATATACATATATATATATTTATCATATATATTGCCAAATGATGATACATATAGATATATTGTAGAATATTATATATATACCTATTGTGCCAGGCTCCTCTGTCCATGGAATTCTCTAGGCAAGAACACTGAAGTGGGTAGCCGTTCCCTTCTCCAGGGGATATTCCCAATGCAAGGATCAAACCTGGATTTCCTGCATTGCAGGCAGATTCTTTACCATCTAAGCTACCAGGGAAATCCACCTATATATTAGCAATATGTATATGTTGTGAAACGGTTACTACAGTAAGTTTAGTGAACATCCATCACCATACATTTTTACAAATTTTTTTTCTTGTGCTGAGAAATTTTAAGACTTACTCTCTTAAGAGCTTTCAAACATACGTTACAGTGTTGTTAACTCTAGACACCATGCTATACATTATATCCCCAGGACCATTTATTTTAAAACTGAAAGTTTGTACTTTTTGACCAACTTTTCATTCACAAGTGGTATTCATATGGTAGTTGTCTTTTTCTGACTTATTTCACCTGCCATAATACCCTCAAGATCTATCTGTGTTGTCGCAAATGGCAAGATCTCCCTCTTCCTTATGGCTGAATAATATTCCATTGTGTATATGAACCACATTTCCTTGATCTGTCCTTAGGTTGTTTCTGTGTCTTGGCTACTGTAAATGATGCTGTCAGAATAAATCTAAAGTGTCTATAAAAATAAGCTAAGAGATTAAGTGCTCTTAAATTCCAAGTATGAAGTAGATATTCTGGGGGTGTTGGTAGCACTTTGGGCCTCGCTGGGTCCTCAGGTTTCCCTTTACTGGTGTTCTTGCATAGAGTCCTGTGAGTCCATCCCTGATTGGAGCTGTCGGGTCTGTCTGTACACACATCCGTATGTCTTCGCATCTGTCTTTTCATCTGAGCAGAGGAGCCTGGTGTTCCATCATGCTATCGTCATGCTATCGTGGTGTCAGTTTTATCTGGAAGGAGGAGAAATAAGATCACTGGCATGATCTTAAAGATCTGATGTAACTGTTGTATTATACAGATAAGGAAGTAGAGGTCCAGGGAAGTTGGGCAATTTGCCCAAGGTCATGTGGCTGGTTGTGACAGAATAGGGAATGAAGCACCTGCCTCTTGACTTCCAGGGGTGTGACCGTATGGCACGGAGGTCATGCACTTGTGCTCTGGAAACCAGGGGCTTGAATTTGAATGGTAGTCCTGCCACCAGCCATGAAACCCTGGGTGACTTCTTTCCTCCCATTTCTTCACTTATAACATGCGGATGATAATAACTCCTACTTCATAGGGTTGTGACTGTGAGGACTAAGTGAATATTACACATAAGATGCTTAGAACAATGCTTACACAGTAAGCGATCAGTAACCATTGTTACTGTCATTAATCTTCCTGTGTCATTAAATCATGTTTGTCTTGTAGAGCTTCCGATTTACCGCTTGTGTCTATTTATCATCCCTTTCATTTCTTCCATTGGCTCTGTTTATAGCTCAGTCTCACTGTAACCTGCAATGTGATACAGTAGCTTGCTAGTCATATAGAAGTTTTAGGTGGTTTGGCAAGTGCCCAGAATTCCAACCACCTGTTGTAACTGTTGCCAAAATACAATAGATTTTCATTTCCCAGAAGTTGTTTCACCAAGGATGCAGATCATTAATATGACTTAATGCCTTAGACATTTTTTTTTTCTTTTACAAATGTACACATCATGCTTCCCACCCATTCTGTGAAGCTGAGCAATGACATGAATCTTCTTGTTCCTGCCTCCTTCTTTTCTTATTTAAACTTTTTACTTCTTACTGGAGTATAGCCGATTAACAATGTTCTGATAGTTTCTAGTGCACGGCAGAATGATCCAATCATACATATACACGTATCCATTCTCCCCCAACCCCCGCTTCCATCCATTGTTCCTGCTTTTTGAAAAGGCAGTAAAACAGTGGCAGACTTGCCAGTGGCATCACCTGAAATGACTTTCTGAGCTAAACCTGCTTAAGACAGAGAAGATAATACTCTTTTTTTCTTTTTTCTTCTCTCTCAATTCAAGTAGATGAAGGTGCAGTCCCCTCATGATGGGCTACTTAGCAAATCAGGAAGCAATAACAGTGAATAACTTTCTACTTTCCCAAATTTGCATGATAGTTAACAATTGATGGCTTTTCTTTAGGAAGGCATTATCAGCTGCAGCAGGAACCAGACCTCTGGACCCTTTCTGCGTGCTAAGTTAAAGCAGTGCTGTACCTACCCTTGATGACAAACTTGTAATTGCAGTCAGGGTGAACGTTGGGGAGGAAATTTTAGCCTGTGTTCTGAAGATCTGGGAGGGTTCAGACACATCGTAATTTATATTTTCATTCTTTCTCTTGGGAGACACAGCTGCAGTTATGAACAAACACGTGGTAGGAGCCGTTCTGAAATAACCATTTCTGCCAGCAAATCCAGATGTGATCTGATTCCTACTTTATTCCATACTGAAGCGGGCCTGACTGTGTGATTAAGATGTACCACACGGGCCGCACCTCATCCCTTGGCACTTTATTACTTCTCCCCTCCCCCAAAAGAACAGGATCATATCCTTGTTGTAAATCACAGAATCCTATAGAGTGTTCTTTAACATCAGCTTTTGTAAAAGAAACTCTAGGGACAGTCCATTAAGTGTAAGTGGGACCTTCCGCCGTCATCTCCAACACGATAGTGCTTGGCTGCAGAGAATAAGCAGGTGTGTATTTTATTCATAATAGCGACTCTAATCTTGTGTGTGTTTGTATGTGGAGGAAATATTTAGTCATTTTTTTTTCTGGGAATAATATTGGGTCAGTGTTGCATATTGTTTTCTGTTCAAGAATCGGGAACTTTTTTTTTTGTCTCCTTGTCCTTGTCCTACAGTTCGCTCATCTCTTCCCCACAAAATAAAAACTGCTTTTCTTTCTCCCAGTAAGCTGACTTGCAGATTTAGGTAGTAGTTGAGATAAAACGATCATTTTGTATTTCCAGTTAACTCATTTAATTAGATGAGGTGAATTAATTGGAATTTTTGACATGTCTTTTAATGTCTAAGATACTCGCTTTTGGAATTCCCAGGTACAGCAGCTTTCTCAGTCTGCTTCTTGGTTCAGGACTGGTGTAAGACCTGTCATTTGAAGCCTGTCATTTAAGTTCCCCTTGAGGGGGTAGAAAAGTGGCCGAGTGATCTTTCAGATAGTGGAGCATAAATCAACAGGCCCAGGGCATTCCCTGGTTATCACCAGCCTCATCAGCAGAAGCCTGGATTAAGCATTGCTCTGTCCACACACAGCCGATGAGGTGGTAACCTCGGGGCCTGCTTCCATCACGTGTGGACGTACTCTCTGAAGTTTCCTCCCCACTCTGTTTTCTCACCCTGTATAATTTTAGAGGTCTGCAAGCTTTGAGGGACCTCCTTAATGTCCTGTCATCCGGCCTGGGGAAGTTCCAGAATTTAGATTGGGGCAGTTTTAAACCTTACATCATTCTACTGTGCGTTGTAATTATTTATGTTTTGTCTCCCTAGATACCTATTTTGTCTTTCTAGGTGTATACCTGGGTAAAGCTAGTTCCTTTTCCTTTGTGCCCCCAGAGTTCACCCCCCACTTAAGCAGCTGACTTGCCAGGTACTTAGTTAAATCCTAACTGCGTTTGATTAGCCCACTGAAGTCCTTTCTTTGCTCTAGAAATTCCAGAACCCAAACAGATGAAGGTAAGACTATGGTGTATATACTGGAATTTTTTGTCTTTTAAAAAAATACTGTTTTTTAGTTTAATTTTGCTTTAGTATCTGTCTTTTTCAAATACAGATTAAGGGGGCCAAAAAATTTACTGGGATCCAAGTACATAGCACCTCATTTCATGGTGGAAAAGTAACCGTAATAGGCTCTCTCTCTACCATTTCCCTCCAGACATCTTTTGATCACAAAGTTATTTGGAGGTTTCATACTTTGTATTCTACTTGGGCTTAAGTAAGACTTAAATCATAAGTTTTATCTTTAGACTTGTGGATTTGTTTTTCATCTGTTTTCCTGGTTTTAACACAGTGCTGAACATATAGTAGCTCCTCTAGAAATATTTGTCCAATGAGTATCTTTTGGCCATGGTGACCTATAAATGTGGAAAGAAAGACTTTTGGAACTTAATAGAATTCTTTCATTTTGTTTGGAATAAGCAACCCGAAGGGGATATTGAATAGAAAAAGTAAGTTTAGAAGACCCCCCTCCTTTGCCCCCCCACCCCACATTAGGTTCAGTATAGTCAGTGTTAGTTGCTCAGTTGTGTCCAACTGTTTGTGATCCCATGGACTGTAACCTGCCAGATTCCTCTGTCCATGGAATTCTCCAGGCAAGAAGAATGCTGGAGTGGGTAGCCATTCCTTTCACCAGGGGATCTTCCTGACCCAGGGATCGAACCGGGTCTCCTGCATTGCTGGTGGATTCTTTACCAGCTGAGCCACAAGGGAAGCCCTATGATGTTAGAGATTCAGCAAAATCAGATGGTTTGCAGCTTTGAAATAACTTGTGTCTCTGACTGTCATTTTAGCTATGAGCAGGTTCCCGGTCGTAATTCTGTAATATCCTGAAAAGCCTGCTTTATGGCCCTTGAGCTGCACTGTGTTGTCTGAGGCCTCGGTTCTTGGCCAGGCACAGTTTCTATCGCTTCAAAGTTCGCTTCCTCCCGGAGGGCAGGCCAGGAGAGAGAAGTCCTTGTAGGGAGGTGTAGTGGACTTTCCTAACAGCTCCACAGGAGAAGCCTCTGCCCACTCCTTTGGTATTTCTACTGCCCCCTCCGAGAAAGGGACCAACCGTGCTGCTGGGACCAGAATCTCCATCCCCACTGTCTGCTAATGAATGGGGCACCGCCTGCCGTGCTGAGCCAACCACTCTTGGTGCGTCAGCCTTTGTGGACTCTGATCCCGTCTCAGAGACCGTACACGGAAGGCCGAGGGGTGCAGTTCTGTGGCCTCATGCACCTGGGGCCGTTTCCCGCAGGGGCGCTTTCAGCTTCCAGGGTTCCTCTCTAGGCTACCTCATTCTTTTCTTCCAGGCCTTCCGTTGCCACTCACTTCTGTGCGGAGCAGTTCCTGTCATCTCCCACTGCCTTTTGAAAAGGATAGGTTTTACACACCTCTTTTTTCCTGGGTCCTCTGTGGCTGTTAACCAGGAACTGTCAGAGGCATTTCTTTGTGGCTGTTCACGAAAACCCTCCCTCTAGTCTTGAGTCACCCACCCTACTCTCTGCTGCTTCTTTTTAGTTCTTTAGTTCATTTTTTTTTAGTAACCCTCCCGCCTTACTGTGAGGGTTGTGTGCACACGCATACACACACACACACGCGCGCACACACACACATTCTCTCTCTCTCTCTTCCTGTTCCCTAATTCCCTTATCCTACGTCACCCCTTTTATTGCCATTCAAATCAACCTGTTCTAACTCTTAAGGGTTCTTATCTCAGAAGCTGGAGTTTACATTTAACTTTCAAGATAGAGCCACCCAAAGGTATAGCGTAAACCACAATCCAGTGAGTGTTTGAGAAAAAAAGTTATTTAATTACGATTGCAGATTGCAGAACTAATATTTGAGCACTGTTCAAAGTTCAGATGCTACAGAAAGTGAAACTTACCTGTAATGCACCCATATGTCATCGTGAACTGTTGAGTGTATATATCCTGTTTTTGAGGCATATAGCATATTATTTATTTTCTTGAAAATAGGATTATTTTACACACACACACACACACAGAGTCTCCTCCTTTGTAATTTTTTTTAATCATTGAATTATACATCAAGCACTGTTACATGTCAGTACATACAAATCTCTCCCTCGTTTTAATAGCTATATGGTATTCCATTGTGAAAATAATTCTTATTTAGGTTACAGCAGAGTATCAAGTATGGCATTTGAATCCTGATCTTAGTCTGTCTTCCTGTATATTTAGTCTCCATTCTTGGTCTAAGAAAAAGAGGTACACTAAGTATACTTCTAGCAAAATGAGTGCTTTTTTGGGGGGGGAGGGTAGGGATAACTAGTTTAGTAGCTTAAGTGGTGTATTTTCTTCAATTGCCTATGCCTGATTAAAAATCTATTTGAAAGGTTAAAAAGCCTTAGGATTTTAATTGCTTTTTAAAATACAAAAATAATGCAGTTTAGTGTGTCGATTTAACTGAAGGACCAACGTCTGCTAACTGAAAAAACGTTAAGTCTTATGTACAGGAATAAAGAAATGCTTTCACAGAAATTGGGACTACTCTGAGATTCAGAGTTGCAGACAGTGAAATTTAGGGTGTGGCCCCTTAAATAAATGTAATTTGGAAAAGGGTTTTAGCACTACTTCACATAGTACTTTCAAAATGTCTGTTTATTTTCCCTCTTGGCACAAGTGAGTACAAATCATAACTGGTTAGATGATATCAAAAGTCTGAGACTAGGGTAGGGAGTGGGTCTTACTCTGATTTGATCAAAAGCAAACAAAGCAAAAGCAAATGGAAAAAAAAAGTTAAATGTTTCTCATTGTGGGACTAAAATGCTGCATGCTGAGTTTTCACTTTCTGATTAGAACTGACAGTTGAACAGATATGATTTATGTCTTTGGGGTCAGGAAGAAACTGTCAAATTTTAGTGTGGCTGTTCTTTTCTCTGTCTCCCCCCTACTTTTTTCCCCCCTTAAGCATGACTGTATTAATCAGATAGCAGCCAGTGTTTGACATGTCCTTCTGTGGTGTTTGCAGACTAAGAACCATGCCAAAAATCACTTTGCATTTTTCTGATGGAGCAGAAATGAACCTGTTTCATTCCACCTCAACAGCTTTACCCAAATGGGTCAGAGCAGACCTGCCTGATTTCAAGAAGGAGAGTAATGTGGGGTATGGTTTAATACAGGTACTATTAAAAGACTACCCCCCACCCCCTCACCTCTAGGTTTTCTGTTTCCATGAATATTGGCCTTAATTTATCCCAAACAAGCCTATGAATGACCTTGTTCTAGTATTGCTTGCTGATTTCAGCTTCCCAGTAATAACCCAGGAATGTTTTCTTTCTCAGCTCATCTAGGAGGGGGGAGTGGGGTCTTTTGCAGTTACTTTGTGATACATTTACTTTCTACCTGCTGGCTTCAAACAGTATTAATTTTTATGTGCTCCTTGTGCATTGTGTTTAATTAAAAGCAGTTCTATTCGCAGAGGTGCTTGTAAGATTCTTTTTTTCTCCCTGAAATGAATAAAACAAATAGGCATCTGGTATTTGTTTTGTATAACACAATCCCCATAAAATGAAGAGTAATAAAACATAATTATCTGTAAAGGCTTGTTTTATAAGCCTGAGAATGGGCTTGTTTCTACCAGCTTTTAAAATTCTGCTCATACTATAAAGAATCCCTTTTGTACATTAATACATAACAATAATAACAACAAAAACTTCCCAATTACATGCATGAATCCAGCTTATCTTTTATTAAACACATTTTTTTTTTTTCTGTTATGGCGTAAATGACAAAAGTTTGTCATCACATTCTCTTTAGGTAAACATGTTAGGCTAAAAAAGGGGAAATATTTACTTCCTGTTCAATATTCTGTTCAATTGGGATAGCTCTATTTATGATTTTTCCCCATAATTAAAGAAAAAATTTTATATCAGGTGTTGATTTTTTGGAGGGGTGGGTCACAGACCACTCTGTATATTCTAAAACCTTCCTTTGAAAAAAGCACACATCAAACTTTTGTATACA
Organism: Cervus elaphus; assembly: GCF_910594005.1. Classification (NCBI taxonomy): domain Eukaryota; kingdom Metazoa; phylum Chordata; class Mammalia; order Artiodactyla; family Cervidae; genus Cervus; species Cervus elaphus. The sequence goes on from NC_057835.1 coordinate 48,703,088, forward strand.
TTTTGATAGGATCTGCAGATCTTCTGATCCTTGGTTAAAGATTCCTGCCAACACCTGATATTTATTTTGAAAACCATAGTTATAATCTGAAGCTAAGGTATTAGCTTTAGTATATGAATATCTGATGATGGAAATTTGCTCACTGGTTTAGTAGCATTGGATTTAATTTTGGGGTTGGGCTTCTTTTGGGAAATGGAGGAGTACTCCTGTCTAAGGGAAAGAAAAGAAAACAACCCTCAGATTGTGGAAAGTATAAAAATTGTTAATTCAGAGGTGGATCTGTTGTCATATTGGATGGCAGTGCCTACATCCCTGGGGGCTGCTGTTCCCAAGACCATTTTTATTGTTCCTATCCAGTGCTGGGTGCGAGCCTTGAAGTGGTGAATTCATCCTCTGAGGTTGTGTGTCCATTGCTGCAAGAATAAAAGAAGCAGTAACAAAATCATGCAGTGCAGTATTTCACGGTGACAGTTTTATGTGGTTGTGTGATGTTGCAGAGCCTTGTATGTGATATCGACCCCTTTCTCTTGAATCAAAGCCCAGGGTTTTATTGGAGAAGGGAGGCTTCAGAAATACCTGAGTCTACCACAAAGTTAAGCCCCTAAATAGTTACCCATTCTGTCTATTATTAAACTAATTGCTTACAGGAAGTAATAAAGTGCATATATCTATTATATAGTACATATACTTACGTCCAGTTTGAGTAATGATGTCTAATTTTAGACTTCTAACCCTTTCTCACCTTATCTTTTGGCATTGAAATTATACTAAAACATTCATATTATTATGAATGTGGATGAATTCAATAAGCTTAATACTTGGTTTCTCTGTCGTCATCTGTTGGAAAACAAATAGCTTTAAATAAGAGCATCAGTTCCTTATCCAAAGCGGGGAGGTTGGATGTTCCACTTCTAGATCGGCAGTTATTTTGCGTGCTTATTTGAAATACCATTTTTGAACATACTTGGCAACTTAAAGTACCCAATTAAAAAGCTCTGTGGAAAGAGGAAGTCTGGGGATGTGTAATTAGTCCTTAGGATTCAGAGCATTTCCTTTATGTGTGGAAGGCCATAATATGAAATCACTGGACACAATAGCTTTATGCCAGGAACTCAGAATAGAAGGCATTTTTAGGATGGATTATTTTTGTACTCTGGGTCTTAAAATGGTTTATCCAAAGAGACTTCCAACTCCATAGAAATACTGATGGTGTGAAAAAAACCTGGTTCTGTGCTTTCACAAAATTTTAGGTAGTTGACAACCATAACTAGCCATCTAATGAACAAGACATAACATTACACACGCATTGCTGGCATTTTTACCCTCTTTATTTTAGTTGATTGAAAGCCTCACCCCTCCCACCTTTTATTTTGTTTTATTCTTGAAAGGATAAAGGTTGGGTTCCAGAAAATTGGCCTGATATGGTGCTGTTCCTTAACAAAACAGTGAAGTCTCCCTGGGTAAAGTCAAGTGAGCTGTATAGTCTGAGATTATTTATAGTGTTTACGATAGACCCAAAACACTAAGCACTTAATAGCTTTCCTTATTTACAAGTCAGATTCATCTAAGGGATATTATTCTTTATTTTTCTGCTGCTTGAAATGTCCCTTTAAGATAGATTATCGGGGGAATACACAGTGACAAAATTCGTTGGTGGTGAAAATGCAGGACAGATAAGCATTTTATTTTTAAATGCTCTGCAATGGAAAAGGTCCATTTTACCTAAGTAAAAGCACCACTTTTTGTCTAAGTGAAGTCACATACACACACGAGTAACATAGAATGGCTAAGTGTATGTGAGAATGTGGCTTTTAGTTCCCAATTATATAATAGATGCCTTCCATTAAAGTTTGCAGTAAGTGAATGTCTATTAAGCAAATTATTTTTCCCCACTGATTTCTATTGTAGAAATGGTGTTGTCTTCCACTAGGCCATGAATGTAATATGTTCTCTAGTAAGAATACTAAGAGAAAGGAAGGAAGGAAGGGAGGAAGAGGGAGGGAAGGAAGAAGGAAGGAAGAAAGCAAGAGAAAGTGAGAAGAGAGAAAAACCCTTTCAATACCATAAATCTAAAGGAAACCTGGACTTTTTAATGAAGCTTCTGTTGGATGCTCAAAGTATAGCCTGTCATAGTGTAATAGTTAAGGTATGGTGTATGACTTTAATAACAAAATGAGGACACACAATAATATCCAAATTCTGAAGGTGTTACCCTTTTTCTTCACCCTTCCTCCCATTGTTCCCTTTGGAGAAGCAACGTCACCAAGGAAACTTATGGGTTATTTTAACAGCCTCGGCATCCTTGTCTCCATACTGTATAATCTTGACCTCCAAGTATTGTTTTGTTAACTTGAAGATAAAAGGTAAACATCAGTCACCTCTTTCGGAACCATTTTCTCCTAACCCTTCACCAATTTGTTACAAGATATTTGCATGAGAAGTGCTAATGGGTGATACCTAATACCTAGTGGTTGAAACATTGGTACTTTGTTAGCAATGAAGTCTCATCCTAGTTCCTTTCAATTTACATCTATTGTGGTGCAATGTGGGTTGTAGAAGGCCCTGTGCTTTGGACTCCCAGCCCAAATACCTGACATGGATTAAACACCAAGAGTGTATCATCAGGAGGGAACTATGCTTAACACACACTTATCCTTGCAAAGGCTTCACTTGGTGTGTATTGGTCAGTCTCTATTTTACAGGATGGTGAGGCTTAGACTTGTCAAATGACTTGCCCAGAATCACTCAAAGAATAAGATAGGGTTAGCATTTGACCCCAGCTCAGACTGGGCTCAGTAACCTGGAAAATGCTTAACTAACACCATGCCTTGGATCTCAGCCTGGGGTGTGCTTTCAGAATCATCCAGGGACTATTTTACAACATTGCTATGTAAGGACTCAGCATCTCAAGGAGTGGGGTTCTGGGCATCTGTGTCTTGAAGGTATCACCAGTGACCCTGATGCTCCGTCAGGCAACCTTGACAATGGCTGAATTCTGTAACATGCCCAGTTTAGTTTCTTGCTTGTTTGTAGAACTGCTGAACAAAGATCCGATGCCCACAGTCTTTGAGCCTGTAGTTGGGTCAGGAAGATGGATGTGCACACAGCCAAGCCTGAGCAAGATGCCGTGTAACAAGTACAGAGGTAGTGTCTTAATCTGGTCAAGCTGCTTTAACAAAATTCTACAGCCTGGGTAGCTTACAAACACCATACATTTATTTCTCATAGTTGTGGTGGTGGAAATCTGGGATCAGGGTACAAACATGATTAGGTTCTGATGAAAGCCCTTTTCTAGGGGGGAGATTGACCCCTTCTTGCTGTGTCCTCACATGGTGTGTGGGGGGGAATGAGGGATCTGTCTGGTGTCTCTTTTATAAGGGTGCTAATCCCACTCATGAGAGCCCCACCCCCCTGACCCAATAACTGACTCCCCTCCCCAAAGGTCCCACCTCCTAATTCTATCCCCTTAGTGGTAAGGTTTCAATATATGGATTTTGGGGAACACAAACATTCAGACTGTAGCGGGTAGGACAGACTGTTTGCTTTGTAGTAACTCTGATGAGAGGGCTTACAGTGGGTCAGGTAGCATCTGGAACATGGTCACTTCAGACCATAACATAATATAAACAGAATAAGACCTGTTTATTCTAGCCCAGTAGAGTTAGAATCTTTGCTCTCTAAACCCTATAATTTCCTTGGTCTAGGTTCTCATCAAGGTTCCCAGGCAGGGATTTGGAGTCTTCCCCATTGAGTTTGTCTGGGAAGGCTTGGGTTATAAAACCAGTCATTTGTACATTTCTTTGATTCCCCGCCGCCCCCCCCCCCCCCCCCCCCCCCCGCAAACTGACAGGTATGTTCTGCCCAGTCCAGTTTAATGGGGTTATTAGGTCAGAGATAAGGCATCAGCCAAGACTTAAGCAGGCTGGAATGATAATGTTCTCTTTTATGCTTTTCCTTTTCTTTTTTTTTTTGGCATGTAATTGCGTTACAGTATTGTGTTAGTTTTTGCTGGACAACAAAGTGAATCAGCTGTATGCATACATACGTCCCCTCCCTCCCACTCCCACCCCACCATGCCATCCCTACCTCCTCCCCATCCCACCCCTGCGGGTCATCACAGTGCACCGAGCTAAGCTCCCTGTGATTATGCAGCAGCTTCCCACCAGCTGTGTATCTTACACACAGTAGTATATATATGTCAGTTCCGATCTTCCAGTTCCTCTCTCCCTCTCTTTCCCTCTCCATGTCCGTGTGTTTGTTCTCTGTGTCTGCATCTCTGTTTCTGCCCTGCAAGCAGGCTCATCTGTACCATCTTTCCAGATTCCATACAGACCTGCGCCTCTTTTACTCTTTTCTTATTGAGACCCATTGAACAAAAAAACTAGTGCTTGATTCCTGAGTTTAGAAAACCTCTGTTGGGCTTCCTATGTGCTGGGCAGTGAGAACACCAGGGTGAGAGAGACTTTTTAGGAACTGATTAATCTCTTTTAGGTGAGGAAGAGAGGTGTTGAGGTAACAACAACTAGGGCATTGGCAGAAGATCTGTCTAGTAACTCTGGGATTTAGTTCTTGAATTCTTTGTTTTTGAAATATGGATTAGGGCCAGACTGCCATTGACAACCAGGATTATTAAATACTTATGGTGACTGTTGGGTGATTGACCACATAAGAAGAAGATAGTGCAGTGTTCTCCATAAAGATTCTTTAATTGTGGAGAGGACTGTTCTGTATATTTATTCTTTCATGCTTTGAATATGTACTTATTAAGTGCTTTTTGTGTGCCAGGCTCATTCAAAAGTCTTTAGATCTCAGTAAAGTAATTAGCCTCCAACTAATAAAAATAAATGGAAAAAAAAAAGTCTTTAGATCTCAAATTTGGTCCTTAGATGACTCAAGTTCTGAGTTTAGCTAAAGGCATTGTTTTGTCCTGAGAAGGAATTTTATCCAATTATAAGCATAATATAAAGGGAAACGTCAGTCTCTCCATCGCCCAAACTCTACCAGTTCTACTACTGATTGGTTTTGCCAGTCAGCTCTAAAGGAGGTATAAAACTTTCTTGAACCATCAGTATTGTGTTCTATTGCATATCCTGGTAACAGATTCAAAAACTGATTGGAAGAGAAGTTTAATCATTCATGCGAGTCTCACTGTTCAGAAATTTCAGACTTCTTTTCCTCACCACCAACTTAATTCTTTCTTCTCTGTTTTTAATTTCAGATGAACTTTAGAATGTGCTAGGGAAATTACAAAATGAAGTTGGGAGAACCAGCCAACATGTCATTGGTTCTGTGAATAGGGGCAACTTGTGAGAAAGTTACTTAAAATTGGATTTTCAAAACTTTTATTGCATACTGGTCAGTTCACTATATAATACTGTAATTACATTTAGCCCCAAATGGTGTTTTGGGTTGCATTGTCTGTTAAGTTGGAACTTTTTGGTTGAAGAGAACATTGACACCTACATTTTAAAAAATCAGCCCATCCTTTTCTTGCTAAAAGAAACCGTAGGCATCTGATAAAATCTCCGTTTTAGCATACTCAGTCTTACTATGACTTTATAATGGTTTTATTTCTACAAAGTTTTATCCACATTGGTATGATTGAGGAAGAATAGATAGATATCGCTTACCGGGGGAAAAAATGGAGAATTTTTCAAATAATAAAGTCACAAGATTTCCAGTTGTAATCTTCAGATGTTATCTCACGGCCTCCAGTTTTAGAAGCACATCTTTTCCCGCCAGGTGTGAAGAACAATGCCTCCTAGGACAATGGGGAGACTTTATCACATGAGATTGTCCCTTTTGCATTGTGTTATGGTGCATAGTGTGACAGCTTAGAAATAAACACACTCCTGGACACAACGGATTCCATTAAGACACCCACTATTTTTAATACATTTTGCAATTTTGGGGCCTGTTATGTTTGTTCTCTTAGGGTGGGAAAAACCGTCCACTTGCTTTAATCTGAGGTCAGAGTTAGCCCTCAGTTCTCTATAATGGACTTGATGATGTTATGGTTTTGAAATAACTGAAAATAGGGGGAAAATGTCTATATGTGTATAACTGAGTCACTTTAGTGTGCAGCTAAGATTGGCAAAACATTGTAAATCAGCTATACTTTAATTAAAAAATAAAATTTAAAAATGAAATTAATAGAAATAAAGCCCGAGAAAGTAAAAATAAGCAATGACTGAAAATGAACGTTTCTTGTCTCCAGGATTACGACGGTATCCCTCCATCATTTTTATGCTGTTAATCACACTCCTCTTTTCAAGAACTACCCCCTCTCCCCCGGAAGTTAAATGCCGTCGTTTAATTCACCTAAGTAATACCTGGCTGACATGCCACGGCGTTTTGTTTTGTTCTTTGTGACAGTGTGAAGAGGAAGGCAAGTAGTGCAGGCGCTGGGCTGAAAGAGGAGAAAATGGAACAGTTGGATTCCCCCGGGGACAGAGCAAGAGATTGTTAATACATCAGTGGTGGGAGGGCTTGTGCGGAAAATACGACTGTACAATTAAATGGGGCTATTAAAAGCACGCCTGCGTCAATTCATTACATGACAGTTGCGATTTCTTTATAAGCCCCGTTCCAAGTCTTTCTCCTCCTGGGACTCAGGAGCGCAAAGACTGCCAGGGAAGAGCCACAGTCACTAAGATGCCCAGTCCCTCACTCCCTGCCTTGGGGGCTGATTGATGAAAACATTTTATGGAAGGAAAGCCCACTGAATACCTCTTCTCATCTGTAGCAGGGGGATGAAAGCAGGGCATCCTTGGTGACCATCTAGATTTGCCCTCCCAAGCACACCTGGCTTTATAAGCAGATACTTGTATAGAAGACATCTGCTAGGAGATAGATCCAAGTGAGTTAGGTGGGAAATTTGGGGTTAGAACCTTTTACTCCAAAGAACACTGAATTACATTTGTCAATCTTTTGTAAAAAACTGCTCAAATGTTTCTTTCTTTTAGTAAAATGTGTTTTAAAAATCAGCTGGAATCTGATTATGTGTTTCACTTAGAACTTTGATTAAGGCTTGGGTTTAAGCATGTTTGATATCAAATGGTGTGGTAGAGATTTTGACTTGGCATCTTTTTTTTTTTTTCATGTTACTTAACTAAGATTATCCCATCTCCCACCTCACCTCCATCCCCTACCCTATTTCCTCATTGGTAAAACAGGATTCTAGTGTATGTCTTATTATAGTTGCTTTGTGAGATTAAAGGAGATACAGAATTGAAAGCATTTAGTACAGTTCCTGACACAGGATAAGTGCCTGCTGAATAGTAACTACTCATTATCAATTTAATTTTAGGACCAAAATAAAAAAAGACTTGTAGTCTCATCTATCTATTGAAGGGTAAGACTGAGGAAGCTAAGACCTAGAGGATGATGCATTAATTAGTAGAAAAGCGAGATAAGAATCCAAATCTATGGCTTCCGGTGGATTCTGGTGCCACTCACAGTATGAGGTGGTTCTCTATTTTGTAAAGGAGGATGTACCCTTATGAATTCGGCCTGATTTTCCTGGGGATTGTATGAACTTCTCCATTTGGCTCCAACACCTTTTCCAGCCCCTGTTATTACATATGGGGGATGCTTTTTATATATTTAAGAACATAGTTTTCAGTTTTCCATTGCTCAGGTTCTTTTGGTGGCAGAAATCCCTGTGCTTTCAAAGGTATTATCATTGTCTGAGTTTTAAAAGAACTACCTTCAGAGGAAAATTCATTCTTTTTGATTATGCCCAAGGCCCGCAGAACACCATTTAAACAGCAAGTGATTTTTTTTTTTTTTAAAGGCAAGTATTTGATTAAAAACAATCTCCCTTAAAGACAAATGTTTCAGTCTGCATCAGGCCCTCTTCAACGGAACTTCAGTGTGTTTTGCTGATGGCCAGATCCAATTTCTGGCGAGGTAAAAGAAAAGGCAATTATTATTATTATTTTTTAATTCATCTGTTAACTTACAGACTTGATATGTTGAATCTAAAGAAAGGTGTGAAGATAATAGAAGTCTGAGTACTTGAAAAAAATGTATGACATAGACTTCAGAGAAACAGCTACTTGATCAGATTTTGGGATGGCCTGAAGTTCTCTTTGATAAATGCTATTGACAGGTGAGTGACATTTATCAGCTGAATAACTCAGGAAGCACAGGTGATCTGAACCAGTGGAGATGCCTCCATACTGTTTTCTGCATTGCTTTGGTGACAGTCTGAGGTCTGTATGAAGGAGACATTGATAACTCCTGTTTTCAGTACAGATCACAGCATTTGCTGTTTCCATGGCCTGCTATAGCATCTGCCACTTGCCTCATCCCAGTCTAATTTTTTGCTCACCTTTATTTGTTTTAAGACTCAGGTATAGGGATTTCCCTGTTGGTCCAGTGGTTAATAATCCAGCTTTGTGATGCAGGGGACACAACTTCGATTCCTGGTCGGGGAACTAAGATCCCACATGCCGCAGGGCAACTAAGCCCATAAACCACAACTAGAGAGTCTGTGCACCACCAAGAAAGATCCCACAGGCTGCAACTAAGACCTTAGGTAGCCGATAAATAATATTACAAAAATTAAGAAAAAAAAAAAAAAGAAATCTCAGCTGTCACATTGCCCCTAAGAAAGTCCATCTTGTCTTCCTTTGTTGAACCATCCTGGTTAGAGGCCCCTCTCTTTGGGGCTCCATAGCACCTTACTTTTGCTGCTTCTCCTAGCCCTTCTGGTGCAGTATTATAGTTATATTCAAATAATCTGTTTCTTGGTCTCTTTTTTCCTATGAAGCTTCCAGCTTTTTGGGGACAGACTACTTTTTACTCAGTATTGGAGCAGGGTGCCTGAAGGCAACAGTAAATGTTCATTGACTAAACGAATGAATCACTTTATGTCCAAACCTGGCGTCCCTGGGTTTATAGGCCCTGGTAACCTTTTGTAAATGAAACTATTTTTATATCATCAGCCATTTCACGTCTTCCTGTCTACTGAAGGGATTTTTTATTTCCATGTAAACCTTGTTTGTGCCCATGTGTCCCTCTTCCCCCCACCACGCCCAGTGTGGCTCATGCTTTGTTCTGCTTTTTTTAATTTTTGTAGGGTGTAAAGTACAAGAGAGACTATAATGTAGGCTAAATCCCAGGGCTATTCAACTTGACTAGACCCTTTTAGCCTTCCAGAATGTTGAGAAAGTAATTAGTGAGTGGGGACAACGTGTTAGAAGAAATGGTCATGATTCTTTGTACCTGAAAGAATGTTTCTCCTTGGTGATTGTCACCCTTCTGAATAAATCCTTAAGTAAAGTACAAAAACGCCGGCGGGCTGAACAATGACCAGCCGTCTCCCTTTGGGATGGCAGTCCCTTGTGTGGCAAAGTTCAGAAATGGGTTTCCTGTTCAGATTTTTGACGAGTCATGATGTTGAGTGGCAGGCTAACCTTTGAACTCTCTGCATTTAGAACATCAAAAGAAATTCTGTGCTTTACCAAAAAAAGCTGACTTCAAGGAATTAATACTCTTAAGGCACAGAGAGAAATTAGCATCAGACTTGTGGACAATGATGGAAAAATTAGTATCTTTCATTTGCTCAGTTTCTTTGGATTATAGTTTTTCATTTTTGTTTTTTTACGATGGAGAGGTTAGATTTCCCTAGGTTTTTAGTATGTTGCCTTTAATACCCATAAAATTATTTTTCCTATGCAAAATTGGATTTGATGAAAATGGGTTTTTTTGGAATGACTTGAATATTCCCCTGATTCTTCAAGACACCTAATGGTGTTCATTTCACTTGTGAAAAATCTTGACTATGAGGGACAAGTTTTTAAGTAACATTTTTATAGCATCTGACAACTTTTGGAGCAAAAATATGAATCAGTAAGTGCACGTGCTTTTAGCACAACTAAAAATTCTCTTCTTGGAATTTAAGATCCTAACTCTTGTTTTGGCAGCAAATTTTTGCATGTAGTAGGCTCTTAACATTGAATTGAATCCATTTGGACTGTTCTTTATGTTCTGAACATCTAATCTATGTTTCGTTGTGTCCTTCACTTAACTCTTAAGCTGTCTTTTTCTGGAGATGTGTCGTGGCAGATGTATTGTGCTTGTTTCCTGATTATTAATTAAAAAAAAACAACAACAGACAACTAAACACATCCATCCCTCAGCATTTTCCTATTTATGAATAAGAATGATTTAAATTTTTCCCACCTGGTTTGATGTGATGATGTGTACTGTAACCAGAGGTCACTGCTTGTTCACTTTACTTTCTTCTTCATCCTTCATTTTTAGAAAAATGACTTACATGTTTACTATGTAAAATGCCTTTCATAATGATCTTTGGGACTGAGTTGTTTTTTTTTTCCCCCTAAAGTGCTCCTGACCTCAGAAGGCTTATTATTGAAATTTAAAAATGTAATTAAATGCCCTTCACCCTTCAATAGACAAACAGTAAGATCAGAAAGGGTTCAAAGGGTAACTTGTAGAGTCAAAGGACTTAAAATATGTCACAAATTTTGTTCTATAAAATGGGCAAGACAAAATCATCCTGTCTAGGGAGGCATCCTTGGTTGATAAAACTATAAAGAAACGCAAAATATAATGAATGTTAAAAGTAATCTATAAACATGTTGCCAGTAGTGCATAGAATGAACACTCAATTTATCATAGAAGCATTTAAGTACTTGCCCATGTTCTGATTTTTAAAGAAACACAAATGAAATCAGATTATATGCTATAGGTACAGATTTTTTTTTTTGGGTGGGGGCTCAAAAGTCTTAAATTTTGAGTAGGATTATGTTGAGTCTGTAGACTGACATAGGGAGAATTTATATTTTTGCAAGGCTGACGCTTGTAATCGGACCTGGACACCTTTGTTTTATAGGTACAGATTTTAATGGTGGCTAATATGACAGTGCTGAGTTCTTAACAAAAATGTAAGGAATAGTTTCTGAGATATGGACCTAACAGAGATACTAGCTAGAAAGGTGACTGTATTGTTTTTTTTAAATTATGAAGGAAATTCATTATCACTTTTTTGCTATTTATTTCTAGTCTTTATGTTAATTCTGGTTTTATTGCTTTTCAGAATAATGAAGACCTAAGTCTTCTGCTGAATTCTGCTCAATTTTGTGATTTCTTTTGCTTTGTCCATTCATCCTGTAAATGTTACCCAGCAGCTTCATAATGCCATACCGTGAGCTGGGGCTACAAGGATTAAATACAGCAAGGTAATCCTGCTTGTAAGGGTTTCCCAGGACAGGGTCTTGAATAGTAAGTAAAAATAATGAATAAGGATTTGTTATTTTTGCTCTAAAAGTTTGTGATGGGATTTTGTCCAGGGCAATCTCAGCTGAATTCTCAATAGGAACGCCTCTGAGCTGGACGCTAAGAGATTATGCAGAGCCTCGCTGTAGTGGCAGATGACTTGAGAAAGCTTGAAGCTGGAAGCTCACCACTCATGGGTGACCTTTTTCTTATACTGCACAACCCTTGACATTCCTGGCATACTATCTTGAAAGACAGTTTATTGCCTAATAGGAATTCTGGGTATTGTCAGGATCATTTGTTATTTTTCAAAATAAAATGGAAAATGCACTTTTTGGAAGAAAAATGAACCTGTTTATTTAACTGCATCGACTTGGGCTTTTCCAGGTGTGGTTTCTTTAATTGAAAGTTCTGTCTGGAAACAAGATTTTTCATCTCCCTTCTCTTCTCTCTACTTTTAAAATGGGGAAAATTGGAACACTGCTTTCCAAACATTTTAGTAAAAACAACTCCCAGAATGAAATCTGTATGAAGTCTTTATTTTTATTATTCTATATATTTTTATTTTCCCATTAATAGTTGTTGACTTCCTGCTTATCGGAAGTCCAATAAAAATGCTTGTGCAATTTCCATTTGGTTGCACAGTTTTGTCATCTAATTGTAAGATAAAAATAATTTCAGCAAATGATTTAATTTCCTAAAAAAAGAGGTGTCTCTAGCTCCTAAAAATTCCATCGAACATTCATTCATCAGACACTGCTGTATAATTGTAGTATCTCGTGTTTATTGAGCACTTACTCTGTGTCAAGCATTGAGCATCCTGTGGAATTAACAAGACACCTTCACTGTTCTTGGGCATGAGGGTGAATAACATAGGTTTTGGCCTCCAAAAGCTCAAAGATGAAGGGAGAGCTGTGGGGAGAGGGGTCAAGACATACACATGCTCAGGAGGAATTATTACTGATGATAATGGAAGTGCATACAAAGACTTTGAATGTCACAGAGAAAGAGACGGACACTGAAAAGTTTTTTAATGTTTACATTTGTTGTTAAAATTCATCCAAAGCAGCCTATCCTACATACCTGCTCTAGAATGAAAGTCCATTAAGTGATTGCAATGGACGGTATTCAAAATTCCGCAGTTCACACCATTTCCCTTCCCTTCTAGAAGGGGAATGTAATGGAAAGTGGAAACTGAAATTTGTTCTTGAAAGCAGGGTACCTAACATTTACTTTTAAAAGCAGCCTAGTTTGTGTCTTGTGGACTTGGGGATCTTACAGTTCTTGTATTATCAATCGGTGACTTTTCTACGAGGTTCTTTTGGAATGATTTTATGTTTTGTTTCGGGAATATGCTTCCCTCAGCCCTGAATTACGTTTGTGGTGATATATAAATCTATAAATTATGGTCATAGTGATATATAAATCCCATCCTAAAGCCTCACCTGGTTGTATTTATTTTCTCTTTTCAGTATATAAAATGTAAAAGAAAACAGAATAATTACCCCCTACAGTACAAATAACAACTCCTTCTTCCACAAGAACTTTGTTTAAATAATGAGAAACTTGGATCCTTAGTACCATTCTTTAGTATACAGCACTGCCTTGGTATAAACTTTTCCATAGGGTCACAAAGAGTCCAACACAACTTAGCGACTGAACAACAAAAAAGCACCCCTCCCCCCTTCTGCCACAGTGGACTCCTGAGGCTTCCTTAAGGTGAATGAATGGGCTTCTCTTCCTTTCTTGTGGCTTAAGCTTGAGAGTAGAGACACAGCCCAGCTGAGGTTCCTAAACGTGCAGTTGTGTGGGTGCAGCCAAGTCCTGATTCACATTAGGATTCCCTTGCTCTGCTCTCTCAGAGCCCACGACTTTGGGTGCTTTCTGGAAGATCATTTGGCAGATACCTTGGCAAGATGTTGCAGATAAAAGATTGGATCTCCATTTGCTCAGTCAAGTTAGATCTGTTTTGAGAATTCGGACCTGTGTTTAAGCATCACTTAAAACAGTAACATCTGTCAAATGTTAACCATGCCATTATATTTGAGAGGGGAGGAGAAAGAAAAATAAACTTTTAGGAGGGAAAAAAAAAGTCCTTTAGGAGTGTGCAGTAATTGAAATCCCACTATCCCAGGAGTGCTTTATTGTAGTCATTGTAAATGAATGGGGATGGTAGCCACACCTACTGGAATGGATCTAAATAAAACTTGGAGCCAGCTCTCCGCTCCCCAAGAATCCCAACCTCCTGTGGTCCAGATTTTCATATTCTTCCCAATTTGCCCCAGAGCACGCTGTGACCCTCATCCATCTTTTTTGCATTTAACTAAGCTGTAAAGGGATTTATATGCTTTCCATTAGTCTTAGCAAAGCTGCTGTCATGAATATTTAATAGCGAGCACAGTTTGTTTTCTTTTTCTTTCTTTCCCAGCACCGCCCCACCCCCCCCAACCCCCCCCTCTCGCTCGTCTTTAGCCTGCCAGGAACAATGTAAATATCTCAGCCCCTCGCCCCTGGTCCGATCCTAAAGTGGCTCTAGACTCAATTTAAAGCCTTGAACCCCTAAGGCTTTCCCGCCCCCCCCCCCGCATTGGTTGCCCCCCTTCTCTCTTTTGGTCTCTCCCCGCTGGAATTGCTGTCTGTTTCGCGGTGGCGCGCGGTGGCGCGGGGACCAGCCTGCGCAGGGCTCTGCCTCCGCCGGGTCTCCCGCGTACTCCTCCTGCGCAGCAACGCAGCCGCCCCAGTCCCCCGGGACGGTCTTTTCCTTTGAACTTCACTGAAGCACAATAGCTGCCCTGCAACTTCGCTGGGGCTCCCTCGGATGCATTCCTGACACTTGCACGGGTCGCTGGTCCCTTTCTCTTTGCAGCCGCAAAAAGGATGAATGTCTGGGACAGAAAATGACTTTCGAAGACACTAAAAGATTTACCGCGCCTAGAGCAACCTCTGAACTTTGCGGTTGTTATCTCAGAAAAATGCACTTTTCCTGTTGGTGGCTTAGAGCGGTTCTGGGCCTTCTCTCCTCCTTCCCTTCCTCCTGTCATCTCAGCGTTTACTTAGGGAATTTCCTCATTTCACCGTGACCCCATCCTCCCCTCCATGCCTTCCCCCTTTTCATTTTTGCATTGTCTCCTCCTGGGCCTGGGAAATGAGAGGCTCCCAAAGGCAAGGGTCTATCCGCAGTAAACTGAAGAGTTAAATCCTTCTCTGCAGGGGAATGTTAAGAGCCCTGCAAGCCCCTTCTCCTGCTGGTGAGGTCCCGCCTGTGAGAATGCCTGTGATCTCCAGCACCTGCCCTAAAGGCTTGTTGAAAAGTTGGACAAGGAAATCCATGCAGAATTTCAGTGTAGTAGTTGGCTATAGTAATTGCTTGATAAATATCAGTTATATGTTGTAATTAATGTCACTATATACATTTACTCATTTTTCTGAAAGTTCTCCTGGTCTCAAAAATTCTCATGGGTTCTAAATCTTTCCCATTTAATTAATTTTGGTAGAATGGAATAATGTTAGAAGTACTGAACTAGATTCTGTTTATCCTTTATATGTACAAATACAGGTTTTTTCGCATTAGTTAAAAAGCTACAGAGTTTATGAACTTAGATTTTTCTTTATTGGCTTTGGACTTTCATTTTTGACTTTTCACTTTCTCGGTGTATCCTGGACCTCTCCTCTCCTTCCTTCTACCTGTTGGATCCAACTTTAATCTTGGTTCTTTTTGATGTGATTTTAGCCACTAAGCACATTTTATAAAAACCACAGAAGCAATATTTCTTCCTGATCCAGAGGGCAGAGTATTTCACTGGTTGCCATACCTCTCCCACTTCCTCTGTGTCTGACAGTAGAAACTCACTGTACCTCCTGCTTTTAATTGCAGACACTATTAAAAGATGTTGTGACATCCCAGCAAACAAAAGTATTCGAGTGATAGCTAATTTATCTCTTAGTTTTCCCAGTGAAAGTTTTTGTAAATCTCATAGTGGAGTCGGCTCTGTGTGTAAGTCAACTTTATTTTGGGATATCCAGGGATTATTTCTCACAAAGTGGAAAAAAAAAAAAATGGCTGCAGCTTAGTCACCAAGCAAATGCAATAGGAGTCTATGTTAGTCTGCCCTTAGGCTCCTATGAAATCATTCTGTTTGCCTTCTAAGGAGTATGCTTGTGGTAATGGTTACTTGATGAGTTCAGTGAATCAACCATAGGAACACTGGAGGAAATGAATGGGAACTCAAGTATGATTTACCTTCTGGGAGCTTATTCACCTGCAAAAGCTAGAAAAGCATATGACAGGCCTTGGATATGAGTGGTTCCCTTTCTCTTGAACGAATTATTTTTACTAGATCTTGTATCTTAAGTGCTTATCTATCTCTGATGAACGCCTACCACCTTCTGCTTAATTGATGAGAGTATTGCTTCATTTCTCTTTGGGTAATCTAAAATTTGAATCCATTAGCTTGCAGGTAACCTTAGCTCGCTAATTCATTGTGTGGTTACAGTTAGCTAAAATCTCTGAAAGATTTCTACAGGGGCTTCTAATTAAACATATCCTCCTTGTTCCTGTTTGGTAGACTTAACTACATATATCTTTAGATTAAATTTCTTCTCAATAGATTTGGCCCCAAATTCCAGCTGATGAGATAATTTTGGATTCTGCCCCCAAAATCTACCAAGTTCCTCTTTCTCAGCTTCAGACCTCCCTCAGATTTTGTCAGCATACCCACTTGCATCTTTGGTGGTGATGTTGACAGAGCAATGGCAAGTAAGAGCCCTTCAGTGCATCTTTGGGATCTTCTTGCCTTGAATTGACATAGGCCCACTAGTAGATCCCTTTGGGTAAGAGTTCCTCTAAGGATTTTCCTCTGGTTTTTTTTATCAAGCCATGAGGCAGACTGGAGAGATGTTTTCAAATGCCTTGCTAAAATCTTGGCACACTTGTGAACAGATGTCGATATGATTAGGCTGGATGAACAGAAAATGTGTATAGCCAGATCCATCTCTAAAATAAACTAGTTTCCACATTGCTTTCGATCTCTTCCTGTTTTGTTTTCCTTAAGACTTAATCCCTGCAAATTTTAATTGACGTGAAGTTAAGAAGTCGACTGAGGGTCTGGTCACCAGGTCTAGGAAAGAGGGATAGAAACAAATGGTGGGGTGGGGGGTGGGGGTCTCTCTCTTGAAGTAGGTGAGAATCTTACTGGATCAGACAATTAGGTAACAATGTAAGGAAACACTGTGTGTACATGCTAGGTTGCTTTATTCAAGTCCAGCTCTTTGCAGCCCCATGGACTGTAGCCCACCAGGCTCCTCTGTCCATGGGATTCTCCAGGCAAGAATACTGGAGTGGGTTGCCATGCCCTCCTCCACGGGATCTTCCCAACTCAGGGATCAAACCCTTGTCTCTTATGTCTCCTGCATTGGCAAGCGGGTTCTTTACCACTAGTGCCACCTGGGAAGCCCAAGGAAACAGATCAAATGCTAAATTAGGAAGAGTAGAGTATAGGCAGATGGTTGGGGAAAATGACTGTCTTACAACATCTCTGATGTCTGGAACAAGTTTCTGCTCTCTATTCTGAGGCTGTTCACTGCTATTGAAACTTTTCTGCTTTCTTGAAGCAGTGATAATGTTTAACATTTTTCTGAGTACTTACTAATGTCAGGAGATTTGTCTAAGGACTGATCGTAACTCATTTGATCCTTTGCACACACCTCAGAGGTGGGTGTGTTTCTTGTCTTCAGTGTTTGATGAGGAAACCAAGGTGGGGAGGCTCATACCTGCCCGATGAGAGCTCTGATTAATTGCTTCTTCCTTCTGCTAGGACTTGATACCCTGTTTGCTGAGACGGTAAAGAATCTGTCTGCAATGCAGAAGACCTGGGTTTGAAAGATCCCCTGGACAAGGGCATGGTAACCCACTCCAGTGTTCTTGGCAGGAGAATTCCATGGATAAAGGAGACTGGCGGGCTACAGTCCAAAAGGTTGCAAAGAGTCAGACACGACTGAGTGGCCAACACTTTTGCTAGAAGGGTAGGCAGGGAGAGACGGGTTGCATTCTAAAAAGAGACCCTGAATTTTTAATCCTGGCTTCTTTTTTACCTAGTTTCCTCTGTAGGTAAGACCCTGGGCAAGTTGCTTCACCTGTCCGATGTTCTCAGTTGTAAAATGGGGCAGGATTGTTTTCTGGATTTAAATACCTCCTCTGCAATAGACACTGAAGGAATAGGCGTGCATGTATGCTTAGTTGCTCAGTTGTGTCTGACTCTTTGAGTTGAAGTAGGGTAGTGGACCAGAATGAGGAAGGAAGCAACGTCACCCTCCTCATGCCAGGCTTAGAAGTCTTCTCAAAGAAGACTTTGAGATCCCATGAGCTGCAGCCCATCAGGCTCCTCTGTCCATAGGGATTCCCCAGGCAAGAATATTGGAATGGGTTGCCATGCCCTCCTCCAGGGGATCTTCCCAACCCAGGGATCAAACCCAGGTCTCCCGCATTGCAGGTGGATTCTTTACATCTGACCACCGGGGAAGCTGTTAAGGGATGGGAACTGTTGTTTATTCAAAGCAGTGATAACAATGTCATTATCACACTGTCTGCCCAAAGAAGATCTGTTAGAATTGCAGAGAAAAGGAACATGTCTGACTTGATAAGTTTTTAAACCCCAGGACTAAGTACAATATTCGTCCTTTATGGAATATTTGTGGAATGGACAGATGGAAGGACCAAATAGGACAGGGATCAGAAGAGTTCCTGTAGCAGGCGGAAATCATGTCATTTTGCAGTGGAGTTATTTTTAGCTTTCGTCATCATTCATTCATCGAAACAGTCCTTTTCTTACCCTTACTTTCCACCATTAGTGATGGTAATCATCACCATCTGACTTACATTTCTTGGGAAAACACATGCAAACAAAGCTATCTCTATGTCTTGAAGATTTTAACCGTAAAAACTCTGCTTATCATTAACTCCTGCCTTGTAATCCTGCCCATGATAAAGAACAGAGTGCCATCACAGTATGTGTCACCGCACACAGAGAACTATGGAATTTTACCCCGTATTAATACGTCGTCTTGAAGATCCTGTCATCAGATGGCAGTCTATAAACATGGCTCCTGAACCAAGTGCTGGCACAATTATTTATTCTTCATTTATTTATTCCATCCTAAGTTTGGGAATGCTGACGGACACTGCAAAATGCACTACCTACCAATTTATAGGAATTGAATGATGGGCTCTTTGGCAGACTACTTCGCTTTTTATTGACACTATCTATATGTATTTAAATTTCACACCTTAAGTGTGTTTGCAGCACCCACTTACATGACTGAAATGAGAGGCAGTTGTTCATAAAAGCTACTTCAAAACAAATAAATTAGGATTTAGTTTGAAAGGGTCAGATCGCAAATGGAGGTTTTCAAACAGCCTCATGAACATTCAAATTGCATGTTTAATATTTTGTATGGTTTTATATTTAGATTGGATGTTTTATGTAAAGTCTTATTTCCCTTCTTAGTGCTTGGACCTCTTGAGATCCTTTTTCTAGCTGGGTTGGAGAGAAGAGTTACACTTAACTTCCATTTGCAGTAAGTAATTTCAATTTAATTTATGTCAAGGGAGATTACCAGAAAGTTCTGGCCTTGTCTCTTTCTTCCCCCACTTAACTGCATTGATAGGTACCATTTCTTTGATTCCAATATATTTCTATATGATAAAATATGATTCCAATGAATTTACACTTAGCAGCCATAAAAGAGTTAGTTTGGACTTCAGTTTAAGAGATTATTTATATTTGCATTGATTCTGGAATCTAAAAATGGAATCCTTCCCCAGATGGTATGGTTTCTTCGAAGATCAGTTTCAATTTTTCTTTAATCAGTTATTTTCAGTTTTGATTTTTCAAATTCATAGGTAATCCCCCAGTTAATTGCCCTTTCCAAGATTTCTAAAAGGAAAGTAATTTTAAGTTACATTAACTTTAAAATATCCTTATGCCAAACACTTAATTGATTTGAGGGGGTTGGTTATATAAATAAAAGTCCTAAGAGAGAGAGAGCTTTTCAGGTGTTAAGAGATTATTTTTTGAAATACCCACGGTGCTTCCTCTAGATGTACATATGTATGTACACATGAGTGTTCAGTTATGACACACACAATCACACATATGGAAATGTATGAGGTGCTTTAAGAATCTTGGGGCCATCAGAAAAAAGTCAAGTAATAAAAGACTTCAAAATAATTCCTGGAGTAACAGTGCAACTTCATTGTTGCATTTCTGTATAAATCACGTTTACTGAAATTTAAAAGTAACCCAAAGCTTTTATGATTACTTTAAACTTTAGCAACAATCAGATACATCTTCTTTTGACAGAAGTGGCAGTGTGTAAATGATCACCTGTCTGTCTGTGCTGTACTCAGTTGGGTCTGATTCTTTGCAGTCTCATGGACTGTAGCCTGCTAGGCTCCTCTGTCCATGGGATTCTCCAGGCAAGATTACTGGAGTGGGTTGCCATTTCCTACTCGAGTAAATGATCATAGTTTTCCTTTAGAGCCTCATTCTTATGGATATAACAGGTATGTAAGGATATCATCTATTCACAGGGTTCTTGTCAGAAGTAAATGAGCTAGTATCACAAAAACCTTTCTAATGAGCCTGGATCATAGCTAACCTGTAGGGAAAGATCATTGAATTCTTATATTGTCAAGAGCTAGGCTTTCATCCTGGGTCTTACCAGAATCATTTCTAAGTCCTTTGCATGGTACAGAGTGGGAGATTAAAGTAACTCTTTCAAATGTCTGTGACATTGCCACAAAGAATCTTTGAACCCTTCTGTGAAGTTTATCCCTGACATTGAACTTGGCCATAGGTTGTCCTTTGTTGGTGTCTGTTTTTTTCCTGCCGTATGTCTCCTCCTGTCTGTCTCCAGTAACTCCCAATCTGTAGTCCTTCCAAATTCTCACTCTACCACCTAGACTTTGCCAAAGAGTACTTTTCACTTCCTTTTCAGCAGCACAGGAGACTTATGATTTGTAAATGGAAGAGGGTGGTAGGTTTGCAAGATAGGCCTCCAGTAGGAGTTCTGAGGTAGCCAGCCCAGAGAGGAGGACATGGAATTGGAATGAAACAGGACAGGTGGGGAACTGGGCTGACAGTCGCCTTGGCGGACAGCTGTTGGGGACTGATGCTGTCAGTCACAGGTGTGAAACTGCCCTCCTGTTCTGTTCGAAGAAACCTTAGGCTCAAAATGCTGATGGGTTGTTGTCTCACTTTGTGTGAAATGTTACACATGGGAAGTTCACCTCAGCTATAGAGACAAGTCGCGGGCAAGTGGGAAGATCTCCATGGCTTAATTGCGTCCTTCTCAAGCATCCTTTCTCATTCTCTCTGGTTGCATCATACTGTTTGCTACTTCCACCTATTGCAAGCTAGGTTTCTGTCAGTCTGCTATCTGTCAGTCACTTCATCGTGTCCGACTCCCTGCGGCCCTATGGACTGTAGCCCTGCAGGCTCCTCTGTCCATGGCTTTTTCCAGGCAGGAATACTGGAATAAGTTTCCATGTCCTCTCCAGGGGATCTTCCCAGCCCAGGGGTCAAACCCGAGTCTCTTGCATCTTCTGCATTGGCAGGCAGATTCATTACCACTTAGCCACCTGGAAAGCCCTTCTCTTAGTAGAGAACTGCTGTTTAATGGATACTTGCTATGAGCCAGATACAGTACTGGGGGAGGTGGGGCGCATCTGTGGGGTATCCCTTCCCAGCAGGCTAGCTTGGCCGTATTTACGTGCCAACAGGGTTCCAAGAGGGCAGGACTGGAAGCTGCAAGGATTCTTGCAGTTTTGGCTTGGACTGAACAAATAACAGCAAAACAATAACAGTGATAGCAGTAATGCAAATGCTCTTCTTTGGGACAAATCTCTTTCTTGTCCATGGAATATGAAAAATGGTTATCATTCAAGATGACTGTTAAAATTATTTTCTAAGTAGTGTCTTGTTTTTCAGGCATATGCACGTGGAATGACGTGTTTTTAGAACACATCCTGCTGATTATAAGGAGGCAGTTTTTTTTTCAGATACAGGTTTATCTGATAAACTTATGCAAGTTTATCAGTGCCAATTTCTGTTTATCTTTAATGTTACTACTTTAACCAGACCATTTAACATGTGATTAAAATCCAATATGATCTTTCTTCAAGACAGGTATGATTTCAGAAGTGTATCTACATTTTTGAGCTTTCTTTCAGGATGCCAATAACAGGCACTGACCACATTATTGAAGAACCCGGACTTTGGAGTCAGCCAGACCTGGGGTCCAGCCCCATGCAACCTTGCTGAACTCACTTGCTTAGCTCCAAAATGAAAATGGTTTCTCCATGAAAATCTCTGTGAAGATGAAATGAGAGAGTGTTTGTAAGGATGGGAATGCAAGGAATGGGAGGCAGCTCTGGCAGTCAGAAAGGTAGAGTCACTGTTGTTACAGTTATAGAAAATGCTCTAAAACCAGGCCTCAGTGGTGCCTTGTAGCTGGAGATTTATGCTCACCTTCCACACTGAAGAAATCAGTGATTTACTTGCCTTTCATTGTTGTCACTCAGTTGATCCAGCCCTGAAATGCTTACAGCCTGGGGCTCATGAATCATGGATCAACACAAATGTTAGCAAGCTAAGAGAGAGTTTAGCAGAAGTAGCCTGTGTCAAGATAAGGTCTCTGATTTAATGTGCAATTTCTGAAAACCAACCAGCATGTAACTGGCCTTAACCCTGCTGAGATAAGATCTCAGGATAGTTGTTTTGCAATTTTAGTAATTGGGGGAGGATAATGTCCGTAATTTCCAGTTAGTATTGATCTAACTACTGCTTTGGTCTAGGATGGAGCCCCTTTGTCTCTACCCAATTTCCTTAGCTATGATGTGCACAGTTTAGTTTAATTTTTTTTCCTACTATTTAGTTATTTATTTTGCTGCATCGGGTCTTAGTTGCAGCATGCGTTATCTAGTTCCCTGACCAAGGATCGAACCCAGGTGCCCTGCATAGGGAACACAGAGTCAGCCACTGGCCCACCAGGGAAGTCCCCAGCGTTTAGTTTAAAGCTAGGCTCAGTGATGTGCTGGGTCCACACTGGACAGCTTATTGGGCAGGAAACGGCCAGTGAGCCCTGGAGAGGTTCCTTCCATTCTGCTGGGGTGACTTCTCTCCTTCTGTCTCTTGCTGTCTTTTTAAAAAAATGCTCATCATAGTTTTCTTTCCCAGGTTGATTTATTTATATACTGTGGCCGTGCTGGGTCCTGTTGCAGCGCTCTGGATTTTCTCTGGTTTTGGCGCGTGGGGGCTTCTCAGTACGGCGGCTTCTCTCGTGGACCACAGGCTCAGCCACACATCCACTTCAGTAGTTGTG
This sequence comes from Cervus elaphus, assembly GCF_910594005.1. Classification (NCBI taxonomy): domain Eukaryota; kingdom Metazoa; phylum Chordata; class Mammalia; order Artiodactyla; family Cervidae; genus Cervus; species Cervus elaphus. Next base: position 48,725,714 of record NC_057835.1, read on the forward strand.
GCACCTGGGCTTAGTTGCTCCAAGGCAGGTGGGATCATTCTGGACCAGGTCTCGAACCCGTGTCCCCTCCATTTGCAGGTGGATTTTTAACTGCTGGACCAGCAGGGAAGTCCTCTCATTCTCTCTTGCTCCTTGCTTCTTCCATCGAGTCCAAGCTATGTCTTAAGTCAGAATTGCCATCTCATGAACACTTGCTGAGAACCAGCCCCTGTGCTGGTGGGATTTTAACAGACTCCAGGAGGAAAGACAGCCCCAGACTGGTCCACATGGATACAGTGTCCCAAGAGGACAATGAGTGGAAACTGCAAGCTTCTCACAGTTTAGGCTTGAAAGTCTCATAGTATCATTTCCACTGCATTCTTTGGGTCTAGGCAAGTTGTCTGGCTACACCCAGAGTCAGTGAAGAAGGACATTTCTCAAGATCTTTACATGGAGGGAGAGGATTATCGTGACCATGTTGCACAACAACCTACCAGAGACTTAGAGATGGCAGCTACAATTTCCTCACGTGGCTGTATCACTTACGAACAGACATTTATCTAACGAATGTTAGCTGGCAAAGCATCTAGGATATTAGGTTTTAGTTTTAAAACTTTTTCAGAAAGTTCAGCTCCATCTGCAAGTAGGTGATTAGCACATCCATAAAATTAACTAATTTTCAAGCAAGTGTGGTGGAGAAGAACTTTTAGGACATTTCAGGCCGGAAACCTAATTAGAACTAGATGTAGACCTACAGTTGTCTTTAGAATCTTTTAGTCCAGTTTCTTCTCACCTTTTCTCATGAACTTTCCTTCTTTCCCAGTGTGACAGCTGGGACCCACAGAGATTTTAGTCACATGTCCAAGGTCAGGTGGATATTTAGTGCAAGAACTTCAGCCTCTTTCTGCAACCCCACCATCCAGTTGAAAGAATTGGGACAAGAGGAGTATTTAAAAATGCCCACCCACCAAATGTTATCTCCCCAATTTTCTCTATACACAGATATGCTAGAATTCTTAAACACTTATCTTCGGTGGTGCTTGGTTTGCAAAATCTGTGTTTAATACCAGCCTTTCTTTAGCAAGTTTGCAGGGTGTAAGTTCAAATGTCAGGGTTCTTCTCCCACCCCACCCCCACTCCCCACCCCAATGCCTTAACACAGTAGGTGGTTTTATAACATGTACCAGATTCTCAGATTCATTTGGCGAAGACTGTGAATTCAAACCCTTAAAAATGTTCTGACTTGAAACTGGAGAAGAAATAGAGAAGGGACACAACTTTGTGAAGTCGTGGTGGTCCTGGTCTCTCTGGTCTGTTCATTGTTGCCTTTTAGTTGCTTGTGTCCACTCTGCAGAGTCTACGGATGTATTTCTTTGATTCCTGGGGAGCTGAGAGCCTTTTCAAAGCTTTCATCTGGAGGCACATTTGAAATCATATTTAAAAGCATGTCACTTGGTCTTATTAAGTGTATGCTATTTGTCTCCGTGTAATAAGAGTAACACAATAATAGTAACATAAGAACTGAGAAGCAAATAGTTCAGTAAAACCTACAGCATAAACAGCCTCCTGAATTGGGCTTGTGGTCTCACAGGTAGAAACTGAAGGCCGGAATTTGTAGCAAATTCTGCAGGGTTATTTGTGAGGGTATTTATTCTGTCCTGGTTGAGTAGACTCCTCGGTGTTCCCTCAGAGAAGTCAAGCAGTTTGTTTTTAAGACCCAGAAGAGCAAACCATCTGCCTGTGATGGGACCATCGGCAAATGTAGTGAACCTGGTAGTCACAGCAATTGCTGTGTTTCAACTCCGTCCAAACTGTGATGGTGTGATTAGCGCTTCAGCAAAAGCTTGGGAACATGCCTCATCCACTTTTGTGGAGAGGTAGGAAAATAACTAAGTAGCTGCTTTCATTGAATGTGGCAAGCCTTGTTGAGGTGTACACCTTTCATACAAAAACCCCTACATGAACTGCAGTGGAAAATAATTTTGAATGATGTGTGATTGCCTTGATTAGCGCTATAGTTACTAAGCAGATAAGCACGTCTTTGTTTTAAAAGGGAACTTGAATTTTTTTTTCTTTTTTTACTATAACTGCCAGTTGCTTAATCTCTACCATCTTTTGTCGTTTCAAAGAAAAAAAAAATTCTACCTAATCTGTGCTTGTCAGTGATGGCAAGTTTTAAAAGTAACTCAAGTTAAAAAAAAAAAACAAACTCTTTAGAAGCTATCATTGGTCAAATGTTAGCAGTGGATTTTTCCTTTCAGATAGGTATGAGATGTTTTCTGCTTCTGTTTTGCATATTTGCATGTACCTTTAATGTTCCAGAAAGCTAGGCTTCCATATTATTTTGAGTTTATGAAATTATAATAACCTAGTGATAGCTATTGGAGAAGGCAATGGCACCCCACTCCAGTACTCTTGCCTGGAAAATCCCATGGACGGAGGAGCCTGGTGGACTGCAGTCCATGGGGTCTCTAAGAGTCAGACATGACTGAGCGACTTCACTTTCACTTTTCACCTTCATGCATTGGAGAAGGAAATGGCAACCCACTCCAGTGTTCTTGCCTGGAGAATCCCAGGGACCGAGGAGCCTGGTGGGCTGCCGTCTATGGGGTCGCACACAGTCGGACACGACTGAAGTGACTTAGCAGCAGCAGCAGTGATAGCTATGGGGCGGTTGAGTGTGGAGGGGATAGATAGGTAACAGAAAAATGGCAAGCAGCGTAAATTGTACATTCTTATTTTTTAAAAATAATTTATTTTTGGTTGTCCTGGGTCTTCATTTCTGCATGGGTTTTCCTCTTAATTGTGGTGACTGCGGCGCTTGGGCTTCTTGTTGCGGTTGTTTCTCTTGTTGCAGAGGATAGGCTCTCAGGCGTGGGCAGCAGTACCTGCAGCAGTGGACTCAGTAGCTGGGACTTGGGGGCTCTAGAGCTCAGGCTCAGTACTTGGGGCGCACGGGCTTCGTTGCTTCTTGGCATGTGGGAGCTTCCCGGATCTGTGTTCTCCCGCATTGACAGGCAGATTCTTTACCTCTGAGCTGCCAGCAAAGCCCATACATGCTCATTTTTGACAATAGTCTAGTATACAGTTTCCTTGCTTTCTTCAATCCACATATAGAACATCTCTTCCTGAAAATACTGGTCCAGTTGGACCAGCTTCTTGTTTAAAGCTTTCTGTACCTGCATTTTCCAGTAGACAACAAAACAAAGAGACAAAAACAACCAGAACAAAAATCACACTTTGAGGCATGATTCTTTCTAAATTGGTCCCAACCATCCTTCCCAGGTCACCCTTACTTCTGTTACTCATGAGTGGCTCACATCCCTAGGCTGGTAATGTGCTGTTTTTCTCTGTTTTGAATGCCCCGAGGACCCCCTCCTTCTCCCCCAGCTGGTAACATTCTGATGATTCCTGCAGACGTGGGTCTCTGCCCTCACTTCGTTGAGTCTTGAGGTCATGCCCCAGGTGACGCTGACCGGGTCAGTTCCTGAGCTTCCTGAGCCCTTGAGGGAGCCTTTTGTAAAGCATGACTCGTCCTGTGCTGGGAGTTTGTGTCTGCAAGTCTGCCTCCCTGCCGCGGATCCAGTTTATCATTGGAACTGTAGGCCAGTCAGGACTTGACATATACTGGCCCTCTGCCTAAATATTGCGCAAGGCATTGAATGGCATGCAGTGGAATAGTTTAGCAGACCCCAAATGGTCTTTTCCTGGAACCCATGTCAACTGTGGAAGGATTGTGGAGAAGTAGAGACCATCATGACTAGGAAGCTGAAAAAAAAATCAGTGGAAATATGTAGATGTCTCTTTGTTGTTGTTCACTCGCTCATTTGTGTCTGACTCTTTGTGACCCCATGGACTGCAGCACGCCAGGCTTCCCTGTCTTTCACCGTCTCCTGGAGCTTGCTCAAACTCTTGTCCATTGAGTCAGTGATGCCATCCAACCATCTCATCCTCTGTGGTCCCCTTCTCCTCCTGCCTTCTACCTTTCCCAGCGTCAGGGTCTTTTCTAATGAGTTGGCTCTTGGCGTCAGGTGGCCAAAGTATTGGAGCAACCTCTAAAAATGAATGAATGCTACCTGAGAATTGTTTTTGTTGTTGTTTTAATGAATTTTTTTTTTTTAAATAAAACTCTACCATTATAAGTCAGGGACTTTTCCAGTGAGTCAGCTGTTTGCATCAGATGACCAAAATATTGGAGCTTCAGCTCCAGCATTAGTCCTTCCAATGACTACTCAGGGTTGATTTCCATTAAGATTGACTGGTTTGATCTCCTTGCTGTCTAAGGGACTTTCAGGGGTCTTTTCATTGGATTCATTGGAAAAGTCCCTGATACTGGAAAAGATTGAGGGCAGAAGGAGAAGAGGGCATCAGAGGACAAGATGGCTGGATAGCATCACTGATGCAATGGACATGAACTTGGGCAAACTTTGGGAGATGGTGAGGAACAGGGAGGCCTGGTGTGCTGCAGTCCATGGGGCTGAAAAGAGTCAGACATGACTGAGCGACTGAAACAGCAGCAACCATTATAAGTCATTTTTTTCTTCTCTATTTTCCGGTGGAATGTTATTTTCCATTATCAAGGTAAAAATACTTGGGAGTTTTGAAATTTTAAAATCTAATCAAAGCGTTTTCTCATTTTACCTAGTTACTCAGATTTTTTGTCCTATAAAGTGGGGATAATGTCCTTGCTTTTCCTAATTTATCTTGAGAGAGACAGAATGGAAATATTTGATCTCCAAACCTTCTGTGTAGATGAACTCAGTTTATTGGACTTTCTGTTAGAAACTGGCCTGTGCTTTTAAAATCTTGGAATGTTATTTGGCTGATCAACTAGACATATGAGTATTTTACCTCATGTGCCTCCTTTAGCTTCTTAGACTCTCCAGAGACCTAATCAGTCCTGCCCCCCACCCTATGATGAACTGAGCCCGTCATGGGGAATTTATCTTACTTTACGTTTGAACATTTGGGTAGAAAGCTTGGGGTATTGAACCTTGTGGGTTATGAAATGGTTTTAGGTGCATAATGAGCCACACCACGAGTCTACACAGATGGAGAATTTTATTAGCACATTTTCTAGGAGACGTTGTTGCTGCTTACTCTTGAATGGAACCAAACACTAAAGAGTTTCCAAATTGCATTGCATACAACCCCCAGCTTATAGACTCTTGATTTATAAATGTCTCTCTTTCACTGGCATGGCTGCCAAGGAATCCCCTTCCCAGCTTTGGTTGAATGTGCTTTTAATTTTGGCATGAATTGTCTGTGTTGATAATAATAAAACATAACAGTAATTTGAGCCTCCATTGAATGTGCATGCCAGCCCCTCTGCCAAGTGTTTTGCAGGCAGGGTTTATTTCATTCTCATGACAGTTCTCTTACAATGACTGATTTTAGCCGAGGAAGTCAGGGCAGCGAGGAGGGAAGTAACTGTCCCCAGTTGTCCGGCCACAGTTTGCAGACACAGACTTTTTGTGGAGTTTCCGTGTGTGTCTGCTGCGGCTCCTTGCTTTCAGGCTCAGGCATCTTGCCTAAAGATCACGTTCGCTTGAGAACGTCCGCTGGGTAACCATTTCTGCTTTTCCTCTCACCTTCTCAGGATGTAAAGAAAGAGAAAATGATACCAGGCAGTGTTTTTGATAATAACAAGCAGATGCATTTTCATCAAACAGCTCTCCTTGGTGAAGAATAACAGGTGTGCTTCTCGGACTCTCAGGCTGTGCTTTTTACCTGGGGCGGCCGAGCTGGGTGGTGTTCCGTCTTGTTCTTGGACGTGTTGGTACAGCCTCTTAACTGCACAAGATATGTGCCTGTTAATCACCTCTCCTTTGACATGAAGGCTGTGCTATATTAGGACCTGGAAAATGTAGGCATTTTTAGCAACCCCAAATGTTAATGACCATTATCTACTGAAACCCCTCAAAACCACCGGTCACCAACTCAGAAACATCCTAGGGTGAAACAACTGGGAAAACTCAACATCATATAAAGGTAATCTCTTTTGAGCCTGCGAGGCCCTTGAGTACTGGCTTCTTAAGAACACAGGTTGCTAGCTGCAATCTCGAATGTTCTCCCAGCCCTAGCAGGTGTTGTGAGTGGAGAACAGGGTGGGAACTGAGGTGGTTGCCCTGCAGGAGAGTGGGGCTGGGGCAGAAGGGGTGCGGGGTCGGGGGGGACAACAACAAGATTATCAGGTCTTTCACGAGAACTTTGAAGTGTGGAATTTTAGAGGAAATCTCCCAATTTTGAAAAATTGAAACCAGTTCAACTGTTTAAAAAAGTTGGGGGCGGGGGGGGTGCCCAACCAAACATGCCTGTGGGCCAGAATCAGCTTGCAGGAACCCAGCTTGTGACCACTGGTTTAAGGCATGTTGATAAATGAACTTACGGGTAGTTGACTAGATGGAATCTGAGAAAGATTTATCTTTCAGGTAAGAAGGAAGTCACTTAGGCATTATTGCTCAAGAGTTGTTGAATTGCAAAATATTGGAAACTTGGCCATCTTGGGGCTCTGGTGGAGAGCCATATTTTGTGAAGACCTTCACGGGTTCTGTGTGGTTCTAGTGTTTGGATGGGTTATGTGTATGGGGCTATAGAAACATGTTCTCTAATGAATAAGTTTTTGGTCCATGTGTCCCAGTTGCATGAAATTATAAGTGATTTCAAAGTGGATCAGTAGTAGGCACAGGGGCTGTGGACTGAGGTCTTATCTCTGTATTATCTTATTTATCAAATAAGTTTCAGACAAAGAAGCAGAACCATGGTGAGTGTTATGGGATGAAGGAATTTTTTTTCTTGTTTTAATAGAAACTGGCCGTTTCTTGAATATGAGAGAAGCGAAGGCCTTGAGGGGTGGCAGAGAAGACAGAGGATTTAAAGAAAGTTCTACCTGGTCTTAAAAAGGGATCATACCAAAGAAGCCCATGAGAGTTCTCTAAAAATTGTTGTGGTTGCCACCTCTGTGGTCTGCAGTCAAATGTCTAGTGGTGACCTCTGTTACTCAGTAGGGCAAATTAATTGGGAAGACAAAGATGTGAGAGTATCAGCAAGGACACGCTGGGCCCTACCAGTCACCTTCCATCTGTCCATCGACCCTCTGAGAATCATGGACTGAACTTCACTTCTACTTTCCAAATCTTATACAAGCTCCTCATATGGCCAGCTCTCACTGGAGCATAGTGGGAAGGGTATTCTATCAAATGAGGGCTCCTAGCTAACCAAGTTGACCCATGTACCGTCAGCATCCCCTGTGGCTAGGAATGACTCCATCCTCAGAAGTGTGTACTGAGAACTGCTGAATTATCTCCTTTGCCCTTAAAAGACTACTTGCGCTGACACAAGGAAATGAAATAGCAGATTTAGGGACTCCTGCTTTAGGCAGGCCAAAGGAGGTGCTTTTCTGTTTAGGATCCTTCCAGCATTTTATGAGTCATTCTTATGTATATTAAGGTTAATTGTTTTCTCTGATCTTCCTGGAAAATTTGAGTCTGGTGGGTTGGAGGAAAGAAGTGGTATCTGGGAGAAGCAAATATAGAGAATTAGGGAAGTGGAGGGGAGAAGGAAGCTAAGGTTAGGTTGAGGGAAGCTGAATTCAATTTTGCTTTGGGCCAACACACATAAATTTGCTACCTTATAGTTTTGTCTACCTGCCTGCCTATTGTCTGCCTGACAATCAGTCAGACCGTTCATCCATCCATCAGTATCTATTTCTTTTCATTCTGATCCATGTCCATACACTTATCTATGTATTTATCTATCTGAATTTGTTTGCAGTATAATCTGTATCCTGTTATAAACACATACATCAAAAGCTTTTCAGTGGAGACTTTTATGGGTCTTTTACTATCTTATGTTGAAAGAATTTTGTATCAATTAGATACAATAATCCTCTTCAGAGAGAAATTTCAGTTCTAGAAATCCTCACACAAAATAAACTCAAAACAGTCTTAGATGTCAGCCTCTTTTCAACCTTTCAGTGAGATAATTGGTTTCTCTCCATTTGAGGAGATGCAAGGATAAATGAGAACTCCAGCTTCTTAATTTGTCTGCCTTTTGTCTGACTACAGAGTTGTTACAGAATTACATACTTGCAGTTGAGGGAAGCATGTTTGTAAGTTTATGGCTGAAGTTGGCAGTTTTTGCCAAAGTGTGGGCTGCTTTTAGGTGATACTTCAGCTTCTTATTGAAAAGTTGGCTACTCCTTCTTGACTGGTAGGCAGCATGACTGCTGAACAAGATAAGGGAAATTACTTTCAATCCTTAGAACGTTAATTTGGAAGTTACCTAGTGCACAGCAACCAGTTTTCCCTCCTTATTTCTTAGCGCTGCAACCAGGTTTTTCCTTATCACCTACTTTCAATTTGGTAGATGCCTTTTCATCAGTTTTGCTTGCTGCAAAAATGACCAAACTCCATCTTTCCTCCTGACGTTAGATGTTCTGGTGTGTATTGATGTCTGTGTGTATGTGGGAGAGGAAAGGGTTATGTGATGTAGAAGTGTAGAGAGATGTGCTATCTTCAAGGAACATTCTCCCGAAACAGCTGAGCATTCTGAGTAGAGATAGTGGTTTGCTCACGTGCAGATCATTTTAGAATATTTTAAGAGAGCAGACATATACTGAATTCCTCCACGTTCTGGGCACTGACCTGGGTACTTGGCCCTCCTAGGTACTCAGTGGGAAGGTTGGCTAATTGTCATGGCCCAGGTGCGGAACAAAAGAATGGAAGTTGAACAGTCGTGAATTCGACTCATCACATTCATTAATTTACCATGTATTTATTGAGCATCTGTTCTGCGCCTTAGGAATTGAGCTGAAAGGTTTAGTGGTGAGCAGAGCTTACATTGCAGCTGGGGAACAGACAGTCATCAAATGATTATACAAATAAATACATACACTCATTACTATGGTAAATGCTCTGGGGAGGAGGTGATTCGGTGTTGCAATGGGAGCACAAATTGGGAGCATAAGCACAGAGGTTGTTTAGAGAAGGCAGGGCTTTGGGGTGGAGATAAACTCGGGGAATAGACTAGTCTGTCTGCCATGTCTGCATTAAGCCATCCTGTAGCTGTGGTCAGAAAAAAGAGTGTCCTTGAGCATGTTCTTGCTTCAGGTCCCAAGGCCCATTTGGAGGAAACTAGGTTGCACCTCTGGGGCTTCCCTGGTGGCTCAGTGGTAAAGAATCAGCCTGCAAATGCAGGAGACTTGGGTTCCAGCCCTGAGTCAGGAAGATCCCCTGGAGAAGGAAGTGGCACTCCACTCCAGTATCCTTGCCTGGGAAATCCCATGGACAGAGGAGCCTGGTGGGTCACAGTCCATGCGGTCGCAAAGTATCGGACGTGACTTAGCGATTAAACAACCACAGAAGTCATCCCTCCAGCGCTCTTTGGTCCCAGGCAGAGCTGACTTGTCATCTGCGGAGTGTGCTCCTCCAGGCTGACAGAGTCAGCCTGCCGAGCTCTCCAACCACACCTGCCAAGCCCACCAGCTGCTTTGTTCCCAGGCAAGGTAGGAAACTCACACAGAGATCCCCTCCAGGCTCTCTTCTCTAGTAGAGCTCCTTGACAATCTGTCCTGTCCTAGCTTTTCTTTCTCTCTCTCTCTCTTTTTTTTTTCCTGATTCCATCGAGGTCGAGTCAGGTGCCTGTCCTCTCTTTGTGGAAAACTTACTGTTTATTTGGACCAGACTGCCCACTCCAGGATCCCTTCCCGGCTTCCTGGTAGATGCTCTGTTGTTCAGTTGCTCAATCATGTCGGACTCTTTGCGACCCCATGGACTGTAGCACGCCAGGCTCCTCTGTCTTCCACTGTCTCCCAGAGCTTGCTCAAACTCATGAGTCCCTTGAGTGATGCCATCCAACCATCTCATCCTCTGTCATCCCCTTCTCCTCCTGCCCTCAATCTTTCCTAGCATCAGGATCTTTTTCAATGTGTCGACTCTTGGCATCATGTGGTCAAAGTATTGGAGCTTCAGCTGCAGCATCAGTCCTTCCAATGACTATTCAGGGTTGATTTCCTTTAGGATTGACGGAGTGATGATCACCCAGGCTCAAATCACACACGTTTCTTCTTCTTCACCTGGGGCCAGCTGCTTCTCTTTCAAACACTCCCTTTTTAGACTTGCCTCCACATGTGCTGGTACAAGAGGTGGATATTAGGGGCTGGGTAAGTTGGGGAGGGGAGGAGTAGGGTAAGTAAATCAGGTACACGGAGCATTTATCACAGTCTTCATAGGAACTAGATGGGTTTCACTAAATCCATTCATTTCCTTCTTGCTGCTGAGTGAATAATCAGGTGACTCAGAGAGAGCTACAGGTTCGAAGGTTGCAACATGTTCTCGCTGGTTCTGTCCTGTTTGACCTGGGAAAGAAGCTTCCATTGGGTGTGTTTTCAGGCACAATGTGTCAACTCTTCTGAGACTTCTATTAAATATTTTTTTCTCTTTCCTCCAAAGAAGGCATGGTTTATAAAACCATGAGAAGCACTCTGGTAGATCCTCTTTTTGTTTACTGTCTGCCTTCGAAGTGGTTGAGTGATCACTTAAGGTAAAAATCAGCCTAGAGGAATTTGGCACAAATAACAGGAATTCTGTGGTGGCTCAGATGGTAAAGAATCTGCCTGCAGTGCAGGAGACCCAGGTTCAATTCCTGGGTTAGGAAGATCCCCTGGAGAAGGAAATTTCAACCCACTCCAGTATTCTTGCCTGGAGAATCGTATGAATGGAGGAGCCTGGCAGGCTACAGTCCATGGGGTTGCAAAGAGTCAGGCATTGCTGAGCCACTGAAACTTTCACTTTTCTCTGTTTAAAGGCGTGATGGGGAGGCTTAGTCATGGTTTAATGATAGATATTCATATTAACAGCAATCTTATCCCATATTTATTGAATACTTATACATTGGGTACAAGGTTACAATTGTATATAATCATCATCATTTAATCTTTACAACAGCCCTAGGAAGGAAGTCATGTTACCTTGATTTTATACATCAGGAAAGTGAAATAAGGTTAAATGATTACTAAGGGATGGGTCCAAATGACAAGACACACCATCTTCCTGGAAGAACATGTTTCTAGCTGTTTCTGCAACATGCGCTCAATAAGGGAGCATGGTTTGGTTTCTCATCTCCATTTCTGTATGCTGGAAAGAGGGTTCAAAACCCAGTTTTATAATCTGGCAAAGTGTTTCTCTGGATGTGAATGAATTTAAAAGAGAATGGCAGGACTTCCTGGTGGCCCAGTGGTTAAGAATCTGTTTTCCAGTGTAGAGGGTGCGGGTTCCATCCCTGGTCGGGAACTAAGATCCCACATGCTGAGGGGCCACTAAGCCTGCTCACCACAACCAGAGAAAGCCTGGGCATCGCAGTGAAGAGCCAGCATTTTGTATCTAAGACCCAGTGCAGCCAAGTAAATAAGTGGAAATAAAAAGAGAGAGAATGGCAACTTGTACATAGATGGATGTTCACAGCAACTATTTGTAGTAACCCTCAACTAATTACAACTCAGATATCCCTCAACATTTGGATGGAGAGACTGTGACATAGCCATACAATGGGATAATATCCAGCAATGGGAGGGAATGAACTATTCATACATACTAACATGGACGTGTCTCAAAATATTATGCTGAATGAAAGAAGTTGGGGGGTGGGGAACAGTGTATGTACCATATGCTGCTGCTGAGTCGCGTCAGTTGTGTCCGACTCTGTGCGACCCCATAGAGGGCAGCCCACCAGGCTCCCCCGTCCCTGGGATTTTCCAGGCAAGAACACTGGAGTGGGTTGCCATTTCCTTCTCCAATGCATGAAGGTGAAAAGTGAAAGTGAAGTCACTCAGTCGTGTCCGACTCTTTGTGACACCATGGACTGCAGCCTACCAGGCTCCTCCGTCCGTGGGATTTTCCAGACAAGAGTACTGGAGTGGGGTGCCATTGCCTTCTCCGTGTGCCATATGATGCCGTTTATTTAAAATTCCAGGAAATACAAGTTAAGTTATAAGGACAAAAAATAAATCAGTGGTTGTCTGGGAGTGGCTGGGATTGATGGTAAAGCAGAGGACCAGGAAGAAACTTTCAAGGGTGATGGCTAGATCATTAACTTGATTTTGGAGCTGCTTTCATGACTGTGTATAAGTGTCAAACTCTCCAAAGTATACAATTTAAATATGGGCAGTTTATGGTGTGTCAATTATACCTCCATAAAGCTGTGAAAAACATATGCAGCAGGAGAAAGCAAAGAGAATGGTGTAGATATATGTGGGGGAAATAAAAACATGTACAGTGGAAACCTCATTCATGGAGTGGCCACTGAACCCCAATGAGGTCATTATCGTCAGGCCAGTCCTCCGGTGGGTGGATTTTGAACATTCTGCCAGGTATTTTGGGAGAATTGGAGGTGTGTGAGAAACACGGTTGCCTGAGCCTGACCATGGGACCTCTTCAGAGAGAAATCAACCTTTTCCATCAGTTGGGAGTGGATTTAAATCTGGGCTCTTCGGCTTCTCTTGGATGAAGGCTTTGAACTCCCTTAACTTCTCTGAGCTTCAGTTTTAGTTGTGGAGAAAACAGAGGACAGTATCTTTACTTCAGGTTTGCCTTTTGTGAACCTAAACATGTATCAGATGTTTGGCCAAAGTCTGGGTCCCATGGTAGGAATGCAATGGCAGTGATGATTGTTATTAACCCCGTGAGTTGGTGGTGCATTGTAACTTCTAAACTGGAGATGCAAATTCTAGGGGAAGGAATTAGCTACTGTGGGCTGGTCTTCTCAGGCAAAACCTCACTTGAAATAGCTTCTGATGGGAATTCCTTGGCGGTCTAGTGGTTAGGACTCAGAGCTTCCACTGCAGGAGGCTAGGGTTTGATCCCTAGTCTGGGAACTCAGTTCCCACAGGCTGTGCAGAAAAGAAATAGCTTTTGAAGGCTGTACAGGAGTTAAGACAGATGGCATTAGCTGTGTAAAAATGCAGAGGTGACCCGACATGAATAAGTTTTGACAAGGGGGGTAAGGTGGGAAGAACAAGAAAGACTGCTTGTTAGGAAAGATGGTTTCCTAGCTAGTTTTGGATGCAAATTCATGTAGACTTGAAAGTGAGGATGAAGAGAAGGAATGTGGGTAAGAAAGGTCTGTGTCGTGTGGGTTCTTATCTGATCATTCTGCGTTATTGGCATTTTGGTCAGGATAGTTCTTTGTTGTCGGAGCTGCCCTGTACCCTATAGGCTGTTTAACAACATCCCTGGTCTCTACGCAGTAGATGCTGGTAGCACTCTGGCACCTACCCAATCATGACAATTCCAGGTATCTCCACACTCTCAAGTGTCCCTGGGGGCCACTGAGGATGTGTAGTGGTTAGACCAAGCTTCATGAAGATGACATTTTCTTTTTCATGTTGGGAGGGAGAAAGGATTGGAGCTCATACAGTAACAGAGTAAACCATTCTAGCTGTGGAGGTTTGTTTTAGCAGAAGTGGAACAGTTCAGAGCATTGATCAGACGTCAAGACTGATTCGGATCCCAGCTCCATCACTTACAAGCCTCGTAGCCTTTGGCAAATATCCTATTTGTACTTCAGTTCCCTTACCTGTAAAATGGGGACAATCGTGGTCCTTTCCAATAGAGTTGTTGTGAGAATAAATAAATTGTAACGGAAACCATGAATTATCTGCTTGAAGAAAACAGCCTAGCACTTCTTCCTTTATTCAAAAGACTTTGAAAAGCACCTATGGGAAGACATAGGTGGTGTCTTCCTGTCTCCAGGCTTCTTGAATTGATTTTTAAAGTGTCCATCTCTTGAAAAGACCAGTTAAAAAATTAGTCTGAAAAGAAAGCATTGAAAGATAAATGTGGAAACCAGTACTTTGTCTCCACACTGATTCTTTCTCCCCGAGCCCGTGGAGGGATCCTTGTGTTACTTCGTAGGTGCCAGGTGTCCTTCAGCAGAGCAGAAAATGATATCTAAGGCATGAAATGGCTGTCATTGAGGTGAGTGGCTATGTGCTGGAAGAGAACTTCTCCGAGTGGCCTTGGCCTCAGGGAAATCTCCTTGGAACTGAAGGAAGCCCTTCACAGACGCAAAAGCAAAAACATGAAAGGGCTCCATTCCAATGGGATTTTTCAGTGACAATGGAGACCTGGAATGATGGCCAGATTGCCTCCTCGGGCCATTTCCCAACCCGGGCCTTCTGCTGCTTTTATAACTTAGGAAATGCTATTAGGGATGTTTCAGGCTTCAACAAATGAGGACTTCCTCCCTGCCACCTCAGCAAAGCGAGAGCAGCATAGAGCCTGGCAGAATGACGGATGCAGTGGCTTATCAAGGTCATGAGTGGCAGCTGGCCCCATTGTAGCCTGCTTTCAAAGAAGGCTCCCCCAGCACTGCTACAGTCCAGGGCTCTTGCCCACATTCCTCACATTCCAAACACAGAGGAGGTACCCTCCTGCTGGAGTGAGGTCCCCTGGGGGGAAAGGCAGATTATTTTTAAACTCTTGTGTAGCCTTCTCTACAGACAGATGGGCATCCTTTGTCCTAAATAGAGGCTATTTGATAACATTGTGCTTCTTGTTGTTAACTTTATTTACTCATCTCATGAATCTAAACTGTTTTGGGGACAGCATTTGAAATGTTCCAAAACAAAGGGAGAATCGTTTGGCCCAGTATTTCTTTCCTTTGGAGAGGTGAATATTAAATAGGGTTTAAAGATTTTTTTTTTAACCTCAAAAACTTGAAGCTACTTCTGGGGCTTAACATATATCATTCTTTGAGTACGTTGCTTCTGTAAGTCCAGTTGTCCTAAAAATATGCAAACTCTTCCCAATAATTCAGGTTCATTTGACATGTGTGTTGCCTTTATTGGGGTTAGGGTTGAACTGAAGGAGAAAAACTATAGAAATACAAGCAAGCCCAAAAGAAAAAAAACTGAAGAGCAGATAATACAGTGTCGGTGGCTGGGAGTTTTCTACATTCTTTCTGTGTGCTATGGTGGAGAAGACTCTTGACCTGTCCTAAAGTGGGAATGAGGTTTTCAGCAACATTTTATTTCCATAAAAGCTCAATGTTTGTCCCTGTCTTGCTGTTCAGACTTATTGATTGAAATTAAAAAAGTGCAAAAATTAAAAAAAAAAAAAAAAGAATCCCAAGTAGGAGGAGGGAATGTCCCAAGGATTTTTTTTTTTTTTTTGGATAGTCTTTCCTAAACATTTCAAAACTGATTGACAAAGAATAAAAATTGACCATATTCCCCACTGGCTAATGTTTTGTGGTACCTTAGTCTCTGAGTTCAGAGGAGTAGTCTTAATCATGTTTAAGTAGCTCAGTCATGTCCAACTCTTTGCGATCCCATGGACTGAAGTCCGCTGGGCTCCCCTGACCATGGAGTTTCCCAGGCAAGAACCCTGGAGTGGGTTGCCATTTCCTCCTTCCCAACCCATTTGATCTTCCCATTTGCCATTTGATCTTTCCAACCCAGGGATCAAACCCACATCTCCTGCGTTGGCAGGTAGATTCCTTAATCATGTTCACTTGCAAATCCTTTTCCCGTTTTTTTTATTTTATTTTATTTTTTTTCCCGTTTTTTTTAATTAAATTTTTTTATTGGAGTTTGATTTACAATGTTGTGTTAGTTTTTGGTGTACAGCACCGTGAATCAGTTATACATATACACGTCTTTTCTTTTTTAGATTCTTCCCCGATTTTATCCCCCCACTCTTAAAGTTTTGATGATGCTAGGGGTTAGTTGATCTGATTCACATATGACTTTGTTCTAGAAAGACACTAAAGGGGCAGACACTCCTGGTTTCTAAGTTTTTTTCCCTCTGTTCTCCTTAAAGTTGCTTCTGACACTTAGAAATGCCGCCATCCCCTAGCAAGCATTTACTTTTTAGGAAGCATACGGTATGGTAACCACCTTTTCAAAGGCCAATGGCAAGGCTGGGATTGACTTCAAAACGTGGTTACATTTACACTTTCTGTTAGGAATGCATAGCAGAATATAACAGGCCAGCCATGTGGAGAAATAAAGCCAGAAAAGACAGTATATTTTTAGGAGCAATTTAGAGCACAATTGATCTTCCTGATAACTGCTAGTGTAGTGTTTATAGGTGACTAGGTTTACCCACAGCAACTAGCCAGAGCTCTGTGTTTGGAAAAATCATGGGAGAAAATACACTGATTAGTTGGTAAGTTAACTCCACACTCTCAGATGAGGAAATCAGCCTGTCCCTGAGAACGTGGAAAGATGTTCATAATGTAATATGTGCTCATCTCTGGCCAGGGTCACCTTTGTTTTCCCTGCCTAGTGACATCATCTCTCTACTTTGTTTTCCCTGCTTAACCAAATTTTCAACTGATTTTATTCGGTCTTCTTTTCCCATCAGAATAACAGAGGCAATTTTGCCCAAGAAGCAAACTTAATTCATAGGATGCTTCAGAGATCTAAAAAAAGAGATGAATTTCAAGGTTGTATGCTAGTTTGTGAACTGAGTTCATTTTAATTAAACATCAGTATATCTGCATGTTTCATGCTGTTCATGGGGTTCTCTCTTCCTCTTTACCTACTCTGAATTGAATCGACATGTTATCTATGAATGCTGTAGAGCAGGGCTGCTAAACTACAGCCTGTGGGCTTAGAATGACTTCCACATTTTTAAATGCTTAAATTAACCGAGAGAAGAAAAACGTTTTGTGACACATGAAGATCACCTGCAATTCCAATGGCAGTGTCCACACCTAAAGGTTTATTGCAACCAGGTGTGTGCATTCATTGGCTTGCTCTCTCTGGCTGATCTCTTCTTTCAGTGCTAGAGGTGAGTTATAGCAATAGAGACTTTAAGGTCAGCACAGCCTAGAATGTTTACTCTCTGGTTCTTCATGGACGAGTCTGCTGTCCCTGGTGTGGAGGCAGATTGAAAACTGAGAACCGTCAGTAAGAGAAAGAGCATAAGCTTTAGAGGCAGGCAGGATGGAGTCTATGCCTTGGTTCCTCAAAGGTAAGTCAACTGCAGATTGTTCTACTTCAGAAGATGTTGGTAAAGGTGAAATGAGATAATGAACATAGAGTATGTATATATATTGTATATGATGTATATAACTATATGATACTTTATGTAAATGAATATGTATAGGTGGAATGCAACAATTTGTAGTATTATATATCTACATCTATTAGTATATACTATGTATAATATATATAAGTGACACATAGCTGTATTATATCTAATAGCTATATTATGTCTAATAGCTGTATTATATATAATATGTATAATATATTTGTGTGTGTGTGTGCCTCATAGATACTCAGCTAGTACTTGTTATAGGTGTTACCAGTTTTTCAATTTCTATTTCTTATCCCAGGTCACCTGTTAACAGAACTGTAACAGAAAATACTCTTTTCCAAGCCTGACAAGAGTTAGAAATGTATTTCTCACTCCTGCCCTCCTCCTTCCTTTATTCATCAGCTTCTTTCTTTGGCCCAGGAAGGCAGCGAAATGCATTTCACCTTGAGGTGAATAGGTAGATAGAACTGGTCTGGACCTTGAATGAAAGGAAAGCAGGCCAGGCATCCTCGTGCTGGGGGAACTTCAGAGAGAGCGCTGGGCGTGGGGACATGGAGCGCTGACCTCCAGAGGAGGGGTTCACACCTGGTGTTGACTTTCGTGTCTCCCTTGAGGATACGAGGGGGCCCCGGGGGTCACGGGACCGCCTCCACCCACCAGCCGTGCTTTTTCCCAGTTAGCAGGCTTCTGGTTAAGCTGATGTGGCTCCCTCGATACTGCATCTCCTCCGGCCAAAAAAGAACACAAAGCCACTCTGCATGAAGATGAAGGTTTTTTGGCAGTGTCTTCCTCTGTCTCTTAGCAAGCACCGCAAACAGAGAACTCCCTTCTTTCCTGCTTAAGTTACACATATTGCCCCCCCCACCCCCCCTTTTTTTTTTACTTTCAAAGCTGGCAGCCTCATAAGAACGGCATTCAAGTTGGCTGCTCCAGGGATGCAGGGAGTCATGAATGGGGCATTTCTTGTCTTCCTGGCCTCCTTCCCCTTTGTGCTGTCTCTGCCGCGCGTATTATTAGCCACCTTGCGAAGTCGGAACTTTGCCAACCACTTGCTTCTGGGGCCTGTGGGTCACCGTCTGAATTTTGCTGCTTGTCCAGGAAAAAGAGTTCGTTTTACTACTGTTTGTAGGAAAAAAAAAAAAAATTCAATCAGATTGTATCAAACTCATTTAGGTTATTAGGACCTGTGGTAACTCACCTAAGTAAACGGGGAGTAAAGCTGATGCTCTGTAACGTGCTCATTGCAGTTGGGTTTTAATACGAATTTTGTCTGGACTGGTGAATGATATGCCCGTATGACCTTTTACTTTTCTTACTGTTTTTAAAAAATTATTATGTTCTATCTTTCTGTCTTTCTCTTCCTTTAAACATATTTTCATGTAACCTACCATTCCTGATTAGTTGGCTGTAAAGAGGTTAGAGGGATGTAATTTCAAGTCTTTTGATACTTGGCTTTTTTTTGGCGGTGGGGGGGAGAATGGATAACAGCGTTCGTTCTTGTTATTGGCTTATGATGATCGTCTGGAATTATTTTATAGATTGTGTTTGGCTGCCAGCATGGTACTTGAGTGTGATTAATTTGTACAGCTTGCCATTGGATAAATAATATTCATTCCTTGGATCCTTGTTCAGAAGGGATTAGCCAAGTGAACTGGAAACCATGCCTTTGCAGGAGAACTTTGTTGCTGTTTGTGATAATCAATGAACAATCTAGTGGTTGGTTTAATTCATTTCTCATAGAACTAGCTGACTCATTGGCACTTACCGCTTTTTATCTTCTTTTGTAGTTTAATCTTTAGTTTCTCACACATCCACCAATACTCTAGTGGATATAGTTCAGAATTTAACATTTCCTTAGAGACTTTGTGAATTCAAAATGAAAACCTTGTGAAAGAGGTTTCAAGAAAGTTGTTTTTTAAATGGGTCTGTTTTTTTCTGTTTTTCTTCTCATAGATCAAACATGAAATAAAGTAAAATAAGCTTAGTTTTTTGGAAAGGGAGGTTTAAAGCAAATATAACATGCAACAAAACACGTACTCTCAAAGTCCATAACATGACTTTGGGTTTTGATATTGCATCATTTATAGGCTAAATAATTTATAATTAAGCTTTTGCCCTGTGGGAGGGTTGCAGTATGTTCTACCAGGAGGCAAGGTTTTCTTTTCAAATCTCCAGTTCACTTGATTGATGTGTAAGGTAAATTACTGAAAAACAGAAGGGTCCGTTTGGGAAAGCTTGCTCCCTTTTGGCTGTCCTTTGCCTTTGAATCATTTCCTCCAGGGTTTTGTTCATCTGAACAATGCATTGCCTTGCCCAATGTGGGGGGGTACTGACTTGTTGTTCATAAAATGTAGTAATATGTCTTTTGGATACCAGGGAGTGAAACAGAAAAGGTACAAGGTACTAATTCCACTCCCCCCTCACCCCCCGCCTCGTGAGTTTGCATGTGCATGTGTGTCTCCATGGACTAGACTCTGCTTCCCCCCTGAATTTTAGCCTAAATTTCAGTAAAAGTTGAATGTAGGTTTGTAAGATTTTAACAAGTAAAAATGGAGTATAGCTAGGTAAATTTGATTTTCAGATAAACAGTGAAGTTTTTAAAAATTATATTGTAGTTATTATATTTGATCATATTGAGTATACCCCTGTCTTTTACCCAGTAGCCCTCAGTAAGTGCTGGTAAGTTAAGTTTCTCTATATTAAGGGCCCCCAAGTTGGATCAGGTATTCAGAGAGAATTGTGAGTGAAATGTAAAAGTGGGAAAAGAGAATGCCATTTATTAAGCATTTAAAAAATATCAACTCCTTCATAGTTAGTCCTTAGCTTGAGAGATAGATAGTTATTCTTCAGTATCTATGGGGGATGGGTCCCAGGGACCCTTTGGATACCAAGGTCTGTGAATACTCAAGTCCTTTGTATAAAATGATTTAGTGTTGGCCTATAACCTATGCACACCCTCCCATATACTTTAAATCACCTCTGTCATTATTGTTTAGTACTAAGTTGTGTCCAACTCTTTGCCACCCTATGGACTGTAGTCTGCCAGGCTCCTCTGTCCATGGGATTTTTCTGGCAAGAATGCTGGAGTGGGTTGGCATTTCTTTCTTCAGAAGATCTTCCTAACCCAAGGATAGAACCCAAGCCTCCTGCACTGCAGGCAGATTCTTTACCACTGAGTCACCAGGATTACTTAAAATCCTGAATGCAATGTCAATACTTTGTAAGTAGTTATAAATACAGTGTAATTGTTATGCAATTAGCTGCTGGGTGCACAGCAAATTGAAGAAATTTGCTTTTTGGAACTTTCTTGAATTTTTACTTTTTCACATTTTTTTTTTTTTTTAATTTTTTTATTAGTTGGAGGCTAATTACTTCACAACATTTCAGTGGGTTTTGTCATACATTGATATGAATCAGCCATAGATTTACACTTATTCCCCAGTTGGTTGAATCCACAGGTGCAGAACCCAAGGATATGGAGGGCTGAGTGTATTATAAACCCTTTATACCTTTGCTGATAAAAGATTTATAATGAATAACATTTATTGCATGCCTTCCATCTGCTGGTCACTGTTCTGAGAAGTTAAATGTATCCTCATTCAGTTCTGACAGTACTCCTATGAGGGTTAAGTACTGGAAGAATTCCCGTTTTATAAGGGGTGGGGATTGAGCTGCAGTCCTGGAGCTTGTAAGGGATTGTTTGAGGCTTGCAGGAGAAGGACGAGCGAAGAGCACCTTGGTCCAGGTGACATGATTTGTAATTGGAGCCAGGATTCCCAGAAAGGTCCCTTCACTCCAGCAGTTTTTACTTTGGCTGCCTGCTGGACCCCCCTGGAGAGCTTTAAAAACCAGAGATAACTGGAGCCCACCCCCAGAGAGTTGGATGTGCTTGGTCTGAGCTTGGCCCAGCTCTCAGAATTTTTAAAACTTCCCCAGGCGATTCCAGTGTGCAGCCAGGGTTGAGAGCAGCGGCTTTAGCCCATTTTTTTGGAGTGAGATGAATTACTCTCCTTAGGAAGTCTAGTCGCCCTATGTGGCCATTCCTTTAGTTCCTCCTCCTCCGCAGTAACTCACCATTCCAAATCTGGCAGCTAATTTTTCATGGTTTTTGTTACTTCAAAATTATTTTCAGGAAGTCCCAGTGGATATATGTTGGGGTATAAACAAGTCACAAAGAAAGACCTCTTAGGGGTATTCTGTTGATGGATTTTTTTCTGAGCGATCTTTTCTTTTTCATTCATCTATTAGAATTCCTGGAGGAGGGAATATCCCTTTGTTCCTCCAGCTGGGTACCAGGCTGGGTATTTGAGGAAGTCCACAGATTAATAAAACTAAACTGCTGCCCTCCAGGAGTTTTCAGCTTTGCAAGGGAAGTATATAAAAGTAATTCTCGGCTTAATTTTCTAAAAGTCAGGAGGATTTCAAAGTATTGAAGAATTCAGAGGTAGTGGAAGCAGGGGGCAGTGGAGTGGGGGGTGGGCTCTGCAGTCTACCCGGTTTGGTCTGAACTCCTGCCCCATCACTTACCCACTGCCCCTCAGCCTCCCTGCCCTCTTTGGCGCAGCAGATGTTCCAGTTCTTTGCTGGGGGCAGGCAAGAGTCAGTTCCTGTCTGCAAAGTGAACACAGCTGACCTAGCCCAGTATGGAAGCTCAATCAGTATGAGCTGTCATTTTGTATTGCTTAATTTTTTATTTTTTCTGTGTATTCCTTTAAGCTTTCCAGCTGGCCTTTGCTAAACTGATGGGCCTAGAGTACTCATCTTAGGTCACTAACCCCTGTGCTGCAGTCTGTGGGTCACAAAGAGTCAGATACAACTTAGCAATTGAACAACAATCACAGCAAAGCATGCATCCTAGCTCGCTAAACTTCCTCTGTTAGTCCTTGAATTCACAGGGTCAAGAATTTGCCTTCATTCTGGGTCCATGAGGGGTCAGGAAGATGTGTGAATGGGGGACTGGACGTGGTTCTAGAAACTTGTGACCCAGTGGGAACTGGAGTAGGATGTGATAGGGCCTCAAGATCCTGGCTTGGCTGAAAAAAAAAGAATAAGCCAGAAGGCAGCAGGAATAGAAAGAAGGGATGGATTTGGTACAGGGACTCAGATACCTACTGTGTATGGTGGGTGGGGAGGAAGGGGGACTTCCCAGGCGGCACTAGTGGGAAGTAACCCACTGCCAACGCAGGTGACATAAGAGACGCGGGTTCAGTCCGCGGGTCAGGAAGATCCCCTGGAGGAGGGCATGGCAACTCACTCCAGTATTCTTGACTGGAGAATCTCACGGACAGAGGAGCCTGGAGGGCTGTGGTCCATAGGGTCACAGGGTCAGGCATGACTAAAGCGACTTAGCACGCATGGGGAGAAAGGAACTGAGCTTTCAGTCTGAAGGGAGACATTCACAGATGGACGGAACAGGATGAGAGGCTGATTGTTAAAGAGGAGAGGATGGTGAATGAGGTTCCAGGTAAAGTTACATTGCGGCCTTCATCACAGGCAAAGCAGTGTCACGTTATATATTTTCTGCGTGCCCTGACTGCCTATTTGGGGATACCGTAGAATCTTTCTCTAATTTTCAGTGGTGTAAGAACTTGAATGAAGAAAGGTTCATACCACTACTAACATCCCATCTGTCCTTTATATTGAACTTGTACTTTCTTGCCCTGGTGTGTGTAGATCTGAGTATAATATTTTGCATAGGGACTCGATAAATAATCTTCTATTGCTCTTTGACTAAGAGGCAGTTTCCTTGCTACTGGACAGTTCTGCAAGCAACAAATACTTCTGATATTCCGAGTACATTTATTTCTGGATGGGAGCTGGAGTTGTAAGGCATTTACTAATGCCACGCTCCACTTATAATTTAGACACAGAAGGCAGACAACTCGCAAAGACTATTCCCACTCGGGATTTTTAAGGTCACTGGAAAGCTTCCGTTTTTATTGCTGGCTCTGTACTTTGTGAACGATATGTTGAGACTTTTAGGGGATTGTTATGAGTTAAACATTTTATCTTTGCCAGTGTAGCCAGGACCAGGGGTTGGCAGATTTGTTCTCAGATTTGTTGACAGATAGTAAATATTTTAGGCTTTGTGTGCCATAGTCCTGTTGAAGTGACTCAACTCTGCCATTGATACATGAAAACAGTCAGAGACCATATATAAACAAATGAGCTTTCCATGTTCCAATAAAACTTTGTTTATAAATACATGTGGTAGGCCAGATTTGGGCCTCAGGCCAAAGTTTTCTGACTCCTGGCATAGTATATGGGCATTATAGTCTTCTTTACAGTATATGGGCTGTGGGGCTAGAAGCTCTTGGTTTGACTGGCCAGTTCTTAGCTGTGTAACTTACCCTTTTCTGAATCTCCATTTCATCAGCTGTAAAATGGGATCCATAGAAGAACCAGCCCCATGGGGGTTATTTTGATGTTAAATGAGATCACACAGGACTTCTCAGGTGGTGCTAGTGGTAAAGAACCTGCCTACCAGTGCAGTAGACATAAGAAAAGTGAAAGTGAAAGTCACTCAGTCGTGTCCAACTCTTTGTGACCACAGGGACTTTACTGTCATTGGAATTCTCCAGGCCAGAATACTGGAGTGGGTAGCCTTTCACTTCTCCAGGGGATCTTCCCAACTCAGGGATCGAACTCAGCTCTCCCACATTGCAGGTGGATTCTTTACCAGCAGAGCCACAAGGGAAGCCCAAGAATACCGGAGTGGGTAGCCTATCCCTTGTCCAGGGGATCTTCCCAACCCAGGAATCGAACCGGGGTCTCCTACATTGCAGGCGGAAACACGGATTCAATCTCTGGATCAGGAAGATCCCCTGATGGGAGGGCATGGCAACCTACTCCAGTGAGATCACACAAGTAGTTCTACAAAGTTGCTAAAAATAGTAAGGGCATAGAAAATGTTAAAGAGGAGAAGAAACCTAGCAGTCCACTTCAGTCTTCTTTATACAGTAATCTTGAGGTTTAAAGTTTTATTTTTTTTAAATTTTATTTTACTTTTGCTTGCACCACACAGCAGGTGGGATCTTAGTTCCCCAACCAGGGGTTGAACCTGTGTCCTCTATGTTAGAAGCACAGAATCTTGACCACTGGGACCTCAGGGAAGTCCCAGTAATCCTGAGATTTGATTACAGTCATTTTAAGGTTAAGAAGGAGAGACCAGCAAACCACAATTTTTGAAGGACCACTTGGAATCACAGTTCCACAACAAATGGATGTAAACTAGTTATATGTTAGCTTTTAACAGACAAGAAAAAGTTGATGAGATCATGTGAAGCCCCACATGGCCAGTATTGTTTATTCTTTGGATAGTTTGTCTTTTTGGAAATTTTGTGTTGTTCCCTTTCTCTGAAGTGAGTTAGACGTTTACCTGTTTGGGGGAGATGTATAGTTGCACCACCCCCCCCATACCCACCCATGATAGCTGAAGTGTAAGGAATGATTTCACAAAGTGAAATGTAACAAGCACTTATTGAGCACCTGCTGTATGTTCACACTGTGAAAGGTGTTGTGACCGCAGAGGGCATTTCTATAATCATGGACCTGGTGGTGAAGTTGAAAGAAAAATACATCCATGTGTGAAAGAGCCAGGCACAGTGCTCAGGCAGTATGTAAATAACTGAAATAAGTAAATAAATAAAGACGTAAATAAATAAGTGAAGGCTTGTGTGATGCAGGGGGCACTGTGTAAAGGTACTGAGGAAATTCAGCATGGAGACAAAAGTCCTATCAGATGGTCTTAACCAGTGAAAGCTTCAGGAAGTAAAATCTGGATGGGGCCCTTGCGAGGGTAGTTCATCTCAGCTGGGAAGATCTCTTTGCTGGGTAATACTTCTGCCTCCTTCCCCACAGGCATCAAGTTTGATTTTAGATGGATAAAGTATGACTTTATTTAAAAAACGGATCCAAATCACCAAGGCAGTGACGTAAGAAGGTGGGACTTGGTGGTGATAGCCCAGGGCAACAGTCATGGCTTTAGGCATTGGGTTTGCTTCACATTTCAGAGAACTTGTAAGTCAGGATGATTTATTTATTCATGAAAACATGCCACGCATAGCCGCTGCTCTGCCTGGAATTCTTGTTGTGGGTGGTCAGGCTGCTCTGGTGAGAAGGGTGGTGGGCAGAGGGAGGTGAGGAGCACTTTCTCCATGAGGACTGCAGTTCCACCGGGCAGGCAGGCATTTGGGGCTGCTGGATTCATTGCCATATACCTAGCGTACTGGAACCGAATGTGCTGCAAAGTCAGAGCTCAATAAATTACTTTCTGAATAAATGAGCAATGATGGGTACCTGTTGCCTTAAATTTGATATTGGGCATTCAAGCAGAGTAGTCTAATGACAGAATGGACGTGAAACAAATCAGAATAATCCATAGGTGGGGCTGTGATAAGTCTTCAGAGGGGCAGAAGTGAGAGAACCAGCTGTCCATCTTGGAGTTCAGGAAGGCTTCAGTTGTGCTTTGCAGGAACTTGGTCTTCAAGGATGGGTGGAGTTATGGCAGGTATGTCAAGGCAGGGAGCAGAGGGAAGGGCATACCTCGCAGCAGGAAGAGCTGGGCAGAGGCATGGTGGGATTAAAGGACAAGGCAGATTCAGGGGACACTTAACAAGCCTCTTGTGATTGAAGTGAAAGGTTCAAGAGAAGGGTTATTGATACACATACCCAGAGCACCTTGGCAGATGATTTTCGGATGTTCTTTGATGCTGCTGCTGCTAAGTCGCTTCAGTCGTGTCCGACTCTGGCCAACCCCATAGACGGCAGCCCACCAGGCTCCTCTGTCCACAGGATTCTCCAGGCAAGAATACTGGATTGGGTTTCCATTTCCTTCTCCATCCTTTGATGCAAGGACCACAATTTCTTAGAGTTCCTTCCTGCATTCTAAGTATCAAAGACCACTTTGGTGTCCCCAACCTTAATGGGGAAAGAGGAGAGAGGACTATAGTCCTCATCCTTGTAGCCGGCAAATCTCCTCACCCAACCTGACTTCAGTGGTGCACATGGAGTGTCACAAGTCACATATGGGCACTGTATCTTTTTTTTTAAATACACCCAGTGTATTTTCTGCAACTTGTAGGAACTGACATATCCAGCTTTAATTAACAGCTACCATTCACTGTGGGAGCGTGATTCAATTGCCAGACCCTGTTCTAAGGGCTTCACCTCTAGTTCTTGGTGTGGAATTCTTACAATAGCCCAGTGAGATAAGGATCCCAGTGAGGCAGGGGTTTGAATCCCTACCTTGTTGTTTTCAGGCAGGGACTTTAATCTCTTTTGTTCCTTGCTGTGTCTCCCACACCTTGAAAGGTTCTTGGCACACAGTAGGTACTAGAGTTTGAAAAGATTAATTGAGGGCAGATGATTTGACCACCTCATACTGGTTCTGTGTGGGAATTAGAGGCCAAGACTGAATGATTTCAAAGTCTGGATTTTTCACCCTGCATGATATCACCTCCCTGATGCCTAGAGGAGGAAATCGCAGTGTTTTTCAGACTTGAGGTCTCCATGTTTTCTTATTTTAATGTTTATTTAATTTATTTATTTGGCTGCGCTGGGTATTAGTTGCCACATGTGGGACCTAGTTCCCTGACTAGGAATTGAACCTGGGCCCCTTGGATTGGGAGCATGCAATCCTAGCTACTGGACCACCAAGGAAGTCTCAAGGTATTTTTTTTTTTTATTGTAGCTGTGGAATGTCCACACAGATACTTTCAGTCACTCTCTAATCTGTTCTGGATAAAAAGTTATAATAAGTCAGCTGCTGTTTAGAAATGGCTTTTTGTTTTATACTTTTGCAACAATGTGTCTGTTCACTTCTCCCGATTTCACACCTGCTAAGCGCGCTTGCTTTGCCCAAGATTGGGATTCCCTACTATAACCTAACTCTGACAGACTGGAAAATTTGTGACTTGGAGCCTGAATCCTCTCCTGGAGTCTGGGTCAGGCCTGAGTTTGGAGAAGCGCCAGGGTTGGAAATTTAGGGGCTCAGCCACCGAAACTCATGTGAAGAATGGACAAAAACAGTCCAAGGATTTACTGAACAAGGACGGGCCATTCCATTCACAGATGCTTTGTTAGTCCTTATCCTCTGTACTGTGAGGAATGAGAGGGTTCTTTGCCCCTGGGAGCTTCTAGTCTGCTGGAGAAGGTAAAACTTCTGGAAGTGGGGCAGAATGTGGTAAGAGCTTTAATCGAAGCTACACGAACTGGGAGGAGAGAAGAGATAGAGGGCTTTTGGGTGCCTCACAGGCTTTTCTGCAATCCTGGGTCTGGAAGAACACGGTAGCATGGGTGATCTTGAAAGAAACCTAAAGGAAACTTCTACTGATAAGAGTTGAACACAGCCCTAGTAGGCTTGCAATCCAGTTTTTGGAAACAAAGCAAAACATAGACAAAGGGAAAGAGGTGATGAAGGGGAGATGTTTGAAATAATTAGTAACTCCAACCAATGTGCCTACCATCTCCTCCTATCCTCAGCTCCCAAGGTTACCAAAAGGTAATTTCACAAAGATACGTAAAGGTAGTTTCCTGCAAGCATCCATCATTTTAATTACCCTTGGGGCTGCCATCTCTGGGCAATGGAGATACTTGTAGGAAGAGAGAGTTTCTGTGGGGGTTTGTGTGAATCTGTGGTTTGAGGACTAGTCACCAGGTTGTTTTTTTGTTTTTTTTTTTGATGACAGAGCAGTTTGTTTAAAATGTTTAAAACATGCACGCACGCACACACACACACGCACCCCCACTCCAAACTCTGGTTTCTTACTGTAATGAGAAGGAAGGTTTCAGAGGTCAAACGTTGGCGCTTTCTACTTCTCATTTGAGATTTTCCTGAGCCAGAAAGCTTCTTCATCAAACAGCATTTTCAACATTACTGGGCTGTGTGTTTTTTGGGGGCTATTGTGCCGTCACAGAGGTTTTGAAATGTAACCACACTGCAGGATGAAAATGCGGTGAAAATGCTAATGTAGTAAAGACCAATAGTAGAAGTGCTCTTATCGGCTTCTCTGCTTTAAGGGTTTTGTGTTTTTGGTGTGTTCATTTATTTTTTGAAAAAAACCATCAAGCCTGCTTAGTCACTGCTCCCTCCCACCTGCCCAGTTGAAGGAAGTTTCAGACCTTTCACCTTCACTCAGAATTCTTGTGAATTATTGGCACCTGCTTGGGGGTTCAGTGAAAACACTTCATCAGCATTTTCTTCAAAAATTCTCATTTTTTTCCTGGCAGTTTTGACTTGATATTTCCAGTTGGTGGTCTTTTCATTGTATTTCCTGGTTCTTAATGTTGAAACAGAATATAGGCTTACCTTTAGAGTGAAAGAAAGAATCACGACATAAAATATCTGGGCATGTCTAGCCCAGCATACATTAAAAAAGAAAATATATACATATATATATATATATATATATATATATATTATCTTCCACTGTTTGGAATGAGATGATGCCACAAAAAATCTGATGAGTTATTTATTCATCCCTACAAATATTTTTTAAGCCCCGTGTTCCAGATAGTAAGATATGGGAGAGTGAACTAGACATTCAAAGCCACTGCCCTAAAGGGACCTGTCTTCTTCTTCTTGGTGTGTATGTAGAGAAGATAGAGAATTCAATAAATTAACAAGACCTTTTCTGGCTACAGCAAGGTCCATGAAAGGAACAAATTGTCCGTCTCAAAGGAAGGAGGCTAAGACAGGGGAGCTGGATGTTCAGGTCATGGTCAGTGTTCAAAGAGTCCTTTATGGAAAATGGGTGAGGGCAGAGAGTGAGCAGGCATCTTAGGATCGTTTTGGTATGGTTTAATGAAGAGTGCTGTAAACATTGTGTAACCTTCAAATTTCATGTTGAAACATAATCCCCAGTGGGGCGGTATTTGGAGGTGGGGTCCTTTGCAAGGTGGTTAGGTCATGAGGGTGGAGCTCTTGTGAGTAGGATTAGAGTCCTTATAAAAGAGACCCCAGAGAGACCCCTGGCCTCTTGTGTGAGGACACAGCGAGAACACAGCAGTCTAAGAACTACAGAATGGATTCTTAGGAGACACCAGACTCTGCCAGAGCTTTGATCTTGTATTTCTCAGCCTCCAAGAACCATGAGAGATATATGTCCATTGTTACAAGCCACCCAGTTTATGGCATTTGTGCTATAGCAACCCAAGTGAACAAGACAAAGAGTAATGGCTTGACATGAGACAGGGCTAACTTCAAATCTCAAATTTACTTCTTGGATGTCCTCTTAGCAAGAGGGAGGAGTAATCTCTACCATGCATAGTTGTTTTTGTTTTTTTTTTCATTTATGTTTATTAGTTGGAGGCTAATTACTTTACAGTTTTGTAGTGGTTTTTGCCATACACTGACATGAATCAGCCATGGATTCGCATGTGTTCCCCATCCCGATCCCGCCTCCCGCCTCCCTCCCCACCCCATCCCATGCATAGTTGTTAAGAGCAGCAGAGAGCACAGGGCCCCAGGGCACAGTCAGGGCTCAGTCAACAACAAGTGCTCTTATAAGTGGGAGGTGTCCTGTGTGTAGCTAGATCCTCAATGAATGCAAGTTTGGAAGAAGGGGACTGGCTGGATCATAAATGAAAATTAAAATCACCTAGTTTAATTAGGCTGCTAGCTGAGAGAAGTCCTGGAGGCTGTGTCAAAATAAGGGTCAAACAAAGAGTGGATGGCAGGCCTTGATAATTACTGAGTTCTTGCCCCCTGCCTGCTTCCCTGCCTTATATATTTAAACTGAATTTGCATTTTATTTATTAAGGGAGCAAATAAATCTCCAATACAAGTCGTTCTTTTTGTGATTTGTCTTTATGCAGCAAATTGTTTTTGGTTTTTTTTTAAACATTATGTTTTAAATACTGTTAGGATTTATCTCTCTCTCTCCTGCATTAAAACAAAATGCTTTTGGGACCCAGAACTCAAGTTCTTTTTGAATTTTTTTTTTTTTAAACTTCCTTTAAAATCTCTTCTTGATATAATGAGATAGCTGGAATTGTTTCAAAGGAGGACAATTGAAAGACTAAAAACTGACTCATCCAAGGATACTTAGCCACCTGGTTATGGAGACGATAATAGATTTTGGACCTTTCAGTTTTCAGTGGAGAACTCATATTTGGTTTTAACTAATGTGTAAAATTAGGCAGAGCATACTCAACAGTAGCATGCAGGCTGCATTGGAGCAGTCAGATCATTAAAGTGTGTGTGTATAACAGAAAATAAACACAGAGCCCCCTTTTCTGATTTGTTGTTAAGAGTGGATTGCTTTTCAGCATCTTTTCACCTGAAAGTTATAAAGTGCTTGAGGGCAGGCATTGGTGTTTAGATGTGTGTGTATGCGTGTGTCCATGTGTATACCTGTGCATGCTCATGGCCACCTCTCATACCTTTCCCTAATGCATACTTGTACATCTCAAGGTCAGTGGGAGGCTTGTTTATTTCATACAGGTGTTTTCCTTAGAATATTCTGGAGAAAAGTTTGAAGAGAGCCATCTGCATTGATCATAAAGTTAGGAAATATGACCTGTAAAATGATGCTGAGGTAGGAATTTAAATTCCCTTTGTCAGTTTCTTGCAAGGATTTTTTGAGGCCAATGTTTCCTACTCTTGCTTGAATATAAGCGTCTCTTGGGGAGCAAAATTTGGATTGCCTGGTTTCTTCCCCAGAGATTGTCATTGACTTAGCCTGGCTATGATAAAGCAGATTTTTAACACAGAAAGTTAAGATGGGAAGAAGATAGAAGTTCACTTGGAAGAAGAGTATTGCAGGAATAGGGAACAGAGTTGGCAAAGTCTTGCGGGTTCAAAAGAGCACTGGAGAAAGGGGTGTTGTGACTCGAGGGTTTGGGTGGTCAGGTGGGGAAGATGAACCGAGGAGGTAATGGAGACCGTGGCCTAGGGCCTTGTGTGTAAAGCTGAGAGTTCTTCATGGTGGGCCTGTTGCCTCATTCAGTGTGTATGTTTTTTTGTCCTTACTGATGATCACAAAAGTAACATTTGTCCATTAAAAACAGAAACATTGAATAGAAACAATTGGAATAAATTGATCCCCAAAGCAAAATGTTCCCATAATTCTACCCTGTCCAACTTCAGTGAAATTACTATTGTAAAGTGTTTGGTGAGTCAGATGCTATTCTTGTTCAGTCACTAAGTCATGTCCAACTGTTTGTGACCCCATGGCCTGCAGCTCACCAGGCTTCCCTGTCCTTCACTATCTCACAGAGTTTGCTCAAATTCACGTCCGTTGAGTCTGTGACACTGTCTAACCGTCTCATCCTCTGTCTCTCCTGTCTCCTCCTGCCCTCAATCTTTCCCAGCATCAGGGTCTTGTCCGGTGAGAGCCCTATGAGTCAGACAAGTGATTTAGAATTACTAGTCTGGTGGTGGAATGCAGCGGGAAAGGGTCCAGCTTAGAGATAAGGTGTGATATCATTTCAGTGCTCCAGGCAGGAGATGAGTGAGCCTCTAAAGTGAGGCCTGGGAGGATGCAGAAGAGGGGAGGCAGCCGAGAGGCATTTAGACAGTGGGTCGGATAGGGTGTGGGGCATGAGAACGGCTGAGGGAACCAGAGGGACCGCTGAGGTTTCTGGCTGGTATCCTTAAGGACACTTAGGATTCTGGTGGCAGATCGTATGGTTGGAGACATGTCAAATTGGAAGGGCCCAGGGCTGTGTGTGGATGAGGATATCTGTTAGCCTTCTGGCATTTTGAAAGTGGAATTTAGGAGTGAGTTGGAATTTTAAGAATATAGATTTGGAAGCCACAGAGACATGAACCAAAAAAAAAAAAAAAAAAAGAGAGAGAGAAATACAGGGTCAGGGAGGCAAGAGAAATAATAGTAAGATGGGTCATAACTGGTTAAGTGCTTTTATTTGTAAGGCTTAATGAGATAAGGGCCAACACTCAGACTGCTGTAGGGACAGGGATGGAGGAAGGTATCTCCAGAGGTCACAAAGAGGTTATAGGATCTGTTCTCATGAATCCATGAAATTCAACTTCTCATGCTGAAAAAGTAGAACATTCCTACAGGAGCCATCATGTCAACTTTCTGTTATTGTTTTTTTTTTTTTTTTTTTTTTAAACTTGAAAGAGGTTCAAATGCAGAGTATTTATAAATTCAGAGAAATGTTCAATTTAGATTCCAAGTGTGGTCATTCCCATAACTATGTGGTGAAAGAAATCATGTTTCTGATGATGATACGGTTTTAAATATTGTACTAAAAAACTGTGACTGTTGAGTTTTGGATTTACTGGTGTGTTTGTGTGTGTGTCTGTTTGTTTTAATTGAGTTATAGAAGTTACATCTGAAATCATTTTTCTGGGGGACATTTTCATTTTAACATCAATTTTTTTCTATTTTTTCCTCTAAAAATTCTAGATTAGGAAGAAATGATAATCCTAAAGTTACAGTTTAGAAGTTTACACAGTTTAAACTTAAAAAAAAGGCAAATTTATTTTTAAAATTTACAACAGCTGTATTTAAATTTAAAATTTACAATAGCTGTATTGTTAGTGGATTTGCAGCGGAGTCTATAGAGTATGGTTTTGGAAAATACATTGACTTTTCATGGCTTCAGATGCAGTTGACTTCCCAGCACTGCCACTCATGGGCTCTTGGAAATGACTCAGGACCTCTGAGCTCCAGGCTCCTGTTTGCAAGTTAGGATGGCAGTGCGCATTGCATGGGAGAGTTTCAGGGTTAAGTTACACTTTGGATGAAAACCCGAGTCCAGTTCTAACCTGTCCGGGGTTGGTATTCAAAACATGTCCATTCCCTTTCTATTCTTTACTTCCCATCCTCCCTCCCACAAAAGTCATGCTCTGTTTTTGTTAAGATCCTTTTGTAATGTTCTATTTTGCATGCTTTCTCTCAGTCGCTAAGTCATGTCCCACTCTTTGTGATCCTATGGACTGTAGCCCGCCAGAACTGCTCTGTCCATGGAATTCTCCAGGCAAGAATACTGGAGTGGGTAGCCGTTCCCTTCTCCAGGGGATCTTCCCAACCCAGGGATTGAACCCAGGTCTCCCGCATTGCAGACAGATTCTTTACCACTGAATGCTCTATTTTAACATGATACTAAACATATTGTCAGAAACCATGCTTTCCAAATCATCTGGTGTAGTTTTATCATTTCTAACTTAGCTATTTTCCTTAAAAATTGTGAAAACTTTTTAGCTTTATAAAGTCACCTTTTGTTGTTAATGTTTGGGTTAGGGGGACAGTTTCTGGTTCTACTTTTCTGATGGAGCTGCCCTGCTTGCCCTACAGTGACTTCCCTGTGTCCTAACAGCATGATGGGTGTCATGCTTTGGCCATTGGTGCAGTTATTTCTCCTGCCTCTGCAGCCTTTGGCAAGGATAGGATTAGAGAGGTCCCTGACCCAGTCCCCTATGTGAATTGGTGGTTATCCTGAATGTCAAAGTAGCCTGAAATGTAGACCCCATCAGGAACGCAACAGGTGAGAATTTTGTCCGGTGCTACCCCGTCCCACAGTGCTGCCTGTCATCAGGACCGCTGTGACTTTGGATGTGTGTGTGTGAAGCCGGGACACTGTCACATTTAAATCTGTGTGATATAATGCCATTTTGCTTTTCTGTCACCATCAGGGCTGCAGTTGTTTCTTTGCCTGCAAATAACCAGCCCTCCATCTAGAACTCTGAGAGATGCTATCGGACTTTATCAGGCTTTCTTTGAGAAGCAGATAGACTCTGCTCAGGTTCCAGAAATGTTGTCTTAAGATAGCTGGAAGGAAATGTTTGAAATGGCACATATGCTTGTGATGCTGGTAACCAAGGAAACGTGTCCCTAATGCAAAGCTTCCTTTAAAAAAAAATGATAGTACCTTTGGGGGATTGTCTTAGAATCACCCACAGCAAGACTCCAAAGGGACTGGAAATTAAACTAGGTCACTTCTAGAAATTGTGTCAAGAATGAACAAAGTACACGAAGAACTGCC
Source organism: Cervus elaphus (assembly GCF_910594005.1). NCBI lineage: Eukaryota > Metazoa > Chordata > Mammalia > Artiodactyla > Cervidae > Cervus > Cervus elaphus. The sequence continues at coordinate 48,759,688 of NC_057835.1, forward strand.
TCTTTAAAAATGATATGTTTAGAAGAGCAACCCAATACATTGGGGATAGAGTATTCTGCCATCTGAATAATCTGAGTCCTACATCCATTATAATGGATGTTGGATAAATCTTACTCTGCTCTTGCGTTATTATTTGTATTATTATCATCATTCTCAGTTTGTCTCCTATTCCCAATTAATCTTTAGATTCTGTTCACTTTTTTTGTAACATGATTAAAATTATATAGTGATGGTTCAACGCAACAACTACCTAGCATGCATGAAGTGAAAGTGAAAAGCTGCTCAGTCCTGTCCCAACTTTTGCGACCCCATGGACTGTAGCCTGCCAGGCTCCTCTGCCCATGAAATTCTCCAGGTAAGAATACTGGAGTGGATAGCTGTTCTGTTCTTCAAGGCATCTTCCTGACCCAGAGATTGAACCCAGGTCCCCCACATTGCAGGCAGATTCTTTACCTTCTGAGGCAGCAGGAAAGCATGCATATGGAGTTTGCTAATACATGCATGTTGTGCAGAATCAGAGAAAGTAGAGTTGTTTTAGAAGATACAACCTTTTCTTTCAACAAATGAGACATTGAATTGAGGAAGTGTTCCTTAGAGGTAGAAACCATGCCCTGAATCTGAATATACACATTTTGATGATGTTCTTGACACAAAGACCTGAATGTTGATACAGTTCATATAGTGTGATCATCAATACCATTTTAACATTTCTTTTTGTTACGAAAGATTTCTGAGCACTGGACAACAGGGGGGGAAAAAAGTACTAAATTTACAAACAGCCAAAGGATTAGGACAGTCTAGAATGGAAAGATCTCAACCTCATATGTTACAGCAGCAAGGCAGTCTTTACAAATATGTAGACTGATCTGTCATGAAAGAACAGAGACTGGGGAGGTATTTGAGGAATCGCAGTGGGTATAAATACTTAAAGTTACTTCAAGGACTCTTGACAGCCACATGGGTAGCAACCCTGCCTTAGATTTTCTTGTAATAAGTTGTAAACTGAATTGGTGCTGCCTTTTCCTAAAGTGATATGTTTTGTAATTAAAGAGGTTGAAGTGGAAAGAAGTGTACATAGAATTTTCATTTGAGAGCTACTAAATTTACACCTGATGCCTGGTTATTAATGAAATTATATACTTGGGAATACAATTTCAGTTTAGCTTAAAAGTTAAATTCCCACTGTGTATGAAAGATACTATGGAACCTTAATGGGATCTTAAAGATACTGGATTATGGTAGAGTCATGAAAGTGAGCACGGACCCTGAGACAAATCTGTATTGTCTGAAAGCTGTGGTTCTCAAACAGCCATGGGCATCAGAATCACCTGGAGGGCTTCCTGCTATAGGTTGCTGGCCCTGGCCCCCATGTTTCTGATTCACTGAGGGTAGGGGGAGCCTGAGAATTGGAGTTTCTAGCAAATTCCCAGGAAATGTTGCTGCCTCTGCTCCAGAAACTGTGCTCTGAGGACCACTGGATTAGAGGAAACCCAACAGTTTACTTCATTTTACATGAGCATTCCAGTTAACCTGGTGCATTCATTTTATTCTCAACCTACTTGTTCAGCCAGTGACTTAAAGACTGTGGCCCCTTAGATGGCACGTCATAAGCATGGTGCCTGGTCAGTGTTTCACAAGTGGCTTTAGGGTTGAGGAAGAACTGTAGTTTGTACTGTTGCCAGTTTGAGTGGTACACATTCTTCCATCATGGCCAGTTTAAAGCTACCAATGTCACAACCATCACCTTGTGTAAAAGTTTTTGAAAATTGAACCATCATCTTCAGCAAAGCCTGAATCATAAAGAAGTGTCAAAGTTGATGTTGAAATTTAACCTTAAGAAAAGGGAACTCTTGTGCACTGTTGGTGGACATCTAAGTTGGTACGACCATTATGGAAAACAGCCAGTATGGAGGTTTCTCAAAAATTAAAAAAAAAAAAAGCTATCATGTGACTCAGCAATCTCACTTCTGGGTATATACTCAAGTGAAATGAAATCAGTTTCACAAACAGATAGCTACACTCCTATGTTCATTGCCACATTTTTCACAGTAGCCAAGATATAAAAACAAGCTAAGTGCATTGGAGAAGGAAATGGCAACCCACTCCAGTGTTCTTGCCTGGAGAGCCCCAGGCATGGGGGAGCCTGTTGGGCTGCCATCTATGGGGTCGCATAGAGTCAGACACGACTGAAGCGACTTGGCAGCAGCAGCAGCAAGTGTACATCAGTGGATGGAAATTTAAAATGGGGTATGTGAATACAGTGCAATACCATTCAGCCATAACAAAGAAAGAATTCCTGTAATTTGCAACAATATGGACAAACCTTGAGAGTATTATGCTCAGTGAAATAATCTAGATGGAGAAAGACAAATACTGTATGGTATGTATGGAGTCTAAATAAGTCATACTCATAGAATCAGTAAGTAGAATTGTGGTTGTCAGGAGCTGGGTGGGGGGGGGAAATGAGGACATGTAGGTCAACGGGTATAAACTTTCAGTTGTAAGATGAATAAGTTCTGGGAATTTCATGTGCAACATGGTAAGCTTAGTTAATAATAGTGTGTTGCATACTTGAAACTTACCAAGAGAGTAGACCTCAGTTGTTCCTACTACCACCACCAGAAAAAGGGTAAATACGTGAAAAAAAAGAAATGACCTTCTCTTTGAGGGTCAGGTATGGAGAGGTATAAAAAGTACATTTTTAGTTACAACATGGGTGGTCTGATGAAGATGAGTTTAGTCGAGGGGAAGTAGACATTAGAGTTCAAAAGTCAAAGACTGTCCACTGAGGAGTTTTATTGGCTCTAAAGCCTTTTAATTTTGAATTATTTGCTGACTTTAACTGAAGATTTTTCATTAAAAAAAAAAATCAAAGCCAAATTTCTGGCTTCTGTTGGACGAAAAGTTAGAAGCTGTGGAAACTCCAGACCCAGATTCTTACTCATCTGCCGTTAGCTGTCAGTGCGTAGCTGCTGTTTCCTCCCCCGCCTGTTCCCCATTTAGACTAGGCAGGACCTCTCCTGTCCATCCTTGTCCGTCGCTCTCAGCTGTGACACCCTTGGACCTTTCTCTTCCATCTGCGCTCATGCTGACTAGTGACGCCCTCTGCATCATTAGATGCAGATCCAGCATTATGTGCATCCTCCTTCATGGTACAAATGCCCATGGGGAGAAGGGAAGCATTTAGTCACTTCGAAGACCTTTACAAACTGAGCAGTGAAAGTGGTCAGGTGTCCCTTTTTTATTTCTTACTCTATGTTTTCATCCCCCCTTTACTTGGGGAAGGGAGAGGAGAAAAGAAGAATTATACTTTCTGGAAACAGAAACCAAGACCCGGGTTTTTAGGCACTCAGTCATGTGTGACTCTTTGCAACCCCATGGACTGTAGCCCGCCAGGCTCCTCTGTCCAAGGGATTTCCCAGGCAAGAATACTGGAGTGGGTCGCCATTTCTTTCTCCAGAGGATCTTCCTGACCCAGGGATAGATGTGTCTCCTGCATTGTAGGTGGATTCTTTACTCGCTGAACCATCAGGGAGGTCCAGAGAACTCTAATTTCTCTTTCTAAACTATAGACCTGGGATCTAGATGATGATATTCCTGATAAGAGAATATGTGCTCCTAGGTGGTTTAATTCTTGTTTGTATGGTATAGACATTTTTCTTTTCTGAATCCTGCTATTTGTCCCTCTGGTATTTCTTTTCCCATTTGCTCTCAGCACCTTGAATCTGCCCTGCTCAGGTTGGTTTTTATATCCTTAACTTCTGTGCATCTGGGAAGACACGGAGCAGAAGGAAATCTTTCTCACAAAATCTTGGACTTGCATGACCCACACTGTGGTTATTTTCTTTGAGGAAGATATTCTAAGTGTCTCTGGGAGAAAAGCCCAGGCTTAAATCTGATCATTATCAGATTGAGAGCTAAATACTTTGGCAACTTTCAGGAGGAAATATTCCTGGGAATTTTCTGGATAAACATATCATTCTTAAGTTTTGACAGTGTGCAGAAATTCAGGCCACCCACATGGTGTGGGGTCCAGAACTGTTTGGTGAAGTTTAAATGATGTGTTTTCAGAGTTTGGTTGAACTTGTAATTTAACCTGGGGGAGAGTAAACAATACTTGTGGGAAAATATTTGTGCTCAGAATCAATAAGGAGCAGGCAGTACGTTGCCCACACTGAGAGCTCTATCTACTTTGCAGCTGAAGTCAATACCGGGTAGCATTTGTCAAGAGCAGGAAAAGGAGTGAAGATGTTGAGTCTTGGTTGGGCATGCTGACTTGCTAAAGACCACGCCTACTGACTCTTTGTCTTAGGATATTCAAGTCAACGTTTATCCACAGATGAATAATCAGCGAGATTTATTCAGCATTTCCTTTGTGCCACGTGGTTCATCATAGAAATTTAGCGTTGTCAAGAGTTTCATTTTGGGGACAGATAGACTGTCTCTTGGAGAAGTCAGTTACCCTATGGTTTCACAGCTCATATGTGAAAGAGCCAGACCTGAGTTCACCTTTTGTCATTTTTCTCTCTGGTGGTGACGGTACAGTGTCTCCCTACAGTGCAGGAGGCCTGGGTTCAATCCCTGGGTTGGGAAGATCTCCTGGAGAAGGAAATGACAACCCACTCCAGTATTCTTGCCCAGAAAATCCCTCCCAGGATGGAGGAACCTGGTAGGCTGCAGTCCATGGGGTAAAGAGTCGGACACAACTGAGCGACTTCACTTTCTTTCTCTGATTTCTAGTTTTAAGCCATTGTGATCTGGGTCCATCTTACTTTAAAATCATTTTTTTAAGTTAATTATTTTTGGCTGTGCAGAGTCTTCATTGCTGCACAGGCTTTCCTCTAGTTGTGGCAAGTGAGGGCTACTTTCCACTTCTGGTTCACAGGCTTCTCGTTGTGGTGGCTGCTCTGGTTTCAGAGACAGGCTCTAAGTGCATGGGCTTTAGTAGTTGCCACTCCCAGCCTCTAGAGCATTGGTTCAGTAGCTGTGGGGCACACAGACTTAGTTGCCGTGTGGCATGCAGGATCTTCCCGGACCAGGGATCGAACCCATGTCTCCTGCACTAGCAGGTGGATTTCTTACCACGAAGCCACCAGAGAAGCCCTAGGTCCACCTTTTGAATCACATATTTTGTGTATATGTTCTGGCCCTTGGAAGACTATTCTTTTTAACTTTTTATACTCATAAATGTTGAATCTACAAATGCATCACTATAAAATTTCTTATTTTAAACTCCTAAACTAGGTGGTATGTAAAGTTCTTTGGATATTGCCTAGCACACACCATCTATCTGACATGGCCTGAACATGTTTATATTTTTAATGAATATTGATGTATATATTAAGGCAAGTTCCTCTTACTTTGTAATGCATAGCTTTATGACTTAAAATTTCTTTTTATTTTTTCCTTCTGTGGTTGATTCCTCCACCAATCAGCCATATGTACAGAGAAATAAATATTTTAATCTCCTTTCTTTCATTTAGGAAAATTGTAAGACACTAGGTTTTCAGACTCCCACCTAAATAAAGTAGGCATATTCCTATGTTCTGTAAAAAGCACAGCATCTGGTGAATAGAGCATGTTAGATTTTCCATTGAGAATTCTCACATGTATCCAGTTTTCTGGAGATACCTTGTACTCTCCCAATTAACACAGAAGTGTGTTTTTATTAAGAATTTTCTTTTTCCTTGAGGCCGGATGCATCCCTGCCCTTTGGCTGAGTGATTCTGGGCCATCAGTGGAGTATTGGTAGCTCTGGGAAGAGAGAGGCTGCTTCAGGGTCCAAGCTTTGGGGTCTGTCACCATCTGCTATTTTTGTAGACTCTTAAGCATTTTAGTTGTTGTCCTCCCCACAAGGGCCTTTGAGGGTTGGGGTCACAACTCTCCCTCTTATTCTCTGGTTGTAGCTGCATAATTCATTGTAAAACTTTCACTTGTAGGTGAAAACCCTCTTCTTTTTGGCAACCATAAATTCCCACTGTAATTCATTTAGAAACTGTGTTATTCCTGTTAATGGAAGAGTAAGCTCAAACATCCAACAGCCTGGCTCATATGTGTTGTTAATTGTATATTGTTGATAACTGTAAACTCTGAAATTGCACTAATAAAAGGTAATAATGCCCAGGACAGTCAGGAAGAGAGCTGAGGACGGCTTCAAATTCAGCTCTGGCCAGTTTGCCGTGTTTGGCTATGTGTAAGCAGGCAGAAACTGATCTGAGTGATGATAATGCAATGGGAAATTTTTTTTGGACTAAATATTGGTGATCACGATGCAACGGACATGAACTTGGGCAAACTCTGGGAGATGGTGAGGGACAGGGAAGCCTGATGTGCTGCAGTCCACGGGTTATGAAGAGTCAGATACGACTTGGTGACTGAACAGCAACAACAGGTGATGAGAGATTGAAGACTTTGTGTCAGTGTGAGGGCATGGTGACTGCCCGTGGAGCAGATGGTTTCTTCGGATAATTGCTAAGGGCCTGCAGTGCCACGGCAAGTGCTTCTCAGAAGTTGTAGCTCAGCCTTATATGGTTAAAAAGGAGTCTTCTTGCCTTTGGATTTACATTTCATGGAAGCTGAGGGCTTCCCTGGTGGCTCAGAGAGTAAAGAATCTGCCTGCCTTGTAGGGGACCTGGGTTCAATCCCTGGGTCGGGAAGATCCCCTGAAGAAGTGCATAGTAACCCACTCCATTATTCTTATGTGGAGAATCCCATGACAGAGGAGCCTGGTGGGCTACAGTCCACTGGGTCGCAAAAAGTCAGACACAACTGAGTGACTAACACTTTCATGGAAACTGGTACTCAAGGCAGGCACTGGTAGAAGGAGACGAGGATGAGGATAAATCAGGTTTGGGCTTGAGACTGGCTTAGCCCCTTGCTGCATGCCCTCAGCCAGATCTGTTCAACTCATTAAACTTCAGTTCTTCGACCTTTGTGGAATGTAGCTGCTTTGTTAGGGCCATTATGAGCATTCCCTGAGATAATGTAGGATGTTGAGAAATGACTTTGTAAACTCTTTTAAACATGGGGAACCAGATACCTCCCCGTTCTTAATTTCCCAATGAGACAAATGGACCCACAGGATGGACCACTGTAGATCTAGTCTTTGCACTTGAGGTTCTTCGAGAATACCACCCCCAAGTCCCCAAGTAGTGCTTGTAGTTTCTCTCTTTAAAAAAAAAAAAAACCTTATTAAAAAAGTCGGTTTTTGATCTATTCTCTGGGTCTAGAGGTGCCTTTTTTTTTTTCTTATGGTAACCCAGATTCTCATAGCTTGCACTGGGTCATTACTTCGGGCAGTCTGATGCCTGAGATTTTGTTCTCTGTGTTCCAAATGAACCCTCTTGGGCTTGGAAAAGGCACTGTCTAGAATGTGTGACTAACCGACTGTTGAAGGTATTAGATGTAGCCCAAGAATCTGGTGTATCAGCAGATGATGTTTGTTGTTAGTAGCTATCACCATTTCCCCGCAGAGATAAAAGACACCCCAGCCCCCAACAATTAAGTTTGACTGTAACAGCATTTATGGCAGAGCTGAAAATCAAATATAAGTCAAGTTACTACTCGTGGCTTAACAGAAGTCAGACTCCTCAACATGGGTGGGGGAATGAATATATTGTGTCCTTCAAGGAGAGATCTCAGAAGTTTATTCTACCCTTTTGAAATTGTGGCATTTTATATTTTATTAAAAACCTGTAACTGGGAGGCACATTTGTTATGTTTAATTGCATTCAAAGAAATAAAAGTTGCAGAGTTGAAAGAGAGGCGTCTAGAAGACATTGTTACCTTTTAAAGTCTTTGTCAAGATTACACCATAGACTGTGCAAACAAGAAGTGATAATCACCCAAGCTTTTCATCTTGGGATTCTGATGAAGTACATCCTTTGGCTATACTGTTTTCTCTTGCAGTCCTCACTTCAGTGGAGCACTGAGGGTGTCTTGGACAGGGGAGGTGGTATCCTCTCTGAAGTGGAGGCTGACTTCTCTTAGAAGAGTTAGTATGGATCCCAAGATCCCAAGAAGATTGCAGGGCTGGGCTTGGGCCCCCGCTCTCCTCCTGCCTGGATGGAGACCTCCGTGTTGTTTCATCATGGCAAGAGGACGAGTCGTACATATCTCCTAGGCTCTGCATAACTGCAACCTCTGTAACTCGAGAGACAATCCTGACAATAGAGAATCAGCCTTTCGCATTCAGAGCGTGGCACCTCTTTTCAGCATGTGCTTTTTGTCTTGCGTTTTTTGTTCCCTGCAAAACTTCCTGCAGCCAAAGATTGATGTGCCTGGGTGATTTATGGCTGTGATTGTCAGGGACTTTTGAAACCCATCCAATTTCAGGATTCGGCTTCTCATTTCTTGTCATTTGTGGCACATTTGATGAATTCTCACTATCAGCTGACATGTTTCATAATTGTCAAAACTTTGATGGAACTGGTATTTCTGGGAAAACAACAACAGCAGCAACAATGGGAGAAAGAAAAAACAAAACTCCTTTAATCACTTTTTTTCCCTGTGCCCCAAACTGCACTGTAGGAGGTTCTCAGCCCCCTCGTTTAGCCGCTCAGTGACTTGCTGACCTTGCAAGCCTGTCCCGCCTCGCTCTCTTTTTTCCAGTCTTCTGCCTGTGCTTACCCTGCCTTGTATTTTGCTTGTTTGGACCTTTTCTGCTCCAGATGGTAAATGCTGTTGAAAGTAGCAGTTTGGAGAAAGTTTCTTTTCCCTTCAGTTGTCTTTCAAGGCACATCTGAGCGGGGCCAGCATAGATATTATCAAGCTCTTTCCCTTATCTTAAAGCTGGTGTTGTTTCATTTTGTTTTTGTTTTTATCCCACAAGCCAATGTTTTTTGGCTGGAATGTCGGCTGTGCAGGTCTTTGGCCGCTTTCACAACCTAGAAATGCGTTTTGCACTTTGTTCCCTTCACAGTGAAGGCAGCAAGCATCAGTCAGGGATGGATCTGGTCCCTTATTAAGTAGAGTTGATTTTGTTGTTTATTTTGCTTTTCCTTTTCTATTCTTTTCTATTTCATTTCATTTTCATTTTATTTTTGCCCACCTTAGTCCTGTGCATCTTTCTCATTCAGTAAAAAAAAATAATATTAATAGCAACTGACTTCCTTCCCACTCTGCCCCCAGGATGCAATGACAATGAGGTCTTTCTTTTACCGTGGCTTATAGTTTCTCAGTTTCCTTCCCCAGAAGCAATTGCTATTAACAGTTTCTTTTGTATCCTTTTAAAGATATTCTATGCACATATAAGGATTCATGAGTACACATACATAGAAACACACATATACAAACATCAAGATAAAGTTTGAACTCATATAAATCTGAGCTTCTCACACTAGTGTTTAAAGCATATTAATATCTGTCATCTCCCTCCTGCAATTTAGGTGAAAGACAGTCTGTTTAAGTCCTGTGAGGATGTGCCTCTTGTGATCTGGTTCCTCGCTGACTCTCCAGCTCATTATCTGGGTCTTCCTCTTCCTCAATTCCCCAAGCTCACCCCTAGTTCTTCTGTTAATCCCGCAAACAGAAGCCTTCCTTGGTCCCTCACAACAGTTACCTGGACTGTTCATTTATAGCATATATCACAGTTTTTAAATTCTGTATTCACATGACTGAATAGTATCTCTCCTCTTCTCAACTGCAAGTTCCATGAAGACAGGCAGCTTTGTTTTGCTTTGCTTTTTCCTTACCCTTTGCTTTTTTCCTTCCTCCCTCCCTCCCTCCCTCCCTTTTCTCAATCCCTTTTACCCTGGAGCCTGTGCTTTGCCTGAAATATACATAGCAGAGTTGCCATAGATCACAGTTGCATGAATGGATAATGAATGACAAATGGTTGATTGGATGGATAAACGTATGGTCGAAGTTTCCTTTGGGTAGGGAGGAAGTGCTGCCTTCTGGAAAACAGTTGCATTTTACTGTCAAACACATTTTCAGTCCATAGCATTATCTTTTTGTTGTTCCTAACCAATTCCTAAGACGTTAGCCATTCTAGAAAAGTTGATCATAAAACAATGTCAAGAAGAATCTTGGTTAAGTAAGGTACTTCCTTCTATTTTTATTTTTATTGTGGTTTATTTTTTGAAACATAAACACCACCCCCCCTTTTTTTTTTTTTAAGATTCTTTCACATTGTCATTTCTCAATCCAGAAAATAGGGTAGAGGAGATGGGAGAGAAGAAGGCAAAGTGGACTTCTGGTCCACTGAAGACGAGACTCCCGTCAGATATCTTTGTTCCTAGCATCTGGCACAGGTGCTTAGAACCTGATATGGAGCCAGAATGGGACAGTGAACAAATATGTGGCGGAAAGGAAGAAATGGCACTGCCTGTTCCAGAGCTGACATTATCATGAGTGAGCCACTCTATTGCTTTGCTCACGTCTTGAGTCTGATAAGCTGCTTGAGATCTGTATTACTTATGTCGCAGCCACTTTTTCAACTTTACCATCACTTTCTTCCTTTTTAGTTTTTTCCTTTAACTGCTGAGTTTTCATCTTGTGTCTGTAAAAATACAGAACGTATTGGGAGCATTTAGGGCAGGGCTGGTGTGATGAATTGTTAGGTACAGCTCAGCATCTGGACTTGGCGCTCATTCATTTTTCAAGGTTGATCACTGTGTTTTTCTCTCAGCCTAGGACTCAGTTTACAGTTACATCAGTCCACTTCTTGGATCTCAGATGTTCAAGGGAGTCAAGGTATTCCTGTTTAACTGAGCTTTCTTCTAAACCAGAGTCAAGGAAGGGGTACTTGTTGCTCTTATCCATTGTGTGGATGGTGGCAGCCCCATACTTAATTGCCAATGGTCAGGAACCTTCCTTCTTACTAAGAATTCTGGAGATATTTATAATTAGCCCATTGCTTGTTTGTTACTGGATCTGAAGTGCTTGAAAAATCTCTCAAGTCAATTTCTCTCTACCTTATTCCCTACAAACTTCCATTTTCCTTAGCTAATCACAAAAACCAAGTTAACCCTAAGTCATCCTAAGTAGTGAAATGGTTTTGCTCTTTTATGAAGCATTCGGAATACTGTGTCACATTTGGTTATTTTCCAGGAAGTAATGGGACCTTGCTCTGAAATTTCGTGTGGTTTGTGACTTCGGTTATGACACCAGATGGAAGCCACAGACTTAAATCCCCTACCCACTTGTTCCTCTTTTCCTTCCCTTCATTCACTTGACTTGACTTTTGATACAGTTCTTACATACCAAAATATGCCTAGGTGCCAAGCCTCATGTTATGAATGATCCAAGGATCAAAGTATTTGACCATTACTGTCTCCCCAGGCGTTTTCCTCCATAAATGATGGGACACATTTTATTCCAGTCATGAAAGGTAATTGGTTGTTTCTTTTAATCTACCCAGCTGTGTTCCAGAAAGTAATAAATCTCTGAAGTTATTGAAATAATGAGCAACAATTACAGACATTATTGGGTTAACCTTGGGAGCTAATCTTAAGGGAAATTAAGAGTGTATCCTTTATCCTATGTCACTCCTCATTCTTCTTTTTATTTCCTCCATTGTACATTCATGTGTATCAGCTTCACAGACAGCAAACAAGTTATTGCTCTTTGGTAACACAATCTTTGGTCTGCCCTGGTGGCTCAGTGGTAAAAGAATCCACCTGCTGAGCAGGAGATGCAAGTTCAATCCCTGGGTCAGGAAGATCCCCTGGAGAAGAGAATGGCAACCCACTCCAGTATTCTTGCCTGAGAAATCCCATGGATGAGGAGCCTGGAAGGCTTTAGTCCGTGGGGTCTAAAGAGTTGGACACAACTGATTGACTAAACAACAGTGTCCACAACAACACAATCTGTACCTAACATGAAAGCTGTTACTGAGGTTTCACTGATGGTCAGTTTAGCTGGGGTTTTATAAGTCAGAAGGTTTATGGAGGTTCTTGGTTTTCAGCCAAGTTTCTATTCTATTTCGGGTGGAAAACCCAAGTCTCTTTCTGCATTCATTAAAATAGATTGATCAGGGTGACTAAAGTGATCAGAGCATAGCATGGTTTCCAGATGAAGAGCAGAAAGATAAGGACTTGAGAGTGGTAGGATGAAGGGAGATGTGTAGGGTAGGGGCAGGTGGAATGTAGACTTGCTCATCTAATCCCAGGATGCTGGAACAAAAGGGCACCTGTTTAAGCTGGAGGGAGTAGCTTTAGTTCAAATAAAGGGAAATGGAAAGGATCTTCCCAGAGGATAACAGGCGTATCGAACCTATTATCCTAAGCGCCTGTGCCGTCTGAAATGCCAGGGTATGTGTTTAGGGATGGGTGGTTTAGACAGAATCCAGTGGTGACTTCTCAACATCCAGCAACGTTCAGACACCACCAACCTCTGAGTTCACTATCACATGGGCAGACAGTCCTGTACAGTATATGTTTTGTTGAGATTATCACACATAGAGTCCAGTGGAAACTTAGACTTCTGGTCTGACCCAGGGTGACGATTTTTATGTTCTTAATATTGGTCATCTTCCAGAAGTGTCCATTTGATCGTGCTCATATGTCAGGACCTGAGCTTCTAACAGAGAAATTTTATTTGAGTCATAAGTTTTTAATGTCAAAACCTTCCTGAAATTATTAGCTCAATGTTTAGTCCAAAAGAGAGATTAAATACATATATCTTGTAACTTAGCTATCAGATGACTTTAACCCAATGAGGATTTTCTGGTTGGAAGTAGTTTCATAGGACTTTGGCAGAGAGGCCTAAAGATCTCATATTTTAGTGATCATAACAAAACCTTTGTAATATATTATTAATGACCCGCTGTATGAAAAACATGTTCCTAGAAGCAACCCAAAGTGTATGGTTAGGCAGTCCTTATCAATTAAAGACTCCCTCTTTTTAAAAAAATTTTTTTCATAAAAGTTCATATTTGCACAATAAATGATTTATAGAGAAATTTTAATGTGTAAGCTTTCCACCGAGTCTAACTGAAATTAGAAAGCTTTGAAATGAACTCATAAATATTATTCTAACATACAAAAATATACTGGAAGCTGTAAAACATACATACAGCCGTTTACCACTGAAAAGATAGGCTCTATTAAAGGATATAGATTTGGTTTAACTCTGTCTTCCCCACAGGGCTCAGTGATAACTTTGATGCTCAATATTTTGCAGAGTCCTTTTTTCTTACAATTGTATTTGTTGATCTCTTTGGCTCTGCTGGGTCTTCATTGCTTCACGGGCTTTTCTCTAGTTGTGGCGCGGGCCTCTCACTGTGGTGGCTTCTCTGGTCACGGGGCGCAGGCTCTCGGGCTCATGGGCTTCAGTAGTTGTAGCGCCTGGACTCTGTAGAGCACAGGCTCGATAGTTGTGGTGCTCGGGCTTACTTGCTCCACAGCATGTGGGATCTTCCCAGAGTAGGGATTGAACCCGTGTCTCTTGCACCAGCAGCCGTATTTTATAAAGTACTTTTTACATATATTGTTTTATTTGATCTGTGGCACCATCCCCTCAAGTCAGAAGGAGAGTTGGTATTACCATCCTGGCCATCCTGGCTTTGTAGGCAAGGGAGCTATGGTGGAGAGAGGCTGAGGGGCTTGTTGGAAGGTCACCAGCCCAGCAGAGTGGGGACCTAAGAAGACACAGATTCTGTGATTCACAAGTCCAGGTCTCTTTTCCCTCAGTTATGCTAACCCATCGTATAATACTGTTCAATCAGGCATGGTCCTGAAATGGCCTTAGACAGACCTTAGTGTTGAAGGGCATATGCTTCCTTTTAATCAGAGAAGACCATGACAGCAAGGATTAGCTTACACTCCTCCCTTGTATGCTGCTGGCTAGTTGAATATTTGAAAAAGCTCTATATTTGTATCTTTGATCAGATAATACACTAAGCATTGTTTTATAGAGGATTATTGTAGCATCTGCAGTATGTTTTAGATAACACAATTAATACAGCTCTGATTTCACTCACTGCTTTTAAAACCATCTCTACCTTGGATACCTCCATCAATAACTAGGTCTGGATCGAAATGTAGCACAAAAGTTAAAAGCAGAGGTGTATGGAGAAAAGACCTCGAGCTGTCTCTTTCTGATTCTAGCAAAGGGGGAAATTTGTAAATAGAAGCTTGAATAGTGTCAGTGAACTCAGTTGTTAGAGTGAACTGTTTTTGCTTTCTGTGGCTGTAGGAACTGAGACCAGATGATTGCAACATCTCCAAGTGACATTTTATTAAAATTCTCTCCAGACAAGCATTTTTAGAAGGATTACACATGCAGATTTTTAGTTCTTTTCCTTTGTCGAAACAAAATAAGTGTTTTTCTGAAGCCATTGGAAAAATGGTGAAATAATAAAGGCCAATAAACGTGGAAGAGAAGCAGAGACTATGAATAATCCCCTAGACTGTTAACCAGGGCTGACTAGCCAGTGTGGCTATGTTATCTTTTCCACGTTGGACTAGTCAGAGGTCTGCAACATGAGACTATAAAAAGCATTCTGCATGCATTGGATGTATGACTTTCGGTTACTTAACCACTGTTGACTAGAAAGCAGTGTTGGTGGTAGTGAAGATGCTAGAATCTGGAACCCAGATCCTGGGTTCCAGTCCTGGCTATGCCGCTTACCAACTGGGTAAGTAATTTGGGACAGTTGTTTAACCTTTGCAAATCTAAAAAGGGGATGTTAGCAATATTTCATAATACCCAGTATTTAAAATAGTGTCTGACACACAGAAACCTTGAGTGTGTTCAAATCATCATGTTAAGAATGGCTGGGGAGAGATTTCCTAGGCAGTCCAATGCAGGGGACCTGGGTTTACTTCCCTGGTCGGGGAACTAGATCCCGTGTCCTGCATGCTGTTTCTAAGACCTGGTGCAGCCAAAACAAACAAAAAACAAAACAAGACAAGAAACATGTCAAAATAGAAAATTTTAAATTAAAAAAAAAAAGGTTAGGGGTGAGAGGAAGAAAGATAAAGACTCCTGGGACCTTAGGGCCTGGGAGATGACCGTCCCAGGAGATGACCATTCCATTTCTACAAAGATGTAAGGGGTCCTATTCTGGGTGTAAGTGATACGAGATGAATAACTAAGGAAAAGAATCTTTCTTACAGTAGAACCCACCATTTACTTGTGGTTCTGCTAACAATTTAATGCTGGGTTGCTTGTATTAATTAGTATTCCTGTTCTGCCCAACCTGTCCCTGATTCACAGACTTTTTCTTCCTCTCTGTCTCTCTCTCTCACACACACACACACAAACACACACGCTTTTTTTTTTTTTTTTTGGAGGATAGTTGTTCAGAGAACCCCTTAGAATTACTTGTATTCAAGTCTTAGGTCACCTTCTGCATAGACATTTGAGTCTATTTCTCCCATTTTTACCTCCTTTTTTTTTTTTTGGTTACTAACCTCATCTTACTCCCTCCTAAGGGAAAGAGAAAAGAATTAATTAAAGTTAAGGAAATCATAGTTTTCAAAAATGAAGAAACATGGATTTCTAAAGCCACTCACATTGGACTAGGTTATTTCATGTGTATTTCTTTAAGTCTTTTTTTTTGTTTTTAATTTCTTTTCCCTCTGCCTCTGGAGCTACCAAGAGCACATTGATCACTTTTTACAGCTTTGCCATGATAGGTGCAGTAGTTGTTTTTTTTTTATTGAACCATAGATTGCAGTATTATAAAACACACTCATTCAGAGGAGTAATGAAGGCCATTTTTAATTGCACTTGGGAAGCAGGACACTATTATTAAATTATACCTGTATCTGTATTGGAAAGAAGAGAGAGAAAACCAGGTTGTGTCTCTCTTTTGGGATTTGAGATTTCCCAGAGCTGAAGTGAATTCGGGGCTGCCTGACAAAATTTGGAGCTTCCGCCTTTGGGGAGTGTGAGTCAGAATTTCCCTGGTCCTGTGATTAACCTCATATACCCACAACTATTGCAAATCAAGCAACCAAGGGGTCAGTAATCTAAGGTTATTCATTAGTGGGTGCCTATGTTTGTGCACAGACAAATAGGACACAGGGGTACATGAAGGTTTTCATTAAAAATTTTGTAGATGTACATTGTATTAGTTTGCTGGGGCTTCCTTAACAGCCTCCATAAATTTGATGGCTTGAGTAACATCAACCTCACAGTTCTGGAGGCCAGAAGTCCAAGGTCAAGGTGTTAGGAGGCCTGATCCTTGTACAATCTGTTCTAGAGAGTCAGTTTTATATATTATACTTGGCTTCTGATGGTTTGCTGGCAATTTTGGTGTTTCTTGGCTTATAGAAGCATTGCCCGAATCCTTATATATATGTATGTGTACACACACACACACACACACATTCAGTATTTGGTTCAGATGGTAAAGAATCTGCCTGCAATGCAGGAGACCCAGGTTTGATCCCTGGGTTGGGAAGATCCCCTCGAGATGGGAATGGCAACCCACTCTAATATTCTGGTCTGGAGAATTCCATGGACAGAGGAGCCTGGTGGGCTCAGTCCATGGGGTCACAAAGAGTTGCCCGCAACTGAGTGACTTAACACTTTCACTTTTCACTCCGTATTTGGTTTTTCTTTTAGTATTCATTTATTTCTTTATTTGGCTGCATGGGGTCTTAGTTGCAGCATGTGGCATCTTTGTTGCACCATGAAGGAGCTTTCCTTGTAGTCCACGGACTCTCTAGTTGTGGTATGCAGGCACAGTAGTTGAAGTGTGCAGGCTTAGTTGCTCCACAACATGTGGGATGTTAGTTCCCTGACCAGGAATCGAACCTGCATCCCCTGCACTGCAAGGCAGATTCTTAATCACTGGACCACCAGGGAAGTCCTTGTCCCAGTCTTTGTGTTCTTCTTCACGTGGTGTTCTCTGTGTGTGTGTTCAAATTTCCTCTTTTTATAAGGGCACTCATCAGATTGGATTAAGGGCTTGCCCTGCTCCAGTATGACCTCATCCCAACTTAACTAATTGCATCTATAATGACCCTATTTCCAGATAAGATCACATCCTAAGGTACTGGGGTTGAAACATAGGCATTTGGGGGGGCATTATTCAACCAGTTTAATCTTTATTGGTATATGTATATATCACAATGTTCTGTCATAAGTTGTTGAGAATTTCTAAGAAGTGTGGGAATGAGTTGCAAGGGGAAAAAAATTCCTTGTGCAATGAACAGCACTAATTTCCTTCTTGACATTTCAGGGAAGCATTCTGGAAAGTGAAATTGCTTTGAGTCAATGCATGGAAAATCCTCTGTGAGTGATCACGCCTTTTGTTGCATTCTTCTAAAGATTCCTTTGGCAGCCCTGTGCTTAGTCCAGAGGCCTCCACGTCCGGTGGTTTAGGCATGTGTGTACACGATTGTGCGCAGGGTTGTGTGAAGCCAATTATGGTTGGAAACACTCGCTTAACCAGCAATTAGGTTCCTCATGGTCTTGAATTATGTTGCTTTAAATTAAGATTGTGCAGATTTGAGCTGCTTTGGTAATTTGCAAAAGACATTTTGGAGTTATAACTAGAAATGTAATCTTCCAATTAAGAGGTTTTCTATCTGATACCTGTTTTGTTCATTAAACTGCAGGCTTAGTTTTAGGATTTTTTTCTTTAGTTTCTAAAGCAGTGGCATGAGTGTTTGCATGCCATCCAGGTGAGCAGGGATAGAGGCAGAATCCTGAATCTTTGTCTGGTCCTGACCTCAGCTTCTCAGGACCCAATTCTGGCTTTATTGCTGTTCACTTTAGCAACCAGGTAGAAACAAGCATCAAACAACTCTGCCGTTGAATATAAAACCTGAGGTTTTGCAAGAGAGGAAACCTTTCAAATGTGAGATCTATTGTTTAAATATGAAGTAATATTCTATTATTAACCCAGGCCAGCCAAGACATGCTCTTTAATTAGCCTACAAAAGAGAGGATAATATGTAAGGAGAATGGAGGTGATTTTACTTAGTAATGTCTTAGAGGTTTAAAATTCATCCTAAGGTGATCAGATTTGGATTCAGGGGGACGAAGGGATAGAAATAAAGTTCAAGATGATGGACATCTTATCTTTATAAATAGGATCGTATTAGTCCCTATGGGGGAACAGGAGGCCATATGTTGCATTTTCTCTCTTTCATTGCAAATTTTATGAACGTACCATGCATATAGGGAAGTGCACAAATCACAGGTTCTCAGCTTGATGATTTTTCAGAAAGCGAACTCACCTGTGTAACCAGCACCCAGATGAAGGGACAGAATCCTGACAGGAAGCTGCATCTCTTCCAGTCACTCGCTCCAGGTTTTGTGATTGTGCTGAAAACTTGTTTTTATCAGCAGTAACTACGATGATTTTTCAGAGCACACTTCCATCCTGGTGTTGTTTTAGTTGTTGGTTCATTTTTACTGGAAGCACTTTTATGGTTCTTGTACACCCTCCTGAAGGTTGTGTTCAGTCCTTAGAGTGGCGCATCGGATGCTGTGACACAGAGGAGAGGACTGCCCCAGGGACAGTGTCCCCCGGCCACCGCCCACCTTCCCTTCTCCCCAAGTGCTCGGCCGCTTTAGTCGTGTCTGACTCGCTGTAGCCCTAGGGAACTGTAGTCCGCCAGGCTTCTCAGTCCATGGGATTCTCCAGAAAGAATGCTGGAGTGGGTTGTCCTGCCCTTCTTCAGAGGATCTTCCCGATCCAGGGGTCAAACCCATGTTTCCTGCATTGCAGGCAGATTCTTTACCCACTGAGCCACCTGGGAAGCCCAGCCAATCTGAATTTCCTTTTCCCCACCAACCTGAATCCATGTGGTTCCTTGAAACCAAAGCCTTCTTCCCCTTTACCTCCAGCTTTTAACACTTGTTGTTACCCCTGCCAGGGGCCCATCTGCCCATGCTGGCTCAGTCCTATTCTGTTAGTTTCCTTGGGTTGTCATAATAGAGTATCACACACTGGGTGGCATTAAACAACAGACATTTGTTCTCCTATAGTCCTGGAGGCTAGAAATCCAAAGTCATTTAGGTGTTGTCAGGGCCATGTTCTCTCTGAAGTCTCTAGGCTTCCCTTGTGTCTTTCAGCTCCTGTATCTCTAGATATCCTTGGTTGTGTGACTGGCACATGACTGTTTTCCCTTTGTGTTTTTTGTTTCTCTGCAAGGGTGTCATATGGCATTCTCCTCCCTGTCTCTTTTTCCTTAAGTTATCAGGACTCTAGTCATCTTGGATTAAGGGTCCAACCTACTCTAGTATGATCTCATTTTAATGAATTTTTATCTCTAACAACCTTATTTATGAAAAAAGAAATCACATTCTGAAGTGCTGGACTTAGGACTTCAACATCTTTTGAGGGCAACAAGTTTCAACCTACTTTTCCTTCTTTCAACCCCTACTTGTCCCTCTTTCTTGGTTTAGATGTCACCTTCTCCGGGAAGTCTTCCATGATGATTCTTTGACATTGATGTCACTTTGACATCACAACCCCCTCATTGTAATACTTCTTAGCATTTCTTATAATCATTTCTTTATTTTCATTCTCTATTCAACCCTAAATAACCTGATGTCAGGGATAATTTAGGGTATTTTAGAGATGTTTGTTTTTGAATTATCAGAAGTGTTCCATTATAGTAATTTGCAGGCATTTATGCATTTTGAGATAACTTGAAACGTTGGTACCTGAATCATCTTCATTACCTTTCTTTTCGGGGAGGAAGGAACTGGTACTTATTTGTAAAAGCTGAAGCTTGGGTTAAGCATCACCTGCTGTCTTAAGTTTTTGTCATCGTGGAGGAACACAGTTTCTAAATCCTTGGCTTGAAAGCACATGACTGTCGAGCAGATGTGGCATCCAGTTCTCTCCAGAACCCTTAAGCAGCTTACTGATCCAACAGTTTAAAGATGTTTACCAGCCATGGTAACATTACTTCTGGTGGCCTGTCTTAATTCATTTTAGATTAATCTGTCTTGTAGACCGAAGGAAAATGAATTGAGTCAGTAACTTCGAGTTATGTAAAATCTGTACAGTGCTAAATAATTGAATGGGGTTTTATGTACAGTCTTGAAATTGGAATGTCAATTTGACACAAATGTTCCAAAACAGAGTATTAGATGAGTCGATCTGCTCCTCACAGAAAAGCTCTGAAGTTTCCATTCCTGTATCATTCTAGAATGTACCATTGCCCTTCTTCATGGAATATTCAGGGCCTGTTCATTTTCCTCGAGCACGTAAACTTTGGGAAAGGCAAGTCTGCCGTGGAGCTCCTTACTCTGGGTTGAGATTTTAGGGTGAAATGTGGAGTGTTAGTCACTCCAGTCATGCCCGACTCCTTGTGACTCCATAGATGGTAGCCCACCAGGCTCCTCTGTCCATGGGATTCTCCAGGCAAGAATACTGGAGTGGGTTGACATTTCCTTCTCCAAGGGTTCTTCGTGACCCAGGGATCAAACCCAGGTCTCCTGTATTGCAGACAGATTCTTTACCATCTGAGTCACTAGGGAAGGTTTTGGGGTGATGGTGCCCAAACTTCAGTGTATTTAAAGAATAACCTAAGCGGGCTATTTAGGAGGGATGCTTTCCAGGCTCCCCCTGGAAACTCTGATTTGGTAGGACTGTGGTGGGGGCCCAGGAGAATTCTTTGTAACTACTGGTGGCTCTTCTGCTGATGTTCTCAGACCACATTTGAAAGAAATACTGCTTTAGGGGATATGAGGGGGAGAGTATGGGAACTCTGCAGAAGAAACTCAGGGCAGTTTCCCATCAAATACATTTATCGCAACCAAGTGAACCAGAATTTACTTTTTTGTCTGTGGGAAAGGGGATATTTTGTCAAGTCCTCCCAAGCCCCACCCTCCACATCTCCCCCCCACCACCCCCAACCAGATTAGTTCTGGAGATTTCCCTGGAGACCTATGGGAGGAAGTGTGTCATTCTTCCCAGAAAATATATTTGAATTCTGTTACCAGACCCTTGGGGCTTCCCTGGTGGCTCAGACTGTAAAGAATCTGCCTGCAATGCAGGAGACCTGGGTTCAGTCCTTGGGTCGGGAAGATCCCTTGGAGAAGGAAATGGCAACCCACTCCGGTAATTCTTTTCTGGAGAATTCTGTGGGCAGAGGAGAATTCCCCAGGTTAGTCCATGAGGTTGCAAAGAATTGGACACGACTGAGCGACTAACACTTTCACTTTTCACCAAAACCCTTAAGCCCATTTTACTGTGGGAAAGACTTGAGACTTAAAGAGCAAAGAAAACTAACATTGGTTGAGCATTAAATCGAAGCAGTAGAGATATTAGTAGTTATTATCATTACCTTTATTTCATATTTATTTCATATTATCATATTTATTATACATAATATATTTATTTCATATTTATTTCATATTATCATTACCTTTATTTCATTTACCCTTATAGAACAACCTTGTGAGGTGTTATCATGGTCATTTACAGATATGAAATATGAGAGTCAGGTAGTTCAAATAACCTGCCTGGATTACACCTTTAGTTTGTGATCTGACTGGGATTCACACCCAGCTCTCTTGAACTCCTAAACCCAAGGTCTTGTTACTACATTAGGCAGATTCAAGATCTTTATGTGGCTTGACTTGCTAGATAACAGGATGGCCAATTAAATTTGAGTTTCAGATAAACAGTGAATATTTTTAGTATGGCCCATAAAGTCATTGAGAGAGACTAAGAAATTAGTGGAATGTATTTATACTTTAAAAGAAATATCTGTGGGTGTTGTTATATTGAAAAACACATTATTTATCTGAGATTCACGTTTTAATTGCTCATCCTGTGTGTTCGTTTGCTAAACCTGGCAGCTCTGTATAGGGCTCGCGGGTCTCAGGTTGTAGGATCACCCTTTCCTGACTTCTGACTCCAAGTCCATGCCCCCTCTCTAGGGTCCCACATCCCGTCCTCTGTCTCGTGTTTCAGTCTCTTCTCTTCATGCCTAGTGAATGGCTTATCTCCTCAGTTCTCTCTTCCTGGATCGGTGACGCTAGCTCAGGTGGGAGGGAGGTCTGTCTCACACCAGTAAGCACATGGACGTGGCTTTCACTTTCTTCGCCCACAGCATGGATAGCTTCATTTGCTGCATTTTAGAGACAAGAGTAAGAACCAGGGTGATTTTAGAGATTAAAAATTAGAACCCGAGTCAGGTACCTTTTGCAGTGATGATAGAATCAGACCATCAGTCTGCTACATCAGATTTAGGAAAAGGCTTTTATTTGAGGTATAATTAAAGGCAGGACAAAGGTGAGTTAAAAAAAAATAGCTCCTGGGGTAAAACTTTTG
This sequence comes from Cervus elaphus, assembly GCF_910594005.1. Classification (NCBI taxonomy): domain Eukaryota; kingdom Metazoa; phylum Chordata; class Mammalia; order Artiodactyla; family Cervidae; genus Cervus; species Cervus elaphus. The sequence continues at coordinate 48,781,886 of NC_057835.1, forward strand.
CCATAAAAATAATTATTTTTGGGGGGTTAATGTTAGATTAGGTACTTGTTCTTTGGCAGGCAGTTTATATACATCATTCTTACAGGCTGCCCTGTGAGGTAGTAATTATTATCACCCCGTTTTAGAGATGTGGAGGCCGATAGAGAATGATGCACGCAGCCCCAGGTCTAACGGTGGTGCCATGCAGAGCTGAAATTTCAGCCAGCTCTCTCGACCCTACAGTCCTGTTTTTTTTTTTCCTTTTACTTAATTTTTATTGAAGTTTAGTTGCTTTATAATGTTGTACTAGTTCTACTGTACAGCGATGTAAATCAGCCAAATATTTACATATATTCCCTCTCTTTTGAATTTTCTTCCCATTTAGGTCTCCCCAGAGCACTGAGTAGAGTTCCCTGTGTTATGCAGTAGGTTCTCATTGGTTGTTTATTTTATACATAGTATCAGTAGTGTATATATTGATCTCTCAATTCGTCCCTCCCTTCTCCCTCCGTATCAATCCATTTGTTCTCTATTTCCTACAGCCTCATTTTTCCCCTTAAACTTTTAATTTTTAATCGGAGAATAATTGCTTTCCATTATCCTGTTGGCTTCTGCAGCACATGAACCAGCTATATGTGTGCATACACCCCTTCCCTCGGGAGCCTGCCTCCCTCCAGCCCACCTCACTTTTCTAGGTCTTCTCAGAGCTCTCAGCTGAGCTCGTTTACTGTAGAGCAATTTCCGCTCTAACTGTTGTATACATGGCAGTGTGTATATTTCAATGCTGCTTTCTCAATCCGCCCCATTCTCTTCTTCCCCGGCTGTGATTGTCCTCTGCTGCCACCAATGCTACAGTGTTGCAGCTGGCCACAGTCCTTCCCCTGCAGACTGCCCTATCCAGGGGCCTTGTAGGGGGGCTTCCCTGATGGTGATCCAGTGGCTGAGACTGTGCTCCGAATGCAGGGTGCCTGGGTTCGATCCCTGGTCAGGGAACTAGATCTCACATACCATAACTAAGAGTTTGCCTGCTGCAACTAGAAATCCTGCATGCCGCAACGAAGACCCAGTGCAGCCAAAATTAAAAACAAACAAACAAAAATGTCACCTTGTAGGAAATCTGTTCTCTGGGCTTGGAAGGCCCACAGCCCTAAAGGATGCTGTGAGCTCCACACAGGTGCTAGCAGAGGACTCAGGTTGAATGTGCAGGCGCTGGCAACTTTCTTCTTTTAGTTTTCCACATGGTAACTTAACAGGTGGCTCAGATGGTAAAGAATCTGCCTGCAGTGCAGGAGACCTGGGTTCGATCCCTCGGTCCAGAAGATCCCCTGGAGAAGGGCATGGCTACCCACTTCAGTATTCTTGCCTGGAGAATTCCATGGACAGAGGAGCCTGGCGGGCTTCAGTCCATGGGATTGCAAAGGGTCAAACACAACTGAGCAACTGACACGCACACACACAGCTTCCCAGGAGCAGGGTCATTCCTGAGGTGCCTTCTGTTACTTGTGGCGCGTGGGGAGGCCACAGCAACCTCTTCAGGAATTAGACCTTAGCACAGAGGAAATGCTGTTCTATGTCTTCTGTGTGCAGTGGAAGCTTCCAGCAAGCCTTCTTAATAACTCTTGATGATTGCTGAATTACTTTGAAATTAAAACCAGTATCTGGCACGCACTTAAATAAAGGTTTCTTGCTTTGAGCGAGAGTTTTTGAAAACTTACGCCTGTGAATTTTCCTTTATCGGTAAATGACAATGACGCTCTTTAAGACAAGAAATAATGTTTGTGGTAGCAGTTGTGTGAAGGAGAAATGTGGAGACGGAGAGCCGGTCTTTGAAGTGTGGTACCCGGTGCCCCTCCTGCTGCATCCTTGAGCATCCCCCTCCGCACAGGGCCCCCTGCGGCTGACGTTCTCTCGTCCTGTCTGGTACTCTGACGATGACACAGGTTCTCCCTTCCAGAATCATTTACAAAAACAGACTCTTCCCATTTTCTAAAGTGATTAATGTTTCCTTGAAATAGTGAGATAAGAAGTGCTGTTTGGAATTTATCTAAGTGAATATTAACTGTGTCTTGGAAGCCTGGCAGAGGGGAACTGGGTCCTCTGAAATGCAAACGAAAGTCCTCTGAGCCAGAAAAGGGGACAAAGTGGGAGGTAAGAGATGCAGGGAGCTTTGGAGTCAGATGAGAATTGGTCACCTTCTACATATCTGATTTGGGGTGAGTTGTTTTAGAGTCTCAGAACCTCAGTTTTCCTAATCTGAAATACTATTAATAACACTGATCTCAGAGAGTCCTGGGACTAATATTACATGTGAAAGGCCAGGCAAGCTGACTTAAACCCAGTGCTTGTTCAGTGGTTTTTTTCCCCCCTCCTCTCCACATCTTCCCAGATGCACAGTGGTAAAGAATACGCCTGCCAAAGCAGGAGATGCAGGAGATGTGCGTCCAATCCCTAGGTCAGGAGGGTCCCCTGAAGTAAGATACGGCAACCTGCTCCAGTATTCTTGCCTGGAGAATCCCCACGGACAGAGGAAGCTGGTGGGCTACAGTCCAGGGGGTTGCATAGAGTTGGACACGACTGAGTATGCACAGTACCTGCCACATCATGATATGGTGGTGGGAAGTGGGTTTTGGTTTATAGAAATCTCATAGGCAGTTTTTAATTTTTATTTTTTAACTTAAAAAAAGGCAATGCAAATTTATTCTCTTCCATTTTTTAGATTTCTGAAGGTCAGAAATCTAAAATCAAAGGCTATTTCCTCCTGGAGTCTTAAGTGGAGAATCTGTTTCTTTGTATGGTTGGTTGATTTAGTCTCTAAGTTGTGTCCAACTCTTGCAACCCCATGGACTGTAGCCTGCCAGGCTCCTCTCTGCCCATGGGATTCTCCAGGCAAGAATACTGGAATGCGTTGCTGTTTCCTTCCCCAAGGGATCTTCCCAACCTAGGAATTGAACCTGAGTCTCCTGCATTGCAGACAGATTCTTTACCAACTGAGCTATGCTGCTGCTGCTGAGTTGTTACAGTCGTGTCCGACTCTGTGCGACCCCATAGACGGCAGCCCACCAGGCTCTTCTCTCCATGGGATTCTCCAGGCAAGAACACTGGAGTGGGTTGCCATTTCCTTCTCCAATGCAGGAAAGTGAAAAGTGAAAGTGAAGTCACTCAGTCATGTCCAACTCTTCGCGACCCCACGGACTGCAGCCTACCAGGCTCCTCCATCCATGAGACTTTCCAGGCAAGAGTACTGGAGTGGGTTGCCATTGCCTTCTCTGACTGAGCTATGAGAAAGTCCATTTCTTTGTATAGACAGTTTTTTAAATGAAAAGAAAAAGCTGTTGCCTAATTCCAACTATGCATTCATGGATGTTTCTGTGTTGGCTCTATGCCTGGCACTCTTTAAGCAACTGGGGATAGAGTATGAATGGGTCAGGCGTGATTCACCCCCTCTGCAGTTTAGTAGGCAAATGAGCAGATGGAGTGTACTTTTAATGTTAGAGAGTATCTTGAAGGCAGAGCAGGTGGGTAATAGGAATACAAGGGTGTTTGACGGTGGTAGCCAGTGTGGGCTTCTCTGAGGAGGTGACAGTTGAGCATAACACTTTCTTGCCGTGAGTAGCTGTCATGCTGAAGTTGACAAATCGCCATCACTGGACAGATCAGTCTTTCCCCCGCGGTACATAAATTTTCTTTCATGTATCTTTATGGCTCTCACTTTTCCTCACCCCTGCTCGCTCCCTTCCACTGCCGTTATCCTGCTAGCATCATATTACCAGGCAGAATTCAATTACTGCCCAGAAAGCTCTCATCAATGTGGCTCTTCCATCGAGGTGTTACTGTAAACCTTGGCACCATGAAAGCTGGCTGCAGAAGTAGCTTCTGGCAACAAGAGAACCTGAAGCCTGAGATGCGACAGGGTGAGAAAAAGTGAGATGTGAGCTGAGAGAATTCTTAAAACTTTCATGAGATTCCACAGAGCCTGCTAGAATACCTGGAGGCCCCTCCGTTGTTGATGAGAATTGATGCCTTCAGCCCAAGGTAATGGAAGGCTCCTTGTAAACTGATGTGCTTTGTAAGTATACCCCTGGTGGCCCTCAATGCTGATGTTAGGAGTAAACTCTAAAACTTCTCTTTTTAACTAGTGAGATGGATTTGGAGAGGTCAGTGTAACGCACTCAAGTAGAATTTACATTGATTTTGTTAACAGCCAGCCCAAGTTGGAATTTTTCCCAGCTGAGGGTCCCTGTTCTGTTCTCCCCTTGTTATTTTGCTGAGATTTGTGGGGAGGTGAAGTGGAGGTTGGGGAAGGGGCAGGGGAGATGCAAAGTAAGCCACCAAGTCTGCAAACATATATGGATCCTGCCAACTCTGGCATCCTTTTTTTTTTTTTTTCTTTTTTGGATGCAGACCATTTTTAAAGTCTTTATTTAATTTGTTGCAATATTACTTCTGTTTTTGTGTTTTGATCTTTTGACCTAGAGGCACATGAATTCTAGCTCCCTGACCAGGAATTGAACCTGCACCCCCCTGCATTGGAAGGTGAAGTCTTAACCACTGGATTGCCAGGGAAGTCCCTGACATCCATCTTCTGACAGGCAGATGAGACACTGAGAGGCAAAGATTGTTCTAACTTATTTCTCTTATAGCTTCTCCTTCTCAGGGGTTCAGTAGCTCTGAAGCCTGTTTGTAACTTCTAGCACTTGATACATTCATCAGCCTTTCCCTCCTTTTGTTTTGGATTTAATGTGCTCTTGGTGGAGGCAGCTGTGGCCAGTGTTGGTATAGACAGTGTGCCCCTGCTGTTGCTGAGCCTGAAAACATTGGCCAGTATCTGGTCATTACTTGCTTTGACCCACTCGCTCGATGTCCTTTTCTTGAACTGCCTTCTGTGGACCAGAGCCACCGATCTCCGATGGCCTCATTTTCCAGTGCTGAAAACAGGGACATGTGATCTTGGCCAAGTTTTTAATGTTTCTTCTAGGATTGAGAGGTAATCTGGGAAATATAGCTTGGCTGCCAAGAATTGGGTATTTCCAGGACACTTGGGTGGTTCATGAGAAGAACAAAGAAGAGTTTAGAATCTGGGAGGGGAGATTATTTTCCCAAAGCAGTTCGAGAGTCACTTTCCGCAGAAAGGACTTGCAAACTTCTGAAGTCCGTATGGTGACCTTTGGCCTTTTCCTGCCCCAGCGAAGTCAGTGGACACCTCATTTAACATCCCTTCCCCATTTCCTTTTAAATGTCTTGGTAATTCCACTACTGGAATCTGTGTTACGTATATACTTCCATGGGTATGAGATGACCTATATATTTAATAATAGTGACAATTGCTAAGTCCTTACCTGATTTCAGGAGCTAAAGATTTTATATATTTCAAACTTATTTCATGCTTAAAACAACTCTTTGAGGTAGGACTAACAGTATCTCCATTTCTAAACAAGACAGTGGAGGCAGGAAGAAATTAAGTAAGTTGACTAAAACAATTTTTTTGTTATTTTACTTTTTTTTGTAACAACAGAAGATTGGAAGCAATCTTATATATAACTCTGGAATACTGTGTAGTCATAAAAGATGTTATTGAATATTGTCATGTGTTACATGTAGAAATCTCCATGATATAATAAGTGAAAACACATAACTCTGTATAGAGAATATAATATGCTGCAGTTGTCTATAGGTTTGATTGGAGGAAAGAGGATGTATTTTTTCTAATATCCAAGAGATGAATGGTGGGAAGGGGCCAGACTGGCAGATGGGAGACACAAGTGGAAAGGAATTTTTTTCCTACTAGTGTATTTTTGGAACCATGTGAATGTACTTTTTATTCATGATTACCTAAATATAATAATAATAATTTCAGCAATACTGTTATGTTGCTCAGTTGCTAAGTCATGTCCAACTCTTTGTTACCCCGTGAACTACAGCACACCAGGCTTCCCTGTCCTTCACCATCTCCTCGAGTTTGTTCAAACTCACATCCATTGAGTCAGTGATGCCATCCAACCATCTCATCCTCTGTCATCCTCTTCTCCTGCCTTCAATCTTTCCCAGCATCAGGGTCTTTTCCAATGAATCAGCTCTTCACATCAGTGGCCAAAGTATAGGAGTTTGAGCTTTAGCATCAGCCCAGTTACTATTATGAGCAAAACATAAATGAACCAGCTAACTCTGTAGTTACAGAAAACAGCAACAAAAATGGCAACCATCACAAATGTTTTATGACCCAAGCCCTTGTCATACATGATTTGATTCCACCAATCCTTGCATGGTAGATGTTATTAGCACCGTTGGTAGTGGGAAACTGAAGCTTATGAGAAACAGTTGATGCCTGAAGCCCCAGATCTGACACAGGACTGGCTGATTCTAAAGCCCATTGCACTGTTTGCATTCTTTCTCTGTGTGGAGCTTTTGCATCTATTAGAAAAGGAACTCGGCATATGAAGTTAAACTCATTTGATCCAATTAAAAAAATATTTTTTACCAGGTTAATTTGAGGGCTCAGTGATGAGTTAGTGATGCTTTAAAATGTTAAACCTTAAATTATGAGACTCTTTTGCTACTGTTTTCTAAAATGAATGCCTCTCTGAATTATTCATTTGTCCTTTGAGACTTTATTTTCAAGAGTAAGACTAGGGAGTCCTTTAGTCTGGCATTTCTCTCTAGATTGTTTTGGCAAGAGTCAGAATACTGGCAAAATGCTGTTCTAATCCAGGGGGCATAGGTGGGCTTTTGAGGGTTTACACAACTCTAGGGAATGGGGGGCAAACTTTTCTGTGTATTGATTTGCAGGGAGGCATTTTCCTTGAGTGCGAGAGTAGTTTTAATCCAGTTTTCAAAGATATTCAGGATCTCCTGAAGTTGTTTAGGACTGATCCTTAGAGGTGCTACCATTCTTCTGTAACCTGCAGACAGGTTTTCTCTGTCCATCAAATAATTTAAAAAATTGAATTAATTGCCAACTCTAATATTTGGGAGATTCCATATAAAAACCTGGATTCACTGCTTAGATAGAAAAATTGGAAGGCTTGACAGCACTGAGTTTGCAATTCTCTGGGGCAGTAGTCTTCTGGGAAAACCTTTTTTTTAAAAAGTTGTTTTTAATTGAGGTATAGTTGAGTTACAATGTTCTGTTAATTTCTGCTGTACGGCAAAGTGACTGAGTATGCACATATATATGTTCTTTTTTGTATTCTCTTCCATGTGGTTTACCCGAGGATGTTAAGTATAGTTCCTTGTGCTTTATAGTAGGACCTTATTCTTTATCCATTCTATATGTAATAGTTTACATCTGCTAACCCCAAACTCACAGTCTGTCCCCGCTCCCCACCACTGGTAATCTCAACTCTGTTCTCTATGTCTGTGAGTCTGCTTTTGTTTTATGGATACATTCCTTTGTGTGAGACCCGGTTAATGGGGTGTGCGCTCTCTATTTTGCCTTGGACCACAAGCTTCAGGGCCAGCTGCAGTCTAAATGGCATTGATTTGACTTGGAAATGGGTGTTAGTCTCTTTCCTCCCCAAAACAGCTCTTAAAACAGTGTGCGTCATTCTTCACAGAGGATGAGACTCAGTTTAGAGAACTAAGACTCGGTGTTAGAGAATTGAGACTCAGGTTAAATGACAACCCAAGTTGCACAGTGATATGGGTTAGGAGAGCATAGATCTTGAACTCAGATCATCTGACTTCTAGTATTTTCTCCATTGATCCACAGTTATTCCCCCCCCCCCCCTTTTTTTTCGTTTAATTTGACAATCACAGCATTACTAACAATAGGTAAAGTGTTGTATTCATTTTGCAGATGGACAAACCAGAACTTAGTTCAACTCTGAGAAAGGAAGGTAATGTCCCAGAAGGGCAGGACTGGTATTTGGTCCCAGGATTTTCTGAATCCCGACTTTATACGCGCTTTTAGTTGTAGGGACTTACAAACTACAGAGATCTATATGAATTCTGAGATTCTCTAAAGCCAAGATGTTAATGATTCTAACATGTTTGATTCCAAACAGAAGCAGGAAAGGTGCTTCATTGTTTCAGAATTGGTGGAAAGTTCCTGGGGTTAATCAGACTACAGCTTGTAAAAGACTCCTTCCTTGCAAGGCAGGAACTGGTCTGGGATGTAGCACACAGCTAACAAGGAGAGATGTGAAGAGGGATAACAAACTGCTTTCCAGAGTCCTATAATCTTTAATAGGGAACCTAGCTGTACGTACCTGAAAGGATTTAAGAACCTTTATAAAGGCTATACCTCAATAAGTACCTGTTAATGTTATTTTAACTGTGTTCTTACCTATAGCCTAAAAGGGATGGTATGTTGTATCAGTGAGAAGTGGCTGCTTGAGGGAGATGGGTTGTAAGCCATTGTATGGTGCTATTTGGGGCATATGCATCAGTGCTCTGTATTAGTCACTAAATTTGCAAAGTGGAGGTTCTCCAATGAAGAAACGCAGGGTGTGCTGTTTTCCTGGGTGCTTCTTTACCGGTTGACGAGTTCACACTCAACCTGTAATCTTCACTCGTACGTAATACAGAAGAGAAGGTGCAGGGAGAGCCAGAATCTCTGAAGACTGTTAGGTCTATTGTTGGAGACTATTAGGTCTGTTAGGTCCTGGGCTCAGGACAGGTCTGTCTGGTTTAAATTCTGGCTCTGTCACTTTAAGAAGATGAACAAGGATGTGTGCTGTTTTCCTAGATTCGACATATATGCATTAATATATGATATTTGTTTCTCTTTCTGACTTAACTTCACTCTGTGTGACAGTCTCTTGGTCCATCCACATCTCTGCAGATGGAACAATTTTGTTTCTTTTTATGACTGAGTAATAGTCCCTTGTATGTATGTGCCCCATCTTTTTTCTTTATCCATTCATCTCTTGATGGACATTTAGGTTGCTTCCAGGTCCTGGCTGTTATAAATAGTATTGAACCTATTTGCGAAAGAGACACAGACATAGAGAACAAATGTATGGACACCAGTGGGAGGGAAAGGGGTGTGGGATGAATAGGGAGATTGCAGTTAATATAGACACACTACTATGTATAAAATGGATGTACTAATGAGAACCTGCTACGGTGTAGCACAGGGAACTCTGTTCAATGTGACCTGGAAGCCTGAATGAGAGGGGAGTTTGGGAGAGAATGGATACAGGTATATTTATGGCTGAGTCCCTTTGCTGTGCTCCTGAAACTATCACAACATTGTTAACTGGATATACTCCAATATAAGAGAAAAAGTTTCTTAAAAAAAAGATACCTGCCTATAGAGTTTGTTACTTGTGTTTACTGCTTTGATTGTCAAGTGCTTGAGTATACCAGACAGTTCTCAGTTTTTTATCCCTACTCCCCAGTTTTCTCTGTGAAACAGAAGTTCGTTGACCTGACTAAAGTTAATTAATATGAGTAGTGGATTCTATACTAGGAGTGGTAGTGATAGAGGAATATAATTATGCAGATACTTTTGTTTTACAAGGAAAAAAAGAGCAGTTTGCTGCTCTTTTTGAATGTCAGACATTTTTGATCTCCAACCCTCATTATATTGAATTGACTAAAATATTTATTTGGGTTTTTCCATAGCATCTTATGGAAAAAGTCAAATAAACTTTTTGGCCCACCCAATACATTTGGGCTTAGTGAAGTCTCTGTAGAACTTTGGTTTATGTGGTTATAACCATCACTGTTCACCATGTTGAAAATGGAAACCTTAAAAATTATTAAGTATCTGTTTGTCAATTAATCTACAGTAGACAGCAATGATGAACACAGTACCTTTTAACAAAAATAAGGTCTTGGTATATTGTGAAAATAACTGACTTCAAGAATACCCTGAGGGAGAGCTGCTGACCTAAAGTATCAGTTTGTCTCAGAACATGAAATAATAAAGGATAAAACTTGGAAGGTGAATTTTATTTGTTTTGTTTAGAATGACCGAGCTTTTGAAGAAAAAGAGACAATAAAATGTATTAAAATCAAGAAAATTTCGTTCAAAAAGTTCTATCATTTACCAGTTTGTGTGACTTTAGATCATTCATTATGTGGCCACTTACTGCCTCAGTTTTCTCCTCTGTAAAACCAAGAGAACAAAAAGTTCATATGCCTTGGAATTATTGTGAAGTCCAGTGAGTTGGACTCAGGACGGAATCTGGCACATGCTAAGTGGAGCATGGGTGTTGGCGGCAGTTGCTGCTTTTATCACTGTTGAGACGCTGCTTCCTGCGTTGCTCTGGTGTGGCCGAAGGAGCTTGGGATCTAGAGCTGAAGAAACTGGTAGGCACAGATGCTGGGAATGGGCACCCTCTGGGGCTCCTTTCCTGAGCCTTCACATGAGGGCATTAGACCAAGTCCCAAGAGTCTGCCTAGCTGCACACAAGTCTGGGATACCCTTCCATCACAAAAAGTTTTATTCAGTACGTGATGGTCTGTGAGGCTGGGACAGCCATGTGCACACAGACCCCTAGTTTTCAAAGGATGGCTGACTCTGGGGAGAACCATAGGCTCTGACTTTAAGCCTTGACTACACCACTCCAACTCCAGGATCTTACACAGATCTCTTCTGTTTAGGGCTTTGTCTCCTCCCTGCCATGTAAAAGTGGGATAATAAGACCATTTTCCAGGGTCTGTGTTGGGAATGAGTAGTTGTGTTTGGTGAAGGTCCTGCAGAGTGTAGTGGCCTGGTGCTCAGGAAATGGCAACAGCTCTGAGTATCGTGATGAATGAAAAATTCCGGCCTCAAATCCTGTAAATCAAAATACCCTAACTCCTTAAATCATCCACATCTCTGAAGACCAATAAATACTGTGGATTGCGTATTGGAGAATGTGGGTGAACTAACTGCATCCAGGCAAGGGGGTGACTTGCTTGAGATTGAGTCAAAAGGAATTTGCTGGGTTTGTGACATAAGGGAAGTCCACAGCCATGATGGTGGTCAGAGTAGTCAGGAGCTGAAATCCCAGATGCAAGGACCAAGAACAGTGATTACAAGTGGCTGTAAAAGTGATGGAGGGATTGAGTGATGGACCGAGTTTAACTGGACATCTACACTGTGATCCGCGTTCAGTTTCCTTCCTTTAATGGCTGAAAAATTTGGAGGTCAGCGCTCCTTCCTCCCCCAGCCAAGAACAGTTTCATTTTTTGCTTTAGTTCTGTCCACCCTATCTTTTCTTACCTCTATTTGCCAATTTATACAATAAATACTTATTTCACTTCTACTATGTACCAGGTCCTGAAGTTGCAATAGTAAAACACACATGTGCACACATATAAACATGTACACATGCACACACATATATATACACATGTGTTCTCCAGTCCTCCCTTTGTACAGTTTATGTGCTAGTTAAAGAAAATAGAAAACTTCTTTTAAAAAGTGTTTAGTAAAAGATGTAATTTGTTCTTCTAGGACTGTTGTGTGTTTTTCCTTTTTTTTTGTTTTGGCCTCTGCTATTTAGGGAGTTGTGTGTTCCCTTTCTTCCTCCTTAACCCATCCTTTCTGATCCTCTTCTCTAGGATATGCTAAACTCCCAGTTTTTAGTCTGTAGACTTGAGGCTTTTGGTGTGTATAGATCAGATCACCTTCTTTGTGTGTATAGAATCTTGGTCAGTCTCTCTCTTTTTCTTCCTCTCCTCTCCTCTCCCTCTCCCCTCCTGGAAGATAGTAATCTAACTCCAACATCCATGATAACGATGACTTGCCAAATGCTCTATTTCTCTATTTCTGGCTACGGTTACTAAGGAATTGTAAGAAGGCACTGGAAAATGGCACTTGGCCTCTGCTTAGCTTTTATTCAGATTGGCTATTTTCCAAGCCCCAGAAGATCAATGATGCATGTAGTGCGAAAGGGCAGCTGCAGGGTCAGGGCATATTTATTGCTTGCTGGGGCATGTTATTGACCAATAAGAAGTTAAACAGTTCCTGGCTATACTGGTTAAGACGTTGCCTCTGAGCCAGGAAGACAAGAGATCACCTCAGGCCACTTCCACTTACATGGACAGATGTACAAATGGACTCGATGCCTGTAGCACTAGGCATTCATGTGTCTACTAGAATTTCAGCTCCTTTGGTCCTGGTAGAAAGAACACGTTCATGACGCTGAGCCTCTTTTGACCCAGTTGTCCTCAAGGTGGATAGGGATTGATCACTTGGAAACCTCTGTAGGTACACCCAGCTTCTCTGCAGGTACCAGTTCATGGTGCCTGATGCTGACCTACCTCTTCTGTGTGTCTGTCTCTCCCTATGTATTTATCCATCTATCTGACGTCTATCTATGTGTCATCTACCTACATCTCTGTCACCTCTATAACATCTCTATCATCTATCTTTATACTTTACAAGCCTATTTATAATTTTCTCTCTTTTGAAACTGTCTTTTGGCATTGAATGAGGGACAGACAGGAGATTCTGGTAACATTTGCTAAATACAAACACACTTTGCATGTGCTTAGATGCATAAGGAACTCCAGAGGTGCTTTATTCAAGAAAAAAAAATCCAACTCTGTTTATATGTATACATATATATATACACACACATACTATATATATATTAAAGAAATATGTAGTGAAAATCTCCTTTTAGCTTTATGTTGTTTTCTGAAGCTCAGCTCTGGGGTTTATGTTCTGGCTGTGAAAAAAGAAATTTTATGAACTTATTAAAGAATATTTCTTCTCCTTTTTCTTCCTAGATGTCAAAAGTACTATTTGGGTGAAGTATTGACTGAGGAAGGAGAGGCTGGAGCAAGGAAAATAGCAGGAATCCAGATTAAAAGGCCCTAAAGAGTAAAAGCTAATATTCCCCTGTCTCCCCACCCTGCCATGAAATAGTTGTTTCACTTTGGTTCTTTGAATGGAAATAACATTGAGGATTAGGCTTTCATGAGCCTCACAGCATTTGAGATTCCTGTGTTTTTCTTTTTTTTTTTTTTTAAATTAATTAATTTATTTATTTTTCATTTATTTTTATTAGTTGGAGGCTAATTACTTTACAGTATTGTAGTGGTTTTTGTCATACATTGACATGAATCAGCCATGAGATTCCTGTGTTTTTCTAACCACCTGCCTTACATTTTAGCATGTTAAGGATGTGTTTTGTGTGTAGGAGGGTTAATCAGTAAATGGCGTTAGAAGTTCAAGAGTATCTAAAACTAAAGCACAGATATATTTTGGATTCTATTGTTTAATCATGTTTGATGAATCTGCAAGAATGGTAAGCAGTATGTATCTGAATCAAGAAGGGTTGTTGGGGTGGGGGCGCCTGCCCGCTGTTGTGACCACCTGTACTGTCTGCAGCTCTCATCTTTATGTGATTGACATGTAGGAGTTAAATTGTGGAGCATCTCCTATCAATTGGACTTCGCTGGTGGCTCAGATGGTGAAGAATCCGCCTGCGATGTGGGAGACCTGGGTTGGATCCCTGGGTTGGGAAGATCCCCTGGAGAAGGGAAAGGCTACCTATTCCAGTATTCTGGCCTGGAGAATTCCATGGACTGTATAGTCCTTGGGGTCGCAGAGAGTCAGACACGACTGACTTTCACTTTCACTTTCCTAACAATTTATCCAGAATCATCCCTCTTATAACTGTGAATCATATATTGACTTGTTTGGTGGTTGGGCCTGATTTGATTACATTTTCATTGTTTCAGGTTGTGGGAACCGTTTTGTGCAGAAATCTGGTTGTTTTCAGTGCTAGAGTTAGGGGGTCCGTTGTGTACCAGTAATTCTGGGAAACACTGAAGTAGACCAACCAACTTTGTAAGTGATGGTACTGTTTGATTACTGTTGACTTTTCACAGTCTCCTTTAAAATCTGTGCGGCAGCCTCTCCTGGAATTTCTGAAAGGGTGAGGAGGAAGTGAATGGCCATTTCTGCAAGACCTGCTACATCCCGGGCATTGTCTTCTATGAGATAGACATGCCCTTCTTTCTCGGAAGCCTTGGGCCGGTACCTTCGTTTTACAAGTGAAGAGAGAGGTTAGCAGATAAGGGCAGGCCCACCCAGTTAGGGAGGAGTGAGCTAGGACCGGAACATGGTGCTGACTTCTGTGCCTATAATCTTTCTGCTTCTGTTTCTTGAAAATGGGCTCATTCGGACTCCTTTGGGATTTTACCACTTGGCCTTTTGGTAAGAAGGGCCTGGAAGCCTTCACCTGTGTTCAGCTGTCTTGTATCTGTGTGAAGGGCATGGAGCAGTTTCATATTTGTTGTTCTTGTTTGCAGGATCAGCCTCATTCTACCAACAGGAATAAACTCCCTCCCTAAAAATGCAGAATTTACCATATGCATGAATGGCAATGGATTCTTGCTCTCAAAGTACCTGTTTGCAGAAGCACAGGAGAGCCAGTCACGAGAGGAGGCTACAGGGAAGGGCTGCAGAGGCAGGATGATGCCACTGCTGAGGCAGGGTCCCGCGAGCTCTTCGGAGGGCAGAGGCGAGCCCTGGTGAAACAGAGCTTTGTATTAAACCACAGGCATTTAGGCCAGCGAGGTGGGAGATGGAGAGTGAGAAACACCCATCTCGGCCAACAGTTGCTTATTAGCTTGTTAAGAGAATAGCTTATTATTTCTTTTCAAGAGCTATATGAGGAGGCCAAACTCAGAAATAATCAAGAGTGAGCTTTACCAGGCAGGGCATCTCAGGACAGCAGTGTGTGTGTCATTTGAACCATGTTCTGGAATAATTCTGCCTTGACAGTGTGCAAAATGGCCCGGGGAAGGCTTGGAGAGGGAAACTGAGGCAGGAGGTGAGATTCTGTACAAGTTGGGGAGGCTGGCTGATGAGAGCCTACATTTGGGGGACTTCCTTATGTGGAAGGAGGAGAACTGCTGTTAACTGAATTTTAAAAATTTCAGGTTTGGGTCTTGAGGATTGCCATGTGAGGAAGACCTAAGTTTTACTGTGGAAAAGAACTGAACGAGTATAGAACTGTGGGTTAAACGGTGCTTCCTGCACATTTTGTTTTGTGACCTTGGATCCCATGTGATCACACAAGCCACTAAGGATGTCAGGGAAATAACATCAGGCTGGGATGGCCGTATTCACAGATTGGCCAGTGTGTGGGTTTGGGTGAAAACCTGAGCTCCTGATTTTGTTACCTGTCAGAGTTCTCACCTGATTCTCAGGTTGTGTGCTCTGCTTCCCTTATCTCTGGTAAAAACAATCTGGACAGCTGATGAATCCAGTGACCTTCGAGGCAAGCAATTTTTCTTTTTATAAACTTGGCACCTAAAGGAAATGGGTTTTGTAATTTTGTGGCTTCATCTGCATTGGGATATTAATGGAACAGAAATTGTGCTTATTAACTTATAAAAAATAATCAAAATAATCTAATCTGAGCTAATGCTTTCAGACAAAGGCCAGAATAGGCTGTTTACTGTTCTCTGCCTCTACCGAATGATAGAAAACATGTATATCAGTTCAGCCAGTTGATTTGCTTTAATTTTTCTTGATCGCTTTTCCAAAGCAATTTCTGTTTGAGGTAATGGCATTAACCCCTTGTCTTTTAGTCAGTTATAAGGGGTTGCCTGACTATGGCTCAGACCCTTAACAGGAAAAATTTATCAACCTTGACCTATATTAATGAATATGGCTTTATTGTATCTGTGCATTTATAATAAATTGCAAACTCTTCTTGAACAAAAGTAGGGGTGGAAACCTACATACATATCTTTCAGTGTATCCTGTGTGCGTTAGTCGCTCAGTTGTGTCTGACTCTTTGCAACCCATGGACTGCTCTGTCCATAGGATTCTTAAGGCAAAAATACTGGAGTGAGTTGCCATTTCCTTCTCCAGGGGATCTTCCCAACCCAGGGATCAAACCTGGGTCTCCTGCATTGCAGGCAGACTCTTTACCATCTGAGCTACCAGGGAAGCCTTCAGTGTATCCTAGTTGGTCATATTGGGAAGAAAATTAGCCCTTCCCATGGTGACTTGAAAGAAAAAAAAAAAGAAAAAGGGAATGGCCACCATACATACCAGGAAGGGCCAGTGCCTAAACCCAGGCTGTAACTTGGAGAGCCAATTGAAGGCATTTCATCTTCTCTCTCAGTGTGTGCAAGAGCAGGATAAGGCCACAGAGAAGTGTTCCACAGTGCAACTGGTGTTCTCCTGGTCTGTAGCCAGAAGAGCTACTAGTGGAAATTTTAGCTGCTTCTCGTATAAAATGTTAACTGCTCTGCTCAGCACAAGCTGAGGGTCAGTGACAGGGACTGAGTGTTCAGTTGTGTTACAATAAATCATTTCAACAACGACTGTTGGCTCCTTACCTGTTGCTCTCTGCTTCCTCCTTTACAATCCTGCATTAAGGAATGTAGGCATAATGGAGTTTTGCAAAGGGTCTCAGAAGTTTTAATAAGAAAGACTGTTCTTCTAGTTGCTATGACCGCATCACAAATGACTCCAAAATTTACTGGCGTAAACAGCCGTTTATTATGTTGACAGATTCTGTAGGTCAAGCATTAAGACAAGGCAGAGCAGAGATGACTTGTCTTTGTTTCTTGATGTATGGGGCCTCGGCTGAAGAGCTCAAATGCTGGGGCTGGAATCATCTGAAACAATGCTGTCTAAGAGAACTCTCCACAGTGATACAAAGATTCTATATCTGCACTGTCCAATATAGCAGTCACTAGCCACTCACAACTGTTGAGCACCCGAAATATGGCGAGTGCAATATGGAATTAAACTTATTTAGTTAAGTTTATATAAATAGCTACTAGTGGCTGGCTTGTGGCTACCATATTGAACAGTACAAATCTAAAGACTTGTTTTCATAGCTAGGTATAGATATGTACTATCCAATATGGTAGCCATGGGCCACTAGTTAACATTTAGTTGGGCCTGTCTCCAATGGAATACCTCTTTGTGACTTCTCCT
The DNA here is from genome assembly GCF_910594005.1 of Cervus elaphus. NCBI lineage: Eukaryota > Metazoa > Chordata > Mammalia > Artiodactyla > Cervidae > Cervus > Cervus elaphus. The sequence continues at coordinate 48,798,714 of NC_057835.1, forward strand.
TGTGGCCTGCTCTTCCTCATCACATGGCAGCTGGGTTCCAAGGGTGATGTTCTTGAGAGGAGCCAAGGAACTGACCTACCACTGGAGTAGAGAGTGTTGCTTCCACTGCATTATATTCATCGAGGCACTTACAAAGTCCCATCCAGGTTCAAGAGGAGGGGCAATAGACTTCACTTATTGATGACAAGTGGTAAGGTTCTGGAAGAGCATTGGGTCTGGAAACATTGCTGTAGTTATTTCTCGAAAGTGTCATTCTGCCAGTGGTGCTCCAGGTACCCAGTCTGTTCACTCATTTATTCACGCAGCAGACATTGAGCACCTACTCTGTACCCGCATTACATTTTTTAGGGGGGATAGCAGTTGAAAGTAGTGAAGCTGTCCACAGAGTGGAAAGGGTGAGTGGGGAAGGCACTCAGGTATTTCCAAGGCAACGTCAAATGTACCGTGATAATATGTAGAAAGTAGAGATGATTTGTTGAAACACATAGGAGTCTGTTTGAAGAAGCCACATGGAAACTGTATTTTAAAGTAATTCGAGAGGGACTTCCCTGGTGGTCCAGTGGTTAATTTTCCATGCTTCCACTACAGGGGATGTGGGTTCAATCCCTGGTTGGGGAAATAAAATCCTGCATGCCATGCAGTGTGGGCCAAAAAAAAAAAAAAAAGTTATGCTAGACTAAGGAGTGTGCCAGGGAGGGACCAGTAATTTAGGCAAAAGGACAAGCTTATTGAGAATCAGGCGAAAAGCTAGGCTTTTCCTAGGGCTATCTCAACACCAAGAGCTTGGTCAAGAAGGAAGACTGTACAGTTGCCCTACCAACCACATCCTTCACTTTCCTTGGCTGTGTCCCCACCCACACTCTGCATATTGAGAACCAGCCGCACACCCAGCAGGTCACCAAACCAGAAAAATCCATAGCCCACGGGGATATCATTGATGAATTACCAACAAGTTGCCTGTCAGCAGGAAACATGGATTGGATTAGAGAGTCCTCATACCATGCCGGCTTTTCTAAAGAAGGTCTGGCTCTGAGAGAGAGGAACAAAGATGCCTGAACACATGGTCAGCATTGAAAGCAAATATTGATTGGCCCCTGCTGGGGGAGCCGAGCTACAGTGGGTTAGTCTGATGTCAGAAATTGCTGGGGTGGAGAAAACTATTAATTGTGCTGATTGACTAAAATAAAAGCTCCACCTATTTTTAAGATCTCAAAAATGAGGGGGAGATATTTAAGCGGGTGGAAGGGCAAAGGGGTGGTTAGAACCCAAGCCTTGGGCTAAGGCACTTTCTCTGAGTTGGCCTCTGTTACTCTGGCCTGGATATCCTTTTCTATTTCGTGTTTCACATGGTGCTTCTCTGGACCTGCGTCTGTTTCTTAATGTGCTGCAGAATTCACTTAATTGAGTATGAATGTCCAAACAGCTGATGTTCAGCGGTGTTCAGATTTGGGATTCAGACCGTCTGCTAGCTGTTATTAAACTGGTAGAAAAATGCTCTGGCTGTATCAGATTGCATCTGACTGTCGACTGGGTTAGAAATATCTCCGTTCACTAGCAGATGTACGAAATACTGGAAAGCGAGCCTTCTCTTCAGCAAATTAGACTAGCCAGCTCCATGGATCTAGATTGACTAAAATAGCTTGTTGCACCAGGGATAAGGCTGGTTGGACTCAGTTCATTCCTTTAAAGTCTGATCAAGTCCTTTAATTGAAGATTTTCAAAACCTGCTCCTTTACTTTGAAACCTGTCCTGTGTTTGTCTTCTAGAGTAGCATTCTCCAGTAGAACTTTCTGCAATGAAAATGGTCTAAATGTGCATGGTAACCATTAGCCACATGCGGATATAGAATGCTTGAAATGTGGTTAGTGCAACCGAGGAGCTCAATTATTTTAAATTTTATTTAAGTATAAATAGCCACATGGGGCTAGCAGCCACCCCAATGGGCAACACAGTCATGGGTGTCTGTTTTTAGAAATGATATTTGCTGCCGTGATCATGACAGCTTTGCTAGCTTTCTTAAAATAATTTTATTTATTTATTTTTGGCTGTGCTGGGTCTGTGTTGCGGCTTGGGCCTTCTCTAGTTGAGGAGTGTGGGGGCTACTCTCTAGTTGCAGCGCCCGGGTTTCTCATTGTGGAGGCTTCTCTTGTTGCAGAGCACGGACTCTAGGGCATGCCGGCCTCAGTAGTTGCCACATGTGGGCTCAGGAGTTGTGGCTCCTGGACTCTAGAGCCCAGGCTCAGTGGTCGGGGTGCACAGGCTTCATTGCTCCGAGACATATGGGATCTTCCCAGGCCATGGATCGAACCCATGTCTCCTGCATTGGCAGGTGGATTCTTTACCACTGAGCCATGGGAAGCCTGACTTTCTAGTTTTTTGAGCAATATCTTAACTCAGGAGTCCAGTCTTTTCCTGCAGCAGCAGTCTGTGGAAAGAAGCATCAGCTGAGGTGGGCGGGTGGTCATGAGCAGATGGAAGGCTTGGGATGAGGATGGAAGTTTTAAAGGGTCACTGGGTCAGTCACGACACTCATTTTCCCTCTGGCTTCTCTGAGAGAGAACCAGGGTATTGGTAGTGGACTCAGTAGCCAAAGAAATTTGGGGAAAGCCAGGTTAATTGCAATCACACAGGTTCTTTTTCAGCCTTAAATATGCTTATATGGATTGTGAGTTTCCAGATCAGGGCCAGTATATTTGATCCCCTTTTCTCTTTCTGGTGTTTTCTATGAAATGTTTTTGGGAAATACTAGTTTAAGCCATGACACTTTCTGCCACAAGAGCTGATAAGTTTAATGTCTGTTACAGGCAGTGAGGGCTTCCCAGGTGGCACTAGTGGTAAAGAACCCACCTGACAATGCAGGAGATATAAGAGATGTGGGTTTGACCCCTGGATGAGAAAGATCCCCTGGAGGAGGGCATGGCAACCCACTCCAGTATTCTTGCCTAGAGAATCCCATGGACAGAGGAGGCTGGTGGGCAATGGTCCATAGAGTTGCCAAGAGTCAGACATGACTGAAGTGACTTGGCACGCACGCAGTGAATCTATCCATCCCTCTTTTGGATTTCTGCAGAGAGTTGGATTTCTGCAGAGAGTTGGATTTCTGCATTTGTGCTGTGAGTCTGGTCGTTCAGTCATTCCTTTGCTGTGTGTGCATTGTCCGTTAGCTCAAGTCTGGAAATATCTGGGCTGGGCTGGCTAGATTGCACGCCCTACAGGCCAAAGGTTCAGATGTCTGCTGCGGATAATTTCAACTTCTTGAGCTCTGGGTTGTAACGGCTAGCGCCACAGGCCTGAATATAACCTTTTCGTTTCTTTCCTAGAAAAGGGTGAGACTCTTAAACCCACATATTACTGAGCCCTTGCTACTGACTTTCTGAGTGGTCAGGATTAGTTCTTGTAGTTGGAGAAATGCTGGTATTTCCTGTTTCAGTAATTATTCTCTTTGCTCTCTCCTTGTATAGACTTGCATATGAATGCATGCATACTTCTCTCTCCTATTTTTTTTAAATAACTTGATCAGCCAGCAGCAGACAAATCTAGCAGATCACAGCACCCTGTTCATTTAATCATGTGAGTTACTAAAGGAAGGAAAAGGCAGGAAGTATGAAAATGAAAGAGAAATATTTTCCCCCCTTCCTCTTTTGCCTCCCTCTCTCTTTAAAAAATTGTCCACCGAGTTATCTGCAGAAAACATCTGTCTCCCCAAGAATAAATGTAATTTCATTTCTGATCTCAGCGGGTCCCCCTCTGGTTGGAGGGAAGAGTTTTTGCCATGCGACAGAAGTGAAACCAGCAAGATGCTGTCTGTTGGGAAGTTGAAACACTGAACTTTATGAGATGGCAGTCCAGTGGGAAGAAGTGATGTTTTTCTGCATGACAGCAGCACCATGGTGGGATAAGAAAGAATTCTGGGAAGAAGAGGCTCACAGATCACCAGGTCTACAGGTGTCTGTCCCCACGTCCTTCTGGGCTTACTGTCACGGCAGTCCCACCACCTTGGAATGAGCACCATCTCTGCTTCCTCTGTGTTAGTGGTTTTCTGGCTTGTACTGATGATCTTATCAGGAGATAAAGGGTCTGCAGCATAGGTGCCTGAAGAGTGTCTTCTATAGCCCTGCAGGGAAAAGGATGCTCCGAAGGCCTGAGGAGAAAATGTGTGGTTAGTGCGTGAAGCCTGGAAGCCTCCTCTTTGTTAGAAAGATTCATGGGTCTCTGAAGAGTGACATCATGAAGGCCAGGGGAAGATTTGGGGTCAAGCCTTTGTAGTCTGTATCCATCTAGTGAAAACAATTTTTTTTTTTTTTTTGAGTTAGCAGAAAAGGGGAGGTCTCACTGGGGCTGATTTGAACCAATATTTGCTTTCCCTAATTATGTAGCCAGAGCAGCTCTCCTGAGTGTTTAATGCACACCTTTGTATTGACAAAAGCATAAGGAAGAGTTTATCATGTGTTTGGGAGGCTTGTGAAGGTGGGGAAGTAATTCTTCTTTGCACTTAAGACTTTCCTTCCTGGGAGACCTCAGCCAGGTTTACCTTAGCCGCTGATCACGGAGCAAAGTGAGGAGATGAAACTCCAGAGAAGTGAGGAGCTACTTGGGGCAGCCACCAACATGTTTTATAGGCGAGACACTTGTCTTGGCCAAAAGTTTTGTGCCAGCCACCATCCTTTCTTTCTGAGTAGGAGTAACAAGCAAGTCAGAGCTTACAGCTCCTTCCTGTTAGTGGGTCTGTGAGTGTCATATCGGGTGGGTGGCTGGCAGGCTGGGCTCTTGACCCTGATGGTGGTCTTCTGGCTCAGTCCCTCTTCTGTGATGGGCCAGACCATCTCTTTATTAGACTCAAGATTTAGTGAGTCTTACTAAGAGAACTTGAAGAACTTGTCTACATGTTGAAGACACTGGGGTCTAGGGTAACTGAGTTTGAAACCTTCCTCCATCCTGTGTTTGGACTTTGGGAAGATTGTTTTACTTCTTGGTGCCTTGGTTTTGCCATCTGTAAAGTAGGCATAATAAACACCATTCACACATGCTTGGACTGATGTTTAGAGAAAGTATGTCTAGCTCTGGAGCTGGAGTGGACGCTTGTGTTGAATAAGTTCAGTTCAGTCGCTCAGTCATGTCCGACTCTTTGCGACCCCATGAATCGCAGCACGCCAGGCCTCTGTGTCCATCACCAACTCCCGGAGTCTACCCAAACCCATGTCCATCGAGTTGGTGATGCCATCCAGCCATCTCATCCTCTGTCGTTCCCTTCTCCTCCTGCCCACAATCCCTCCCAGCATTAGGGTCTTTTCTAGTGAGTCAGCTCTTCGCATGAGGTGGCCAAAGTACTGGAGTTTCAGCTTCAACATCATTCCTTCCAATGAACTCCCAGGACTGATCTCCTTTAGGATGGACTACTTGGATCTCCTTGCATCCAAGGGACTCTCAAGAGTCTTCTCCAACACCACAGTTCAAAAGCATCATTTCTTCAAGGCTCAGCTTTCTTCACCATCCAACTCTCACATCCATACACGACTATTGGAAAAACCAGAACCTTGACTAGATGGACCTTTGTTGGCAAAGTAATGTCTCTGCTTTTAAATATGCTATCTAGGTTGGTCATAACTTTCCTTCCAAGGAGTGTCTTTTAATTTCATGGCTGCAATCACCATCTGCAGTGATTTTGGAGCCCAAAAAAATAAAGTCTGACACTGTTTCCACTGTTTCCCCATCTATTTCCCATGTTGGATCAGTGAGTATTAATTCTGACAACACCTGTAGAGCCTTTTAACACCTGAGGCCAGCTTTATTTTGCAGGTTGGATAAAAATGGCTTCTGAAATCATTTCCTGAAATTTTTCTCCGTGCCATTCATTGCATCCAGAACAACTCAAACTGGTTCACTCAGGAGTCATGGTCTCCCCACAAAATGAGAGAAGAAAAGGGGGGTTGTGACTAATACAAGGAAAGTGATGAAGACTTTGCTATATACTAATACAACATTGTCGATCAGTTATGCATGTGCGCGTGCTCAGTTGTGGTCGACTCTTTGTGAGCCCATGGACTGTAGCCCACCAGCCCTCTGTCCATGGAATTTCCCAGGCAAGAATATTGGAATGGGTTGTCATTTCCTACTCCAGGGGATCTTCCCTACCCAGGGATCGAATCTGTGTCTCCTGCATTGGCAGGTGGATTCTTTACCACTGGGCCAGCTGGGAAGCCCATTGATCAACTATACCACAACATAAAATAAAAGCATTTTTAAAAAGTTCTTTAAAAAAAAAAAAAGGGAAGGCAATGAAGCACTTGAATATGGCCAAGATCTCTAGGTTAGTGGTCCCCAGCTTTCTCAGCCCCTGGGGCCAGTTTCATGAGAGAAATTTTTCCGTGGACCAGGGGGATGGTTTCAGGATGATTCAAGGGCATTACATTTATTGTGCACTTTATTTCTCATCTTATGCTACCATTGATCTGACAGGAGGCTCTGGTCCCCACTTGGAGGTTGGGGACCTTGCTTTAGGAAGTCAGGTTGTGGGCAGTGAGGATATGAGTGGAACCTCTGTCCTCCAGAACTGGGTCTGTAGACCTAACTTGAGTTCACTCACCTCACTATTGGGAACTAGCTGCTGGAATTGCTGCCATGACTTCTGAGCATTTTGCTGTCAGGGAAAGCATATATTTAGGTGAAGATGTATATACACTAACTTTCTGGGAAGCTGGAATATGTCAAGATGTCTCCTCTGCTGAGGAGTCTGCTTTTCTGGCTCCAACTTTTTTGGTTAAATCTGGTTCTGTGGATGCTGTGCCCAGCGGTCAGGTCTCAGTTCTCTGGAGTTTGTTTAAAATAAAGCCAGTTGTTTCTTACCTGTTGTCTCGAAACAGAATTGTTCTTCTGGTCTTCATTGTTACCATCTCCAAGGTCAGGAAAGGAAAATGTCCTCTACAGAGAGGCAGGGAGTCACCACCTGGTTTCCAAGGGGCCCTTTGATTTAATTTCCCCTTGTGTGCATGCATTTGATTGTAACATCTTTGGTGTCACGTGAGCCATGGAGATGGGAAAACATTGGCCATCCTCTGGCAGGGCCTGGCATCTCTGGTTCTTGGGCATTGACTTCAAATGTGGGTGGGTAATCTTACCCAGATTGCTGACTGGTGATGCTGGCAGCTGACTTCCTATCCTGGACTTTGTTGAGTGGTTGAGTGGGTGACTTGGCGGTTTGTTAAGTAATACTCAACAGGGCTTCTTTAAGTGGTACTTCCACACAAGAGGAATCGCCACCACACAGAATGGGCTTTGGAGCTGGCTGGTTCAAAAGAACTATTGAATGAGTGTGTCAGGCTCTGTTCTGAGGCCTGGGGCCACAGGAATGAACTGGACTGAGCCGGTTCTTTGTTCTCTGGGAGTGTATAGTCTGGAGGGAGGTGGGCAGATGGACAGCAAACGTGGAAGCCAAAATAAACAAAGATAAACAGATAAGACTGGAGAGGGGAGTGGACGCAGGGAGACCCTCACAAGGCTTTTGATGTTCTCCAGACCTTAGTAATGCTGTTTGGAGCGAGGTGAAGCCAGGGGAGATGGGATCTTCATCTATAGTTTGGCGGAGGATCAGAACCTGCCAGGTCTTGCCTCTGCTCTGTTTTGGTATTTAACTTCTTTGTAAAACCTTTATTTTCTTCTTCTGTAGAAGGGAGGTCATAGCAAATTTACTTCACAGAGTTGTACTGGTTAAAAATGCATGTTTTTTTTTGTTGTGAGTGAAGGGGTGATATGAGAGCAGGCACCTCTTGGTTTTCAAGGGGATGCCCTGTCCTGTCTCGGGATGTCCATTTGTCCCTGCTGCCACCTCTGCAGGGACTACTCCTGACTCTGGGGGGTTGGGGGGGCCTGAAGTGAGCTGCCGGGGGTGGGGAGGAGGGCAGCCCAAAGTCTGCACTGATGTCCCTCTGTCTGGTCCGTCCTGCCTTCTCCCACTCCTGGTAGCTCCCTCCATCTTCTCTGATGCACATGCTTCCCCAAGAGCAGTGGGTACCCAAGTGTGGTCTGAGTCCCTTGGTGGCGGAACCATATGGGATCTTTGTTAGACACCCCCCCCCCCAAATCTCCTGAATCAGAATAACCAGGACTGGGCCCCAGAATCCCCACTTACTGATGGACTCTCTATGCCAGCCTCATACACTCTAAATCTTGGCACTCTCTTATTCTGAAAATTTGATTTTGTCCTTGGAGTCATGCTGCTGCTGCTGCTAAGTCGTTTCAGTCGTGTCCGACTCTTCACGACCCATGGACTGCAGCCTGCCAGGCTCCTCCGTCCATGGGAGTTTCCAGGTAAGAGTACTTGAGTGGGTTGCCATTGCCTTCTCCCCCTTGGTCATAAAAGTAGCTAATATTTGTTGTAGGTTTATTATATTTTACATGCAATAACCATGTCATAGATCCTAGTTATCTGCTTGTCTTATCAGTGAATAAAGTGTGTTCCATTGCTTAGTTGTGTCTGACTCTTTGCAACTCCATGGACTGCAGCACATCAGGCTTCCCTGTCCTTCACTACCTCCCAGAGGTTGCTTAAACTCATGTCCATCTTCTGTCATCCCCTTCTCCTCTTCCCTTCAGTCTTTCCCAGCATCAGGGTCTTTTCCAGTGAGTCAGTTCTTCGCATCAGGTGGCCAAAGTACTGGAGCTTCAGCTTTAGCATCAGTCCTTCCAATGAATATTCAGGGCTGATTTCCTTTAGGATTGACTGGTTTGATCTCCTTGCAGCCCAAAGGACTCTCAAGAGTCTTCTCCAACACCACTGTTCAAAAGCATTAATTCTTCGGTCCTCAGCTTTCATAATAAACTCAGGACATAGAGGATTTAAACAGTTTGTTCAAATATTGATGAAAGAGCCAATATCTGAACCCAGATCCCAGCTCTTGTCTGTCTCCTCTTCTTTTTCGTCTCCCTTAATGTAGCGATATTACGTGAATGAATCTTCTTAGTTTAAAATGAGGCCTGGGTGACCTCCTATTATGTAAAAAGTAGAAAGTTAAATGTGGAATGTTTTAAAATTGAGCTTTAACTTACATTAAAGCCTGGGATTTGGCTCAGAGTTTGACCTAAGTGTCCACCCTGATGACATTATTTTAAGGAAGGTTCCCTTTTGTTCACTTTGGTAAATCAGACCCTGTGGTGTGGCTCTGCATCTCTCATAAACCTTTACCTGCAGCATGCCTTCATGTGCATGAAATGCTCGTGTGACGGGCCAGCACCTGAAACAGTTTCTGCTAAAGGGCCAGCACCTGGGCAGGTTGATGTTGTGGTACCCCGCCCCCAGCTTCCTGGGAGGCTGTGTAAAGAGACCAAGAAGCTGGGTTTCCCCCTTGTCTGGAGATCACTGTAGGTACATTTTTTTTTTTCTTCTTCTTCGTGATTCCAAGTTAGTGTCTGAGAAAAGTTGGCCATAAAAATAGGACCAGCCTAAGCAGGCCTACAGATAAAAATCAGTCATTCCATGCATAGTACTTTCTGACTTCAGATTCCTATTGCTTCCAACACTAGGGAAGCAACGACCTCACACATGACTTAAGGTGGAAAGAGACTTTCACTATGTATAGACTTCATGTTTCTTAGAGAATATTATTTAGAAAAGGATAGGTGAGGGGAGGTCATGACTAACATTTTATCCTTGCATCTCACGTTCTGAAATCTTTAAAGTGTTTTTTTGTGCCCCCAAGCTGGCTCAAAATTGCATTTCTGAAAGCAGTTTTGCTGGTTTTAGCTTTACTTGAGTTGTGAGCACTTTGAAAATCCAAAGCCTAATCTTTAAGAAAAAGTACTTTAAAAATATAATGGTCTTGCACGCTGAACATTTGCAAGTTTGGTTTGTTTGTGACAACTTCAAGATTTACGACTAATTATCCCATTAACCATTTGCCAAATGTTTCTGAGTCGTTGGGATGCATTTTACCAGCTGTTGATAATAAGAATTTGTGAAGTTTTTCTGGCCAGTCTTCAGAAAACAAGCCTATGATCAATGTATATCTTTCTCTGAAACTAGGATCTCATCGTTAGAGTTTCTTCTCTGCTGATCGGGTATTGAACACACAATAGTGGAGACACCGGTGCCCTGAATTTGTGGGCTTTGGTATTTATAAAGTCGTAAGGTTATTCTCCATAAAAGGAGAGGTAAAGACAAGCATTTTTTTAAGATTGAATTTTAGTGCTTTTTAAAATAATTTTACTTATTTGGCCATGCTGGATCTTTGTTGCTTCATGAGGTTTCTCTCTCATTGCTGCGAGCAGGGCTATTCTCTAGCTGCAGGGCATGTGCTTCTCATTGCAATGGCTTCTCCTGCTTTGGAGCGCGGGCTCTGGGGGCGTGGTCTTCAGTAACTGCAGCTTGTGCACTCAGCAGTTGCGGCCCCTGGACTCTAGAGCACAAGCTCAGTAGTTGTGGGGCACAGGATTAGCTGCTCCACGGTATATGGGATCTTCCTCCACCCGTGATCAAACCTGTGTCTCCTGCTTTGGCAAGTGGCTTCTTTACCACCGAATCACCAGGGAAGCCCAAGACAAGCATTTCTGAGGTGAGCCAGGGACATCAGAAAGCTTGCACTTTGTAGAAAAGAGGAGTGCAAGGCACAGAGAAAGACATTTCTAGGCTTTGTATCAAGGGCAGAAAGAGGAGACTTTGAGCAAAGCGTGTGTGTGTACACACATATGCATATGTGCGTAATTTTTGGGTTTGTTTTAAGCATCACAGAAAGACCTTGCCACCCTTTTATTCCTGAAACTGGTATAGGATATCGACTGCTAATTAGCTCCTTTTTTATTTCCACATAGAATATTTAGGGTGACAAAGAGTCATAAAGTGTTTAGTATTACCATGAAAAGAATAGCCTAACACTCAGGAGCCACCACTATCCTTTTTAAACAAGACAAGTCTCCTGTAGGTTTCTGGAAAAGAAGAAATCCCCAGTCCAGAATCACTGAAATTAGAACACGACATCAAATTCTAGCATTCCAAGCTAAGGCTGATTCCAATATAACTTATTCCAATATTATAGAAAAGTGGTTTGTGAGTCGACTCTAACATTTGAGATTTGTTTCAATCATAAAAATGAGAAATTAACTAAGGAGCCAACAATGGATGTCATCTCATGTGACATAAATTTTGACTTAAATAAAACAAATGTAATCAGTGTGGCTACACCCCCATCACTTCATCTTTACATAGTTGAAAAAGTTAGAAAAGTAATTCACATGAACAGAGTTTCTATATTTTTTCAGCTAAAAGTTTTTCTAATGTTTTCCTTTAAATGACCTCTTAATTTTTTTTCTCCCTATTTCCCTGAAGCTCCAGACTCCTTGTACCCTTAGAGCATGCAGAACGTGTAGACACACTTGTGTTTTTCTCCTTTGGACTGTTTTGCCATACCAGAAACACTTTCTATTTCTGGGGTCTTATTTCTAGAGATATCCACGAATAGAGAGATCTGCAAATAGTGTACTGTGCCTCTGCTCAGTTCGGGGAAGTCTCCCTAATTTAGGCTCTGAATTACAAGGCGTTTACAGGCAAGGTCAGTGCTTACTAAGCCTTCTCCCTGGTACCATGGGGGCAGGGGGACCGAAATGGCACCTGTGTGCACAGGAAAAGGCAAATATGTGTGTGTGTGTGTGGGGGCACATCTAAAACAACATCTCCAGCCCCTGCTGTCACCAGCCCTGCCTTATTTTTTTCCAATGACAACTTGCGTACTGTTTGTCTTTCCCGTTAGAACTAAGGCTCCGTAAAAGTAGGGCAGTACTCTGTTTTGTGAATCCTCCTATCCCTAGCATCTAGACCAGTGCCTAGCACATAATAGGGGGCTCAATCTTTCTATGGTGAATGATGGGTTTTGAGTTTTCCATTTCTCAATGACATGCTCTCTGAAAATTACAATAGGAGGGAAGCCGGAGAAGACAGACAGACACCATATATGGGATAAAGATAGATCAATTCACAGTGTGGAGAAGCAGGCCAGATGTGTCATCATGACTCAGAATACCTCCATTTAAATATTGTTAGCTCTGAACAAAATAACGTTTGTATAGCCTTTTATAGTAAACACATACATACGTTAAATTATTAGATTCCTCTAAAATATCCTATTAAATGGTGCTAATTTTTTTTTTAATGGCTACAGTATTGACCTTGTTTGTGGTAGGACTGTGTCTGCTTTTATTTTTATTTTGAGGGAAAGGAATGGTATTACAGATGCCAGGAGATGTTTAGAACCCGCGTGTGCCACGGGGATTGACTACTACTGAGTTTGCATGTGGACATTTGGAGTTTTCTGATACTTTTTTTTATTGTGATAGTCAAGTCTGATAGTCATTACTCCTTCTTCCCTGCCCATGCTGGTGTTACTTACCTAGAGAATAGAAAAGACAGACAGGGTTTGTTAGATGCCTTCAGGGAAACCACAAATCTTATTTGATTGCACTAGTGGGTAGTGGCATCTTAAAACTATTTTATTGGCCATGTTGAAGTGTCAAGAACATTTAAGTCAAGACCAGGAGAGTGGTGCTGACTGGGGGACAAATTTGAGTTTGTTTTTCTTTTTGTGAAAATCATCCTTAATTTTGAGTAACTGGGGTTATGCAGAACTCTAACATAGCCCCCAAGATTTCCACACTCTGGTGTACACACATCTTATCCTAGTGATCTAATCGAACATTGATGGAGGTGCTGCTCTGAAAAGATTATTGTAGCTGTAATTAAGGTCCTAAATAGTTGACCTGAAGATAGGGAAATTATCTTGAGTGAATCTGACCTAATCAGACAAACCCTTAGAAAGGGACTGGACACTTCCTCAAGATCAAGAGTCAAGCCATGAAAGGGATTCGACCTGGGGGAGCTTCTCCTTTGCAGGCTTTGAAGATGGGGGGTAGGCATTGTGGGCATTGTGGCAAGAAATGGAAGTGGCCTGGCTGCTAGTGGCTGAAAGTGGCCCCTGACTGATGGCCAGCCAGGAAGTGGGGACCTCAGTCCTTTAACCACAAGGAACTGAATTCTGCCACAGCCATCTGTACTTGGAAGCAGACCGCAGGCTCCAGATGAGAACATCACCTGACTACATCTGGCGAGACCGTGAGCAGAGAAAACATAGGCCAGGGCTGAACTCCTGACCTACAGAACCACTTGTTCTTAAACTGGTTCTTTCAAGCCTCTGTGTTGACAGTCGTTTATTATATAAGCAATAGGAAACTAATACAGCGGGAAATCTCATTCGGATTCAATCTGTAAAAAAAAACAAAAAAAACAAAAACCTAAACTTAAAAAAATGAAATGCAGTTTGCTTTTTGAAGGAAAATACTTCTTTTATGTCCATGTCACCAACATACACGACAGCCTATGGAATCAAGCTTAGGCTTGATTGCCTTGCTCTGTTGAGTCCTGGCTAAATGAGTAGATTGAAAATTTGGGTAATTAGTAATCATATGTTTATAAATTAATGGGTAGCTCCCAAGTATGAGAGGAGCCCTAAAATAGTTTCCGCCAAATGCTTTATCTATTCTTGGAACAATCTTATTCATGCATTATCACTTGCTTGGCAATCCTTTCTTCATAGACAGGACAGAGATTTGTTTCTGCTTTCCTCCTGTCTGAAGACTGTAGTTACTGAATTAGAGTTGGAATTCATAGTTTTAAAAAAGATAAATAAATAAAGTGCTTAAAGTTCCCAGGACTCCTGGTTTCACATAAAGAGGGAGTCTTTGATGAAGATCACGATATCCACAGACATTTTTCTATAAAGACAGATTTTAAAGTGGGTTTGGGCAAATGAGGTCTCTTTGCTGAGACGTGAGTGAAGCATGTTTATGCAGGAGGTGGTCTAAGTGCTGTCCGCATGCTCCTGCAAGTGGCCCTTTTGAAAGCCAGCCCCGGATGCATTTGCGGGCTGGCTGTCTTTAGGATGAATGACAGCTCAGTCCTAGGAAAGCAGACGCCTGCTCCCTGGGCCACCTCCGCCACCGCCTTGCATGCCGCATGGGGCTGCCCTCCCGGCAGGAGAGTGTGTTTGTCCTGCCGGCCGGGGGGACTGCGGTTTGGCCTTTCTGTTTACAAGAGAGAGAGGAGAGCAGCCTGTGTCCTCCAGCTGCTGTGAAAACAGTGTTGGAAAACCAGAGCGAAGTTTCCACTCAAGGACTCAGCCTGGAAAACACCCACCGAACTGACAAACTTTCCTTAATGAAAGACCATCTGGGTTAAAACACAGCCCAGCGGGCCAGAACCCAGATGACAGGAAGAACATAATGAGAATAGTTGTTGTTTAGCAAACTTTCCGAGTGGGATTTCCATGTTTTAAGTTGGCAGAGGGCCCGATGGTGGAAAACAGGAAACTGGAAAGCAGTGTGTACATTTTGTAGTGAAGACTGGAGCGGTGGGATCAATGTGCATTTTGGTTCAGACCCCCATCTCTGAAGGTCTCCCGGCAAAGTGAAATAGGTCTGGATCTGGCTTGGTATGACCTAAAATATGGGGAGCGGTTCACTGTGTCCTGGGCTTCCCTGGTTGCTCAGAGGGTAAAGAATCCACCTGCATTGTAGGAGAACTGGCTTTGATCCCTGGAGTAGGAAGATCTCCTGGAGAAGGGAATAGCAACCCACTCCAATATTCTTGCCTGGAGAATTGCATGGACAGAGGAGCCTGGTGGGCTATAGTCCTTGTGGGTGGCAAAGAGTTGGACATGACTGAGTGACTAACACTATTTACCATGTCCGAGGAATCAGGCTAGATTCTCAGTGGAACACTTGTGAAAAAACATACCACTATCTCAGCTTTCATGGGACCTTGTACTCTCCTGGGGGAGCTAGAAAATACCAGTGATTTTCAATTGGAATTTAAGCGTAGTAATTGGACACTGTAACCTTCTCATTAGAAATTCTGCTGTGATACGGAAGAAACTCACCAGGTGTAGTGATACAGAAAGTGCTAGCGGCAGGCAGTGGGGGAAGTACAGTGACAGTAAAATGTGATTTTTTTTTTTTGGTGCCTCTTAGGAGAGGTGGCATCTAAGCAGAGTCAGGAATTCAGGATAAATCAGCTTATGAAGAGTCAGGGGAAGAATATTCCTGATGGGAGTAGTTAGGAAGCAAAACCTGAGTTAGGAAGGAGCTTGGGGTCATTGGAGACATCCAAGGAGGCTGGCATGACTGGGACGGTGATCACTAGGAGGGTGTCACCAGGTGAGGGTGGGGAGGTAATCTGGGCTTGCTTGCACAAGGTCTTTAAGGAGGTTTTGTTTTAGTGGCAAGGGAGCCACTGAAAGTTATATAGCAGGGGATGTATCCATGCTCTGTTGTGCATTGAGTAAAATCTCTCTGTTTACCTTTTTGGAGAGTGGACGGAAAGGAGCAGGGCTGGGCAGGAAGGCCAGTGTGGCAGCTCTTTCTGCCATCCAGGAGAGCAGTGATGGTGACAGGGAAGTGACCGTAGAGGTGTCAGAGGCAGCTGGATTGGAGCAGGACTTGGGAATGGATTGCATCTTGAAAGCAAGGAATGGGGAGAGGGAAGTGGGGAAGGACCAGAACGACCCCCAGGTCATCCTTCCCTTTCTTCCTTTGTCCTGTCATTTTCCTCTAAGTTACCATCACAGGAAAAATGAGAAAGAGCCTGTGAGACAGTTGCTTTGCTCAGTTAAGGCCAGAAGCTAGTGATCTGGAATTCTGTGCAGAGCGCCTTGAAGCCTCTAGACATTGGTACAGAATGTTGGCCCACCATGAATTAATAACATACCTAAGCTATCCTAGACAGGAAACCAGTTATTTACACCACGGGGGTCTCTCCATTACAGCTTTGCTACCTTGTCGCCAGGATCTACAAGCTTCACACTGAAGATTGGTCCCAGGGCATTACTGAAAACACCTGCGTTAGCCCATGGGGCTGGTGGGGGCAGGGGACGGGGGAAGGAGGGAAATACTGTGAAGCAGATGAGACTTCCCTCGTGGCTCAGACGGTAAGCAGTGTACCTGCAATGCAGGAGACCCTGGTTTGATCCCTGGGTTGGGAAGATCCCCTGGAGAAGGAAATGGCAACCCACTCCAGTATTCTTGCCTGGAAAATCCCTGGACAGAGGAGCTTGGCGGACTACAGTTCATGGGGTCGCAAAGAGTTGAATAGGACTGAGACACTTTCACTTTCAGACATAGAATGAAACAGTTTGGTTAAATGGGAATTTATTTTCTAGCTTTTGTATGTAACTCATGAAAGGTCCAATGGTCCAAATAAATGTGGTTTTATATGTATGTTCCCCTGGCACTGTGTTCTGTTACAGAGCTTTGGAAAGATGAAGAGAGTCCCTTTATCCATTCAAATGTAGAGATTAAAGATAAAAATCTGGAATATTCTGTGGTGGAGATTATGCATTTAGTGTTAACCATGTGTTGCCTGGTCTAGTTTTTAAACTGTGAAGGGGAGCTATCTTTGTCATGTTTCTATTATTCCGTTTTTCATTATCTGTTTACCAGGATGGTCTGAGGGCTTCCACTGGCTAGAGTAGTTTCTCTCCCTCTCTCTCTTTTAATATTCTTTAAGCAGCAGACTAAGTTCTAGAACTTTTAGAACTGCCTTATCTGCCGTATCATAACTGCGCCCCATCCCCCCCCTTATCATAGAAATATTCCATTGTAATCAGTAATGAAGACAAACTTGGTGGATGGGGCTCATGGAGACTAAATGATCCCATTTGATTTTTAACCCAACATAGTAATGCCTTCCTCCTGGGCTGAGGGCCTGGGGGACAGTGGCATGAGATGGGAGAACAGTCATGTCTCTTGGAGTCATTTGCACAGGGTCCATGCTGAGGTCTGCTGGTTACCAGCAGTGGAACTAAGGAAGTCACCTGGCAGCTTTGGTCTTTTGTTCCATCACGTGGAACGTGGTGATCACCACACCAGTCCCGCTTCCGTCACAGATTGGAGCGAGAGCTCACAGGAGAGGGGAAGTCAGGCGTGAAGTGGCTGGGTCATTGCACAGCGCTCTGTCACCATCTCCGGGTGTTAGTGTTATTTCTAGACCAGTCGTGGGAGTGTTGGGTAGACCCCAAACCAAACCCAGCCTTTCTAGAGTCTTTTTCCTGTTGTTAATCACTGCTTTGCTTTCAAACATGTTACCAGTGGGTCAAAACTAAAAGTGAATCATTGTAGCCACAGCACATTTGAAGAAAGATGAACCTTTCTGGGATGTCCTGGGAATGTTTAGTTTATCGTTCCTATATATATCATCCAGAGGAGGAAATCTCCCCCTTGCCACACCACCACATCCTGGGACAGACAACCCAGCCAACCCAGTCTGTTTCTTTTCCCTCGTTAGTTTAGATAAATTGCAATTTTTTTTTTTTTCCAAGGAGAAACTTCCATAAGTTATTTTTATATAGTTGAATGTGACCTCTAGATTCTCTTTTTGGGTCTTAGCATTTGCATTAAAATTCCAAAGGGGTGATGTACTGGCTGAAGGAAGCTGACAGATAGGGATGGAAAAAAGTCATTAACTCATTACTCAGTTTTTATTTTGTAACCGCTTAGAATAAGTGTATGTGTAAAAGGCGAGTGTAATGATGTGGTTTTAGCTGGAGCCAGATTTAGTCGTTCAGAAACAAGTAAGCTAAGGGTTGCCAGACACTGACACGTCATTGGGCCTCATATATGGTTGTCAAAGCTGGCAACGCTCCCCATGAAGTAAGGTATAATGTACCTACACCTTTCATCAGCAGAGAGGCTCCAAACATCATGGGACAGAGTAGATACTGGGTATGTATTCCATCTCCATCATCCAGATACTCCTTTAAAGATCCTAGATACTGAGTTAAGGCAACTTCACTGTTAAAAGTACTGTGTCAGGAATTCTTTTCCTTGAAATGATACGTTATCAGCTCTATGTCCTCATTAACTCTTTAGTTAAGTGCCTAGATTATGTATAGCTCTCCTTAGGGAGCTCTTTGTTGAAGAAAGAAAACCTAGTGACTGGCTTCACTGTTTGGATTCTTAAATTTGTCTTCTTTATTATGTATCTACCAGGCCACTGGTCTTGAATGTTGAGATGTTTACATGGATCTCAGACCCTCTCATCTGATCCTCCATGCAACCAAGGCCAGTCAATGATTGACCCCAAAACTGAAGGACTAACCAGTGTTGCATTTCATGCAAAGACTATTTTCGCCTTCTGTCCTCTGCTCCTTGCTGCTTCTGTGTGTTTCCTTGGTGTCAGGTTTATAGACTTAAAATGGCTTGTGGTTTACTGTGAGCCTCACCTCGTCTTTACCTCTCAAGTTAAGAACTTCACATGTCCGCATCGGGCAATTTCTTTTCCCACTAGCACTTTCTTTTACTACTTTGCCATACTGAAGGGGCACTTGATATGACCATCTATCTGAGAAATCTCAGGATTAAGAGTTATATTAAGTGTGCATTAAACCTTCATGTACTGTGTAACAATGAGTTATATGAGTGACCGAAAGATTCTTATGACAGTGCCCAGGGATACAAATACTAGGACCTCAATATCTAGGGCCAGCCTTCCTTCAGGGGTCAGACCTGGGATCCAGTGCCCTGACATCACCTTTTTTGATGTATCTCCTCATCCAAGAGGCACCCTGTCCTCCTCTTCTTACCTCCACCAAGATCTTGCATCAGCTCCCTTTTCCTGCCAGCCCTTCTGCTCCTACTGTGCTATTTCAGGGTTGTCTCCCATTTGAATTTGTTAAACAAACTTATACTTATTTAAACCTTCCCCGAAGTATAAACTGACATCAAGCACCAAATCCTGTTTTTAGATTTCATACAAATGGAATCATACTGTACATATCTTTTCTGTCTGGCTACTGTAACTCAGCATGGTGTCTGTGAGATTCACCCACAAAGTTGTGTCTATCTGGGGTTCACTGTGTGTTCTTGTTGAGCAGTGTTCCACTGTATGAATATACCACAGTGTGTTTACCCACTAATACTTGGATGAACATTCTAGTTCTTTCCAATTTGGGGCTATTTGTGAATAAAGTTTGTATAACTATATATATGTATATATGTAGATAGATAGATGTAAACACTTATTTCTGTTTGACTGTACAGCCATAAGAGGATTGCTGCTGCTAAGTCACTTCAGTCGTGTCCGACTCTGTGCGACCCCATCTCTGGGATTCTCCAGGCAAGAACACTGGAGTGGGTTGCCATTTCCTTCTCCAATGCATAAAAGTGAAAAGTGAAAGTGAAGCCGCTCAGTCATGGCCGACTCTTCGCGACCCCATGGACTGCAGCCTACCAGGCTCCTCTGTCCATGGGATTTTCCAGGCAAGAGTACTGGAGTAGGGTGCCATTTAGTAGGTTATTCACATGAGATTTTTAATGGGAGAGATTGAATTTGATATTGAGAATTATGCTTTATAGTAAGCCTGATGGGGTATCTTTTTCCATGAGTTGAAAAATAGCTCTAATACAGGTCTGACTACTTTTTTGCTTGATACTCTTAGAGAAACTTTATTCCTCCAAGTTACCAGGGCCATTTTGAACATGAATTTAGATTTGTTTGTGTGGTTTTTTTTTTTTTTTTTTAACCCTAAGATCACTTCTTTACACTCATGTTACTATTTTTCTATCAATAGATTAGCCCTTTTTCTTTTCCAGCATTCAGATTATTTTTTAAAAATAACAACATGTGAGTTCAGGGTCACCACTGTCAGAATCTTTCTTGTAAAATTACTACTGGCTTGACATTGAACTACAGATGACAAGTTTGCCAAGTTATATGAGGTAAAAGTAAAGTGAGGAGGTTAATTTTTCAAGTGGATGTATTTGGGCAGCAGGCATTTATGGAGCACTCTGTGAAGCCATCACTCTATCAAGTACCCAAAAATATAGCCATTATTTGCAAGGAACTGACAGTTTGGTAGTGGGGAGCAGAAAAGGAAACCCGTGTATTTAATGTCCTTTAAATATTGCTTTGCATGTTAGAGGGGAGAATGGGACGGTGGGAGGGGATGGAGGCGGGGAGGGTGGTAACATGGGAGCATGGATATAGGGCATCTGAGTCAGGCTGAGACTCAGAGAGGGCTTCCGAGAGGAGTAGATTTTGAAAGAAGAGAAAAATTTGGATATTTTGGGGAGGTAGGGTGGGGTCAAGGACTTGTATTCCAGGCAAAGGGACCGAATAGCATATTTAAAGAAATGGAGGCATGAGATAGTGTTATCCACCTAGTATCCAGTTTAGGGGATAAAACGTATTCTGTTCCATTGGTGGTGCTCCTGCTGTATACATTTCTGCATTTCTGAGTGCCTCTTTTGTAATGACTTTCAGAGATAATTTTCAAACTCCACCAGAAAATCACTCTCGATACTTTATAGCTTTGACCCAAATGATATTCCTCAGCTGGGTCCTCACCAGATTTGTCTCTGGAACGCTTTTCACTCATTCCAAAGCAATACAGTCTGTCTTCAGAAGGTTTAAGATGTACCACTATTGACGACATTTAAGCGGTTGTGTGTGCCTTAGAACTCAGAAATCAATTCCAGAAGGCCAGCTATGTGCAAAAAGCACTTATTGGAATACGTCTGTAACCTCTTAAGGTTGAAGTTCAGTTTCAGCTTTTAACCAAGTTTCTATTTTAGAGATTTTATGTCAAAATTGGATCATTTTGTATGATGAGAAATAGTGGATATGCCTTATGCCAAGCCCAAGTGCTTCTGGAGGAAGAAATGTATTCTTGTAACATTATAACTAGCCCTGGATTTGGCAAAACTGGCTTGTAGACCATGGAATCAAGGGTCATCTGGGAGACAGCATTGAGAAATGAAAGCCACATCCTGGTGATAATTGTCTGTGATATCTGCCAAATTGGGGTAACAGAAAGGCAGGTCTGTGAAGCCATGGAACAGATGGGGAAAGACAGGGGAGGATAACAGAACAGAGGGTTCAAGAAGGCAGGAGGTGGAGTCTGGACAGTCAAAGAAGCTGACCAGCTCAGACAACAATCAGTTAAATAGCCTTGCCTCCAGCTGTGTCTTTTGAGTTGGCCTTTTCTTAGTTCAGTGATTCCTGTGACATGTGAGCAAAAATAAACCAAAACCCTCCCCACTGTCAATGTGGATCTGATCTGTTATCTCTCGTGTATTTAGTTAATCAATCCTAGTTACTTTTGAAGATGGGAATCGTTTTATGGCCCAGTGAGTTGGGAGAGGGAAGGAAGAGTGATCAACTTTTTATCTTATGTCAAGACTTTATATTTAATGAGGGGCTAAACAACTGGAGCTGGTCTACACTGGTCTAAAAACTTACTTAAGGTCCTGTTGGGTCTACTTCATTTATTTTCACTGTTCCAATAGCTCATGTGAGTTATGACTTTATCTTGGCTTAAACAGAGCCATCTCTACCACGTGCTTCAGAGTAATTAGATTCAAAAAGCTGTTTCTGCTCATGTCTCCCCACACCCCGACCCCCCAGCCCAAATGCATTTATAGACTTTTCCCTTTAAGGTGTAAAGGCCCCATCTTAAACTAGCATAGCAGTCGTTGATTTGCACACATTTGGGGATGGAGATCCTGAAGGTGGCCAGAGTTTTCATCTATCTGCCCACACACATTACATGTTCTCACACAGTTTTGGTTAGAATCACAGTGAGGATCAACAGATTTCCGCCCCCTCCAACCCCTACTTCATGTTTCCAATATTGGTTGTTGCAGTGGAAGGGGAGGGGCTTACTGGCGATTTTCACTCCCCTGTCATTTTATCTTGTATCTTCCATGGCCATCAATTTCCTGAGGATGTCACTTCAGTGCAGAAGCACCAACACTTAATTTCTCACGAATAGAAAATACTTTACAGAGCCTCTGCAAGTTCTACAACCAGCACCACATAGTTTGTGTCTGAAAATATTGTTCAGCCATAAGGCAGCATCCTATACCCTGGTGGCTCAGATGGTAAAGAGTCTGCCTGCAATGCAGGAGACCCAGGTTCAATCCCTGGGTCAGGATAGATCGCCTGGAGAAGGAAATGGCAATCCACTGCAGTATTCTTGCCTGGAGAATTCCATGGACAGAGGAGCCTGGTGGGCTACAGTCCATGGGGTTGCAAGGAGTAGGACATGACTGAGCAACTGTCACTCACAAGGCAGCATCCAAACAGGTCTGTTCTTGGTTTTCAGAATCTTTCTTCACCGCTGGTGAAACATATGAAAACTATTGAAGAAAAGTTATTGGCCTTTGATTGTGCATTTGCCACTGTAATGTGGGGACACGCATGTGTTGTGTGGAAAGTATGCTTTTCCCCTTGGAATGGAAGAAAGGCACTTAGCCTATAGTGAACTTGCTCTCTCGGCGCCTCTTCACCTCTTTCTACCATCTGAGCGAAAGGATTTCATATATTCTCTTCCAGCAATTGACCTTGCCTGTGTCTACCTATTACTTAACTAATTTTATTTGTGTCCGGCACCCTTGCCACAAATTTGCTTTTCAAGTGGAAAACAGTAAATATTCCTCTACAGTGTTTATTGCTCTGCAGAATAAATGGGCAGAGGTTATAAAATGTGCATCTAGCACAATGGATTCTTCAGCTCCTCTCTGGAAATCCAGGAGCCTCAATCAGTGCCAAACTCGATTTCATTTTTCTGCTGTTCAAGTTGTTACACGTTATGAATGGCCCTCCTCTTGGTGATCCTGAACACATTGGCACAGATCTCAATGTCTTTTTGGGGAAAAAAAAAGGGAATGGCATTTACAAAAAGAGTCAAACCCTGGTGATTACTAGACATCAACAGTCTACAGCAGTGGTCCCTGTCCTTTTTGGTACCAGGGACCAATTTCGCAGAAGACAGTTTTTCCGAGGAGGGGTAGGGGAGTATAGTTTGGGGATGATTCAAGCATAGTACATTTATTGTGCATTTTATTTCTTATCTAATGCCACCACTGATCTGACAGCAGGTTCCGGTCTGTGGCTTGGAGGTTGGGGATCCCTGGTCTACAGACTGCCATTCATTTAGGGGGATTTTCTAGCGTGGGGAGCAGGGGAAGGAAGGATGCTTATTCTATAGCTTTTCATCGCTGATATTAACCCACATGGCTTTTTTTTACTTCCTTGCAGTTAAATCATTAATAATCATGAAGAGTTTATAAACTCTGGATTTAATCTTCATTAATATATAAAATGCAGAGAGTGATGTCCTTTGAATATAAATAGACCATTTCTCCCCTGTATACTCAAAACTGCCTTTCTCCCTGTTGGTTTCTGGGATCCCCTTAACTCTGAGAAGGGTATGCCCCAGCATGATTTGGATCAGAGAACTTCAGGAACTGCTTTGTGACTTCGGACCCCACCTGTGTTTTGTGGGCTGGCCAAAGTTTATCACACAATGTCCACTCCAGAAATGTGCCCAAGTTGCTCAGCCTCTGGGTGGGGGGAGGGCAGGGGAAGTGGAGTAGTGTTTGTGGGAAGCTTAGAAGAGATGCGTTTTCCTTTGAATTTCTTTAGTGAGTGAAGTGGTCTGGTTTCAAATAAGCGCTGGTAGGTTATGCAGGCTACTTACTACTTCCTTGGGAAACAAGACAAATTCAGATCCTTCTGCTGTTTTGGGGCACTGAAGGCAAGCCGGCTGGACCCTAGGGGCTGGGGCAGGCCAGCTCCCTACAGCCCAGTGCCTCTGGAGGGAGTGGGGGCAGGAGAGGACGTAACGGGTTTGAGGACCTTCTTGGAACCCAGACCCTCACTAGGTGATCTCTCCAGGTTCCTCACCCTTCTTTCCTAGAATCCGGTGAGAGAAACCTGCCCACTTTGATTTTTTTTCAGATGAGAAAACTGAGATAACCCAGGATTACACCAGCCATAAGTAACATTAAGTGGCAAAATTGGAGTCCTTGTCCTCTGTGCGTTCCCTCTCTCATAGGTGTTCTCATTGAAATCATTTAGCTCTGATTCACAAGGAATTTTTGTTACATCTCAGCCAGGTCTGTAATTGCTAAATCACGATGTATGCACCCAGATCATCAAGAATTTCAGCTAAACCACTCTTTTCCAAAGTGTGGTCTGTGGACCACACACCTTGAAATCTCATAGGGCCTTTGCTGAAAATGCTGATTCCTGGGTCCTGCCTCTAATCAACTAGATTTCATGTTTTGAGGGTTGGGCCAAGGTATAAGCACCATGGGAATGTCTGTGGTACCCCAAATTTGAGAGCACTGGGGTACAATCTCTTCATAGTACTCTAGTAGAAAAATGTCTTGGAAAGAGGAATGGCTAAATCACTATGTCTGCAGCAACGAGTCTGTGAATTCTGCCTAAAGAGTGTCTGGTTCTAGCTCCTCATTCCTCTCAAAAGGACACTGTGGTTTGGAAGGTTTAAGTAATGGTTAAAATAAATTCTCCTAGCTTCTTCGCAGTAAAGCAGAGACAAGGACCAGTTCTCCTTTTACCACACTGTAGTGCGCTGTCTCCAGCCTTTTAAAAATCAGCTAATCAAGGAAACTTGGATCCATTTCAATCCTTTCAGTGACCCTACACTCCACATAAAAGATGAGTCCTGGGAGAACAACCATTCTGATTCACACTCATTTGAATGTTGAAAAAAACAGTGCATTTCTTCGGAGTTCTCTGTAGGAGGTGGAAAGATTCAATAAGCTAGCTAAAAAGGTTTGCATCTCTTTCTCTCTTTCACACACACACACCCCATCACCACCACCAAAGAGCCTGGGTCTGTCACAACATGAAGGGTGGGGACTGGCAAGCATCCATAGTTTAGGCAAGATTTTCATGGATTTTTCAGTAGTTGCAGGCAATTTCTTCAACCATCTATTAAAACAATTCTGTAAAGATTAAGCTGGAATTTCACTGTGGCCTCGAAAGGAAGAGGGTTGGCAATTCTGGGATTCATGTGCATATTTTAACGTGAGGCATTTCACCTTATGTCACAAGGAAGGTCTTACACAATGGCTGACATTTTCAGTATGTAGGACTGAACACGTGGATGGCCAGACAATAACTGGACCAACAAAAAGGTGGAACAGATTGCTTTAGAAAACTATGCAATTCAGTTAAGAAACACCTCTCTGCATACAATTTGCTTGTTAGTTCTCAGAGAATAATGCAAAAGATATTTCTTGGGTGGGGGTCCTTGGGAGGAGACCAAATCCTGCTTATCCCCATTTTTACTTTGGATTCTGAATCATGGGGCTTCTAGAAAGCTTGAACTTTGTCCCAAGGCCTTCCATAGGGGCTGACTTGTTCTCTAATTGTTTCATGTGTAAGAATCTTCCCAATAAAGATGGCAAACATTTTTGGACCAGATCTGCATTTTGCATTTTCCTCCTTTCTTTAAACACTATCAAGGGGGTGTAGTGCCTATCTTTACTTAATAAATAGTTTTGGGCACGAGAAGAGATATATGTTTATTCTTTCCACATAATACTGTCGAGTGCCTTCTGTGCTCAGCGTCATAGTGACGCTCCATCCAGGTTACTGAACACAGCTGTACACAGTAGGTAGGTTATAGTCAAATATTTATTGCTTTAGGTAAGGCAGAATGGGTTGTGCTTAATTAAGAGCATGTGTTTTGGGATGAGGCAGGTTGCATCTGAACCCCAGCAAAGATGCTTGTTGCCCTTGTCATCATCTTGGGAAGATTGCTTAACACTGCTCTGCCTCAGTTTACTCTTCTGTGAGTTAATAGTAACTCTCAGTAATGTTTTTGAAGATTAAGTAGCAGACTGCATAGGTGCTCAGTAAGTGACAAGTGCAATGGCTGTTATTATTTGTTAGCAAGAACCATAACAATGATAGTCATTCCATTATTGAAGGTATGGCTGTGCTGAATTATCTAAGTGTTTTTCTTATTTGACTTTTTGAACAGCTAGGCTTAATTTCTGGGTTTGGCTTTCCGACCCGCTCCCCTCCCCCCCAGTTTAGCTTGTTCAGCTCATATCTATATTTTGTGATGGTTCCTTTTGATCATATTACCTCAGGTTTACCAAGTTGAAATTTTAAGCATGGAAGCTGAAGAGGTCTCCTTTTCTGAAAGGATTTTACTTTTTTTAAATTTAATAACTGTTGCTTCTTAAGTCATTGGTCTGATGAAAGGGCAGTATTTCCTTGGCGGTTGGCCCAAAGACATAACAATAGGAGCTGGTCCCTGAACAGAAATGTGGAGTTTGTGAGTGAAGAGTTGGTCACCCAGACAGCCCTCCTCCGTCAGACATTCAGGTGCATTCTGGGAAAGTTAACTTAATTCAAAACCCTCACCTTGTCAGGGTCGCCTTTAAGTGCCAGGCTCAAAACCGTAATGAGCTTCCTTTCTCATAATTCTTCTTTTCATGATTTTTCTCAGCTGGATTCTTCAAAGGATTATTTGTAAAGACCTTTATGGTGTGTTATGATTTAATCAGATGTAGCTCGAATTTCCCAAGATGTGTTAATTATCATTGCCACACAAGTGCATCAGAGGAAGCAAAATGTTTTTCATTTGGGCAGGTTGAGGGTTTGTTTAAAATGTACTTAGGGCCATTAGGATCAAATCAAAATATAGTGCATGGTAATTATGCATGAAATAAAAGATTACCTGCTGTTTAAGTAGCCAGCTTTCTGATAATATTGCAATAAAGTCTTGAGAGAAAATTGGTTTCCCAATAGCAGTAGAACGCCTTATTTAAGGGGACAAAGTGAACTGTATTCGATTGAAAAATGAGAAAGAGATAGGGAAAAGAAAAATAGATTTTATCATGAACATGATCAGTGGATATTATCCTCAGTCTTAAAGAAAAATTATTGTTTTAGTTATTCCCCTGATCCAAATTGAGAATGATTTGTTTGCATTTAAATAGCAATGGAGTTGTTACATTTCAGATTTGATTAAATAAAGGAAAGAATAAATATCTTATGTAAGAAGGGAAAGCATATGTTAGCTTTAGTATATGAGAGTAGTCAAAAACCTGACTTCAGAAATCAGACAAGTTCCCAAGTTGAAAACCAAATCCCAGGCTTACTAGCTACATGGCCTCCGCCATATTCCTTAACCTCCCTGACCCTCATTTTCTTTATCAGCAAAATGAGGCTGTTAATATAACACTCCTTGTGGTAAAGATTAAATGAGATAATGTAAGTAAAGCACTTAACCAGACATGTTTATTGTGTAGGAGTGATGAATTAATATTAGATGTTGTTATTATCCTATCAGCTAGGGCTATGGCTGATTGAAAATAGTCTGAATAGAAGGGAAAGTTACTTTAAACTTTGGAATTCTGAACACATGTGGTATGTCTAAGGTAGAAATCTCATTCTGTGTGTTGGAAATGGATGTTGCTTTGTGGAACTGTGATGGTGAGGGTAATATGAAGTTGACAAATATGCTGATACAGAGAATTTTCAGCATCACCCATTGGATCAGTACTTTTTATCTTTTGGAGAGAATTAAATGATGAAATAGACCTGTGTGTGGTGATGTGGCGAGGTGATTTCTGCGAAGGTTTTCTTGTCACAGACCTGTCCTTGAAAAGTGAAAAGTGTTAGTCACTCAGTCATGTCCAACCCTGTGTGACCCCATGGACTGTAGCCGTCCTTCGACTCTGTCTATGGAACTCTCCAGGCAAGAATGTTGGAGTGGGTTGCCATTCCCTTCTCCAGGGAATCTTCCTGACCCAGGGATCGAACCCAGGTCTCCTGCATTGCAGGCAGATCTTTTACAGTCTGAGCCACCAAGGAAGCCCACAGAGCTGTCCCTGGTGAAGAAGAAATAATTTTCTTGTTTAATTCTCCAATAAGAAATCTGGACTTTGCCCTTTTGTTCATAATCGGCAAAATTTCTAGTTACTCCTTGTGAACTATCTGTGTAAATAGTTAACACATACGGATAGTTAAAAATTAACTAGTTACAGGAAGTTTTTTTTTTTGTTTTAATTCTAAAAAGTAACTTCTTTTTGGGTATTAGAGAAAAAGTTTGAGAGAGTCACTGGTTAATATTTATTGAGCGAATTACATATCTGGCAGTGTGGTAGTGTTTTTACAGTTTCTGTGTAACTTAAGAATAACTGGAGGAGAAGAGGGAAAAAAAGCTTCTGGTTCATATGAATTAGAAGACTATTCTTTAAGTTCTAAGAGTTTTCTGTGGGCTTCTGAATTGCATGATTATCAATCTGCAAGACCTTGAGACTGTTACACTGGAAACTTCTGACCCCTGAATGTCAGCATCATTTTTGATGGTTTTTGGACTTAATTTCCCCTTGTTTTTAAGAACAGAATGGAGGTAATGCTTTTCTGCCGAGGGAGTCCTCAAATTAGCAGCACCATTTGGTTCCCAGTTGTTAATTGAACAGTAGCAATGAGCCTGCGTGATCTTTAATATTCTCCGGCTGCTCACTGATGCCGAGGACATCGGACATTCTGTAATCCACTACGACATCATTCTGTACTCAAGACCAAAGAGAAATAGCACATCATTTGGACCATGTTTTATCTTTATTTTCAAGGTCCAGAGGCTATGCTGGTTGTATCTTTCCATGGTCTCGTTAACTCTCAGACCCTCCATATCTCAAGCCCAACATGAAAGGTCTTGAGAGTTAGTTATGGTGAAATCATTTATTTCTGACTCCTCCTTTTACTTCATTTGTTTATCCAACAAATACTTATTGAATGTTCACTCTGTGCCAGGAGACATTCTTTTAAACACCCAGAGTGAACCAGTGAGTAAAACCAAGATTTCTGTTTGTGTGAAATTTACACAACCCACTCCAGTGTTCTTGCCTGGAGAATTCCATGAACAGAGGAGCCTGGTGGGCTACAGTCCATGGGGTTGCAAAGAGTCGGATATAACTAAGCACAGCACAGCATGGAACACCTGTTGTGAATGGAGATGGCTGGGATTTTTTAAGGCACCCTTAGCCTCTTGTCATTGCATATGGAAAGATGAATTAAATCAGAAGGCGAAGTACTGTACAAATCTTATTTTGGTGAATTAACATCTATTCCCTCACCTTCCACCACCTGCCCCAAACCACCATGCATACACACCTTTCTGGGAGGAGGAAAGGAAAGCAAGATAAAATTTATTGTACATGGCAGTGTTTGCTGTGGTCATACCAAAGGTCTGTTTAACTCAGCCTCCCAGTCTTAATAATTGGCATTTTATAGAATCAACTTTGACCGTCTCCTTGTTGCCCCCACTGGACAGTTCTTTCTTGGTACCAAAAGTTCTGCCTTCTCCATACATCACAGTTATGGTAGTTTTTATTTTCTTTTTCACGTGCAGTACTTTAGAAGTCAATGTGATAGCTGACCTCAGGGGATCCTTATAAAAACTTAGCAGACAAGAATTATAAGCACTTCATTGGAATTCTACTAATTCTGGATTTCAGATCAACTGGGAGGGTTGTCTAGACAGAAGCTTATCTTTGCTTTACATTACTATCTTCAAAGATAATGTAAATTAAAAGGATGGAGGGGAAATATTTAAAGTATATAAGTAAACAAATGATAAAAAGCACTCTAATTCCCCAAAGCAGACTCTTTGAGAATGCACAATGGTTTGTACTTAAAATTAATATTCCATGTTTAATAGCTTTCACCAGCTTTAATCAGCATAACCATTTCATCAAAATTATGGAGACTTTCATGAAATGAACCTGACTCCCAAGGGGTGAGGTGGGGAGGTGGATTGCATATAATAAAACTAATTTATATTTGGAGATAAACAGCCACCTACCCCAAACTCTTGAGAATAAAGTAGTTAGCAGTGGCTAAATTTGATTTGCCACATTTATGGAAGCAACCCAAGCAGTTTCTGCTTTTCATAGCACAGATTCCTAGAAAGAAGAGCAGTCCAAATGGATAATGGCTTAATATAGACACTGTGTGGCTTGCAGTACATTCTTCTACCAGGAGGTGGTGGTTCTTAAAGTTCAGGAAGCCAATCCTCTGGACAAGACTACCTGGTAAAGAATGAGAGGAAACTGGCCAGAAGTGACAAATAAGGACTTTTTTGTGGCACTACCTATAGGGACAATTTTTGAGCCAACAGAAAGAAGGGAATGATTACCTTGCTAGTTTTTTCCCCTGTGCACTGATCATTACTAATTAATATCTGAGATCTCACCAAGACAGCCTTCGTATCCTTCATTTATGGATGACACCAAGTGGAAAATTTAGTTTACACAGAAAGTTGGGAGATCCATGTCTAAGACCCCTTTAAGGCTGAAGTAGCAGCTTAGCTCAGCGGATAAAGGCACTAGTCCAGGTATGTCTTGTCGTGAACCTGCAGTTTTTCTTGGATGTACTCCTGAGAAAGATCTAGCGATCCTTCAGATATAAGACCCATGCTTATCTTCTGCAGCAATACTTGTTCTCAACAGAAGATCAAGGAATAATCTCTATATATGTGACTTTTTAAAGTAAGTGCATGCAGGTTGCATGTTCTCAAGTAGCTTCCAATTTGAAAAGACTCATTTTAAAAACTTTTAGGAATTCACAGGTATAGACTCATAAAATGTCAACTCAGCTCGTAATGACTCTTTTGGTACATCCAGATTTCTCTGTGCTGGGTTTGCTTAAATTCACTGTAAATCTTAATTGCAAAGCATATTCAAGTCAGTGATTAATGTCAAAGATAACTGTTTATCCTCAGGCTTGTATGCTAGGATTTTTTTTTTTTTCCTCCCTCAGTTCCATATGCTCTTTCCTTGACATCTGCTTCAAAATCAAGAAATGCTTTGGACAAGCAAATACCCTGAAATTTGGTCAAAGTAAGAGTCTCTTTAGGGCTTCCCAGGTGGCGCTAGCAGTAAAGAACCTGCCTGCTAATGCAGGTAGACATAAGAGACACGAGTTCAATCCCTGGGTTGGGAAGACCCTCTGAAGGAGGGTGTGGCAACCCACTCCAGTATTCTTGCCTGGAGAATCCCATGGACAGAGGAGCCTGGCGGGCTACAGTCCATAGGGTTGCAAAGAGTGGGACACGACCAAAGCGACTCACACCAATGAACCAGAGTCTCTTTAATACCACAGAAAATGGTATTGAGATAATTATGCCTTTTTAAAAAAAGTTTGTGAATGTCAGGCAGAGTCTTGCACCTTCTGGGGTTTTCTCGCTGCTAGAATCAGCAGGATCAGGGCGGGGCATAGAACATCCCAGACAGATTTCACCCCTGTGGAATTCTTCCTTGTTATTAGTTGAAAAACAAAGGATTCCTTGTAGCCTTTCAGTGCGCTGACACTCGCATAGTTTCCCCCAGGCCTCTCATAAACAGCAGCGTCTAAATGAAATATCTGATTTCACTGCTTCCACATCCTCTGTGGGTACAGCGTTCATGATGCTCATATCACTTCTCCAAGATGGCCGCCTCGGGCGGTCGGTTCAGTCAAAACCAAGTTGTAACTAAGTTATTTTAGTTTTACACAGCTGCCTTCATTCACATTTTTCACCATTTATTATGCATGGCGAAAGTGCCTCACTGCACAGATCCAGGTACTCATGGTGATGTATGAAAGACTCCAACCTGTTTCCTAAGGTTCATTCTTTTCTCTCACTTCCCCTCTATCTCTTCTCAGTTGAGTGCCTCTAAGATGACATGGTGGTGGTGGTGGTGAATAATTTGTGTTGGGTCTATGTGAGTAAAACCTGGAAGGGTCCATTAGGTTTGGAGCTTTTGGTAAGTTTTTGAAGAAAGGAAAGGTGGGGTGGGGGGTAAAATGTTGGGGGGGGCATTTAGATTACTTGTACAAAATAGCTTTTACTATGAAAAACGCACATTTTATTCAGTTTGCTGATTAATTCATAGCTTGCATTTTATATTTTATCATGTATTATACATTCTCATTGTGCAAAATCTGATGTTCTAACGAGTGGACTGGTCCTAACAACCCTGTACAGTCAGGTGGAAGCTTTTGCGATGTTGAGTAACTTAACCTTGGTTATAGAGAAAGTAAGTCACTAAACTGGGCTTTAGGGCACAGGTGGGATAGGAACTTAGACATTCAGCCTTCTTCAATGTGTTGCTCACCTCTAACACTGG
Source organism: Cervus elaphus (assembly GCF_910594005.1). Taxonomy (NCBI): domain Eukaryota; kingdom Metazoa; phylum Chordata; class Mammalia; order Artiodactyla; family Cervidae; genus Cervus; species Cervus elaphus. The sequence continues at coordinate 48,830,685 of NC_057835.1, forward strand.
ACTCCAGGGCCTGACTCAGGGTGTTTGGACAGTTGTATTCTGAAGAAACATTGTGATGCATTCATTGTGAGCTTGGGTTCTGGAATTGAACACACAGGGGTTCAGTCTCATTCTTTCCCTTACTCTCTGACCTCTAAGGTTCTCACCTGTGAAATAGAGATAAAGCATCATTGTCACAAGGGTGGTTGGAAGGTTAAGAAAGATCGTGGGAAGTGTTTATGTAGCATCTATATCCATAGGTGATGATGATGACAGTGGTGGAGACATGAGGATGGTGTAGGTAACTGACTTGGTTACTTTACCCTCTCCGTGTGTAGAGGCTTTCCTGGTGGCTTAGACAGTAAAGACTCCGCCTGTAGTGCAGGAGACCCGGTTTTCATCCCTGGGTCGAGAAGATCCCCTGGAGTAGGATATGGCAACCCACTCCATTATTCTTGCCTGGGAAATCCTATGGGCAGACGAATCTGGCAGGCTATAGTCCGTGGGGTTGCAAAGAGTTGGACAGGACTGAGTGACTAAGCAGGCACTCTCCCTATGTAGGGCCCCCTCCCTAATAAGCCCCCTTCTCTGTGGCTATAGCTTGAGGGCACATCTGGTGAGGAATGCTAAGCTAGCAAAATCACAAAGGATGAGACATCTTTATTTGTGGGGAGCTTAAAGCAGAGCAGAGTGATAGATGCTCAGGGCACAAGGCAGTGAAGGGTGGTGGTGAGACTAGGAAAGGAGGCGGGCGCCTGGGCAGGGCAGGCTTGTGTACCACGAGAGTTCTGTGTTTCCTCCAGAAAAGTGGCCTGTCCCTTGATGGCTTTCCCCAGTGAGAGCACCTTTCCTGGGCACAAGCATGTCCGCAGTCATTCTCATGCCCACACTCCAGGCACAACCTGTGTTCTAGGTGCAAAGAGATGCTAGTTGAAGGAGGTGTCAAACATTAGAGGTCCTTAGGGTTCCTCTGGGGCCCTCTGGCTGATGGTCCCCTACCTTAGAACTAGTACTTTGATAAAAGGCAGTAGTGGGGGAACCAGGGAGTCTAGGTAAACTCACCCTGTTTCTGGTTCTCAGTGGCTTCAGAGAAGAGACTTCCACATGGACTAAAATGAGGATATTTAATTGAAAAGCCAGGGGTAGTGAGTGCAAGACCCATGGAGGGAGATGAATGGTGTATTTAGGGGGAAAAAAAAAACACACCAAAAACGGAAAAACAGCTCTTTGTGTCTATTTTTAACTGAATAAACTCCAATAAATTACTGACTTTTGACTGAACAAATTAAAAAAGTGTTCAGTTCTACTTGCAGGAACTAAAACTAGAGCCTGTGGGTACATCGTTAAATGCTCATGAATATTCGCTATGAACTCCAATGAAGATTACTGTGTTGCTCTAATATTTTTAGTTTCAGTCAGTTCAGTTCATTCACTCATTCGTACCCAACTCTTTGCGACCCCGTGGACTGCAGCACGCCAGGCTTCCCTGTCCATCACCAACTCCCGGAGCTTGCTCAAATTCATGTTCCTCGAGTCATTGATGCCATTCAACCATCTCATCCTCTGTCGTCCTCTTCTCCATTGATACCATCCAATCATCTAATCCTCTGTCATCCCCTTCTCCTGCCTTCAATCTTTCCCAGCATCAGGGTCTTTTCCAATGAGTTAGTTCTTCGAATCAGGTGGCCAAAGTGTTGGAGTTTCAGCCTCAGTATCAGTCCTTTCAATGAATATTCAGGACTGATTTCTTCAGGAATTTTAGTTTAGTTTATTTTTATTGTGTGTGTTTTTTTTAATTTGAAAAGTAGGTAAGCAGTCTAAAAATTATATTAGAATTAGTGATTTAAGTAGAAGGAAATATGAGTGGTTAGTCTATATGTGATTCACAAACTATTTTGATGACCAAGTTTTGTTTTGGTTTATGAGTAGATTTGGTGTCAGTGTTTCTCAATTATCCAATAGTAGGGTAGGCTGGGCAGTGGTTTGTGTTTAATTCAAGTACTCAGTTGGTAAAGAATCTGCCTGCAATGCAGGAGGAGACCCCTGTTTGATCCCTGGGTTGGGAAGATCCCCTGGAGAAGGGATAGGTCACCCACTCCAGTATTCTTGGGCTTCCCTGGTGGCTCAACCAGTAAAGAATCCACCTGCAATTCGGGCGACCTGGATTCGATCCCTGGGTTGGGAAGATCCCCTGGAGAAAGGAACGGCTACCCACTCCAGTACTATGGCCTAGAGAATTCCACGGACTGTATAGTCCATGGGGTCACAAAGAGTCAGACACGACTGAGTGACTTCCGCAAGTGAGAAACACACCCTCCAAAGCAGGCTTGGTTCTTTTGGGAAGTCAAGTTTTTTGTAGGAGGTTTAGGGTCGTTTAGAACTGTGATGACATCTCTCTGGATGTCCTGTCCTGAACCCTGTCACACATCCCAGTACTGCTGCTCGCTTTCCTCCACTCCTTCTTCTGTGTACTTGCAAAGCTGGATGTTTTCCTATGAGATGGGGTATTGCTTACAAAGAACTTTTCACTTGGGAGAAGATTTGGGGGACTTCCCCTCTGCTTTAACTTAGTCCCCAATTCAATAAGTCTCTAAACCTTTGAAAATAAAATGCATCTGTTAAGAAGACTTGTTACCAGAAACTCTTGGCGGTAGAGGTTGGTTTCGTTAAAGGAATTAGAAGCTGCTCCCTTCTCCCTTCTTGAAAATAACCACTGAGTTCCACATTTACTAGTCCTCTTATTTTTAGAATGAGCTGGCTGTTAAGATAAGATCGTTTCAGTATCTACAGGCACTATTCTAAGAAAGCCTATTTCAACAGAAACATAGTTAAGTATCTTGAACTGCACAGATATGCTTTCAACGTTGAGCTGGAAATGAGTATTTTTATCTTCTTCAAAGAATGAACGAAGGAAAAGGAAAAGAATGAACTTTTTAAACTCCCTCTACCCCATAACCTCATAAAAAATTTAAAAAATAGTACAAATACTCTCAAATTTCTTGAAATTCAGTACTGCGCCATTAAAATGTCTCTTGAGAATATAAGCAAGACAGGGTTTTGCTGTCTTAAAGATTTACCTGAGGGGACTTTGAGGAAAATGCATTTCTATAACACCCCCACGCCTCAACCCTAAACACAGATGCACACACCTGTCTTGGTCAAATCCCCGGTCCTTTTCAGGTAAGACTGGAACTGCGCAGGCAAGAGTTGGACCATAAAGAAGGCTGAGCGCTAAAGAATTGATGCTTTTGAACTGTGGCGCTGGAGAAGACTCTTGAGAGTCCCTTTAACAGCAAGGAGATCAAGCCAGTCAATCCTAAAGGAAATCAACCCTGAATGTGAAATGGAAGGATTGATGCTAAAGCTGAAGTTCCAATGCTTTGGCCACTTCATGCGAGAAACTGACTCATGAGAAAAGACCCTGATGCTGGGAAAGATCGAGGGCAGGAAGAGAAGGGAGTGAGAGAGGATGCATTGGTTGGATGGCATCGCCGACTCAATGAGTTTGAGCAAGCTCCGGGAGATGGTGAAGGACAAGGAAGCCTTGTGTGCTGCAATTCAGTGGGATCGCAGAGTCGGACACACCTTAGCAACTGAACAACAGGGTGCAATTTTGTAGTAAGATGGAGTCCTGATTAAAACATTGTATGGGGTGTATTCAGTACGATTCTGGATTATTCATTCCACAACTTCGGTAGTAGTCCATACCAGAGTCACCAATTGGTAGAAGTATGCTGGATCTCTGATCTTCTAGGGGCGGAAACATGGGCCAAGTGAGTGCAAGTGACTTCTGCAGGGCAAGACCAAGCTTGTGCCGGGGTTCCTCATTTCCTATTTCAAGGTTCAAGGTCTGGCTCCCATTTAATGATCCCCCAGCGAAGGACCTGCAGCTGAGGAATCACAGCCTTTCTGTTCTGGGCAGAGGGCAGCACAAACTCATTGACACTGAAGGAATTACTGGCTATTTATCAGAACCCCTGGCATCAATTTAATTTAGTGGCACTATGTTGCTGGTTGAAGGGTTTACAACTTTTCACAAGTAATGGATTTAACCAATTCCTCTGCTTTTATCCTGGTGTCTTAGCAGTCTTCAGAAAACATCAGCAGTAATGAGGTGATGCAGACTACTCTTAAGGCACGCACGCCTGGCATCTTCTGCTCGTCTCTTTGCTGCACTCTGAGCTTTTAAGACTCTTCACCTTGGTCGGAGTATAACTCTTTGACTGTTAACATAGTGTTGTCGTCGAGACACAAAGCAAGGAGAACCACTTTTCCAGAACTTGTCAGGTGGTTCAAGTTACAAAGCAAATTATGATTGTGTTGTTAGAGCCCAGGAAAAGTGCAGCAGTGTGTTTCAAACTTGCCACTTCCTCTGCATGGGTGTAAATTGCCCTTGTCATAGGTGTGAATTTGGTGACCAGTTTCCAGTTCTCAGCCACTGGTGCCCACTGGGAAGGCACCACTGTGAGTCCACTCTTCAGTGTATTTCTACCCTGATCCTCCCCTTTCTCTCTTCTCTTCTGCTGTACATATGTATATTGATGCCCACTGTTAGGGAAACCTAGCTTGGAATGCCATTGCCTCCCACTTTAGAATCTTAAGGTGAGAAAGCAAAGGTAGCTGTTTCCTCTGTTTTAAAATACTTCCTTGCAGTCCTTCCTTCCTGCTTATGGGATTGTAGTTGGGGTCTTTCAGCAGTAGTAAGGAAATACTATTTTTACTCTCTGTTTTGCTATTTTAAAAAATCCATGCTTGTCATTTTGGGACCTTTTTCTGTAGCATCTTTATTTATTAATAACCACACTTAAAAGAGATGCAGGGAGTTCAGATGATCTGTAAACAGCAGCTATTTTAACATTACTATGATGTACTTTTGAATTCGTTGCTTTTGTGGCTGTTATTTTAGGATTCCGTCTTCTCTGAGTACTGTTGATTATATATAGTAAGCGGACTGGCCGTGTCCGGGGTACCCTCCGGTTGGGTTGTGGTTCTAGGGGAGGCTGGTTTGGGTAGTGATATGCTATTGGCAGCACATTTCTTTCCATGATTCCCAGATGCAGGGAGTTGGCAGAATGGTGATGGAGTCTTGAATTATTAATATAACCTCGATGAGCTCTGTGGTGGGGTTTAAAGTAAGGCTTCAAATTCAGGCTTGGGTTTGACCTGCTGGTCTATTCTTGTCTGTATTGTTAGGCAAGGATGGCTGTTACCCTCCCTAACAAGGACTACAGTGATGGGGCTTTTGACTTGGTTCATTCCTGACTCAGACACCTGGATAGGATTGTAGGTACTTTACGCCTTTCCACGTTGCTGTCTCTGCATACCTGTGTTGGTCACAAGTTGACTCTCACTACATCAGGACAAGGCAACTTCTAGAAGTTTCCTCCTTGGGTTGTCTCTCAGGAGCATGAATATTCCTGGAGCCCCTTAATGGACTCTGTCTCAGCTTCCCACACTGAAGGGAGGGGCAGAGACGAAACACCATGACTGGCTAACCCAGCTGGGAGCTGAACTCTGAGGGGAATCAGAGCTGGCGTGGGGCTAGTCTTCCTCTGAAGCAAATGGCCTGGGGAAGAGAGTAGACACACAGTGAGGAGTCTGCTAGAAAGGGGGACGGAGACCAAAAATGGAGGTTGGGGGACAGGGAAGAAGCTGGCCTCAGCCTCAGTTTCCTCTGTTGTGAAATGAGGACAACAGTAGTACTTAATGGAATTATTGTGAGAATTCAGGGCTTCCCCCATGGCTCAGCAGGTGAGGAGTCCACCTGCAATGCAGGAGACACAGGAGACGCAGGTTCAATCCCTGGGTTCATGTCCACCTCCTCTGCAGGAGGGCATGGCAACCCACTCTAGTGTTCTTGCCAGAAAAATTCCATGGACAGAGGAGCCTGGGGATGGAGGGGGGCTACAGTCCAAGGGGTCTCAGAGAGGCCAACGTGACTGAGCAACTAAACACAGTGTTGTGAGAATCACAGGAGTTAATTCTCTAAAGCAACAGTCCCCAGTGTTTTTGGCATCAGGGACAGGTTTCGTAGAAGACAGTTTTTCCATGGACTGGTGCAGGGTGGTGGTGAGTGATGGTTTCAGGATGATTCAAGCACATATATTTATTGTGCGCTTTATTTCTAATCTAATGCCTCTGCTGACCTGACAGGTGATACCAGTCCACAACTTTGAGGCCAGGGACCCTTGCTCTAAAGCAGCTAAGAGAGATCCACTCACATAATGAATATTCAATATGCGGTAGCTGTGATTATTACAGTAATGCAAGCATTACAGTCCATTGGTGGTGTAACACGTGTTAAATTTAAAACCGATGATAAAAAAGTGGAGGGAATGACCCAGTATATGGCTGCATAACGAACTACAGTCTGAACTGGAAGCAGAGGCATCCTTTGTCTGCTTTGTTTGGGTCTGGTCACTTGTCACATTGAACCTGAACATTTGGGGCTTTCAGGATCCACTGTTAGCCGAAGTATGGGCCACCGGATAAATTCCATCTGGGAGGAGCTAGAGAGAGCCGGCCCCTGAGAATGCAGGTCATTGATTAGGCTGTAAGCTTTTTTGGGATTTGCAGCACTGGAAAACACCTTTCACAGAATAATGGGAGCAGAATGATCATTTCTCCCCGTAATCTGGGAGGGTCTCGGGGCCTCGGGGTCTCGGGCCCCGTTTTGCTAGCTACGTAGTTTTATGAGGATGGATGAAAGCAGTGATACATGTATTTGTATTGCTGGATGAAGTGGCAGCTGTGGGGCCAGCTCGGTTAGAACTCAGAATAAGATCATAGTCTCACAGATCCTCAGAGGTCCTGGGAAACGGGAGGGAATTGGTATTTGGGACACAATGGGGAAAGTGAGTGACAAGGAGAGAGGCAGATTAATTAAAATACACACATCCTTGCCAGAATTAAAAGCGATTACATCTCTGGTGTTCTAACTGCATTATTCAGTCATTTACTAAATATGGCTTGTAATACATCAGCCGATGGATAACCTTTATGTTACTGTAAAATTGATGAACCTCTTTGGTACACACAAATCCATCTTCGGTGCCTTACCTCATTTCAGCCAATGCAGAATTGAAAGGAGGGGTAAAGATTCTAAGGTTTTATTCTAGAGTGTCTTCTCGCCCACATATTTTTGAGTGTTGATTTTGCTTTCTGGATAAATTATAAATTCCTTTAAGGAACTCTGTCAAGCTCATCCTCTATTCCTGCTCTTTAGCAGAGTATCTGGAATGAAGTATTTATTCTGTAAATGTTTGCTGAGTAGGTGTTGAAGGTGTGAACCAACTACATTGTAAAGGTAATATGACACTAATTTTGTATTCAAATAATATTTTGGTATCTCATGCTTTATAATATATATAACTAATGCGAATGCTACTTCATGAAGATGTGTGATAATGGACATTTTTTTCTTAAATATTATTTAAGATTGACTGATGGGGGATATTTGTTCTAGGATGGTCACAAAATATGCTTCATCAGAAGCCATTAGGAATCCCATTTTTATGTGTGCTTGGTCGCTCAGTTGTGTCTGAGTCTTTGTGACCCATAGGCTGTATGTAGCCTACCAGGCTCCTCTGTCCATGGGGATTCTCCAGGCAAGAATACTGGAGTGGGTTGCCATGCCCTTCTCCAGGGGATCTTCCCAATGGAGGGATCGAACCCAGGTCTCCCACATTGCAGGCGGATTCTTTACTGTCTAAGCCACCACGGAAAGGTGCCCCCCCCATTTTTATGAGTTCTAATAATTAAACTAATAATTTCTGATGTTGATTCAGTTTACTTTTATCTTAGATGAGATCCAAACCATCTAGATCAGGGGTCAGCAAGCTTTTTTCTTTAAGAAGCTGTGTAGCAAATATTCTTGGTCTTGTGGTCCATATGGTTTCCGTCATAACTATTCAGTTCTGCCCTTGTAGCAGGAAAGTATCCACAAATAATACTCAGAAGAAGAAGCGTGGCTATGTTCCCCCAAATTATTTATGAACACTCAAATTTGAATTTCATATATTCTTCTTTGATTCCCACCCCCCCAACCATTAAAACACGTGAAAATTGTTCTTAGCTTGCAGGCCGTCCCAAAACAGGCCCTGGATTGTAATTGGGAGATCTCTTGTGTAGACCCAAGTCATCTCAGTGCGCTGTCGCAGAGGAAGTGGTCTCCATAAACAGCATCAATTGGAGAAATCAGGAGTAGGCAGAATGGCTTGTGTGCAGCCGTTTGCACATACGTCTCTCACAGTCATAATTCCACCGAGTTTTGCTACGTCTTTTTTCCATGGGCAGTAGGTGTCCCTTATGAGGGCCGAGTCCTGGCCCATTCTTCTCCATATTCCAAGGGTCTAGTGCCTGTGAATGAATGAACGAAAGAATAAAAGCATCAATCCAATGTACATGTCACAGTAGGTGCTAGGTTACTGAATAACAAAGGATGAAATTTCCTTTGAGAAAAACACAAAAACCAGAGGTCCACAGCATTGCTATCAGTTTGCCTACAGACACTGAACATTATAATTGGGCTTTGTATAACACATGCAAGGAACTAGCATGGGAGGGCTGTGTAAGGAGTGTGTTAGTTGCTGTTGTGTCTGACTCTCTTATGAGCCCATGGACTGTAGCCTGCTAGGCTCCTCTGTCCATGGAATTCTCCAGGCAAGAATAGTGGAGTGGGTTGCCATGCTCTCCTCCAGGGGATTTTCCCTACCCAGGGATCAAACCCAGGTCTCCTGCATTGTAGGCAGATACTTTATTTACCATCTGAGCCACTGGGGAAGTCCTGTGTAAGGAGGGAAACTTGCAAATCATTCAGAAAGATTTCCATTCCTGTGGACTCCGGGTTGCCGAGGCATTTCGGTTCTTCCCTTAAAATGATCAGTCAACAATGATACTCTAAAATGTTACCTTTTCTTTGGCTTTATGTCTTTACAGAGAAACTGCTTAACCCTCAGGAAAGGTTTCCATAAGGAAATGATTTCAAATAAGATTAGCTTTTTTAAAAAAAAAAAAAAACCTAGGAACCATCTTCTTATGTATATTGATAGCATTATTTCTGATGTTGTTTTAATTGTTGTTATTTGTTGTTGTTGTTTAATTTGTTGTTGTTATTCAGTCGCTCAGCCATGTCTGACTCTTTGCAAACCCATGGACTGCAGCATACCAGGTTTCCCTATCCTTCACCATCTCCCGGAGCTTGCTCAAACTCACGTCCATTGAGTCAGTGATGCCATCCAACCATCTCCTCCTCTGTTGTCCCCTTCTCCTCCTGCCTTCAATCTTTCCCAGCATCAGGGTCTTTTCCAATGAGTCGTCTCCCCAAAAATACAGCTGTCCTCTTAGTTTAAAAGTAAAGAAACCCATGTTTTTTTTGTTTCTCCATGGATACAATAATGTTGTTGTTGTTGTTGTTCACTCAGTTGTGTCCGACTGTTTGTGACCCCGTGGACTGCAGCACACCGGGCTTCCCTGTCCATCACCATCTCCCGGAGCTTGCTCAAACTCATGTCCATTGACTTAGTGATGCCATCCAGCCATCTCATTCTCTGCTGTCCCCTTCTCCTCATGCCCTCAATCTTTCTCTGCATCAGAATCTTTTCCAATGAATTGACTATTAGCCAGTAAAATCCTCCTATTAAACATATGGGAAAAGGCTGTGCTTAGTCTGATTATGCTCTGGGGTGGTTTCTGCTAAAACAGTCAAGGTGAATTTGTGTATTATCTTTGAGCACAATTCATAGGCCATCCATTTAATGTTCCGGTATACTGATTTTTTTTTTTTTTTTACCTTTTTGTGGTCTGTCTTTTGATTCCATTTCTTACTCCTGTGTGCTCATGCCTGGTTCTATCAGGTTAAGCTGATGTAAGCTTCAAAGGGACAATTCAGACTTGACCATGCTATGGGCACCAGGTAGTTTTGCTCCTATTGTGACCACTTTCGTTTAGCTGTTGTGATAGTTTGACAAAGTGAAGGCTTATTGTGACAGGAGCTTAAATAAACAGGAATTGGACTCATACCCCCATTTCCAGGAAAAAATGGGAACAGCAGGTATTATCTGATGTAATTAAAGTGTATTGAACCCTGAACAGAGTCCTCGTTGTAAATCCCCATTTGACCCTTACAGCCAGCAAGTTTAGAACCAGGGATGTGAATGACCTGCTGGTTGGAAGCTCTGTGGCCTCTCTAAGGGCATGTAGAGTGCATGGTGAGCCTGTTACAGTTTTTCTTGGTAGTTTTTAGAAAAATACTTAGATAGCATCCTGTCTCCCCTCTCTGAACCCCAGTTACCTTGTCTACAAAGTGGATATAATTTTATCTCCCGTTGGGATTGATGTTGGTTGGGCTTAACGGAAGCATTTTAAGTAAAGTGCTTAGCAGTTTCTCAGATTAGCAGACCCTCGAGTAAGTGTTATACCTTTTCTTTTCTTTTTCTAAACATCCCCCCAAAATCTTAATTAGTAAAAGAATTCTTTCTTACTTGTTTGAAATTTTTACCATATAACCTCATTTGTTTTATATTATTGGGGACTTTCTGTGATATTATAACTTATGTATGAAATAGCTGAACTCAAATCTCAAGCTGTTTATTTTGTAATCTTCCACAGATAATTCATAAGCAAGCCTCAGAGAGTAGCTTCCAGATGCTCAGATTTTTCTACCTTGATATTTGTGTCAGTCATATATATATGTGTGTGTGTATAAGATACGTATGTATCAATTATTGATATATATGTGTATGTATATATTGGGTTGGCCAAAAAAGGTCATTCGTGTTTTCCCATAAACTGCTATGTAAAAACCCAAATGAACTTTTTGGCCAACCCAATATATGTATGTGTGAGTGTGTATATAAAATAAATACATATAATTTTGAAAGCAGGTACTGACATTAGGTTTACCTGCAGAATTATAAATATATCAGCTGTCTCTTTGGGTCACTGATTTTTCTAATGCTTTCAAATATTTCTAGAACTATAAGTGTGTAGATTTATGATGGATCCTTTGACTTCAAACAGGTGTTTGTTGTTCAACCTAAATATTATTCAGCCAGGTCCACTGCCTTCTCTTTTACCCAGATTAATTTTCTCTTTCTTCTGAGGATGGTCTTATATATAAACTGCTGACATATTGAAGATAATATGAATTGGGAAATTGATTGGGAATTTGCAGAATCACCTGGTTCTGGGTGAGAGTGAGAATTTGGGATCTTTATCTCCCAAAGATACATAAACCTATCTCTTAAACACTCAACAAAGAATATTAGCATTGTTAGACACCATTTAAAATTCGGGCGTATCCGCCCTTCCAGTTCCAAGTTGGAGTAGAGTTGTCTTCCACTGGGGAATAATTTGTCTCTATTAATTGAGAACAAATATGCATGGGTGTTTTAATTACACAGTAAATTAAGAGAGTTTAAGATGCAGAATATGTGGGAGCCAAGAATTCAAAACTAGCAGCTCAAAAACCAAAGTAGATTAAACAGGGAAAACATCTCAGCATACGAGTGCAAGCAGGTCCCAAGATAAAGAAGGGAGAAAAACAAGATCAAGACCAATTATTTGGGTTTTACTAAAACTCCTTTCAAGCGGAATGATTCTGACTTATGGTTATAAGTTGCTGCTGGCTGGACAGGGCAGATGGAAGAAAACATATTCTTCATAGGGTTCCTTCAAAATGTCTGGCTTTGAGTGGCCCTTCTATGCATTCAGTGAAGAATAACTATTGAAGATTTCTTACATGAATTTGAGTGTTAGAGAAGTATTCAGTCTATGTCCAAGGAACCCTGAGAGTATATGCAAAATCATATGATTATGAGCTTCTGTGAGGAAAGAGTCTAGAACTTTCCATAGCTTCTCAGTGGAGACCTTGATCCTAAAATGTCTGAGGAATCAGAGCTGCTGCTTGAGCGATGTGGACTTTTGTTCACTTTGTTCTCTGTCATTTGACCAGAGTTGCCTTCTCATAAACTCTTAACAGCTTCTAATTTTGTTGTTGTTGATCATTCGCCAACTTGTGTCCAACTCTTTGTGACCCTGTGGACTGCAGCATGCCTGGCTCCTCTGTCCTCCACCATCACCCAGAATTTGCTCGAATTTGTGTCCATTGAGTCAGTGATGCTACCTAACCATCTCATCCTCTGCCGTTCTGTTCTCCTTTTGCCTTCAATCTTTACCAGTATCTGATTTTTAGGCGAGGAGAATCAGAATTTTTTTTCCCCCTACCCTCCAGAGCGCTTTCAACCAAATTTGGTATTTCCCAGCAAGACCAGCCCATTTGTCACTAGTTCAGAGCCTCTTTCTTTTTCTCCTGCAATATATACATGTTTAGATACCGCTGTCTATTCTTTTTTAATTAAAAAAGAAAATTGCCTGACCATCTGAATGTTTGTTCTGAACCACCTTAAATTTTTTCCGAAAGCAGGTTGGATGTGATAAAACACACGCCTCCTGGAGATCTCGAGTGCTGGTTGATTGATTACAGGGCGAGGGAGGCAGAGGATGTAGGTAATTCCTCAACCATTATGAGGGACAGAAAACAGCCTCCAATGGTATGTTCTACTGATGGAGACTGGGAAAAGCCCTCTTCAAACAAGAGGACAGGGAGGGAGGAATAGGGACTTCAGTTGACCTCTGAAGTAGAACTGAGATAATTTCTGCCTTCCTAGCACAACTGAGGCTAATTACTCGGTAATTACTTGTTTTTATGCTTCCAATAGGGGCTGTGTACTTGCTGGTTTATCTTGTTTCCCCCAATGGACTTTGAGCTCCTTAAAAATGAGGGCACTCACTCTTTTTCTGTTGAGCATAATGTTTCTTTGGGCAGTACTTCTCACATAGCTGGCAAAATGTGACTGAAGTTAATGATCAAGACACTAATTATTTGGGAACCTAACACTGCTTCATGGAGGATCTTGAAAATACCATGAGGAGTTTTGTGGTAAAGGTGTCATCACGTTCCAGAAAGTTTCAGAACTTAGTGATGATTTGTGCTTTCCCAAGACAAGCAAATATGCCAGCACTCGAGAGAAATGCTCCCTTCTAAACAGAGGGGATCAAGTTTAATTCATAGTAGCTGATTTCTGAAAGTTATAAGACATGGTTGTGTATTTTTTCCTCTAAACATTATCTCACAAGAAATCGAAAGAAAGAAAAAGGATGACTCTGGGAAAATGTCAAGGATAATTTATTGTTTAAATCCTGAACTATCTATGAGATCTTTAGGCCACTGAACACAGAATATTTTACCCTTCCGTCACTGGCATGGAAGTGTATTTACCTATTAAGGGTGGCTTATTTCCTAGTTTATGTGTGTTGTGTGTGTATAATCACGTCCGCCTTTTCCTCGCCCTCGCATCCTAAGTGGAATTAATCACTTATTATGGTCCCTTTAAACAAGACAGGGCAGATCTCTACTTAAAGCTTAGGAGGTTCCTTTATAACAGTGCTTGGCTCAGGCATCTCATGTGTGTACTTCTTAAAATTACATCCCATAATGTCCTGAAATTGGCTTCAGAGGCACACATGGTGTCCTCTCTGAGAAGCTCGTGAAGCAATGTAGAAGGAAGAAGGAAGCATTGTCAAGGAGGGGCCAGAAGTCAATGCTTTTTCATTCCCCAATATACATTTCACTTTCCCCAAAGAGGAGGGTGGAAACTCCCTCAGGACTGTGCCAGGTGGCCTAAGGGCCAATGGCAAAGTCCACATGGGAACATGAGATGTTAATAATTAAAAAGCCCTAGGTCTCCCCCCTCCCCTGGATCAATGCCTGATGCTGAGACAAGTTGCAGGCCTGCTCCCGGTCCTCCTGCCAGGGCTCGGCTCTTTTTGTTGACGAAGCTTTTTGTCTGCTTCCCTTATGATCCCAAGTTACATGCTGGCTCCTGTGGGTTGTTCGGGCCCCTGGTTGTGTCTCTGCAGGCCCTGGCCTGTCTGTACCTTCCTCCCGTGTGACCGACCAGCTTCAGATACAGGCCCCAGAGGGTGCTGAGCTCCACGAAGCACTTAGGTATGGCATTCCACTGTTCTAGAGTGTTGCATTGCATTTTATTGGTTCTTGCTCAGAACTCTGTCAAGTGAAAAAAAAAAAAAATCATTACTTAGGCTTTAATGCCAAGGGGAAAGAAACAGAGTCAAGTCAAATGTGCCTTGCAAACAAATCCAAATGAAACTGGACTCCCTCTAAACCCCAACCACACTTTTTAATATTCCATTACAGTTTCCACAGACATGATATGGGAATCTTAAACATCAGCAGACACTTGCCAAATATTCTGTGACACTAGACTCCTATGAGAAAGTCCATCTCAAAGAGGAAGATGGGATCCCCCAATTAAACTTGGCCTCCTCTGTCCAAATGGCCTCCAAAGGGAAGCCGTGGAGTCCAGCTTGGGAAAGTTGCCAGGGTCTCTTGGGGCTAACGTGGAACTCACAGAGGGAGGGTGATGATTTGATTGAGGAAGGGTGACATGTTACAGATATTGGACCGCTGGCATCCATTTCTCATTTTGCAAACCTGCTAACCATATGATCTTCGTTACTTGGCCTCTCCAAGCCTCGGTTTCCAGTTTCCTCATCAATAAAGTGCTGATGCAAACAGGCTTGTCTATTTTAGAGCTCCACCCATAGGCCGTATCATATCATATCTCGTTGTGATCCCAAGAATGGCCGTATCATTGCTATTTTTGTTGTTGCCATTATTAAAAAATCAATAATAATTGTTGTACTTTGAATTTGGGGAAGTAGGTTTAAAAATTGAAACCATATCAGTAATAAAAATTGCCTATTCTTTTAACGGAGCTTCTCCTGCTGTCTCAGACAGTAAAGAGTCTGTTTTTTAAATATGTGTGTTCTTCCTTGGAAAGCATTCCAACCATGATCTGAATTTTTCCAGCTTAACAGTCATGGAGAAGTTCTGTCTTAAAACCTATCATGTGTGTCATTTCTAAGTAGAGTGTTAGGTGCCCAGTAGCTGTAGTGAGGCCAAGCTGTCATCTGTTTCACTTCTTCACCTTCATCAAGTGGGAAAAGAAGTCAATAGCTCTGAAGAGTAGAAAAGAAGTAACTCAGTGCCAGGACCACATACGGCCTCAGGGGCCTTCCACTCCCTGTACCCACTTCATTTCCTAAAGGTAGAGTAGTGAAGTAAAGTGAAAGTTGCTCAGTCATGTCTGATTCTTTGCGACCCCATGGGACTACAGTCCATGGAATTCTCCAGGCCAGAATACTGGAGTGGGTGGCCGTCCCCTTCTCCAGGGTATCTTCCCAACCCAGGGATTGAACCCAGGTCTCTCACATTGCAGGTGGATTCTTTACCAGCTGAACCACAAGGGAAGCCCAAGAATACTGGAGTAGATAGTGTATCCCTTCTCCAGGGGATCTTCCTGACCCAGGAATCGAACCAGGGTCTCCTGCATTGCAGGCGGATTCTTTACCAACTGAGCTATCAGGGAAGGGAGAGTAGGGTGGAGATCAACTAATAAAGGGCTTCCCAGGTGGTGCTAGTGGTAAAGAATCTGCCTGCCAGTGCAAGAGACTCAAGAGACGTGGGTTCGATCCTGAGGTCAGGAAGATTCCCTGGAGTAGAAACTGGCAACCCACTACAGTATCCTTGCCTGGAGAATTCCATGGACAGAGAAGCCTGTTGGGCTTACAGTCCATGGGTTCGCAGAGAGGCGGATGTGACTGAGCTATTGAGCGCAACTAAGAAAAACCACACACCCCTATCTCCCTTGTATCTATTTAGTTCAGTTCAGTCGCTCAGTCATGTCCAACTCTGCGACACCATGGACTGCAGCATGCCAGGCTTCCCTGTCCATCACCAACTCTTGGAGCTTGTTCAGACTCATGTCAATTGAGTTGGTGATGCCATCCAACCATCTTGTCCTCTGTCATACCATTCTCCTGCCTTCAGTATCTCCCAGCATCAGGGTCTTTTCCAATGAGTCAGTTCTTCGCATCAGGTGGCCAAAGTATTGGAGCTTCAGCTTCAGCATCAGTCCTCCAATGAATATTCAAGACTGATTTCCTTTAGGATGGACTGGTTGGATCTCCTTGCAGTCCAAGGGACTCTCAAGAGTCTTCTCCAACACCACAGTTCAAAAGCATCAATTCTTCAGCACTCAGCTTTCTTTATAGTTCAACTCTCACTTCCATACATGACTACTGGAAAAACCATAGCCTTGACTAGACGGACCTTTGTTGGCAAAGTGATGTCTCTGCTTTTTAATATGCTGTCTAGGTTGATCATAGCTTTTCTTCCAAGGAGCAAGAGTCTTTTAATTTTATGGCTGCAGTCACCATCTGCAGTGATTTTGGAGCCTTGTATCTTGTATCTCTTATTTATCCCTGTGTCTAGTATCTATCCCTCTGGAGCCTTGGATCTATTACATCTCCTTATACCGAAACTGAGAGAGTGTCTCAGAAATATGATTGGAACTAAGCTGTCATTATATGGGACAGTCAGTATAATGGGAAACAGACAGTGGATGTGAGGCCGTGGAGCTTGGTGAGGTTTGCTATCTAGACCTGCTGGAGTTGCAGCATGGCTTACCCTGCAGCCAGAGCAGCAATGACATTAGGAATATGAGGCCTGAAGAACCAGCTGGCTGTTCAAGGAGGTGGGGGTATCACACCCTAGGTACCCAGCTTCTGGCCTATTTCACTTGGCAAATTAGAAACAAAATAGGTTATCACACTGGTGGTAAATATCAACGGTAAAAACAGAAAGCACTTACCATCATCTTACCTCTCAGATATTCCTGTTGATTGTGACCTGTGTGTCCATATGCGGATACACACTCTGTACCTGGGCTCATGTACTTTCCTTTTTGTTTTTAATTTTCTCTTTTTAAAAAATTTATTTTGAACTTGGGGGGTCCTTGCTTTACAATGTTGTGTTGGTTTCTACTGTACAACATCGTGAATCAGCTATAAGTTACATATATTCCCTCTCCCGAGCCCGCCCCCATCCGCCCCCCCCCCCCCCCCCCCCCCCGTAGGTCATCACAGAGCCCCAAGCTGAGCTCCCTGGGCTGCATAGCAGCTTCCCACTAGTCCTTATTTTACGCACGGTATTGTATGTATGTCAACACTACTCTTTCAATTTGTCCCACCCTTTCTTTTTCCTGCTGAGCCCACAAGTCTTTTCTCTCTGTCTGCATCTCTATTCCTGCCCTGTACATAGGTTCATCATTGTGTACTTTCTTTTGCAAGAATATCATCTCTGCTTTCTCTTTTTTACCCGATAGTCTCCCATAGACAGTTTTCCATTCTATTAAATATACCTCTGTAAACTTTCTTTCTCTGTGACTGTTTAGTATTCCTTGGCATAGGTGGACTATAATTTATTGATATAATCATATATGATTTTATCATGATTCTTATGATTATAAGAAACACAGCCATTTCTTTGTGCACCTCCTTGGCTCTTTCTCCACAAAAGACCTCCCATTCCACTTTCTTTCCAGCAGTTTATAAATTTCTACTTACTCCCACTCGTGCTGGTATCAGGTAATTATGTTATGGAAAAAAAAAATTCTTGCCCATTTGTCAGGCTGAAAAATTTCCCTTCCTTTAACTTGTATGTCTGTGATTACTAGTGAGGTTGCAAGTCTTTTCCTATATTTATTGACTATATGCATTTTTTTTTTCTTTTGTGAAGGGCCTCCTCATGTTCTTTGCCTAAGTTTCTGTTACTGTGGCTCTATCTTATTTTATAAGAACTCTTTTACATATTCAATCTATTTTCTCACTGTTGGTCATAAATCTTGGCAGAATCTTCTGATGACAAGGAGCTGATCTTCCAGGAAAGAAAATATTCTGGGCATAGTGATCTTCTGGAAGCAAGAGAAAAAGAAAACCCAAGTACAGCAGATTGCCTGGTTCTTCAGAAATAGGAAGACTTACTTTAGGGGATTTTTAGGGAATCCCAGTTGGTGCAGTGGTAAAGAATTCGCCTGCAATGCATGAGACACAAGAGAGGCAGGTTTGATCTCTGGGTCAGGAAAATCCCCTCGAGTAGGAAATGGCAACCCACTCCAGTATCCTTGCCTGGGAAATCCCATGGACAGAGGAGCCTGCAGGCTACAGCCCATGGGGCTGTAAAGAGTCAAACATTACTGAGCTAATGCGAACATCCTTTCCTCCTTTAGGAATTGGTTGCCATAAATAAGGTACGTTTCTAGTGAATATTTCAATGTTGCAGTTACATGTACTCAACCAGTGTACCTGAGAGAAGACAGTTTCTACTTTGGTAATGTATTAAGAGCAATGAAGAATTTTCTACCTCTACTTTAAATAAAGATGGAATAAGAAAGCTACATCTGCAAACCAGTTACAGTGGCATGGTGGGGTATTCATGGTTTAAATCTAGATGGTTTAGGGCAAAATATCATATTTGCATGAAAGGTTTAAACAAAACCATTTTTTTAATTGCCTAGATAAATGCTTCCTTACTCCATGAACATTTCACACATTAAAGGGAGCTATAGAAAATGATATATGCACTGTTTTGTTTGAACATAAATATGTGTTTATAATAGCCAGGACATGGAAGCAACCTAGATGCCCATCAGCAGATGAATGGATAAGGAAGCTGTGGTACATATACACCATGGAATATTACTCAGCCGTTAAAAAGAATTCATTTGAACCAGTTCTAATGAGATGGATGAAACTGGAGCCCATTATACAGAGTGAAGTAAGCCAGAAAGATAAAGAACATTACAGCATACTAACACATATATATGGAATTTAGAAAGATGGTATCGACAACCCTATATCCAAAACAGAAAAAGAGACACAGAAGTACAGAACAGACTTTTGAACTCTGTGGGAGAAGGTGAGGGTGGGATGTTTCGAAAGAACAGCATGTATATTATCTATGGTGAAACAGATCACCAGCCCAGGTGGGATGCATGAGACAAGTGCTCGGGCCTGGTGCACTGGGAAGACCCAGAGGAATCGGGTGGAGAGGGAGGTGGGAGGGGGGATCAGGATGGGGAATACGTGTAAATCTATGGCTGATTCATATCAATGTATGTCAAAACCCACTGAAAAAATAAATAAATAAATAAAGGGAAAAAAATAGGATAATAAAAAAAAAAGAACATAAATATGTATATCAACTATAGATTGGAAAGAATCCTTGTAACTACCAGAGACTTTCAACCCATTGGACTCATGTTCCAATGATCCATGGATCCGAGGATGTTCCCTATTTTCTCAGGATCATATGACTTATACATGCCCAGGGCTAAGAGTAGACCCCAAGCCATCTGACTTTTTATCAAATGTCAGTTTTGTTACATCAGCAGCACTTGGTGGATTTGTGAGTGTAGAAATTTGATCATTTACTCATATCAGTCACCCTGCTAGGCTCTGTGGATATAAAAGATATGGGCTGGGTCTGACCTCTGTGCCATTATAGTCTCATAGGTAAGAAAGTTACTGTAACCTGGGAAAGTTACAGTAAATAAGTAAATGCCTGAAGTATCCAGGTGGTGTGATTATGGTCTCTGCACAAATGTACAAGGAGGATGAAGAGAAAAGTGTGATTCATTCAGAGTGAAGACTTAATGGAAGGAGGGAACCTTTAGCTGAGTTTAAAGAGGCAAGGAACTGGGGTTTAAAGGATTGATGTGGGCTCCATGTCAAAATGAGTAAGTTGGAACATTTGAATATCAGTGAGGATAAGGAGGCAGCAGAAGGTGGTGGAAAGATGATGGGCTGTGAAAACAGTTTGCCCTGTGTGTGCCCTGACTGGTTGAAGAGCTGATATGCTTTCTGTGAGCCTCAGTTGTCCTGTCTGGAAATAGGACGATAATGTGTGTTGAATGTGTGGAATGGGGCTTGCAGTCTCAGTGCAGTGCCTGGCAGAGTAAGTGGCAGACAGGACTAGCGGGGGTGGCAGCGGTGGCATTCAGAGGGTGAGTCGCAGGGCGGGGAGGACTGAGACTCTCAGCCTCTGCCACCTTTCTTAACCTGTGTCATAAATTGGACAGCATAAGGCTGGACGTTGTGATTTTCACCCTGTCTTTTCATTATAAAATGAGGAGTCCCACGAAAAGAGACAGTGAGTTTTGCATGTGATGCTTTCTTAAGGACCCATTCTGGAAGAGCCGAGGATTTGGTACAAGGGTGTGAAATGGAAACAGAGCCCTCCTGTGCCAGCCCTCTTAAGGGGTCGGTGAGGGGTTTGGGCTGCAAAAGGTGCATTTACCATCAGCCTTCTCTGCGCCGTGTGTGGCGAAGGCCTTAGCTTACTGCCACCCTGCTGACTAGTGTGCAAGGCTGCGTCCACAGCTGACCCTGAAGAATCCAACCTGTTTCCCAGCTTGTTCTTGCTCCCCTAGCTCCAGCCTTCCTGGAGTTTTCCCAGATCACCAGTTTTTTTGTTGTTGTTTTTTTGTTTTTTTTGAAGTGATGAGCCTGGCCCAACATCTTTCTTCCTTCCTTAGTTTATGGTGGCCAAGTCCCCATATTCAAGCTTGGCAAGTTAGACACTGATTGATTTCCTCTGCTTCTCTAAAACTTGCCAGTGGCTTTGCCTTCTGCATAATAGACTTCCTGCCATGACATTTGATACTCATCTCTGCATGCTTGCATGCTTGGTTGCTAGAGTTGTGTCTGACTCTTTGCGACCACTTTGCGCAAAGCCCTTTGCGACTCTGGACTGTAGCCTCCCAGGCTCCTCTGCCCATGGGGTTCTCCAGGCAAGAATACTACAGTGGGTTGCCATTTCTTCCTCCAAGGGATCTTCCCAACTCAGGGACTGAGCGCACGTCTCTTACGGCTCCTGCATTGGCAGGTGGGTTCTTTACCACTCGAGTTACCTGGTATTCACCTGGACGCCTTCTGTATTCATCAGGTATTCACATCCCTGCTCCCCTGGACAGTCTCTCTTCCTTGTTTGTTGCCCGCCCGCTGTTGTAGGTAGGGTTCTTTGAATGTGGATTCTCATGCAAGTGATTGATTGAGAGAATATTTGCTATGGAAACCAGTGAAGTCATGAAGGAAGCAGGAGAGGATGGGGCAAGCTGGGCAAAGAGGGCTGTAGGTTCACTGTAGTCACATCTCAGCCCTGGCTGGCCTCAGAGTCATCTCACCTTGAGGCTAGAAGGATTCTTCACTGGGCCTTTGTATCTTGGCATCCATCAGTCATTGGCTGCCCGCTGGGTGGGGGCAGGTAGCCAGCCAGGATTGCTGCTGGAGGTGACACTTGTAACCTAGGCATTCTCTGGAGACATTAGTAGCCGGTACTCACCGCACAGGGAGGACTGTATTGGCCCAACATAAAGTGAATCTGGTCAGGCCACTAAGCTTCAACTGTACCTGCCAATCAAACTTCTACTGATCCTTCAAGACCCAGACATGCCCAACACCATGTGAAGTGTTTCCCCAGCCCAGAAGTCCTCATTCTTAGCTAGTGATGTTATCTACCATCTCTGCTTTATCTTTATGCCTCATTATAAGCCTTCTCAAGATCCACTTTGTAGCACTGTGGATTGGCTTAATGTGCGGCACCCTGCTAGACTAATGAGTTTCTCCTTGAAGGCACAGTATGTTTTAATTCACCTTTAAATAGCTACTCCCCAGGCCCCAGGACTGTCCCTCTGTAGCTCTCTAGTAAAGGTTCTCTGAATTGGAATGAGCTGGAACATTCTTCCAGGCTGATTTGTCCCCAAGGGGCTTTTCCTTCAAACCTTCCCAATTTGGGGGTGGGAGTTCCCTTCCAGGAATTCTAGCTCGGCCTGTTGTTCTTTGCTCCCCAGAATTCCAGAGCCGTGGAGATTTTACAGCCTAATCTAAGTCTTCTGTCTGGACTTGTGTTTTCTTCCTCCTGCCTGCACCCCACCCCCACCCAAATGTCGCCCGACTTTACCTCCCCAGTGAACCCAGGCAGGTAGCCTGCTGTCATCTGCTCCCTGCTTAGACTGGGCCTCCTGGGAGATGAAGTTGAAATAAGCATCTCGTCCTGAATGCCACTCTGGCTGCCACCCAGAATTTGGCAGTTGGTAAATTCCGGCTCATGTCACTGAATGTCATGGCTCATTGGACCAACCGTGAAAATTGTTCAGAGGACAGCCGAGATCTCTGTGGCTGACCCAAGAATTCTCTCTCGTGATCGGAAAGGACTACCACCTCGTAGTTTAGTCTAGAACCAGATTCAGAAAGTTGTACTTATAATCCAAGAGCCACATGAAAACACTCGTCCTTTCATTCTCTTACTCCACGATCTCTTCTTCCTGGTGTTCTATTTCTTGTGGACTGGGTAGGGGAACAATGAATGAGAAGTAGTTTTTGCATTTGAGGAGTTTATAATCCATGGGAGGGAATGAGATTGAGACATGTATGTACACAACTTGCAATAATCAGAGGAATTATGAGGTATGTACTGCAATGAGGGAAGCGTTTAGGGCACTGGGGAAGAGTTTAGTCTCTGAAGTTCACCAGCCCTAGGTCATATCCCAGCTCTGTTATTATTAGCATTGGGACTTTGCACAAGTAGTTTAAGTTCATAGGCTTTACTTTTTTTCATCTGTCAAATGGAAGTAACAATAGCACCCATTTCACAGGGTATGGATTTGTATGGATTAAAAAAGATTATCCATGTAAAGTATATAGCTTGGTGGAATTTATAAATATTAGATATCATTATGAATATTATTATTGGTGAGACTGATGCCGAAGTTGTAGCTCCAGTACTTTGGCCACCTGATGAGAAGAACCAACTCATTGGGAAAGACCTTGATGCTGGGAAAGATTGAAGGCAAAAAGACAAAGAGGATGGCAGAGGATGAGATGATTAGATAGCATCACTGATGCAATATGAATTTTAGCAAACTCAGGGAGATAGTGAAGGACAGGGGAGCCTGAGGTGCTGCAGTCTTTGGGGTCAGACACAACTTAGCATCTGAACAACAGCAGCAAACCAGTCTTCTGGAGGGGTTCATGGAATAGGTGGCATTTTGGTGAGGCCTTGAGTGTTTATAGGTAATAGAGGCTTACAATGGAAAGAAACAGCCTGAAAAAGAAGTGAGCGAATGGTTTGTTTGGGAATTTGCAAGTGGTCTGGACTGGGGAGATACTGATCAATACTTGATGGGTTTCTCTGGGAACTGAGGCTATAAGATAGGTAGGGTCTAGTACCTGGCAGATAATGAGTCCTCAATAAATATTTCCCAAATTTCTTTGATCTGTGTATCTTGAGTTACTTTTTTATGTTCATGCATTAGCCTTCATTCAAATTAAAGGATACTAGTAGGCAATAAGTCCAAGTTTATTTTATTGCAACATAAAAAGAATTCTCAGTGTACCACCTTGAACAGAGACTTGGCCTGCTCCTGAAATCTGCACTATCCAGCACACCAGCCATATGTAAGTCACATGGGGCCACCGAGCCCTCGAAGTGTGGCTGATTTGATGAAGAAACTGAGTTTTTAATTTTCTTTAATTTTAATTAGTTTACATTTAAGGAGCCCCAGGTGGCTGAGGGCAACTGTACCACATGGCATCGCGGTCCAGAAATGATTTTGGAGATCCAGAGGCAGTGTGCACATGTGAAGCCCTGGATTTGGATTGGCGAGGGGCAGGGCGATGTTTCCTAGGGAGATTTCTGGTCCTGTCATTCCGGAAAAGAGGACCACTGAACCAGCTGTTTATTTTGATCAGTGTGGTTTCAGAGAGTCAGTCTCTGAAATAGGCTCCCTCTGACTAAAGTAAGCAGTTCTCCAATAGAGGGCCTTGAAAATACAAGGCAGATTACTGAATCCCCAGGAAGCAGTTGTCCTAATCAGACTCTGTTAATAAACTATAGAGCACACACCAGTGTGTGTTCCTGTCTCTTCTTTCTCTCTCGATTCAGTGTTCACTCTGGCACTAAGTGCGCCACAGTTATTTTTCATCGCAGCCTCAGATTTGGAACAAATGGCAGGATGCTATGAAGCCCCTTGAGTTCAGGGGAAACCTTGCAGCCTTTTTTGTGCGGGAACAGCTAATGAGGGAGTACACTTTGACCACAGCTGGCTCTGTGTGCCAGCTTCTGGCCTCCAGCCCGTTGATTCGCTCACTGGGACGACTACACTCAGGCGGGCCGGGTTGAGCCACAAGGAGAGGGCGGCATGAAGACGGGCAGGCTTCATAAATCAGGACGATTTGGTGAGATTGCATTTGCATTGACTCTGGGCCAGGGGCCTTCACGCCGCGGAGTGTCTGCTGTGGAAGCTGACATTTTAATGATTTGATTAGTTTAGGAAGAATATTTTTATGGGTTGTGTCGTCGACCGTATTAAGTCCTGAGTGGAGTTGTTACATGATGATGAACTTCCATTACTTTGGCTGTGGACGAGTCTGTGCAGTGACTGCCACCCGAGACCCTGAGGGTAATCTCGTGCAATCCTCTTAAAGAAAGCACATTTAATGACTAAAGCTGTTAATCATATTAAACACACATAGCCGTGCTGGGAAAAATTGCCAAACAAGCATAAATTTTTTAAAAAAGGGTTTTGAATTAGCTAAACAGGGTTTTCTGGAGGGATGTTGGCTGCAGAAGTAGCAGTGGGGGAAGGGAGCTGAGGAGGAGATGGAGAAAGATAGTAGTAATAACCTGGTGCTGTTTATTGATCTATGTGGCTGGTACTGGCTTGACTGAGTGTATCGGGATGCTTCGGGCCACATATAAGAGATTGCCCAACCCCAAGTAGTTTACACAATAAGGAAAATTTACTATCTTGCAGGAAAAGAACTGAGATGGTAGACAGTTCTAAAGTGGCGTTTCTTATTGCTGGGTCCTGTCTGTAAATCACTGTGATGTCAGGGTTCCGGGTTGACTTTGTGGAGGATGAGCTTGGTTTTCTCGAGATTTGGTCATTTTTGACCAGATGGAGGTTTATTTCTCCACTGGAGTTTCTTCTTGACCATTGGAGGTTTATGAGACTGGTTGGGACGTGAGGAGTCTCAAGTAGATCTGTCGCAGGAAGGGGGACCCCTTCCAGGGCCTGAGAGTGGGCTCTTGTCTAGCGCCCGAGAAGGAATTGTCTGAGGAGACACACTTGCTGACAAAGCTAGAGATTTTTTTGAGGGTGGGGCGCCCCGGGGGAGAGTAGCAGGGTAAAGGAACCCAGGAGAACTGTGCTGCCACGCGGCTCGTGGTCTCGGGTTTCATGGTCATGGGGTTAGTTTTCCCGGTCGCTGGCCCATCATTCTGACTCAGGGTCCTTCCTGGTGGTGTGTGCATTCAGCCAAGACAAATTCCAGGGAGAAGGATTCTGGGAGGTTAATAGGGACATTTGGACTGGAGTCTCCCCTCTCCTTTTGACCTTGCCCAAATTCTTCTGGTTAGTGGTAGCTTGTTAGTTTCATGTTCCTTACCAGGGCCGCCTGTTGTAAGATAACTCAGGCAAACGGTTACTATCATGTCTGGCCAGGGCAGGCGTTTTCCATCAATAGTTCTGACAGTGGAATTTAGAGCTTCTGGATCAGTACTCCACTGGAGGTGTTGGCTGAGAGCACACTCCAGCCAGAGGGTAATCTGGGACGTTCCAGTCCTGAAGGTAACCCTCTCTGCCCATCCACCAGCCATCCATTTTGTGTTCTTTGAATGCATCTCAGGGGAATTACGCTGCCAAATCAGGCCGCCATTCTACTTGAGCAAATATGGGTGCACAGTTTTCCAAATACAGAGGCTTTGTGGGGTGATGGGCTGAACCGAAAAAGGAACAAGCCCTCTCTTCCCTCAGCCCTTATGTTGTCTTAGGCGAGAGTTGATAAAAGCAGTTCATTCATTCCCCTCTGCCTGGTGTTCTTCTGTAAACCAGAAACAGGGAGCTTTGAACACAGCATTGAGCTGTCGAGGTTGGTTGTCATTAAATATTAAATACCTGCCCTTAAAATTTACAACCTAGTGTTTTGACAACCCGAGTTCTCTCTGTACCTGTGATTTCCTGTGTTAAGATACTGTGACAGAGGTCTGAACATTTAAAAATATGAAATAGAGGTATGAGTTACCAAAATGCATATTTGCATTGGGATATTCAGGAACACAAAGTTTGAGTGCTGCAGGGTTGTAAGCGTGATAGGTGACTAAACAGGATTTTGTGCAAGAAAAAGACTTGGGTCTGAGGAATGGAAAGATGACTGAGTAAAAATAAGGGGCTTAATGGTGGCAGTGATGGTATCTGCCTTCTACCCCTGCAACTGCTGTGTTGTTTCATAAGAGCTGCTCCAGGGAAGTGGGCCCATGACCATCTAATTCTCACCACAATCCTAGGAGGTTTGCAGGTCTTCATTTTAGAGATGAAGAAATTGAGGCGACCGACGTTTAGTAAGCATCAGAGCAGATTTTCAAGCCCAGATCTTTTTTGATAACAAAGCTCTGAGCCTTTCTCCCTGCGGATGCTCTGTAAGCTGCGTTCTGCTGAATCCTCAAGAATCCCTGGGTTAGATGAACGTGTGGGATCAAGTCAGGGCGAGAGGACTGGAGTGGCTTTGTGGCTCCTGACCTCTGCTCTTAATTGTTTTTATATCTTGAGGTTTAACGTTTTTGTGGAGGAAAAGCTTCTATGCTTTAAAAATTAATAATAAAATAATAAGCATGTAGACCCATGTCCTGTCCCACAGTACTTAATTCTGTTTTCCCTTTACTTGCAGCATAAGCCAGAGTAGGGAGGAATTCTGGGCTTGCTTGCTTTATCTCACTCTCTCTTTCTTAATTGAAGTATAGTTGATTTACAGTGCTGTGTCGGTTTCAGGCATACAGCAAAATGATTCAGTTGTGCACATATATCTATTCTTTTTCAGATTCTTTTCCATGATAGGTTATTATAAGATATAGCCTGTGGTTCCCTGTGCTATGCAGGAGGCCCTTGTTGTTTATCTGTTTTTTATATAATAGTGTATATATGTTAATCCCAAATTCCTAGTTTTATTCCCTCCGCCAAGCTGCCTTTCCTCTTTGGAGCTCTGGGTTTTCAAAGCACCCATCTGGCTGACTCCCTGGGAATTCACTGCCTATCGGCTTTCATTCTGTAGCCAGAAACTGAAAGGCATAAGCCCTTTGAAGAGATAGACGAAAGCAAAGAGGGTCATCAAGATGAGAAGGAAGGGAAGTGGAGTGTGACATTTCTTGGAGGAAATTTCCCCAGTGGCCACCGCCTCCAGAGCTTCCACACTGAAGCTTAATGGGCAGTGGCTTCCTGGTCTCCGCCGAAGCCCTGGGGACCTCTCCCCGCTCATGGGCAGCTTCCCAGGCTCTCCCATCTCTCCTTATTAGAGGCCCAGAGCTTGCCTGCCTCCCTCTTCTCTTATAAAGCCAGCTCTGTTTCCAATCCTGCCTGCCTGCCTCCCTGGACCCCTTCTTCCTGAAGGCAAGTAAAAGAGTTACTTTTCTTTTTTTTTTTTAAGACATTATTCACTCTGGGGGGACAGATGGAGGAGAACAAAACAAGTTCCTCGGGATCCTGGTCTTCCTGTGTCAGAGGCTGGGATGCGATGGGGAGGGGGGCTCTGAAAGGGTGCAGGTGTGTCTTGGACTGCAAAACATTGTACTGAAGCAGTGCGCGTCAGAGAAGGCACAGGCTGTTCTGGATGGGAAAGATAACCTTTGTCCAGAATCGGAGTCAAGAGCGGAAGAAGTTGTGCCGGCAGGATGGTGGCAGAGGTTCTCAGAGCTAGAGCCAGGAGGGGAGGGTTCATGGCCCCGGGAAGCGGGCAGCCCAGGTGGAGCCAGGCCCTCCCCACCCAGCCTGTGAGCCGGAGTCTGGACTTGATAATTGGGAAACGAAATAAGAAGTATGATGTGACAGGTTCGAAAGGGGGATCATGGGCAGAGTTGAATAGAAGGGATAGTTGCATCACCTTTCTATGCCCTGTGCCAGTTCTTCATTCATTTGTTCATTTAACAAACGATTGATTGATTATGTGTAATGGGCTCAGGCGTATGGGTGTTGTTGTCATTTGTTGTTTAGTCTCTCAGTCGTGTCTGACTCTTTGAGACCCCCATGGACTGTAGTCCGCCAGGCTCCTCTGTCCATGGAATTTTCTAGGCAAGGTGGAGTGGGTTGCCATTTCCTCCTGCAGGGGATCTTCCTGACCCAGGGAGCAAACGCATGTCTCTTGCATTGCTGGCAGATTCTTTACCACTAAGCCACTGGGGGATTCAGGAATATGGGATACAACTGTAAATAAGACAAAGAAAGGCCCAGCTCTCATGGGGCTTATATTCTGTAGACAGAGAATAAACAAACTAGCCAATGTAGTGCCACCTGGAAAGTCCTAGATTAAAATATACAAGAGTCATGGAGGCTATGCAGAGGATTAAAATAGGTTTATGATGTACTGGAAAGTGACTGGATCTACTAAGACCAGGAGGCCTCTCTGAGCAGGGCTTTTGAGGTAGAACAAGAGTAGAGAAAGGTTCCAGTCTTGTGAAATAGAGGAAGAATATACCACGAAAGGACAGTCAGCGCAAAGACCCTGAGGCAGACCAGAGAGTACAGTCAAGGAGCAGCCAGAAGCTCAGTGCAGCTGGAGTTGAGTGAGCGAGGAAGGTGGAAGAGTGTTAGGAGTATTCGGTTTTTGTTTTATATATGTTTAGTTATTTATTTGGAGCTGCGTTCAGTCTTAATTGTGGCATGTGGGCTCTTCATTGCAGTGTGCTGGCTTAGTTGCCTCATGGCATGTGGGATCTTAGTTCTCCGACTAGGGATTGAATATCCCCTGTGTTGGAAGGTGGATGCCTAATTGCTTGACCACTAGGGAGACCCCGGAGTATTAGCTTTATGTTCCTACTGAGTGTCCTTGAACAACTTCCTCAGCCTCTCTGTCCTACTGCACACTTGCTGCCAGCTCTGGGCCTCACGTACTGGATTCTGGATGTCCACAGATGTGAACCCAAGTTCCTTCATTTCTTGTTTTCATTTTGATCATAACCTAAGAACAGTCGTGAAGCATTTTCTGGGTCATCGTGATGCTCCTAGGACCGAGCGAAGCAGTGGATTTCATAACTGTTGATGTTTGTTTCATGCCCTTGAATCCAGGCAGTCAGTACCATGTGTACGTCGTGAGTTGGATTCCCATTTTTATGTGTCAGCTTTGCCACATTTCTTAGAAGTAGTCTTAGCTGGTGTCTGCCCTAGCTTTATTTCCCTCAGCTCCCAGACTCAGTAATTGGATTAGCTACCATTTAATGCAGCTTTCAATGCCTCAAAACTAGCCTTATCTTCATTTGAACAAAACACCTCTTCAGATTTACCCAAGTGACTACTCAGTAAAATCAGCATGAAGGGATTGCTCCCTGGTCTACATTTGGGGAAGCTGAAGTCTGATTATCTTGAGCCTGCAAAGAAAACTTTGAAGTTCCTAATAACTTTTTGTTCAACCTTCTTATGTAAAAGAAAGTTAAAGGACCCCCAAAATCTTAAATACGGAACCCAACCAGAGTTCTGTTTTCCTACTCTAGAACTCAACATGGACCAATGACTTTTAGTAAAACATGATCTCAAATCAAAGTAATTGACATTTCTTTGGTTTTTAAAATTTTCTATTTGTGCATAAGGAGTCACATTTCAATAAAAATAATTTGAGGGAATACATTTACTTAATGCTTTTCCACATGGGCATTTCCTTCTTCACATGTGGTCCATATTACTTAAGTTTGAGGGTCATTGCTTCAGTTTACAAATGAGCTACAGAGCCTTTCAAGTGGTCAGAACACTAGGACCCAGATAGGATGATGTAGAGCTTTGGGATTCTGACCTGAGCCCCCAGAGAAACCTTAAGGGATAAATACAATTATTGTTATGATGCCCCAATAAAGGAAGAGGTGTGACAAAGGAATGAGACTTTGCAGCACGTAGCTGTTCTTCACTGGCATTTCCTGAGTCAGGCCCCTTTGGAAGTATATTTTTGAAAATAGGTGTCTTTACCCTCTCCATACCTTTTATTTTTAGCTTCTGAATGACCAGTGAACTTGTTAAAATTCATCTTGTATATGTGTGCTCAGTTTTGTCCAACTCTTTGCAATCCCATGGACCACCAGGCTCGTCTGTCCATGGCATTTTCCTGGCAGGAATACTGGAATGGATTGCCATTTCCTCCTCCGGGGGATCTTCCCGACCCGGGGATCATACCCATGTCTCCTGTGTCTCCTGCATTGGCAAGCAGACTCTTTACCACTAGCACCACCTGGGAAGCCTAAGATTCATCTTAATATCTAGCTAAACACCACTTCTAGGTGTTTGGTTTTTCTTTCTCCTTCCCACCCTCCTCATCTCTCCTCAACCTCCTTTCCTCCCTTATACATTCTCGCACACACACACACACACACACTCTCTCTCTTTCTCTCTCTCTCACAAATACACACCTTATATTTCAATGTAGCTTTAAAGATTTATCCTTTCCTCAACATCTCAGTATACCCAGTTCCTAATCATGTCTCCACTGCTGTGTGTCCAGGAAATGTATTCGTCAATCAGTCTGCTTGACTGTTGGAGAACACTTTGTCACCTCTTCTTTTGCTTATATAAATATAGACATATATATTTAAACTTGATAGACATTTTTGCCACCATCTTCTCTTCTCTTCTCCCATATCTTCCAGTCCTAATCCATTTTTGGAAATGACTTTTGGTTGGGAGGGGTGGACCAGATGTGGATATACAGAGATAAATCTACCCATTTTCCAAATGAAGATGTCTCTGTGGTCTTTGACACCTTGATTGTGTGGATAAATGTTCTACTCTTTTGAACATATGGGTAAAAGAATTCATTTGCATTCAGTTGCCCAGATCTGTCTTCATAGCCTGGGGAGAAATGATGGTTGTCACTCATGGTTCCCTCCCACTCCCCACATTTCATTTGGTGCTTCATCTCTTCCTCTGGGTGTGTGCGAGCATCTCAAGAAAAATGTTGGCTGGCCCACTCGTGGGGGTGACAGTGAGTGACAGGCAGTCTCACACTTCTGGATTCAGGATAAGAGCACCCATTTGGCCAGCTTTCCACACTTCTATCAAACACATGGCTATGGATAGAGACCCATCTTAAAAGAAGCATCCGGCTGCCCAGGCTTTGCAGTTAGGAACTGCTGGGCAGATCTTCATCTTTGGTGCACTTCCCTCAACCTTGCCTCTCTGACCCTGACATGAACCGTTCTGGGGAATCTGGCATGAATATCACCAGAAAAATGCATTGAGCCTACTTACAATTCTTTGGTTTTTCTTTTCTTTTTGATCATTATTTTCCATCAGTCCATTCGTTCAGCAGTTACTCAGCTCCCACTCCATGCCTACTCACTGCTTTCCTGGCTGGTCTGTGAGCACAGCAGTAGGAGGCCAGTGCATATGGTTTATTGCTGTGTTCCCCGGCATCTTCCATGTTGCATAGCACGCAGTAGGTGCTTGTATTCCTGTTTCGTGCATGGAGTGATTGGGGGAGGTGCTCAGAGAAAGGGGTGCTTCTTAGGTTTAAGTCCACCTGCCTGTAGACAGTCTTTTTTGAGCTTGTGTCTAGTATCTCCACTGTGTGTATATTTTTCTGCCTTCTTTGAGGGAGCTCTCTCTTGAGCTCAGCATTGCAGATACTATAATACAGAACACTACTCGGTCAGACTTAACCCATAAATAGACAACATATATTGAGCACCAGCACCAGCTGGTGGCTCAGACGGTAAAGCATCTGCCTACAATGCGGGAGACCTGGGTTTGATCCCTGGGTCGGGAAGATCCTCTAGAGAAGGAAATGGCACCCCATTCCAGTACTCTTGTCTGGAAAATCCCATGGATGGAGGAGCGTGGTAGGCTACAGCCCATGGGGTCACAAAGAGGCGGACACGACTGAGTGACTTCACTTTCAATGAGCATTTACTTTATACCTTGCACTCTTTCATGCATGGCATATGCATGAGCTAATTTTCTCCTTCCAGTGACTTACAAGGTATAGGTGTCCACAAGGACCCAACTGCTAAAGCCAAGGAACAGGACGGATTGAGACTTGGCTCAAGTGACCCACCACAAAGGAAGTTTCTTTAATCAACCCGGGACTCACTAGTTCAGTGTTTGATTTGGCCTTGGGCTTTTGACGTTGTTTTAATGGGAACATAACTCAAAGTCCTTGGTCTTTGCATGCTCATTTTAGTCAATGTCACAAGCACTTGCTCTGTACAGAAATGGTCTCTCTTTTACTTTTCTCTTTTAAAAGAAAATTAAAAAAAAATCCTCCTCTGTAATGCATTGGTCTAATCTTTTTGTTTTTGAAATATCGACCCATGTGTCAAGAGACCCTGTGGGCTGTGGACACACGCATCTCTCGTCTCGTCTGACAGACAGTCAGGCCCTGGCCTGAGGTTTCATGTATTTGAGAGTTACCAGGCAAGGAGACTTATTAATAAATTCTGTTCGATGTAAGATCTGAGTCGGCTGCCAACGAGATCTGTCCACTTTCTTCTATTGTCATGTTCTAAATCAATATTATTGCTCTTATCATCATCATCATTATTTTATGGTCCCTGTTTGGTGTTTCTGCAAAGAGGCATTCCTTCCTTGAAGGACTTAAAAAAAAAAAAAAAAACTGAAGATTTTTAAGAAAGTTTAAGCAAAGGAAACATTCAAATTTTTTAGGTTCTGTGCCTCCTGAGAAATAATGTATTTTTTTGCCTTTTTGGTTTGTTCCTTCATTTATGTGTGCATACATATATACATGAGTGTTCAACCAGGTGTTAACTACATACTAGCAGTGAATGGAACAGTTCAACAGTTTTCATCAAATAGAACTTGATGTAGCTGAGAGAGCAATAGCCTTGGTTTTTATCCTGTCTTCTTCCCAGAACTAACTGTTCATTCTTTGATGAGTCACCCCAATGAACAGCTTTTCACCCCAAAATGAGGCCTCTGTCCTTGAGATTCTTTTGACTCCAAAGGTCTAAGATATTGATGATAAGGGCAGAGATATATGAGTTCAGATCATCAGCAGCGTCATTTCAAGCCTCTCCTGTAAGGAGGATGTTGCCTTTTCAACTGGAGGCTCTACTGAACAAATATCAGGTCCTCTTCTGCCCCTCGACTTTCTCATTTGACCATAGCAGCTTGTGTGAAAGGGAGCTGTTTGTAAGCCAGAGACAGATGTTTGCAGGTCTTAGCCTAAAAGCAGCATCAACCACCTAATTTAAAGGGTCTTTGTTGTTATGTGGTCACTCAGTCGTGTCTGACTCTTTGTGACTCCGTGGACTGCAGCACATCATGCTTCCCTGTCCTTCACTACCTCCCAGAGTTTATTAGACTCATGTCCACTGAGTCGATGATGCCATCCAACCATCTCATCTTCTGTCACCTCTTCTTTTCCTGCCCTCAATCTTTTCCATCATCAGGGTCTTTTGCAGTGAGTTGACTCTTGGCATCAGGTGGCCAAACTATTGGAGCTTCAGCTTCAGCATCAGTCCTTCCGATGAATATTCAGGACTGATTTCCTTTAGGATTGAGTGGTTGGATCTCCTTGCAGTCCAAGGGACTTTCAAGAGTCTTCTCCGGCACCACAGATTGAAAGCATCAATTCTTCAGTGATGCTTTCTTAATGGTCCTTCTCTCACATCTTAATGGTCCAACTCTCACATCTATACATGACTACTGGAAAAACCAT
Organism: Cervus elaphus; assembly: GCF_910594005.1. Taxonomy (NCBI): domain Eukaryota; kingdom Metazoa; phylum Chordata; class Mammalia; order Artiodactyla; family Cervidae; genus Cervus; species Cervus elaphus. The sequence continues at coordinate 48,864,291 of NC_057835.1, forward strand.
AGCTTTGAGTATATGTTAAAGGGTCTCGCATCAAATGAAAATGCAGGCTGCTGATTAAGAAATTGATAAGATGCACAGTAGAGCATTAAACCCAGCCGAGGATGCTTCTGAGAGAGCTGGGTTTCTCTGTCATTGCCTGGGCCACCCACTCCTGAAGTCAGCTCTCCCTTCGACCAAATCTGATGGAAGACGGAAGGATTTTGTAAGCTGATTTAGTGTATACTCCACAGTTTCACCTTGTATAAATTCTTCTTGCTGCTCCTGCTGCTGCTGCTAAGTCGCTTCAGTCGTGTCCGGCTCTGTGTGACCCCATAGACGGCAACCCACCAGGCTCCTCTGTCCCTTGGATTCTCCGGGCAAGAACACTGGAGTGGGTTGCCATTTCCTTCTCCATTCTTCTTGCTACTATAATGTTATTGTAATGTAATGGTTATAATCTTTTTATATTAGTTTTCACTGTGCTGGGTCTTAGTTGCAGCATGTGGATCTTCTGCTGCGGTATGCAGGCTCCAGAGCGCATAGGCTCAGTAGTTGTGGCACACAGGCTTTGTGGCCCCACAGCATGTGGGATCTTAGTTCCCTGACCCGGGGTCGAACCCACGTCCCATGCATTGTAAGGCTTATTCTTAACTGCCGGACCGCCAGGGAAGTCCCTATAATTATTATTTTAAATGGCACTGCTCCCTCTGCCCATCTTCCTTTGTGAGAGTGTGAACTCCCTGGGACAGGGATTATAGCTTACTTGATTTTTGATCCCCTCCCTATCCCCCACCCCTCAACCGGATACCTGGCTGGCATATGTTTGTTAAATGCAGTGAATGCTATGTTTAAAGAAGAAATTGTGGGGTTTTTTTTTTTTTTTCCTTTCCAGAGACTGCTTTTTCCAGGGAATGGATTTTAAAAATCCAGTTCAGGGAGTTCCCTGGTAGCCCCAGTGCTTAGGCTTCTAGGCTTTCAGGGCTGGGGAACTAGGTTCCTGCCCCGGGGAACTAAGATCCTGCAAGTTGCATGGAATGGCCATAACAACATCAAAACATGCAAACAAACAAACCCAAAAATCAGTTTGAAGAAGGCAGAGTCATACTTAATATGATGTATATGGCAGTTAAGATGGGCTGTTCCCTGAGCTGCTTGGAAGGAGAACAGAGACTGGGCAGCGAAAAGGAAAGAGCCATGAAGCAGTGAGATGAATTTGTTTTGGTTTTATTTGAAATCTTTTGGATGTAACACAGTTCAGTGTTTTTGTGGCTGGTTGGGACTTCATGGAAGATGATAACCAGATGAGGGAGGACTAAGAAAACAGGGAGTGAAATTTATAGACTTGTGGTGTTGGTAGCTCTGTATTTCTTCTGGGTGATATTATAAGTGTGTTCTTATGGAGGAGATGGTTGTTATCTAAGTTGCTTCAGTTGCATCTGACTCTCTGTCACCCTATGGACTTTGGCCCGCCAGGCTCCTCTGTCCATGTGATTCTCCAGGTAAGAATACTGGAGTGGGGTGCTGTGCCCTCCTCCAGGGGATCTTCCCGACTCAGGAATCGAACTTGTATTTCGTTTGTCTCCTACATTGGCAGGCGTGCTCTTTGCCATTAGGGCTACCTGGGAAGCCCAGGGGTGGTTGTTACTATATTGTTACTACATATCCCACATGGCTGAGAATCCAAAAGAGGGCTCACTGAAGGAGTAATAAATTGCATGTGTAAGCAGCTGGACTTTTGTGGGTCGGTAAAGCTTCTGAGATGAGATTGATGAAGGACATTATGCTATTTGGGGCTTTAGTCGTTAGTGTTCTTCTAGAATTTGTGGCAGGTCTTTAACCAAGAGACATGAGCAGTGCAGTTATTTTCAATAACCTGGACTCTTTAGGAAAATTTAGAAATCCATCCAAAAAGAAGGTAAAGAAAGATGTTTATAAGCAGAGCCTTCTCCCTAAGTGTTTTCATTGGAGATGGGTTGTCCAAATCCTTGGAGTTGAACCATCCACCCTCTTGCCTTACCTTATTCTCTTTAGTCACATGTGTTGTCACTGTGGCTTCAGTGACTGCCCTCTTTCTCTCCCCTCCCTGCCCCAGTTTCTTAGAAGCCAGTTGTATGTATGAGCTGAAGTATTTAGGTGCTTGAATTTACCCAGTAATTTGGGCAGTTAATGACCTTCTACAGATTCCATTCTCAGGTCCCATCACTCTTTGCCTGTACGGGACCAGGACGCTCTGCACTGATGATGCAGCTGAAGTGATGAAATGCCATATGCAAGAAAGTAGGGGAAACAGAGCACTTAGTTTGGGGGACATTGAGGTAGAGACCCTGTCTGGGATTTTATTTGGTCCTCTTCGAAAGGACTCACCTGACTTCTATTCCTTAGGATCACAAACTGTAAGGCAGTGGTCACTTTGATCCATTTAGGGGCCAGTGTGCATGCATGCGTGCGTGCTAAGTCGCTTTAGTCATGTCTGACTCTTTGTGACCCTATGGACTATAGCCCGCCAGGCTCCTCTGTCCGTGGGATTTTCCAGGCAAGAACACTGGAGTGGGTTGCTGTGCCCTCCCACAGGGAGTTTTCCCGACCTAGGGATCAAACCTGCATCTCTTACGTCTCCTGCATTGGCAGACAGGTTCTTTACCAGTAGTGCCACCTGGGAAGCCCTCGGGGGCCCATAAATGTCTCTGAAATACTTTAAATAGACAAAGAGACGTTCTACCACCCAAGTGATCTAAAGAACGAGATCACAATTTGCCCTGACGGGTGCATTGGGAATGTACCAAGTTAACTGACTATGTTCCTATGAAGATGCTCACCACTGTCCCTTGAAGCGAGGGCGTCAACATGCTGGAGGGGAAAGAAGCATGAACCAGGGGAGGCCAGCCTGGGATCCAGTGCAGACTCTTCTGTGAACTTGAACTAGACCTGAGTCCGACTGCTTAACCTTTTGGGTCTCAGTTTCCTTAACTTTCAAATGAAAAAGCCCATAGAAACAACATGGGACATCACTATTGCAGGATCCTAGGGCTTTCAGCTCACATCACCTCAGATATATTCTCATATACTGGACCCATGTGCCTTCTGTAACTGGAAAAGGCTATGAAGTGATGATTCTACCATTTGTCTTTTGGAGAAAAAATCCTTCTCTCTGCAAAGTTCTGCCACAGCTTTGAAATACTGTACCAGGTCTCTCCCTACAATCATAAATTGTGGGTTATGTTTTGTTTTGTTCACTGATCCATTCATTCTTTCTCAACACTCACGTGCCAATGTTATATTAAATGCTGTGGAAAGAATTGACGAAAAGGCAGATGTGGTTCCTGTCCTTGTACCTCTTAGAGCTGCCTCCTATCATGTGAGGAAAGCCATAGACTATAGCTGGGATGAGGGAGTGACATCATAGAACATTTAAAAAACATTCTCGTTTCTAATCTAAAGATATCTGCAGTGGCACTGGGCTGGCATTAACATAGTCACTTCTTTTTTAAAACTTTTTATTTTGTATTGAGGTATAGCAGTTTTCCAGGTAGCGCTAGTGGTTAAGAACTCACCTATGAATGCAGGAGACATAAGAGACTCGGTTTGATCCCTGGGTCAGGAAGATCTCCTGGAGGAGAGCGTGGCAACCCACTGAGGTATTCTTGCCTGGAGAATCCCAAGGACAGAGGAGCTTGGCGGGTTACAGTGCATAGCGTTGCAGAGAGTCAGACACAACTGAAGCCATTTAGACTGCATAGCCGATTAACAGACAATGTTGTGATAGTTTCAGGTGAATGGAGAAGGAACTCAGCCGTAAATATACATGACATAGTCCCTTCTTACCTAAAACATTTCCAGTCTATCTTCTGGGATATTTTACTCCATAAAAATATGTCTGTATTTATAATGAAAATCATTTAAGAGTCAGATACTAACAGAATACCTACTTGTGAGTTTGTTAGGGAAACAGGTTGCTGAGATTTAAGCATCATTTAATGAGCCCATTACATATCAAAAATTGGATACATTTCAAGAGCCATTTACTTATATGCTTTATTGATAATGCATGTCTCTGATATTAAAATCCCCTTTGAACCAACAGACTCTAATATGCAGAATAAAGGGAGGTTAATTTTGCCTAATCTTTATCAGACTTGGGTTAGGTTTCGTGTCCTTCTGAACCAGAGCAGACCAGACTTTCCCTTCTCCCTCTGCTCCTCTTCCCTCTATGTCTGTTATGTAGAAAGCAGTGTGTTTCTCTGATTTTCTTCTTACTCTACCTGTTTGCCCTGTAATGATCAGTATTTTTCTCTGAAGCACATGATGTAACCATGGAGGCCAATGTGAGGTCGGTGGTACCCACATGGCACCGTAATTACTAGCAGCTGCTGATTGTCTTTGTGCTCAGATTTATAAAGATGTTGCGTAAAGGTGTAAACAGATCATTTCCTTTTAGCCTCTGTTAATAATACAACCTAAAGGGATTCTACTCATTGAGCATTGCTCCCCCTGGGTTTTTATAGCAGCCAAAAATAGCCCCCGCCCCTGGATATTAGGTAGCTGATGACATGTAAAGTCAATCTCTAAATCCCATGTGAGCTATAGATGGAATCAGCCAGTTTTCTGCAGTAGCTGTAGCCCGGTGCCCTGTACAGAGAGGGCATTCACTAATTAAGTCACTAATGCAGTAGAAATAGAGGGAAGAATTTTGGCCAAATCCGTCTGTATGAATCGTCTCATTATTTTCTTAAAATGCAGGTTGTGACTCTAAATGATTCTAAATCTACTAAATCTCAGTAGATTCTAAATGAAGGCAGAGTCTAAAATTCTGCATGTCTAACAGTTTTCTCCCGTAGGATGTCAGTTCCCCTGGTCCCAGAGCCTCCTTTGGGTACCAGTTAGGCAGTGCTGGGGCCAGAATCTCGCTGTTGTGACTCCCACACTGGGAGTCCTTTCCAGGACATCAGTGATAGCAAATGCCTCCTTCTGCTTACATGGTCCCCACCGCTGACTGCCTGCCAAGCTCGTTCTCTCTGAGCCCCCCAAGATGCCGCATCAGCGTCATTCTAATGGGGTGATGCATGCCCCAACCGCCATGCGAGTTGAATTTTACTCCAGATCATACCTGGGGTGGGGAGGCAGAGAAGGGAGTCATCCTTACATTCCCTGTTGCTTCTCTAAGTCAGCTAACTACAGTACGTCTCCTACCTATGAACCTTCAGGCTGTGAGCTTTCAAAGATGAGAACATGCATTCGCATGTCCGATCGCAGAAGTTCTTATGTCTGGCATGCGTTGTCACAAGCGTGCAACCTCTACAAGCACTTGTGCTTTTGCGTACTTTACAATACTGTATATAGTACAGTACTACAGTAACTTTATTTCAAGCCCAGAATGTCTAGAAGCAAGTATAAAAGCCACGGTGATATAGCTGGTACTGTACTTTTCACGATACAGTACTGAAAGATTAAAAATATTTTATTTCTTTGTGTTTTTTATGTATTATTTGTGTGAGAAGTATTATAAACCTATCGTAGTACAGTACTAGGTGAGTGAGTGAAAGTCACTCAGCTGTGTCCAAATCTTTGCGACCCTATGAACTGTAGCCTGCCAGACTCTTCTGTCCATGAAATTCTCCAGGCAATTCTACTGGAGTGGGTAGCCATTTCCTTCTCCTGGGGTTCTTCCCAACCCAGGGATCAAACCCAGGTCTCCTGCGTTGCAGGTGGATTCTTGACCACTGAGCCACCAGGGAAGCCCGCAGTACTATATGGTTGATTGTATTATTTGGGTACTAGGTTAACTTTGTTGAACTTATGAACAAATCGGACTTATAAATGAACTCTCAGAACAGAACTTGTTCATGTGTAGGGGACTTACTGATATTGATCATCCAAATTCCCATCAAACATTAGCCTTAGCAAATGATACCTCTTTATCCTCTGGTGAGTCCAGTGAACATTCTTTGCAGAAAATCATAGAACTGACTTTGACTGAGTTCACTAGAAAAACAAATTGTTGAGGAATCTTGGACTGTTCACAGCGTTGATGGGGTGGTGACTGGAATACTGGTTGGAACCTTGACTGTGACCTCAGAAACAGCTCAGACACACTGGGTGCTAGGCAGTGCCTCCACTGGATCCTGAAAGCCTCGTCTGGTTGGCCACCTTAGGTTCTACTTCTAACCCATCCCGGGCAAGGAAGGTAAGGGGAGAGAGAAGTTGGGCTCCTCCCTGCTTCCATAATGAAAAGAAATCTTGTCCCCCCTCCCCCCTCCATGGATTCTCCCAGTGGGGAATTCCTCTATCATAGAAAAGGGGATCATTTACTGGGCAGCCAAAGAGGTAGATGTCCACCGTAACTTGCATGCTCGAGAGAGCTACTTAGCAAAAGTTTCTAAATGCTGCTAAAACTTAACTACCAATCAACTCTAATAATATAGTGCAGAGTGCCCCTCTGTTCTTTTAATTGATGCTAATTGATGTTGGAAATCAGTTGACCTCTTCAAAGGGTTGGAGACATCTCCTTCTTTAGGAAATAGGGTGGGGTGCTGGGCATGGAAGTGTTAAGGGCTGTGTGGTTCAAGTCGCCTGTGAATTTCTGGAAGACATATCTCCTTTCCAGGAGTTGTTGCCTTTGAACCAAATGGATTATCTCCCCCAGCAGCAAATCCAATTGACAATTGAACGTCTGTAGTTCTTACAGGCATTTAAGTGAAACTTTTGAAGCTGCCTTTTTTCTAACTGGGGTTGAAAAAAAAATCTACATAAAGAGAGATAATCCTTTATGAAGTTTGAGCATATAGTTCTGTTTCTTCAATTGTGAATGTTTTCCAGGCAGATGAACAAACTTTCTGGAATGTTGAGTATATGCAAACATTCCAATCAAGGCTAATTGTTGTGTCTGTGTGCTTTGACTCTGATTTCGCTTTCTCTTCTTCATCTTCTGCTGTATCCTATAGGAATGTGATCCCAGACTTAGAAATAGAATTTGCGTTGGTATAAATAACGCCCATGCTATTTGGAGAAAAGACTTCCTGTCAAGGGCATAGTGTTTGGAGATGGCGTTTTCTACCTCAAATCTAGTCTTGGTTTAGGTAATACAAATTACTCTCTTATTTGTCCAAACATCAGAGTTCACTTGCCACCTTTCCATCTGTCCTTTCATTTGAGCCCCACAAAGTTGGCCAAATGGGCATTCTTATTTCTCATTTTGCCAGTGAGGGAGTGATGCTTAGAAGAAGGCATCTAGATGAGAGATTTCTAGGTCATGTTCCCAATGACATCCTCCAGTGTTCTCCTGTCAGGTATATTAGTGGGTTGCTCTTTCCTCCCTTCATGAAAGGGACGCCTTTATGTGTCTCAGAGCTGCCCAGTGAGACTTAATGAGCAGTGTCTGTAAGATGCACCAAAATCCTCAGATAAGAGGTACACCACTTAGTATTTATTTACTATGAAAGAGCGAGGCTTTTTGAGTAGCTGCTCCTGTGTCGTTAATGACACTGGCCAGAGGAGTTGCTGGTTCCTGGGCTTTGTCTGAAGGCTTTAGCGGTCATTACCATCAGGAAATGTACCTCGATCAGGATGTTACTTCATAAGCTGTAAGTGCATTTTTGGAACAGAGAAAGGAAAATAGAAATTGCCTTTTTGGTATAACATGTTAAAAGATGACCTTTATCATTACTGTGACCCTGAGTTCTCCAAATTTGAAGATATACCTTTGTTCTGAATTTTACATCATCTGGGTTTTAGGGGTGGTGGGGGCCTATAGAGCCATGATAGTGATGGGGTCTCACTGAGTCTTGGGGAGGGGCACAGCGGGCTCTTTTCTGAACCAGCCACTCCTGGAGCCCCAGGACAGCTGTGGATAAGTCATCTTAACCACCGTAGGTCTATTTCCTCCTCCCACCAGTAATCCCGAAGATAATGATGCTGGCCCTACTTCCTCAGACGTTTGGAAAGAGTAACTAATGTAAAGTAAAGGGGCTTGCAGTGTAATCAAGCATGCTGGAAACTTGAACTGCAAGGTAGCAGTTAGTAGTGCTCATTATGGCTTAAGTACCATCCTGGAAGGGGCTCGGGAACCCCCACTAGGCAGGATCCTTGCTGCCAGGCCCTCCCAGTGTGCTGACTGCACCCTGGGCGTCTGCGCATGTCTGCAATTGCTCAGAGCATGAGCCTGCCGAGTCAGGGCGTGAGGGAAGGGAGAGGAGAGGCTGAGGCACTGTACACCTACAGGGCCCGCCGAGAGAATACCTCTGGGACGGAGCGTGTGATTGCCTGTCCAGGCACACCCTCATCTCCTGTTCTCTCTTTTCTCCCTCCAAGACCCCACTCAACTGGACACACAGAAGTGATATGAGTGTTAGTATGAGAATGTGCAAATATGCTCATCATACCAGGTCCAAGGAGAGTTCTAAGTCTCTGAGGCTACTCCATTAGCTCTGTTAAATCAGTATTAGACCATCCACCTCCAGAATTTGGGGTGAGAATTTTATGAAAGTGTCTTAACATTGAAAATATCCAAGAAGCATAAGTAGGTTTTTAGATTTTCCTAGGAGTATTAGGATGAAGATAAGAAATGACGGTCACAGGAGGAAGCTACTTACGAAAAGATGTCTTTACAGGGTAGTAGCTTATGAAAATCCTTTTTCTCTTCTCTTTTTTTGTTCCTTCCCATCAGTACTAGTACTAATATTACTATATTGGTACTGTCTGGGGAGAAGGGAATTGATTTTGATAGGTTTTCTTGAATTATTGTATTTCCTCTTAGCCGTTATTCTCTGAAATAGCTTTCTCTTAATATTGTTAATAAGAGTTAGAAATCTGAATTTTTATTGGCAGTGCCATTTCCAACTGTAATTCTGTCATTTTAAACTTCTTTCTACCTTGTCATGCCTTTTTAGTAAGATAGGTATAGATATACCTATTGTAGATATACAATTTTTATTATAATATACAAGTATATAGTATATGAATTATATATATAATATAATATATAAGTTATATATAAATTATAAAATTATAATATATAATTTTATTATATAAAATGTAATACATAATTGTCCCTTCAAAAACTAAGATGCAAGCCTCTATCATGATAATTATAAATCTCTTAGGAAAGAGGTGCCTACCTGGGTTTCCTGGGTAATGGATATAGCATTGTGTGTGTGTGTGTGTGTGTGTGTGTGTGTGTGTGTGTGTGTGTGTGTGTGCGCGCGCGCGCACGCGTGCGTGCACACCCTCATGCTGATGCTCTGGGTCCTGGAGCCTGGTATCAGAATTACTCTGACCTAAAACCGCACTCTAGATTTTAACATACCTTCAGTCAAAGAGAGGCAAGCACACGTGCTGCATGGAATTATCGGTGGCATTACCACACAGGTGTCAAGGAAATGAAGCTTTTCTATTACAAGATTGCAGTAAATCACACAAGACGCTGACAGCCTCGTTAACATGGGTAAAGTTACTGTGATTTATGTATAAATAACTTTTCTGTGTCAAGACATAGTATCATCCAGTCCCTCCAGAATACCATCTCTTCCATGAAAAAAGTGAAATGCCACAAAAAGCCGGTTCTGTCAAAGAAATCCACAGAAGACAGTGGTTTCCTGCTATCAAACTGGCTCTGACACAGCCCACAGCATCTCTGCTTTGTAATTTTAGGTTTTCCTTTCAGCCAAAACAGAATATTTTAGGCCTTATCTCAAAGAGTGATTTGCTATACTGTTGGCTTTGATGTATCAATTGGCTGGAGACCAGTTTAGAGCCAGATTGCAAAAGGATCACTGTGGTGTCCTTCGGAAAAGGGGCTGTGTTGGGTGAAGGGTCTCTACTATTGATTTTATACTTAAGGTAGTAGCCAAAAGGCTCCTCCACGTGGTCTAAGGAGAGATTTTGCCACAGCTCCTGGCATGGTGGAAACATCTAGAGAGAGATCCTGAACAGGCATCCTGCTCTGAGGTCCCTGGGACTAGAAGTGAGGCCAAGCTGTAGTTCCAAGGCATTCACTTTGCTTTTGCGTTAAGGCCTGGTGAAGGGACAGGCAAGCAAGGGAGGCCAAGACACTTATATGAGCAGGAGCTCCTTGGACAAGCTGGCATCTTCAAACAAATGCTGAGTTTACCAGCTTGAACTCTTACCATTCACATTTATTCTTTTCTCAGTTCTGCTGTGGCTGTAATTATCTGGAACCAATCTCATAGTTTTCAGTATGTGATTAGTGATAGAAATACCAGCTTTGATGTTCACATAAATTCTGGGACGAAATTTCAATTCGGATTGCGCTTGACTTGGGATGCTATATTCCTATACTTCCTGGTGTCATGTTGTACAGTGAGTGATAGGCGATTCACTGGTTATGGTCAGGATCCAGTCTGGCCAGAATAGACTCATTGCATTTTGCTGTTCCACCATGGCCTCTGCAACCAAACACTATAAACATGTCCATGAGATTGGTGTAGGAAACCAAAAGAACATGGAGCCCCAAATTTAGGAGGTCTGTGTCCTAGCCCCAGCTTGATTTCTCTTAAGATTCCAGTTTTCTTGTTGGTACATGAGGCTACTGAAATGAATCACTTTCAGGATCTCTTCTAGCCTTGAAGGAAGATTTTTCTTTCTTTTTAATTAGTTTTTTAATATAAAATTTTAGTTATTTTTTAAACATGAAAGTACAACTTGATCATTAAAATAAACAAATGAAAGAGTAAGGAAAGGAATAAAGTAAAAAGTCAAATTTTTCCTTTTTCTTTCCTTTTTGTTGTTCAATTGCTCAGTCATGTTTAACTCTCTGCGACCCTGTGAACTGCAGCACGCCAGGCTTCCCTGTCCTTCACCATCTCCTGGAGCTTGCTCAAACTCATATCCATTGTGTTGGTGATGCCATCTGACCATCTCATCCTCTGTTGCCCCCTTCTCCTCCTGCTGTCAATCTTTCCCAGAATCAGGATTTTTCTAATGAGTCAGCACTTTGCATCAGGTGGCCAAAATATTTGAGCTTCATCCCAATCCTTCCAATGAATATTCAGGGTTGATTTCATTTAGAATTGACTGGTTTGCTCTCTTTGTTGTCCAAGGGACTCTCAAGAGTTTTTTTTTTTCCCTTTGTCTCTTACTTAGGTCTTTAAATTTACAATTTTAAAGGGGGAAATCTGAGTCAGGAAGAGGTGATCTCTTTAATTGTTTTTAAAAAATATTTATTTCTTTGCCTGCACTTGGTCTTAGTTGCTGCATTGGGAATCTTTAGTTGTGGCGTGGGAACTCTTCATTGTAGCATGTGGGATCTAGTTCCCTGACCAGGAATAGAACCCCAAGCCCCCTGCATTGGGAGCACATAGTCTTTGCCACTGGACCACAAGGCAAGTCCTGAGATGATCTCTTTACATTACTCTTAGAAGTGATCTCTAATGATGACAACATGCAGCCCTTGTAAGGTTTTCTACATGCTATTCGGCAAGTGTGTGAGGCTGAACCATTCCAAGGGAAAGAGTCTTAGTTTCAGTTTTTGTCTCTTTCCCTTGCACAGATTTAAGTAGGTCTCATGAGCCAGTGGGCTTCTCCAGTGACTTAGCAGCAAAGAATCCACCTGTAATGCAGGAGACACAGGAGACTTGGGTTCAATCCCTGGGTCGGGAATATCCCCTGGAAGAGGAAATGACAACCCACTCCAGTGTTCCTGCCTGGGAAATCCTATGGACAGAGGAGCCTGGTGGCTTTAGACCCATGGGGTCTAAAAGAGTTGAACATGACTGAGCACACATGAGCCTGTTTGTGGTTACAATACTTGCACCAGTGACACCTAACAGCAAAGCTATTTCTCAAACTCACACCTAAGCACTCATGGATGATACTATTTTGCTTATCTAGAGTCTTGTGGATCTTGCCATAATCTTGCGGAAAAAATGTTGGTCACCTAGCTAGGCTTTCTAAACCCTGGGCAGCTCACCTATAAAATGAGGGCAATGACACTTGATAAGGTTGTGGCGTGGTTAAACCATGTAACATACATGAAGCGGAGCCTGGACTCTCACATAGTGGTTCTCAGATTATTTCCTTTTCCCCCCCACCCCCCCACCCCCCATCAATTCCTCTTCCTTCTTCTCTTCATTTCCTGATTTTTCTCACTTGCAGTCACTCTTGTGACTTCAGCTTATCTATTGCCAGGCTATATGCAGAACTGGATGTGTTCATTGCTGTCTCAAGCTTGTGTTTGTGAGCTGTGGTTAGACCCCACACAAGGTGGACTGTCTTCCCTGGAGTTCTGGAGAGGAAAGAAAGCCTCGTTGTTTTAGTCACTCAGTCATGTCCAGCTCTTTGCGACCCCATGGACTGCCATACACCAGGCTCCTCTGTCCTTCGGAGTTTGCTCAAATTCATGTCCATTGAGTCGGTGATGCCATCCAACCATCTCATCCTCTGCCGCCTCCTCCTCCTCCTGCCTTCAGTCTTTCTCCACATCAGGGTCTTTTGCAATGAGTTGGCTCTTTGCATCAGGTGGCCGGAGTATTGAAGCTTCAGCTTCAACATCAGTCCTTCCAGCGAATATTCAGGGATGATTTTCTTTAGGATTGACTGGTTTGATCTTCTTGCTGTCCAAGGGACTTTCAAGAGTCTTCTCTAGCACCACAGTTCGAAAACTTCAGTTCTTTGACACTCAGCCTTCTTTATGGTCCAACTGTCACATCCATACATGACTACTGGAAAAGCATAGCTTTGACTAAATGGACTTTTGTCAGCAAGGTGATGTCTCTGCTTAATGTGCTGTGGAGCTTGTCCTAGCTTTCTTTCCATTGAACAGGTATTTTTTAATTTCATGGCTGCAGTCACCGTCCACAGTGATTTTGGAGCCTAAGAAAATAAAACTTGTCACTCCTTCTACTTTTTCCCTTTCTCTTTGCCATGAAGTGATGGGACTAGATGCCATGATCATAGTTTTTTGAATGTTGAGTTTTGAGTCTATTGGTAGACAAATGTGCCACAGGAAGAGGTGGCTAGCTTGTGGAATATATTCTCATTCTGATATCTCTTTCCTTTTTTAAAAGCGTATTTATTTATTTGGCCTTGCTGGATCTTTAGCTGCAACTTGCAAACTCTTAGTTATGTCTTATGGGATCTAGTTTCCTGACCAGGGATCAAACCCAGGACCCTTGCATTGAGACCATGGAATCTTAGCCACTCAGCCACCAGGAAAGTCCCTGGGAATAATTCTTCTGGGAGTAATTATATCTTCACCAGCAGTACATCTTGTCCTCCCAAGACTTGACTTGTGCAATCCTACTAGAGTTTGTAAAAATGATTTGAGTCTGGCGGGAGCATTTAATCCGCTATGGAGACACCCTCCTTAAAGGAAATAGAATGCAGATTATGCTTATCATGGGGAATGCATATTAGACCTCTCATATATAAATTCATTTTTACACTTTCTTCAGCAGGAGTTTCCATGAAAGGGAAATGATGGCAATGACAGGATTTCCCTGGTGGTCCAGTAGTTAAGATTTTACCTTCTAATGCAGGGGGTGCAGATTTGAGCCCTAGTTGGAGAGCTGAGATCCCACATGTCTCATGGCCTAAAACTCAGAACATAAAAAACAACAAAAGCAATATTATAACATTCAATAAAGACTTTTTTTAAAAAGTTAGCAAAATTTAAAAAAAAGAAATGATAATGAACCAATGATTGCAAATGAATGGAGCACCCCACTGTGATTTTTTTCTTTCTAAATGATTAAGAGCATCTAGTTATACACATAAGAAATAAAAATAAGTTTTTAAGAGAGGTAAGTCACCAGCAATTATAGGACTGCAAATCAGCCTTTCCTTTTTTAACTTTTTATTTTGAAATAACTTTATACTTAGAGAAAAGTTCCAAAAATAGTATAGAGAGTTCTTTTATATCCTTCACACAGCATTCCCTAAAGTTAACATATTATGTAACCATAGTGTAATTACTCAAACTAAGAAATTAGCATTGGTGGTAATGCTATTAATTAAGCTACAGATTATTTGGATTCTTTTTTTTTTTTTCCTCACTGCTTCTCTTTCTGTTCCTGGATCCAGACCAGGTTCCCACCCTGCCTTTAGTCTTGTCTTTATTTAGTCTTCTCCAGTCTGTGGCAGTCCCCAGTCTTTCCTTATCCATCATGACATTAACCGTGATTATTCATTTTAATGCTTTTTCTTAGTCCTTATCTCTACCTTCTTTTATAGTCAACATTATACTGCCATAGTTAAAGTTTTTTCATTTAGCATCCCTATATGAGAAATTATCAGTGCATGGCTTATTAAGTGACTAGAATTTCTCTCTGCCATAAGGTTCAGAATTTGGCTAGTGATTCAGTTCTTAATGCTTCCCAGGTGGCACAGTGTTAAAGAATATACCTGCTAAGCCAGGAGACGCAAGAGATGAGAGTTCAATCTCTAGATTGGAAAGATCCCCTGGAGGAGGGCATGGCAACCCACTCCAGTAGTCTTGCCTGGAGAGAGGAGCCTGATGGGCTACAGTCCATGGGGTCCCAAAGAGACGGACACGACTGAGCACATACATACTACTACACCACTACTCAGTTCTAATACTCACAGAATGAACAGCAGAAGGACTTCTGATAGTTTTCTCCAAGGACTCTTGCCTTGAGCATAAAGAATAGAGGGGAGAGGAGTAAGGGGACACAGGGGAGGATCATGGTTAGGGGAGAACCCCAGTCCTAGCATGTTGTCACATGGGAACCACCCTTAAACCCTCCAAAGTTTTCCCTTCACAGTTGGAATTAAATCTAGTGGCTACTGGCCTCAGTCTGGCCTCCCTCCCTCCTTCATGATTTTCTAGTCTCTCTTCCTCAAATATCCCGAGCTCATTCTTCCTTCCTATCTCAGGGCCTTGCTCTTGAAAGCTATCGATTTCATTTTGATTTTCCTAAAAGCTTCTCACTATAGTCCGTGACTTCAATGATAAATATTGGCTTAGACAATAAGCAGAGCTGTCTCTTCTAATCGTAAACTGGCCTCGACATGTTTTGTTTGCTTTATTAAGTCTTCCCTGAATTGCTGTCTGCTATAGAATGGGCTTCCCTGGTGGCTCAGATGGTAAAGAATCTGCCTGCAATGCAGGAGACCTGGGTTCCACCCCTGGGTTGGGAAAATCCTCTGGAGAAGGGCATGGCAATCCACTCCAGTATTCAGAATCCCCATGGACAGAGGAGCCTGGTGGGCTACCGTCCAAAGACACAACTGAGTGAATAAGCAGAGCACATAGAATGTGAACTTCTAGGGAGTTAAGGACCTCACTTTGCTCACAACTGTCTCCTTAGGTCCAGAACATGCCTGGCATCTGAGAAATAGCTCAATAGAATCTGTGGACTGAGTGAGTACATTTTCTGAGAGCTGTGGTTACAGGAAGAAGAGCACTGTTTGTCCCTTTTTCCCACAGCCTGTGAGAAGCATCTTTCCTGGGTTACCTGGTCACCAGGAATTTATTGGAGGTCTCCCTGCCTAGCATCACAATAGGGCTTTTTAAAATCTGCCCTCTCCTCCCCACTTTTTCCTGTTTAACTTGAATACTATAAGGGACAGAAAGCAAAAAAGATGAACATTTCAAAGGCTTTTAAATCAGTCAGCACTGGCGCTAGGCCTTTGGTGGGTCCCCTTCAGTGAGAAATCCACCCCTCCTATAAAGGGTACCTCTTTCCCAAACATTTGGAGTGGGACTGTACTGTCTTTGAAGGATAATAAAATGCCAATGCTTAAATACGTTTCTGTTACTTTTGACAGCTCTGTTATTACTCCTTTGTCATTGGAGGGGCTCCTGAGGGGCTGTGAAAGGCCTTTAACCTGCAGATCAAAAGAGCTGACAGCACCTCCGGGTTCAGCAGCCTGAAACAAGAGGAAGGTGGCTTCCTTTCTGAGGCCTGTGCCCCACTCCTGACTAGGCTTCACACTGTTAGATCTGGATGGAGACCTGTTTGATTTGAGAGCTGGGTCGGCTTTCGTTAAAAACTTGTTTTTCCTTTATGAAGTTTCCTTAGCCAACTTATTTGGTACGAATTACAGAGGCTACTGTAGACAAGCCTGCCGTCATGACGAGGAATGAACAAAATGCATTATTCTTTACCTATTCTATACTGAGTAGGACATTAAGAAATGCCAAATCAGGTCATTCATATGTGATTAGAAATATAAAACTATCCTTTTCATTTAGATCAAAAACTCCACTTCTAGCATACTGTCCTTATAATGGTATCAATCCATTTACTGATGAGAATGCTGGGCTTTAAAAAGATCGGGTGCTGCTGTGCTGTACTTGGTCGTTTAGTCGTGTCCAATTCTGCTACCTCATGGACTGTAGCCCACCAGGCTCCTCTGTCCATGGGGATTCTCTAGATAAGAATACTAGCATGGGTTGCCATGCCCTCCTCCAGGGGATCTTTTAAAATATATATATATATATATATATATTTTTTTTTTTTTCTTTCCTCTCTTTTCTTTCAAGTTCCAACCCAGGGATGGAACCCAGGTTCCAAATATTTATATTTATTTCAAGTTCCAATCCAGGGATGGAACCCAGGTCTCCTGCATTACAGGTGGATTCTTTACCATCTGAGCCACCAGGGAAGCCCAAGAATACTGGAGTGGGTAGCCTATCCCTTCTCCAGTAATTGACCCAGTAATCTTCCCAGCCCAGTAATCGAACCAGGGTTTCCTGCACTGCAGGTGGCTTCTCTATCAGCTCAGCTCAAAAAGATCTGAAAGTAGACAGTAACAGGTGAACCAAAGTCTTTAAGAAATTATATACATAAATGTATTGAATCCTGCTTGTGGAGCCGCAAGCATTATACTGGTTCCACTTAGTGAATTGGATGAGTGATGAATAGGTTCTAAAAAGACTTTTTTGGTGTTTGTTCCCATTTGTTTTATATTTATTTCAAGTTCACCAAACAACCAAGGTTAGGTTGAGCAAGAGTTCCTTGAAAAGGAAGGCCAGATATGGACCCAGGGGGCCTGGGTGCTGCCTGATCTCTTCCTGTCACCAACTAAGCTATTTTCGAATTGGGGCAGCAAATAGCTCTTTAGGCCAGTGTCCTTTATCTGGCTAATTCTAAGTTATTATCCTTGTCTGATGCTATTACAAAATAATTTTTTTAAAGAAAGTGATTTGTAAGAGATATACAGGCTTTAAAGTTCTTTTTCTTTTTTTCCCCCCTGTTTTGGAAAGTAGTTATCTTAAAAGAACAGATATCATTCCCCTTAATTATATATTATTGATAACATTTCTTTACTTGAAGAGACTTTCTCATGCACAATATTTAGTGGATAACAAATCAACATTGCCTAAATTAGTGAAAATGTTGTTTAGCCAAAATGAACCGAAAAAGTCGTTTCTTTAAAGTTTAGACCATATCTCAGAAAAAGAAATGTAGTCCATGTTGATAAGATTGTCCCTTGACCTTACAGATTACAAGGAAGCAGGATACCTGTCATCCAAAATGTTTTTTAGTTCATGTTATCTGCTAAGTGTAAAAATCCCACGGGCAGCTGGTGTACTTTATAAGGCTTATAAATACCAGAAATTACTAACAGGCTGATCAGCAAGCTTTATAGTTTGCATTAAAAAGTGAGAGCTTTCTAATAGTGGAGAAATATCTCCAGTTCATTTGTTTTTAAAATGTGAATTTCATCAGGAAACCTAGGATGGATTCTTACCAAATGAAGTGTGGTATGACAGTAAACTTCACAGCACACTTTATTAATTCATATGTAATATGGTAAAAGAGTGCCTATTGAAAATAGCAAAGCGGAGGGTATTCCTCATTCAGAGTATCTCATTTTCCATTATTAATAATTAACAGAGCTTTTCATTTTTAAGTGTCACTACCGAAAGTGCCACTGTGCTCAGCAATAAGTGATTTCAGAATGTTGTTTTAAGGTAATGGTGTTCCCACTGACAATATGTCAGAGGTTGGGCAGGATACACTCTTATTATCAGATACAGGCATCATCCTGAAATAGGCTTTGTGTATTGTTCCCCAACTCTTTGCACACAACTCTAATGCAGATACCTAGAGCAAGCATTTTCTGATGTTCAGAAGCTTGGAAATTAGGATTGAAAGTGGAACACGGTTTTGTTTGTGTGTGTTTTTTTTTTTTTTTTGGTCCCCAAATTAATTAATTATTACTTCTGTTATTTTTGACTGCACTGGGTCAAAGTAGGCTGTAGGCTGCTTTGCTGTCTGTAGGCTTTCTCTAGTTGCAGCAAGTGGGGGCTACTGCCTTGTGGTGTGTGAGTTTCTCATTACAGTGGCTCCTTTTGTTGCAGAGCATAGACTCTAGGGCACATGGGCTTCAGTAGTTGTGGCTCTGGAGCTTTGGAGCACAGGCTTAGGAGTTGTGGTGTACTAGGGAAGTCCTGGAATGAGGTTGTTGATGGTGCAAATTGCTAAACCCTTAGATGGGCAGATTGTTTTAGCTATTAAGATGCCAACGTTTCACAGCTATCTGTTTGTGTCTGAGCAAAAATCTGGATATTAGTGGGCTTGCCTATATGAAAGCATTTGCTTCCTTAAGGTAGCCTTGTTGGATCTGAGAATGGTTTGAGGGTGGGTGTGTGTGGTGGAGGATGTCAAGAAAGAAGTCCATGAGGAAGCTAAGTCCTTGAGTAGAGAATTCAGGACTGCTATGGGTGAATTTGATACTTCACTGGTGGCTCAGTGGTAAAGATTCCGCCTGCCAATACAGAAGAGCAGGAGATGTGGGTTGAATACCTGGGTCGAGAAGATCCCCTGGAGAAGGAAATGGCAACCTGCTCCAGTGTTCTTGCCTGGGAAATCCCATGGACAGAGGAGTCTGGCGAGCTACAGTCCATGGGGTCACAAAGAATCTGACATGACTTGGCAACTAAACAACATGGGTGGATATGCAGAGTCAGGCATGGTCTGGGTTGTGATCAAACTGAGGGATGTGGGGGATGTTTTAAAAAACAGGCAGTCTCCCTTCCCTTGTTTGTTTTCTGCACTTAGAAGTCTCCAGATTTTGAGTAATAATAGTTTTGTATTAGCTGGATGGGTAAAGACCTGTGTGAGATGACCTTTGCCTTCTGATCTGCTAGATTTGACACCTACTAATGTCACCATATTCTTAAAATAGATGTGAAACATATGTACAGTCTTCTTTTCCAAGGAGACAAGTGTTTTCCCAGGGAAATATTTACAGTTCATTAATTTTTAAGATACCTTTTTTTTTTTTTACTGTCTTTTTTTGTTACTGGTTTGAGGTATACCAGTTGCATGTAAAAAGCTTAACACACAAAATATGAATGTTCTGGGCTCTAAGGAATTACACAGGAAAATAGGGCATGTGATGGAACAGATTTTTGAAAATGTGCCTTGAGGTTACAAGGTCTTGGAGAGCTGTCATTTGGGAGGATGTTTATCCTTGGGGATGACTAATGGATTTCAACGGGTGGCAACTCATATTAATTGGTGGTGGTTTCCTGGACTGCTGTGTTGAGAAGGATTCAGAGGGCTTTTGAACTCAGTGGGAAAGAAATCTGTTTCTTATGTCTGTCCAGGGCATGAGTCTTATCATTTGTTTTAGCATTCCTGGTTTATATACTCTGCTGACATGAGACTCAGCAGGGACTTAGCATAAAGCACTGTTTAGTTGGGTTCTGAACCAATGTTCCAAAATTAAATCAGGTCCAAGAATGAAGTCAATCAGAATCAAATCTTTGTTGAGTTCTTACCCTGTGCTGTATGCTGTGAAAAAAACAAATATGCAAAGTTAAATGGAAAGGTAAGACCCTGAATAGTGGGGAATGGTCAGGTAATAATAATTGTGTAAAGAGTTAGGAAGAGAATACCAAACTGAGAGTCAGGAGAATCAGAGATAATAAAGAATGTCAAAGGGGAAGCCATTCTTGCAGGGAGAGATGGTTTTATATAAATAAAGGCAGCTAGCACAATGGATAGCCTTTTCAGAGGAATGTTAGGACTTCATCCTATTTGGAAAGATTGTTATTTGGAGAAAATGGGAACCACCAGCTGGTAGAGGGCCTTAGAAATGGATTGTTTTCATGGTTTTCTTCTTGCTACTTTGTTCTGGACTCCCTGGTAGATAAGAAACTGGTTGTCAGTCATCTTCTTTTATTCACCAGGATCTATTAAGCAGCCCACCATATGTCAGGCACTATGATGGTAAGACTTGGTTTGGTCTCTGGTCTGGAGAATTTTTCAGAGTGGAATAGAAATAGGGATATGAAAAATAAAATAAAATAAAATAAAAAATTAAAAAAAAAAAAAAAGAAATAGGGATACGAATACCCATTCATACCTGTACACCTTTTTAAAGGAACTCATGGTTAGCTCTACTGTACAGAAGACAAGACTGAGGCTCATAAATGTTAATTTGCTTAAGGTCACACAGCAGAGCTGGAAAGACATTTAAAGTAAGCATTTTTTTTAAACTAAACTAAGCATTTTTAATGAAGCATAATGTGCATATTGAAAAAGTCCACAAATCATTAATATTCAACTTCACCAGTTTTCACAAAATGAACCCACTCCTTAGTGTGGGGTTCACAAAATGAACCACTACCTAGAGGAACTCAGGGGCTTCCCTGATGACTCAGATGGTAACGAATCTGCCTGCAATGCAGGAGACCCAGGTTCGATCCCTGGGCTGGGAAAATAACCTGGAGAAGGAAATGCAACCCACTCCAATATTCTTGCCTGGAGAATCCCACGGACAGAGGAACATGGTCAGCTATAGTCTGTGGGGTCGCAGAATCGGACACGACTGAGCAACTAACACACACCGAAGAACTTAATGCATTTCACTTATTTAAAGTGAGTAGAAATTGACCATAAGGTAATTACTTTTTGCACATTTCCTCTCTCTCCATTCTTCCCTTCCTTCCTCCTTCTTCCTCTTCTCCTATTCCCCGTTTCTCTTATTTCCTGTCTCCTCTCTTTTTTCCCTCATTTCTTCCAAGCTAAATGTTCCCCTTAAATTTGTTGATTACAGAACTCTGTTCCAAAGGACATCCAAACCTGGTGGTTTGGAGGGGACAGTGATTATCTTTGGGAATCATTTCAGTTACAGAGAACATGAGAAATGCCAGCAATCTTGAGTGCTGATTTCACTCTCTTGAAGCCACCTTCTACTCACATAAAATGTACCAATCACTGTGATATTTTAAAGAATATTTGCATGTCAGTCTTCACAGATACACCCATTTTTGCCTACAGAGACACTGAAATTCAAAGCGGTTAGGTGACTTTTGCAAAGTTCTATATAACCTAATAAATGGTATATTTCTTTTACTCTCATCCATTTTTCCTTAAAATGCATCCTAGCTGCCTTTTACCTTCGCTCTTTGCTAAACTAAATTTGCGTGACTAAAATAAAACTAAATTAGTGAAAAAGGGCATAGACACACCAGGTTTGTTACAGGAACTGCTTCCTTCCTAGCCCCCCTTTCTTTTTTAGAATAAGAACTCTGGTTCCAGATAATTGCAGTCCTGGAAATAGAGACACGGTCTCATATTTTGAGAAGCTGTTCTCACATTTCCAGATCTCTGTAAGAGCCTGTCTTTGAAGCCCTGTTCATAGTTACACTGTTGGCTTAAAGCTGATGCAACTGGTTTTCTTAGAACCAAAAGTTCCTGACTTGATACTGACAAGAGATAAATCAGCCTTCTTTGTGTTCTGGTTAATTACAAAAACAACTTTTAAAAACCTCAGGTCAATTACTGTCCCTTGAATAACCCATGTTCTAGGAAGTACTTTATATGTACTTTGAGCGATACAAATGCAGTTCATGAGAAGGGCATCTAAGAATTTGTTTACAACTTCTGTCATTAGACCAACTCTTACAGTGGAGTTCTTTTGAGGTGAGAGTCTCCTTTATCATTTGCAGTTCTTCTCATGCCTTTGCAAACTCAGTGTTGGGATTAAGCCTCTCCTTAGATTATTAATTAGAGGCGCCATTTAATTTAGTATTTGGACAAAGACTGTTGTATGTCATTTGGTAAGACTGACTTCTCTGTGCAAGCAAATGGCCAGCAAAGAGGAGGAAATGAATTTCAGTAGAGCTCATTGGAGATTGAAAATAATTTTTTACACTCTGACTCCTTTTAAGAATTCTGTTTTGATTTGTGTTCAGTTGAATCCATGATAAATCTTTGTTTCCATGTTTTTTAAGAGTCATTTCTAACTCAGGGGTGATCTGGGATATCTCTAAAATGCTCTAGTATGTTCATAATAAACATAGCTTTTAACATAAAAAAGGAGAGCATTTTCTTTTTCTTCTTTTGAGAGCATTTCTTTCCTCCCATCACTCATCAGGGAGTTTGGGCTCATCAAGGGAGTATGTTCTGTTGGTATCTGGGAATCCCTGGAGCTAAATGAACACCCTCTCCCTTCCCCTGGTCCATTCCTTAATCTCTTCAGGAATAGTGGAGTTTTTGCTTTGGCAGCTTCCTACTGCTTCTTATCTTTAGTTTGAGCCTTCAGATATAGTTTGAGCCTGAACATAATAAAACACTCCCTAAATAGGTGAATACCGGCAGGACAGATACATGGTTTGATGCTTCCTTTGTGCTGGGCTTGATTTTCTAGACAAATACCATCTTGTGTGCATATTAAGAACTTAATAAATATGGATGGAATGAATGAAAGATTTATGACAATGAAGGTTGTGTAACCCAATAGTGATATGCACATATCTTGGATTATCCCCCTTGTTTGTAGAATTGAAAAATGGACTTTCCTTTTATAAGATTGGAGATTTGATGGGAAAATCGAAGCACACCTAAGGGGCTAAAGGAAAGAAATCTCTAGCACCCAGATTGTGGAATGTGTCTGTAAAATCGCTGTCTCTGACAATGACAGGACTCTATAAAGATCTGAGTGCTAAATCAAGAAGCTGAGAGGCTCCTGGGCCATGAGAGAGGAGAAAAGAAAACATGAATGGGAGAAGATGAAAAATGTTTCACTCACAGGGTTCTCCCCTCCTGTTTGCATAGGGTTACCGAAGGCTGTGGCAGCCTGTTGTATTGTTTTCTTGTATGTGTGTGTGCACACGCATGGGTGCTCAGTTGCTCATTTGTGTCCAACTCTTTGTGACCTTATGGACTGTACCCCACCAGGCTCCTCTATCCATGGAATTTTCCAGGCAAGAATACTGGAGTGGGTTGCCGTTTCCTACTCCAAGGGATCTTCCCGACCCAGGGTTCGAACCTGTATCTTCTGTGTTGGCAGACGAGTTCTTTACCACATTTTGCCATTTCCCTTGTTTGGCTGGGAAGCCATACCAGTGGAAAGCTAAATTATAATGGGCAGGTACTCTCAAAGTTAGTGCTCTGGTTTTGCTAAGCAGTGCCTGGAGAATGCTGGACCCAACTCTAGATGTCATTTATTGATGACAGATGCCATTTATTGCTGATCAGAATTCTGGCTTCACTGGGACTTCTTACTGGGTACTTTAGGCTTCTTCACAAGACTGAATTCTTGGAGAGTTTACACAGTGTCTACTTGGTAGGAATCAGAGGATGCTGCCAATGGCATAGTAGGCTTTGGGGTCAGACAGACTTGTGCTGGAACCGTGACTGTTCTACTCATTAGCTATATGTCCCTGGGTGTGTTACTTAACCTCTGAACCTCATCAGTAAATCTGAGGAGAAGATATCTCCCTCCTAAAGTCACAATGACTTGAGGAAAAGTAACTATTAATACCATTGGATGGCAGCTACTGCTGCTAAGTCGCTTCAGTCGTGTCTGACTCTGTGCGACCCCATAGGTGGCAGCCCAGCAGGCTCCGCCGTCCCTGGGACTCTCCAGGCAAGAACACTGGAGTGGGTTGCCATTTCTTTCTCCAATGCATGAAAGTGAAAAGTGAAAGTGAAGTCGCTCAGTCGTGTCTGACTCTTAGCGACCCCATGGACTGCAGCCTACCAGGCTCCTCCGTCCGTGGGATTTTCCAGGCAAGAGTACTGGAGTGGGTTGCCATTGCCTTCTCCGATGGTAGCTACTAGTTTCTACAGAAAAGAAGGTTCCCTTCTTTTCCTAACCTTTCATTCTAGGAGCCTTCAAATCCATTGCTGAAAGGGAATCACAAGGGACTATGAGAGCAGGGGGCTTGGAAATAGCAAACCAAGTCTTGGAGGTTGGCTCTCCAGCTAACCTAGGCTGTTGGGGTCATGCACCTTGGTCTCTGCAACTAGGCAATATATGGTAGTTTCCCCTATTTGTCAGTAATGGGTGTAGAATAGATTCCTATCCCAGAATTAGACTTGTGGGGAAGACCAGTCTGCAACAATACATTTCATAGCTTCAGTGACAATGCTCAGCCCTGTATCCACTCTATGTCTTGAACTGGAAAGAACTCAGCAAGCAACTGTGCCCAGGTATGCTCTGTCAGACAATAACAATACAATGCAATTGTCTTGAACTTGCTTTTAAAAACAAAGAGTGTCCTCATATGATTTTCATATATGAAAAGTACACAACATTTATTGAATCCTCTGCCTTTGGAGAGTGACGATGCTTATGTTGCCTTTAGCAAATGTGGTTCTGCTTAGCTGAGTGCTTCAAGACCAGCTCCTAACTCAGGTGTCATCTCTGGCCATCTTTCCTCATCTCCCAGTGGACTTTCTCCTGATCATTCTCCCACAGAACACTTCTCTCAAAATACCCCCCACATTGTATAGAATAAATGAGTCGTAGGTTGGCTTATCCCAGTAAGACCTGAGCCCCGTGAAGGTGAGGACCTTCCTATGGTCAGTGAACATGATACATCCATATCCTAGCCCAACACCTGGCGTGGAACGGGAACTTGGTCCGTTTTGCTGTGATTGACCTCAGCTTCACCAGTGCATTTAAGGGCTTTCTTCCTCTTGTAGAGGAAGATTCAACTCCAGTTTGAATTCAGGTTATCTCTCAGGGAGCATACACAGTGCGAGGTAGGGTATTTTGACATCGAGGGTTCTACACTCAAACTGCCACACACTTTCCTCATTCATGTAGTTTCCTGATCCAACCCCAAAAGGAGGTATCAACTGCAAAACTGCAATGGCCGATAGCTTTGATTTATATGTTGGTTACATTTTCCTTGCTGCTTCTTCAAAACACGGGCCTACACGTTGCCTCTGAGACATCCTCTTTGGTCTCCCCCATCTCTCTAGATTGGATTAATAGATTGATATAGCTGTTGAACACATGCTGCCTCAGAACACTTGTGTTTTAACCCAGTAGGAACCCCAGCTGATCCCTTCGAAAGCAACTTTTAAGAGAAACTGATGTCCTGTGAACACGTTAGCAAGCTGTCACTGTGAGTTTTGTCAGCAGGCTCATCTTGGAGCGGCTGCAGACATGTTTCGAGGTTGCCTAATTATTTATGTACTGGGTCATGCTCCTTTCCAGTGATAGGCTGAGACTGAGCTGGTTCTTAAATACAGAAAGATATGCTCTGAATCCTTTACCATTAAAACAGGACACTTTTCTATTATGTTTTCCAAACTCCTAACAATAGCATTTTGTTGTTCAGTTGCTAAGTTATGTCTGATTCTTTGCAACCTCATGGACTGTAGCCTACCAGGCTCCTCTGTCTATAGAATTTTTCAGACAAGAATACTGGAGTGGGTTGCCATTTCCTTATCCAGGGGATTTTCCTGACCCAGGGATTGAACCCAAGTTTCGTGCATTGACAGGTGGATTTTTTGCCACTGAGCCACCAGGGAAGCCCAAATGTTAGCATTAAAATATATTAGAATAAAGCTAGCATTAGGAAATATTGTTTCTACTAGCTTCTAAAGATATAGAACTGTTCTTTCAAAAACTTTTTAGTTTTTGCAAATATGTTTTGCAAAAACTTTTTAGTTTTTTTTAGTGTTTGCAAATATGAGCACTGCATGTCTAACTGTTGGTTTTTAAAATAAATGTGTGCCTGGTGTGTGTATGTGTGTGTACTTAGACAGAGAATGTAAATTTCATCCCAGTAAGTGTTATTCTGAAGACCATTCTCTCTTTAGTGTAAACGTGTGCTTATCAGTATGGAATAAATGTATTCCCCCAAAATAGGAGAGTAAATGGCCTTTTATTCAAATTGCATTTTTTTTTTATAATCGTAAAAGCTTTATTATCAAGCACATCATTTTTCTCCACCTACAGATTTGGAGGGTAGAAAAAGAAAGCATTTGGGGGCCAGTTCTTTGAATCAAAGCAAATCAAGAATTGGCAAAACTGTAGTTTCCTGACTATTTACCGACCTGATTGGTATCATTTTCTGAGCTTGGGAGAACGGTATTCATTCATTTTTATTTTACTTCTGCAGACTGAGTTTAGTAAGTAATGTGGAAGCCATCTAACATAAATAAATTGCTGCAAGATAACAAACAGAATTGGAATTCATGCTTGCATTCCCTTGGTTCTTTTTCTTCTTCTTTTTCCTCTCTTCTATCCAGCTCTGCCTGGGAAGGCCTGTAATATGCTTTTCAGGATATTGAACGGTCTAACTTACCAAGCTTCACGTGGCCCTCAGTCATTCATACGTTTTACAAAACCATAAAGGTGGCAGTGAGGGAGGACGTTCAAATTCAACTTGTCATAGAGGTATAATTTAACAATAGCTGAATCAAAAAAGATGATTAAAATCATACCTGCTAATATGAGGACACCACGATTCTGTTAAACCAGGCAGCATTTCCGAGCCACTTCTGTCAAATTCAGCATTTCCATGGCTTTAAAGTCCCTAACCCCTTCTGTCTGCCAGATTTGCAAAACTGGAACTAGAAAATAAAGTGAATGTTCAGAACACCTCCAAGATGGCTTTGTCTGGGACAGTGTGCCTAACATCCCATAGGGAAACACTTCCTCCAAGAACTGGCTCCGTAGACATTGCTTCTGAGAAGGAAATCAAAGTAGAGATTCCAGTATGAAATCATGGAAGCCGCTTGCCAGTCCTTGGTTCATTTGAAGCTTTGATTGCAAAACCTGGCTACCTCCACTCTGGGTCTTTCTCCTCAGGATATTGCTTCATGAGGAAACAATAGGGTGTTGTGCTTTGGTGTTGAGACAAGTTCAGTTCAGTTCAGTTGCTCAGTCATGTCAGACTCTTTGTGACTCCATGGACTGCAGCACACCAGGCAAATTAGGGAGCCCATTCTTGGCTTTGTTTCCTGGGGAAATGACTTTATTTTTCACCTGTAAAGTAGATGTATCAACAACAGTAACCAGTCAGAGACTATGTCCTTTGTAACAAGCCCCATGCTCAATATTATTCTTACAGTCCCCCTATGAGGTAAATTCTTGCATTCAAAGAGGAATGGACTTGAGGCTTAAAAGTACCATCTTGTGACTGGCCAAGATGACACTCTTGACATGCCATGGATGGAGTCTGTAAGACCACCACACCCTGTTACCGGGTGACTAGGTCCTTTGGAGAACTCGCCTCCACTCAGGTGGGTGATAACATGTGCTCTGTGCTCTGCTGGATGTGGTCTAAATCTTCTGTTTTCTCCATTGGCAGTGGAGTCGGGTGGGGGTGGAGTGGGGCGGGGTTGACAGGCTTGTAGGTAAAAGTCACGTGCAGCTAGTTTTGTCTACTATGGAGAGAACAACTAATTCTGGCTGATTTTTTTTTTTTTTTAACTAGCTACTCCTTTGGTGTCATAGAAACATAGCGTTAGTCTCCTATTCTTCCCTGTCAAAAAATTACAGTGCAGTGGCCCAGCATAGCCAGAGGAGCTGGCAGGTGAGGGCAGTCTTGGAGCAGGGAGGAGGCTGAGCACCGTCCTTAGAGGTGATGGGACAGGAACTAGTGCACTGGGACCCGAGGAGGAAAGAAGCTATGGACAGGGTTCATCCTTCTCCCTCGGGATAGAAACCTGTCAAAGTGAACCCTTTGTTTAAGGGCAGTGAATTCAGAAGGCAGCTCATCTATTTGTCCCCTGTTCTTTCTCTCAGTGTAATTAAGGAGACTTTGAAGAAGGAATATTGTGCTAAATCCTAGATAAGAGCCCGCTCTCCATCCATCTCTGCAAATCCGTCAAACCTCATTTGATTTTAATATTTTTCTTGTGGATTCCGCTGTGCTGCTGTGAGGTGAAGCAGGTGGGGCAGGGGTAGAGAGGAGGGTTCCTGGGCAGCAGAAACCCTTGTGGAAACCCGTTTTTAATCTGGATGATGGCTTGGTAATGTAAGCAGTGAGAGTTGGCAGAGGAGTGAAAACTGTAGGATTAATGGCCCCGAGCCTAATTCCCTGATACCTTTTAAAAGGCCAGCTAAGCAGCTGGCTGTCTCCTTTCGCTCCACATACACACTCTCCCATATCCAGAATTTTTTTTTTTACCTTTAGCCATTTTTAACCCTTTCCCTGAATCTGATTTTTAGCATCAAATAAGGGTCAAATGAATCGGCTCTACTCCAATATAAAATGAAAAGTTTTTTAAAAATGTGTGTCAGAGAGAGTTGATGTGTATGATTATACGAATCAAAGATGCTTAATATTCTAATGGGAAGACTTGGTCATGAAACTTGAGATGGTTGTTTGCATTACAAAGTGACCTGGGACTTTTTTTTCCGCATGGTGCAAATTTTTAAAAATATAAACTCTTACATGACTGTGTGCACATGCTCACAAGCACATACATTCCTGCCTATGTGTGCATGGCTGTGATTTTCCATTTAAACTCTTGGAATATGTGTTTTCTTATGGAAGTAGAAATAAAACCCAACAAATGTTCCCAATTCTTGTTGATGTTCCAGATACAATATAAAGGCAGGACCCTCCTCGTACTTTAAAATCTTACTGCTTTATTCACGTTTTCCTCTAAAGCCGGGCTGAAACTCATGTGATCTTTAAGAGAGGCAAGCCAGGGTAGCCATCCACAGCTGGTCTGGGCACGTCTGTGCGAACCCCTACAGGTGTAAGTGTGGAGGTAATGATCATTACTTCGGATGCGAGTGGAAGCACCAGGCAGGAAGCAAAAGGAGTGTGACTGACTCTGGCAAACAAGAAGTTGATGAGTGTTTCCAGCATGAAGCCTTTGAAGTGGGTCAGCAGGAAAGGAAGAAAAGGCAAGGCGGCGAGTTGCAGGGAGAAGAAAATTTCTTGTTGCCTAGGTTATTCCAGGCGATTCTGATATACCAGTCTCTGTTAGTGTGGTGGGTAAACAGTCTCATTATTGCTGTCATTTGCATTATTATTGGAAGATAATTAGTGACAGTAACATTTTCATATAACACTCAGACCTGGATGGGTCTTATGGAGATCGCTTCATTCTTGTGTGAAGTTGTTTACTGGTTGATTGTGGAGTGCTAGAAACCACTTGTGATTTTCTCTGGTTGTGAGTGTACCTTGCTGTGCCTGATATGTTTTGTAATCTGATTGCATTGGCCATACCAGTCAGATTGGCTTAATTCTTTCCACCCTAGTCTAATGCCTGGCAGTATAGGTGTTCAGTAATGATTGAGGTGATTACAATATGCATTAAACCAAAATATGGGAGCCTTTGTATAATTCTTGTTGTCATGACTGGTTTATGTCCATAGATAACATCTGATGTTTGGGGATCTGGGGGTGCTTTTCCCAAATCACAGATAAACCCCCTCACATGTCTCTATGAGAGCCAAGTCAAACGAGCCAGGATGTTATTAAATTGCTCCCTGTAACTTCATAGACTTCCTTGGTTGACAGCCATTCTGATCATGTCATCTCTAGATTTCCCATTGACAGTGGATTAGTTTCCCCACCCAGAGGTTTCACCAATTTGATTACAGCAAGCCCACGATGCTTCTAGAGATTGAATTCACCAGTTGACGCTTGAGCCAGTCTTCCTGTTTAGATTCAGTTAAGCACTCACATTTACACATTTCCATGTTTCTTTTTAGTTCCTTTCTCCACCGCTTCCCTTCATTTCCCTTAGCGGGACTCTCCCCTCTCCAGATGCAACGCAGGGATTAAACTGGACGCCGTGATAAAGGAGGCAGTGTCATTTGAAGCATGTTTCTTATAATGCATTTAATTTGCCCCAGTCAGGATCAGCCAAGGGCTCTCTAATGACAAGTGACAGAGGTGGCAGCCTTGGGGAGGAGGTGGGTATACTGTCCATGTGCTGCTTTGAAACAGGACCCTGCTCATGGTGGAAAGGATAACTAATTCAGAGTCACTTTACATTCGTGGCAGACAGGAACATATTTCTCCAGTATTATTTAAAAAGGACGTGGAGGTGGGAATGAAGGCAGCAGACAGAATTAAGAATGTAAGTACAAATAGGGCTGTCGTCTTTGTGGTTGTCCCTCTGGATGGAAGCTGTTCATTTTAACAGCGTTGTGAAAGAGGGAGAGAATCGGGAACCTTGTGCTGCAATCCATTGCTCACTCGCCTTCCCAACAGCCTCATACAAAACCCAACCCGCCGCCATGGAGGGAGGGAGTCCAAGAGGCGTTGCCGCTGCTGCTCACTGTCTGTTCTCAGGAGACATGAACCAGAAGCACAGCAAGGGTGGCGAGAGTTCTTACCACTTCGCAGTCTGGTTAGTTCCATGCTGAGGTGGGAGCAGAAGGCGCCGGGGATTAGGGACAGGCTCAGATGTTCGGCAGCACCCTAGGGGTTGATCGGCCTGCTTGAGTGCCAATCTCTTGAATTGATGTTGCTGTCTGTACCCCAGGGAGGTCAGCCTGGAAGCTTCTTGCCTCGCTGCCCAAATTCCATTTGCACCCAGCAACCCTCAGAGGATTGTAGAGACCTTTTGTTTCTTCATGCCGTTCTCCCTGTGAGCTTCCCATATGGCCTTGGCGTGAAACAGGTGGATCTAAACCCCGGGGTTTTAACAACACAGCTTTGCTTGTTCTCGGAGACCTTTGCTTCTGTCCAAATGGCTTTTCTGTGCCTCCTCTCACGAAAGATTACAAAATGCTCACATTTTTTCCTCTGACTTCATCATACTTCTGTGCTTAGTTACTTAGCTGAAGGTTCACAGGGATAAGAAAGATGGTATATTATGGCCATTTTTGTTCAGGAAGTAATGACCCCCTCAAGGGAAGATGAAAAAAAGGGTGTGTCAACCAGCCATCAGTCACTTGGATGTATATACAGACACATACATATACATACAGATAAATATCTACACACTTGTGGCTCAGACAGTAACGAATTTGCCTGCAATGCAGGAGACCCGGGTTTGATCTCTGGATCGGGAAGATCCCCTGGAAAAGCGAATAGCTACCCACTCCAGTATTCTTGCCTGGAGAATTCCATGGACAGAGGAGCCTAGCAGACTACAGTCGATGGGGTCACAGAGTCGGACACGACTGAGCAACTAACACACTTATGTATGTATGTATATGTGGTGTATAGATGTGGCTATAATAATGTGTCAGGTACTTTTCCAGGATTGTCCAGAAGTGAAACAGGTAACACAGTTTTAAACATATAAGATTATATTTTGGAATAACATGTCTACAGCCAAGTCTTCCTTCACCCTCCCAAATGTGCAACTTCTGCTGTCTTCCCATCTCAGAAAAAAAGCAAGTCCTCTCTCTGTTTGCTCAGGCCAAAAGCCTTGATCTTGCCCTTGACTCCTTTCTCTCATAAACCACATCCAGCTCAGGGGAACATCCTGTTTGTTGTAACTTTGGGAGACGGCCAGAGCCCAGCCATCGTCTTATCTCCAGGGGCTTATCTCCAGGGCTTCCTCCTGAGTCTCAGTCACGGTCACCTCTCACCTGACCATTGCAGCGGCTTCTTAGTACACAGGGGCTGCCAGAGAAAAACACCCCAGACCGGGTGGCTTCTCAGCAGCAAACATCTATTTCTCACGGTTCTGGTGACTGGAAGCCCGAGGTCAGGGTGCCAGCATGGTTGGGTGAGGGCCCTCTTCAGGGTCACAGGCTCCTTGCTGTGTCCTCACATGGCAGAAGGGGCAAGGGAGCTCCTGGGCCTCTTAACAGGGGTATTCATCTCATTCCTGAGGGACTGCCCTGGTGCTCTGGTGGTTTAAGAATCTGCCTGCCAATGTGGGGGCACTGGTTCTATCCCTGGCCCAAGAGCTAGGATCCCCCATGCAGTGGGACAGCTAAGCCCATGCGCCGGAACTCCTGAGCACGCGTGCAGCAGCTGCTGAAGTCTGGGAGCCTGGAGCCCGTGCTCCACCATCAGAGAAGCCACCACAGTGAGAAGCCTGCATGCCACCACCAGGGAGTAGCCCCTACTCGCCGCAACTAGAGAAAGCCTGCTTGCAGTAGTGAAGACCCAGTGCACCCAAAACAAAAAAGAGAGAGAGAGAAAAGTCTCATTTATGGGGGCTTTGCCCTCTCGGCCATATTCAGCTTTCAAAAAGCCCACCTCCAAACACCATCACGTTGAACATAAGGATTTCAACCAAAATTTGGGGGACAGGACACAAACATTCAGACCACAGTAGCTTCTTAATTATCCTTCCTGCTTCCCCCACTCACCTTTGGCCCCCTACCAGTTCTCCACCCTGCAGCCTCCAGAGGAAAGCTTTGAAAAGATCAGTCGGTTCTTACCCTTCCTTTGCTCACAACCCTTAACAGCTTCCCGGCTCACTCACAAGAGATCCATATCTCCTCCAGGATCTACAAGATGCTGTCTGAGGTCATATCCTAACGCTTCTCTTCATCACTCATCTCCCAATTGACATGTATGCTCCAAACAGTAGTAGCTGTAGCAGAACTGGGAGTAGAAGTAATTTTCTTACCAGACTTCAGCTGATTTTTGCTAGCTAGAGTCTTCCTGTTGGAAAGTATCTTTATAAGAGCATTTGCTTTGGGGTCATGTGTTTTTCAGCATGAGCTACCCATTCTCTTTTCTTGGCCTGCAGTAAATCTTTTTCTGCTCTGGGGCGGGGCTGGGAATCACTTATTTTGGGCATTTTCCTAGGTGGGTGCATTTGAAACCTTGCTGACAAATCCTGGGGCCTTACCTTGCAGTGGCTGTATTGTTTTGAGGTTACTGAAATCTTCCAGTGAGTGTCCAAAGCTCAGGGGATAATTAAACTGGAAATAGAAGGCACGTCAGGGATCAGCCTTTGTCTTCAGTGAGCTTGTGCCAAGGAGGCCTCCCCTGCCCCTCATTTGTCCTCGGGACAGTGCCTTCAGCCAGGGTCCCTGGGCTGGAGGGAAGCCCTTCTGAATGTTTTCTATGTCTGGATTAGTAAAAAGCAAACTAGACACTGTGGCATTTGGTCCTCCTGCCACGTGCAAAAGCGCTCATTGACTTCTTTTGACTTCATATAAGAAGCATCTTTAAATAGATTGAATCCAAGGCAATAATGTTGATCACACCCACTCTGTCTTCCTGACTTGGAGCCTTTTTTTCCCCCTCAAGGGCATTTCCAACAAAGGAGTACAGCTTTCAGATTTGTAAACTGCCACCTTATTATCCTATTAGTCAATTACAGCTGCTGAAGAGCAGGGTAAGTGACAGTATGGCAGATTACAGCAATTTATTTGCCGTTCTCATCGTCTTATTCAGCATATCATCAGGCTGTTTAAATTTAATGATAGGACTTTTACATGTGTCTTAGAGCAGTTGAAGTTGTAATCAAAATGTTTAGGAAAAACCCCTACTGACCTGGGTAAGTGCTGCCTCCTTCAGCATTGCTGGTAATGCCTCATTGTCATTTTTTTTAGCAGAGCTGATTCTAATTAGGAGAAGCAACCTCTCTTGAAAAGAAAAGTAGGGCTTTTTGGTGTGTACAGGGCTCAAGAAAGATGGTGAGGATGGAAATCTCTTACTTAGGTTGATGTGCAAATAAGCACCAAGTAGCTAACTTTTCCTGAGAAGCTTGGTGGAGTCTGGGAATGGAGGAGGTTGTGGGCGTGAGGTCAGGATGGGGTGTACAGTATTGGCACTGGGAGTAGCTTGGAGGAAGGAGAGCTATGGAGGAAAAAATAACTGCCCTCTGGATGTCTAGTTCTCTTTCAAGCTAAGCACCATCATTTTTTTTTTTTTTTTTTTTCAGTAGTGGCTGCAGTGAAACAAAATCTGTATAAAAAGAAAAAGCAGTTGAGAACTTAGAATCTTTAGATCTTATGGTCAGGATGAAATAGTGGAGGACCTGTTGCCTTGAACTTGTCCACACCTTCAGTTTCTTTGGTGGGTGTGAGAGGTTGTTGTTAATAACTAAATAATGGGGAGACTTCAGTCTTGGCAATACCCAGCTTATTCCAAACTTCAGCATACTTTCTGGTCCTCACTGATAGTTAAACACTTCATTATTATTGAGCTCTCAGGATACCATATCAATTGTAAAGTCAACAACAACTGGTCTCCTATGAGTTTAAGCTCAAGAGTTTAATACCCATAATCTCAGGGATATGTGAGGCTGAGGGTTTCTCAGTCTTGACACTATTGACATGCGGGGTTGGATAATTCGTCGTTATAGGGGCTGCCCTGCGCATTATAGGATGTTTAGCAACATCCCCAGCCTCTACCCCATGGATGCCAATAAGACCCACCAATCACCCAGTTGTGACCACCAAAAATGTTTCTGATAGTGCTGAAGGACCCGTGGAAGACAAAATCAACTACTCCTGATAATTCACACTTTACATTATCACTAGCAAGAAACTCAGACTTTTGGCATATACTTAACAAATATGTAATGAATATCTACTCTGTGTAAGTCAGCACAGAAGGGAATGAAATAAGATACTTCTCCGACTGTTTTGTGACAGTGTATAGTACCTGTTGGTATAAAATATACATCCCAAAGTGAAAGTCACTTAGTCATGTCTGACTCTTTGTGACCCCAAGGACTATACAGTCCATGCAGTTCTCCAGACCAGAATACTGAAGTGGGTATTCTTTTCCTTCTCCAGGGGATCTTCCCAACCCAAGGATTGAACCCAGGTCTCCCACACTGCAGGCAGATTCTTTACCAGCTGGGCCACAAGGGGAGCCCACATTTCATAGTAACTTGGGGGAGACAGTTTTTTCATTCATTTCTTGAAATCATGTATTCTTTGAAAGTTATTTCAAGTGGTTTTCTGAGAGAAATCATTATTTTGTTATATCAAATTTTACATCATGTGCTAGTCTAGCTGTAGGTTTTTCAGAGTTGGCAGAGTAATTGAATAGTCTGGGCACTGTATGCTATAAAGCCACATGGTGGTGTTGCTTGAACTTTCTTAAGCAGTTAGACCTAAAGATGCTGTCATATTTTTG
Source organism: Cervus elaphus (assembly GCF_910594005.1). Classification (NCBI taxonomy): domain Eukaryota; kingdom Metazoa; phylum Chordata; class Mammalia; order Artiodactyla; family Cervidae; genus Cervus; species Cervus elaphus. The sequence continues at coordinate 48,899,422 of NC_057835.1, forward strand.
GCACATTGCTTTCTTTCCATACTATTGAATCATTGAATTCAGAGTATGTTTTGTCTACTTTTTTCTGGATGGCTTGGATCCTTAACAGTGGAAAGAGCATGGGTTTAGGTCACCTGAATTACTTAGTAGCTCAGGGAGAATACAGTAAGCAAGTGCCAAGTGACAAGTGGTGATGGTTTAATCACTAAGTGGTGTCCAGCCCTGTGACTCCATGGACTGTAGCCCACCAGGCACCTCTGTCCATGGGATTTTCCAGGCAAGAATACCCTAGGGAATCTTTCTGACCCAGGAATTGAATCCGTGTCTCCTGCATTGGCAGGCAGATTCTTTACCGCTGAGCCCCTGGGGAACCTGACAACTGATGGTACTGGAATTTAAATAAAGCATGATATCAGGGTCCAAGACAGTCAAGGAAGGCAAAGGGAAAGAACTGGGACTTGAGAAGGCCTTGAAAGAAAGACAGAGCTTGGAGAAACAGAAAAGTAGGGAAACCAGAGTCCGTTATAAAGAGCTACATCAGCTCCTGTTTTCCTTAGAAGTCACAGTTCAAAGGCATTTAGCTAAGACCTGAGAGCAATGAAGGACCAGGTGCCTTGGGTTCTAGCAAGCATTCAGTTTTCTCTAAACCATTTACAGAACCCTTAACTAACCCCTATTGCCCTTTTAGGATATATAAATATGGTATGTTACTAGAATGAGAAATATTGTATAACCTTATTCTGCCTATTTCCAAAGCTGTTAAGCAAGTAAAAGTTCTGAGACTCATGCTCTTACCATCTACAAGGATCATGAATCTTTCATAAATCTACAAGATTCATGAATCCATGTGAATGTAATTGTATTGTTTAATCTATTATTATATGATCTATTTTTATTATCACCATAATGTTGAGATAGTTCAGTACAGCATAAAATGATAACCTCTGTGAAAATGACTTGACATGTATTTCTACTAACTTCATGTTTATTTAGATACCATAAGAATTTTTATTTTTAATATTCTTAAAAATAGGTATTCTGAGAAGCACTATTATATTTGAGTAGAATAGTCTTATTTTTATAAATTTTTTATAATATTTTCAAATTGTGGGTATTTGATAAAACAGAAAAATCAGATGAGCAATGAGAGAGAGAGAGAAATTATTGTATGAAAAGAATAAGGGATTGGAGGCATTCCTGGAAACATTTTGCTTGGTGGTGTGTCCTTATAATATTTTTGAAAGGTTAAATGTAGCATGGTATTTCTTAGTAGAGGCAAGATAAAGAAATATCTCTGAGTCATATAGTATCATTCTGTATAAGCCTATAGCTCTATCTAAAGAATTATTAGCCAGTAGATGTCTTAGAAAATTAAGATATGGCCTGGAAAATAGATGTAACTATTTCTTATACATTACCAAGGTAAGAAAAAGGTTACCACTTTTCATGAAAAGAAAGCTTTCTTGGCTAAACTGTTAAGCAGAGGTTTTATTATTGGTAGAGTGCTTCCAATGATTTATTTCTCCTTTTAAAAGATTTTTAAAACATTTGCTTATTTTATTTAATTGGCCATGCCTGATCTTAACTGTGGCATGTGGGATCTTCTATCTCTGTCGCAGCAAGTGGAAACTTTAGTTGCAGTATGTGGGATCTAGTTCCCTGACCAGGGATGGAACCTGGACCCTCTACATTAGGAATGCGAAATCTTAACAGCCACTGTACCACCAGGGAAGTCCCTCCAATGATTTATTTCATTCCCATTTCATAAATGTGTAGTGGAGGAACATAGATTACTTAACAGACTCAAAGTCACAAACTAGTAAGTTGTGAAACAGATTCAAACTCTGGTGACCCAGCATCAGATCCTAAGCTTTTGTTTATTTGTTTTAATCCTAGGATTTTAATCTCTATCCTATGTCATGTGGAATTTCTAACTAGGCATATCAAAGCCCTTGAGTTAATTTTACCCATTTAAAACAAGGTGAGTGGGTAAGATGCCTCCCTTCTGAAACTGGGAAATGAGATGAACGTAATTAACTTGGCTACCTTGACCACAGAATGAGAAGACATAGGAAAAGCAGTGATCTAGCGGTTCCTACTGGGTCTTGCCCAGTAACTGGATAAATGTCCGGTTTCTGTCTCTCAGGGATAACTTTCCCTTGGAATTTGATTTTTTTTTTTTTTTTTTTTTTTATGCTCAGCCAATTTGCAGGTAAATCCATCACATCTGTCATGCTATGGTGCTGCCAATTTGGTTTAGTAAATGTTTACTAAGTCAACAGCCTAGCTGTTTTGCCTCTGAGAGTAGGAATGCTAACACTCATTCTTGTATGGAGAGCACAGTTGGTAGCCACTAAATATTTGTGGCATCAAACTGACTGATAGGTCATCTTTGTTGTGTTTCCACTAGAGCTCACACTGAAACGGAAAGAAGCTAACCCTGAAACTCTAGTGCCTGGCATTCACCAGCAGACTGAATTCAGTGCAGTGGGAGGTGGACCATTTGTTATTCTGCCCAAGAGGGCTTAATTGCTGACACATCAAAAGAACTTTATTCTGAAGCCAGTTCACTTACAAGTTATACTTTTACATATAATGTTGTTGCCATTAAAAAAAAAATCTCTATATTAAATGCCTAGTATTTAACAAAGACGGGTTTCCCTGGTGGCTCAGTGGTTAAGAATCCCCCTGCCAAGCAGGAGATGCTGGTTGGATCCCTGGGTCAAGAAGATCCTTAGAAAAGGAAATGGCAACCCAGTCCAATATTCTTGCCTGGAAAATCCCATGGATAGAGGGGCCTGGCAGGCTACAATTCATGGGGTCGCCAAAGAGTCAAACATGACTTAGTAACTCAAGAACAACATTTAACAAATGTATCATCTCATAATAACCTCAGGAGCCGTGTATTAGATTCATCACCTTAACATAAAAACTGAGACTCCAAGAGAGGTCACACAGTTGAATGTGTTGAATGTGTACAGTCATGCAACTTTCAACTGGTAATTGAAATCAGGTCTAGTGGACTCAAAATTATAAGTTCATTTTATTAATGCCATTCCCAGTGCTAGCTTAAGGACCAAAGGGCCAATGTCCCCTGGAGAAGAAATTCTGTCTTTTGGAAGACTATATAGTTGGGAAGTCCCTAAGTATACATATTGCGTCCGAGTGAAGAATAAGGTAAAAAATAATGAATTCTTTCATAATGTAGCCACCAGAAAGAAGCCCTCAGCTTCCTCGGAATATGTGGATGACTCAGAGGCAGGACATGAAGGAAGGTCTTGACAGGACAAGTTGGTTGGGATAAGACGCTTATCAAGAATTCCAGCACTACGTTTTGAGCCAGGAAATGTATTTCTTCCCTCTTCCTGGTATGTCATCCTTTTGAACCTGTAGGAGGCACTGTTTCTTTATAACTGTATCTCAGAGTTGCCAATCTACATTTTTCTTTTCTCTGTTTTGTCTCATTTAAAAAAAAAAAAAACACCAAAGAACTATTTTAGGGTCCTTTGTCACCAACCACCAATATTAGCATCAATATTACTAGGACAACTTTAGCTTTTAGATATTAAGAAACATGGGACTTAATATAGCGATTTGATTTTGGTGTTTAATTTACATTTAAATCTAGACAAGCTCCCACCTTTTAATATTTACTTAAAATATTTACTTTTACACATATACACAGCACTTGATAGGAATGCATTGAAGATGAGTGTTGATTTATTTGGTTTGTTTTTCAGTGGGTAATGCTGCCGTCTATGGGATCACACGGAGTCGGACACGACTGAAGTGACTTAGCAGCAGCAGCTGTCTGTATTGCAGTGCGTTACAAGGGGGTCATTACATCAGCAGCTCTTCGGTCTGAAGAGTGTATTGATGTGTAGGCTATGCCCTGACACCCTTTTCTGTACTCTGATGGTATGGTAGCTTTCAAAATAAACACCTATTTGTAGCTGTTTTTAGATTCATCTCTAAAGCATTACTCAAGGAGAAAAAAACAAACAAACTGAGCAGACCCTCTGTTAATGGGAAGCCCCTTCTGTGTTGCATTTCAATCTGTTTTTAAGCTGAAGCTGATATGCACTTTGTGAAAAGTGAATCTAAATCCTTTGTGCTAACCAAGGGATGTTGAGCCATGTTGTTACTATGGAAAGCTGGGAGGAAGAATGGCAAGTTTATTTATTTTTTATCATTAATCATACAGCATATAGCTCAGTGCCACACCTACCCTCTTCCCCAGCAGACACCACTACTAAGTGCTGGTTTAATAAAGCAACCTAGCAGGTGAATGTTTAGGGGTTAGTGGAATGCGGATAGTTTCGCTTCAGTGCAGTGGAGAGAACAGAGGAGAATTTGGGGGTGGGGCCGTTTCCAGCGTGCTGTTAAGGAAAGTGTATGAGCTGACATATATTATGACACAATCATAATTTTGAAGCATGATGTGTTTGTGAATCGGCTGTGTTACTGTAATTTGTGGCTGTTCATCCCTGGGTGGTATTTTCAGATGCAGGTTTTATCATTATTATTCAGATATGGTGGGACTGACAGACCAGGAAGTGATTGCTATTGAAAAGGTAGGTTGTTACTAACAGTTTTGGGGTGGGGGGGCATGCCATTCCACTCAGGGCCATGTGGGGAAGCACCTGGGTTGGTGAGGAAGCAAGGGAGGAACCTAGACAAGTTGTGTATGTATGTACACACACATACGTATGTATGTGTGTGTATGTATGTACACACACATACGTATGTATGTGTGTGTATGGGGGGTGGGGGGTGAGGGGAAAGGGGTTTGATGGGAAGGAAAGGGTGAGTCCCAGTAAACAGTCTTAGGATTGGCTAGCTGAGAATCACTTCAGCCAACTGACTCTGGAGCATACAAGCTGTCTCTTGTCTGGTACCTGGCCCTGGAATGAATAGGGTCAGGGGATGATGGCATGGGTGGCATCTCCTCCCCTAACAGAGGAGGAGATTGGAGGTGTGGGTTCTGGGCTGATGGGTTTACAGTCTCTAGGAATTAGCTAGCTCTGAGAGGGGCAGTCCCTTCAGTGTCCACCAGGTCCCAGATGCCAAAAATACCAGTATAAAGATAGGCTTAATACAGGTGGTATAAAGCTCCCTGCCCCTTGGACAGCTGGCACTGATGATTGCATATAAGACACACACTCATCTACCTCTGCCACTTCCAGATGCCACGAGCTAGACACGTGGGCACATAGACTTGGCCTGCAGCTGATTTCATTCTTTACCAAGCAGTGGCACCAAAGAGTCATTTGTTGATTCTCCTCCTCCTTCATTGTTCTTTCAAGGCTCTTAAGAATGTGAGACTCCTCTTTGTTTTCTTACTGCCTAGTATGGAGGAAGGAATGATGCCAGGGAATGGGGGGCGGGGAGAAGAGGGAGGGAGGTCTCATAGTATTTAGTTGTGTTCTTTTTCATGCTTAAACAGACTTAAGGAATTTTCAGAGCAGAGTCTTGTTTCAAGTATATGACCATTTTCCAGTTAGAGTCACTTATTAACCTCCACTTCCATGAGTAGAAGCTCCCAAGTCTCTTTGAAGGCACAGAGCAAAGATTTCCTTCCTCCCTCCAACCCTCTCCAAATCCCCAGTGTTACTCCTAAGCTGGTTGAGAGGTTGAAAACCTCACAGATGTGAAGACAGAAGCAGATTTGCACCTTTATGGCATGAACACTTTGATGTCTTCTTACAGAGAAACTACCCTGTGTAATTCAGAATTTTTAAATGTACATACAAGACTGATTGCAGTTTACCTGCTAATGCTGTTAAAATGGAATCTGGCCTCGATTCCAACTGGTCTGTGGTCTCTGAAAAGACAACCACACAAAGCCACTCACAGAGCTCTCCGCCCTCCGGAAGCCGTCTCCAGGGTGCACTCCACTGAAACCATTGCTTAGCTAGGGGCCTTTCCTGAGGATAACTCTAGTTTGGGTTTGTCTAGTTGTGCACTGCCAAGGTAACAAGGGATCTCAGAAAGCTGGAAGGAGAAGTGGTATCAATAGAAGTTCCTGGAGAAGAGGACCCGAATTGACTCACGCTCCATTAGCTTGGGTTAGCTTCAGCTGTTCAAAATTGCCAATGGGTGTTTCATGGCTGTGATGATTTTCATGAGCTTTTATTGTTGCTTTCCCTGGCAGGACCATTCAGGGCCAATGAGGATAAGCACTGTCTAGTGAAGAGCAGTTCCTGTGGTTTTCTGGAAGTCAGTTGTAATCTCAGAAGTTGAGGCCCAAAGGCCAAAAAGAAGTTTGTAAAGGAAGTAGAAGTTGACCACGTGGTGGTGGTTTAGTCGCTAAGTTGTGTCTGACTCTTGTGACCCCATGGACTGTAGCCCGCCAGACTCCTCTGGCCATGGGATTGTCCAGGCAAGAATACTGGAGTGGGTTGTCATTTCCTTCTCCAGGGGATCTTCCTGTTCCAGGATTTGAACCCAGGTCTCCCGCATTGCAGGCAGATTCTTTGCCAGCCTGAGCTAGGAGGGAAGCCAGAAGTTGACCAGGAGATGATATCAAACAAATGAAACCTTGAGTTGATTTTTTTTTTCCCCCAATGCTAGGTACCCAGGACCACTTTTAAATGCCAGTACTTAAAAGGATAATTCAAAATCACATCCCCTTTTTTAGATCCCCTTTTTTAGTAGATCCCCTTTTTCATAACAAATATATGTAATTGAAGACAATATGCATGCTTTGGGGATGGTTTAACTGGGTTAGAACTCTTCACTGAATACTGAGTGTTTTTATGTTTATTGCTTTGTTTCTTGACATTTCCCAGAAGGCAAAACCTTTTAAAAAAAATTGTAGTGTATAGTGCCACATTATATTTTTAATACTCATAGCTCTTAGGACACTGATAGACCCAAGGACTGACTGTGTAACCTTGCTTTAGAGGAAGTAAGTTGACTTACAGACTGATGCTGGGCAAGATTGAGGGCAGGAGGAGAAGGGAGCAACAGAGGGTGAGATAGTTGGATGGCATCACCGACTCAATGGACATGAGTTTGAGCAAACTCCAGGAGATAGTGAAGGACAGGAAAGCCTGACGTGCCGCAATCCATGGAGTTGCAGAGAGTCGGCCATGACTTAGCAACTGAACAAAAAACAAGAAAATATCTAAAACTGTGAAGTAATGATCTATGTCATTTTTCTACTCTGGGGATTTTACTGAGGCTAATTGAGAACTGGTGAAACTGAGTATTGATGAGGGTGGAGGGTCTTAATAGCAGTGACATTAAGACAATAGGAAATTACAGTAGCCTGCTAGACATTGCCTCCTCCCCGCAGCCACGAGCCCCACAAACAAACCTGCCATTGGCCATTTAAAATAGACTAAATAACAACAACAAAAATCCAACTCTCTTGCTTTTGTCTGGCTGCAGTTTCCTTCATAGGCTTAGATCTTGAGGTACATGTTACCTGGCAGAAAATTCTCATTAGATTTATCACTGTTTGATTTCTTAATAGTATTTCTCATCAGAATGACATTTGGGGAAGATACTTTATGCCAAGCCAGTCCCAGGGAACCTCTGGAAGAAGACTGTGATTTCTGTCTGCCCCAGCAACTACAGTTTAGGAGAAGCACTGGGCGTGGTTTTGTGGCTCGTCTCTTTTTAGGGCTGCTCATCACTTCAACCACAAAATCACTGCCAACCTTCAGCAGGGGAAAGAAATACTGGCCAACCGACTTTTTCTCTTCTTTTTTTTAATGACAGTCAGTGACTTGGGTTTTTAGAGACCAGCCCCCTGAGTTGTGTTTGGAGTTCCCCAATACAGTCTTTGTAGAAATGTGGGTTAGTTTCTACGTTGCTACAAACCAATCCTCTGCATTAGGGTTGGCCTCTGTCCTGGAACCACAGAAGTGGTTTGCTCTACCAGTTGACTCATCCTGCTTAACTTCCGTATCACCATGAAGAACCAGCCCATGAGGCTGGGAGACAGGGAACCTTGCAATGAGTGGTAAAGACTGGCCAACCTTCATTAAAAACCAAGAATCATTCATTCGTTTATTCATTCATTCAACTGTATTTATGGACTTCTCCAAATGACCCAGGCAGTTCTCCAAAAGCTATATGGATGCAATAATGAACTAGACCCACAGTTGCAAAACTTTTTCTTTGAAGTGCCAGATAGTAAATATTTTAGGTTTTGCAGGCCTTAACTGTTCCTGTTACAGCTCAACTGTGCCTGGGTGTTTTAGGTTTTTTGTTTGTTTGTGTGTGTGTGTGTGTGTGTGTGTGTGTGTGTGTGGGCGCGCATAGTAGTAGCCATATTGTTGTTGTTGTTTAGTTGTATCTGACTCTTTTGCTACTCCGTGGACTGTCTGTCTGTCTGTGGGATCCTCTGTCCATGGGATTTCCCAAGCAATAATACTGAAGTGGGTTGCCATTTCCTTCTCCAGGGGACCTTCCCAATCCAGGGATTGAATCAGCATCTCTTGCTTTGGCAGGCAGGGTTTTTTGTTTTGTTTTTTTTTTTAACCACTGAATCACCAGGGAAACCCCATTAGCATATGAATAACCATAGCAGTGTATAAATGACTGTTAGCTGTGGTTCTAATGAAACTTGATTTATAAAAACAGGTAACATGTGACCCACTCTTTACCACCCCTGAACTAGACCATGATATTCTTGCCTTTGTTGAGTGTACATTCCAATAGTCTGCATTTAATTTCTACAAGGTAGTTGTATTTTATGCAGAAGATATGTTCCTAAAGGCCTCATGTAATTCAAAACAAGAAAAGTTCAAAACTTAAAAGGTTAGGTTTAAAGTAAAAGACTCCTGAAGATGTTAAGATGTCAATGTAACCAGCAAATAGAAAAACTTATCGTGTAAGAGTCAAAACAAAGCAATATTTTTAAAAACACATTTTTAATAGTTCATTATTACTAATGGTAACTATGGAATATAATTTCTAGATATTAAACATCCACAAGAAAACTAAATCATCTGTAGTTTTTTGATGAACTGATCATTCCTTTAATGCTGTAAAGACAGAATAGAAACTTGTCACCAATTTCAGAAATCTAAAGCTCTTAAGAATACATCCCATCCCATACATCAAAACTACTGCAAACTCCATAGACAGTTTAAAGAAACAAGTCATTTAGAAATTTGGTGAATGCAGAAAATTGTTCATTTGGTATGCTATCTTTGGTGAATTGGCCATTTATTGCTTTGGTAGGTAGGCATGTTGACTTTTGGCAAAGGAACTTGGAAGAGATAAGCTTGGTTCTAGATACATGTCATGACTCAAAATGCTCTTTGGCTGAATGGTTGCATACATTATGATTATACGCATGTGGCCAAACTTGGACGTAGAATAGCATTAACTGTTTAAGTTAGAGGGCTTCTCAGATTTCTACATAGCACGGGTATTTCATTCACAATTCTGTATAGAGAAAGTTGGAGTTCAGAAGCTGATTCAGTTCTGGCCCTGCTTATAGTTTTCCGTTTAAATGCTTATAAATTAATACTTATAAATTTTCATGCATATAGAAAAGTTGGAAGACTTGTCCAGTGAACACATACATGGCTTCTGTCAGTGCTCGGTCGTGTCCAACCCTTTGCGACCTCAGGGACAGTAGCCTACCAGGCTCCTCTGTCCATGGGATTTCCAAGGCAAGAATACTGGAGCATGTTGCCATTTCCTCCTCCAGGGGATCTTTCAGATACAGAAATTGAACACAAAGATGTTTCTGGTGTCTCCTACATTGATAGGCGGATTCTTTACCACTAGCGCCACCTTAGGCCTGCACCTATATGGCTGGTGAGTTTCTAAAAAGTGGAAGGCTCTCTGTTTCTAGAGTAGGTAAAAGAATATCAACTCAGCTTTTTTTTTTTTTTTTTTTAGAACCACAGCTTTTCAGGAGTGATCAGAGACTGAACTGAACCATTTCTAGTTCTCCTTTGTGTTTCTTAGGAAAAGCCATGAAATATTCCTTAGCTCTAGGTGGTACGTGCCCTTATACTTGCTCATTCTCACTTTCAAAGAGTTAAAAAAAAAAAAAAAGACAATGTTAGAATTCTTTAGTGTCATGGAATCACCATTGCCAAGCCTTACAGGAACTGAAATCAGCATCAGAAATTCTGGGTATGAACCCATGTGGCTGGATATTTTTCCGCATGTTGTTTAGAAACTGGAAAGCCTAGGATGCCCTTCTGATTTGGTAAGATTTATCTTTCCAGTGTTATAATTCCATTTAATTGCTACAGAATAAAAATTCAAGAGGTCTGTGTTATCCCAGCCCTGTCTCTTTCCACATGTCAGTGTAAAGTATCATATGGATCTCAGGAAGAATTTACTAGCTGCAAAGTAAAATGCCATCTTCCACACTGTAATTTCTTGAGTTCCTTTTCCTTCATGTGGAAAGGAATGATTGAGGGGGAAAAGAAATCATTTGACATCTCACCACAGAAGGAAAAATTAGTCTCCTCCAACTTCTTCAGTTTCTGTTTTTGTTTCATTCTACATCCTGTGTGCTTCTGGTCTGGTGAGGGATTATGATGTAAAAGGGAGTTATTTTCTTTTAGAAGATTCAGTCACCATTTAATAGTAATCACAAGTTTGGGAAAATTGAAGGGTTGGAAATACGCTACGTCTTTCTGGGTCGTCGGGTACCCTCTGATGAATGCTACAACCTACCCATCGTTGATTGTTTCGTTGGCCACTCCTGCCTGTAGGATAATAATACATTCTTGCCCTATTGACCTCCAGATGTTGTTCTGTTTTGGGCAATGAAATAGTGAGCTCAAATCACCTGTGTCACTTATCACGAAAAGCTTTAAGAGCCTTCGAATGGTTCCGTCATTGTCTTTGTCCCTTCTCACCAGAAGGTGGTAAGGGCTCCCTAGAGGCAAGCTGCCTGGGGTCCCTAGGAGATGTGGAGCACAGCCCTCAGTTGGCTGACAGTGAGCATGTTGCGGAAAGCCATTGATACAGTGCTGGGGTCGTTTATAGTGCCAGTTCATGCTTCTCTGGTTCTAGAATGGAAATCACTGAAAGTTGTAAACGATCACCTGTGGAATTATGAGGGGAGGAGAAGGCTCTGGGCCAGTTGCGTTTAGAACAATGGATTTTTCAGACTACAATAATTGTTTTGAAAATCCTCTTCCCCCTTCCTGGATTCTCTTCAGATTAGTCCTTTGAGAAGCTTTATACTGAATCGCAAGCAGCTTATCCATCATTAATCAGAATAAAGCCTCCATGCGGGCCAGAGTTTGTTTTCAGTGATGCATCCCGAGTGTCTGCCACACAGTAGATGCTCACAGAATATTCAGTGAATGAAAGAACAATGTGATTTATTTCCAGTGGGTTTCTCTTTTGATTTTTTTTTTTTTTTTTAGTAAAGCATATGAGTCAGGATAATCACATTTCTGAACTTTGTTTATGTGCCTCTAATAGAAAATCAGATTCTGGTTAATAGGTTGAATATTTCTTTGTCTTAATAAATTGACACTGCAAGATTAAATGACCAGAGGTCATGACTTCAGTTTATTATAACCAAGGTGTCATCAATTACTTGAAATACTACCTTTGCCTCTTTGAGGGGGAAAAGTTAACATGTAGTTTAAAAGAAAAAGTTGATTATGAACTAGTAGCTTTCCAAAATGTGAGATTCTGCTTGACTTCAGTATTCTGATAACTGAACTGGACCGGAAATGAGCCCTGTCACCATGTTGTATTCACCGCCTCTGTGAGCCCTGCCTGCTTTAAGGGTGAGGATATGTCCCTGGACTTAGCGCAGCACTCATTCACTTTCTCTGCTTTGTCATTGTCAGGCTGGGTTTAAGTAGCATTACTGTAAAATTGCCCACTGAGAAATTTCAACACGAAGAGGTTTTCTGATCTCTTTAAAATAAAACGGTTAAAAATAGACGTTGTGGGAACAGTTTTCCACATCAAGAACAAAATCTTGCAAAAATGTTTGAATGTATATCGGGCACCCAATTATGTTTTCTCACCTCTGCTTAGCTGTAGTTGCGCTGTAGTGAGAACAAGGCTAGGTTTTACAGAATGTAGCCAGCGAGACCCTCCCAGTCCTGAAGAGGTCCTGTGTTGACTTGGCCACCACCTGCTTCCTCTGCCCTCACTGGGGCTTTGCTCAGATCAGTGGGTCAAACTTTGCAGCCCTACCTCGTAGTTCCTAGCTATTTCACTGACCTTCTCCTAAGAGACCAGGAAGGCCAAGTTGGTTCAGCTACACTGGCCTCTGCTGATTGCAAATGGTGAAGTCTGCCCTGGGCAAAGGGGAAGTGACTCAAAGGAGACAAAGGCACCAAAGAGACTCTGTAACTAAGATCCAGGGTCTTCTATTCACTGGGTCACTTGAGCTGGTTAAATCCTGCCTCTGCGACATGCCCAGGACCTTGGTTAGTTTGCGGCCCATTCAGAGCATCTATGTATAGCAGAACAGCCTCCTGACCGGCCATGGCGTTTTCTTACTTCCGTGTTATCCTCTTTCCCACAGCTTAGGAGCTTCCTTCTCTGTGAATGTTTGCTTGTGACCTTCCTTTACAGCTTTTGTTGCTCTTCTTTATTGCTGTCATTCTAACACCTTAGAATGGTGCCAGGGACTTAATACGTGCTCAGTAAAGAGTTTTCGAATGAAGAATGAATGGCAAGCTGATAAAAGCATCTCCGGTATTCGTGATGACTAGTAATGGTTTAATTTTGTGGTGGTGTTTAGTGCTTTATGGCCTATTGGGTTCCGTATCAGGGAAGAGACTCAGAAAGTTCCAAACATTGTCTTTTACAATATAATATGACCCACACTCATCTTTATTGTTTGGGTAATTATTATTTACCCTGTGCCCTTACTTCTACTTAGCAGGTAGAAAAGTCTCTTCAAGAAATTGTCACTGGACCAAAGTTGGGTCTGCTTGACAATCTACTGGCCTCAGGTTGTGGTGAAGGAAAATGCAGTCTTCATTCCAGGGCACCAGCTGAGGAGTCCAGGGCATCTAGTCCGCAAAATACCTCAACTCCCCGATGGGTTTCAGGGAGGCATTTGGAAGGTGGCATGCTATGCAGCATGTTGGGTCTTAGTTCCCTGACCAGGGATCGAACACATGCCCCTGCAGTGGAAGCACAGAGTCCTAACCACTGGGGCATCCCAGGGAGGCATTTTTAAAGGCCAGGTGAGGGAAGGGCTTGCAGGGTATGTGACACTGGTGGTGGTTTTAGCATCTGTAAAACAACTTAGGAAGTGTGCATCATATATTGTTGTCTAGATCTTTCAGTTCAGTTCAGTTCAGCCACTCAGTCATGTCCGACTTTGTGACCCCATGAATCGCAGCACACCAGGCCTCCCGTCCATCACCAACTCCCGGAGTTTACTCAAACTCATGTCCATCGAGTTGGTGATGCCATCCAGCCATTTCATCCTCTGTCACCCCCTTCTCCTCCTGCCCCCAATCCCTTCCAGCATCAGGGTCTTTTCCAATGAGTCAACTCTTTGCATGAGGTGGCCAAAGTACTGGAGTTTCAGCTTCAACATCAGTCCTTTTAATGAACACCCAGGACTGATCTCCTTTGGGATGGACTGGTTGGATCTCCTTGCAGTCCAAGGGACTCTCAAGAGTCTTCTCCAACACCATAGTTCAAAAGCATCAACTCTTCGGCACTCAGCTCTCTTCACAGTCCAACTCTCACATCCACACATGACCACTGGAAAAACCATAGCCTTGACTAGACGGGCTTTTGATGGCAAAGTAATGCCTCTGCTTTTTAATATGCTCCCTAGGTTGGTCATAATTTTCCTTCCAGGGAGTAAGCGTCTTTTAATTTCATGGCTGCAGTCACCATCTGCAGTGATTTTGGAGCCCAAAAAAATAAAGTCTGACACTGTTTCCACTGTTTCCCCATCTATTTGCCGTGAGGTGATGGGACCAGATGCCATGATCTTAGTTTCTGAATGTTAAGCTTTAAGCCAACTTTTTCACACTCCTCTTTTACTTTCATCAAGAGGCTTTTTAGTTCCTCTTCACTTTCTGCCATAAGGGTGGTGTCATCTGCATATCTGACGTTGTTGATATTTCTCCCGGCAGTCTTGATTCCAGCTTGTGCTTCTTCCAGCCCAGTGTTTCTCATGATGTATTCTGCACATAAGTTAAATAAGCAGGGTGTCAATATACAGCCTTGAGGTACTCCTTTTCCTAGATCCTTTAGAGGGAAGCTAAAGCAGAGGGAGGGGTCTGTCCAGGGAAGGCCCCCTAGGATCCTGCTCCATTGTTGTTGCTCAATTGCTAAGTTGTTGCCAACTCTTTGGGACCCCATGGACTGTGGCCCTCCAGGCTCCTTTGTCCATGGAATTTCCCAGGCAAGAATACTGGAGTTGGTTGCCATTTCTTACTCCAGGGAATCTTCCCGGACCAGGGATCCAACCCACATCTCCTGAGTCTCCTGCATTGGCAAGCCGATTCTTTACCACTGTGCCACCAGGGAAGCCCCCTGCTCTGTTACAAACTAGCAAACAACCCAAGAATGGAATGCATTTCTCAGGATTCCCATTGGGCCATCTGTGTGGGGCATTTTTTAAAAGTATTTTTATAAGAATCCACTCCTAGCCTGTGGGTCCAGGGTCTCGAGTCTCTTCAGATGAACTTGAATGTTTCTGAGATACACTGCTCATTGCTGTTGCCTGTTTCTGTTGCAGACATCTCATTTCTCTTGTGTTCCTTTTGTACCCTCTTTCCACGTTTCCATGCACATGCTTATTCCTCCTGCTTTGTCCCCGTAATTCTGAGTGCATGCTCAGTCATTCAGTTGTGTCCAACTCCTTGCACTCCTCTTGGACTGCAGCCTGACAGGCTCTTCTGTCCATGGGATTTTCTTGACAAGAATACTGGAGAGGGTTGCCATTTACTCCTCCAGGAGATCTTTCTAACCCAGGGATCAAACCTGTGGCTTCTGCATTGGCAGGCAGATTCTTTACCACTGAGCCACCTGGGAACACCCCCTATAATGCTATCATTCTTTAAAATTCAAGTGTTACTTCCTCTGGATGTGCTCTCCCCACACCTAGGAAGTAGATGCTCCCCCACCTCATTGCACCAGATGTGCTCTGAGACTATTTCCAGTGTATAGTATTTATTACCTTCTATTGTTGCTATTTGATGAACAGGTAAATGGTTAAATTCATAATGCCTGTAGGCCATGACAGGGCTTCCCTTGTGGCTCAGCTGGTAAAGAATCCACCTGCAATGCAGGAGACCTGGGTTCGATACCTGGGTTGGGTAGATCCCCTGGAGAAGAGAAAGGCTACCCATTCCAATATTCTGGCCTGGAGAATTCCATGGACCGTATAGTCCATAGGGTCGCAAAGAGTTGGACACGACTGAGCGACTTGCACTCACAGGCCATGGCAAAAATATTATTCATCTCCGCTGGTGGGCAGAGATGGCATAGTGCCTGGCATGAATAGGTGCTCAGAATATTTGTTGTGTGAATTTAATTGTTTACATTCTAAAGAAAGCTTCACGTAGGTACTCACAGTCCTTGGCATCTCTTTTTACATGAGCCTATTATCCTTCTCACTGCCTGGAAGGTTTGAATTTGAGGCCAGTTCAGCCTACTATAGCAGAGCCCATGGCTGTTGCCCACTTCTGTGTGGGAAGAAGGGCCAGAGGGCATTTGTTGAGCAGGAAACCTGGAATCCAGGGTCCTGGAATCCCATGTTTTCTCAATTTCCCATTATATTCTTCCCTATCCTTTTTTCCTGTCCCCCTCAACTTCTCTCCCCTAAAGGCAGGACTTGACAACTGATTATTTTGCTCACTTAAGCATCATGGAAATAGAGCAAATAAAACGATGACCCTGGCAAGTCACTAGAACACAGTTGGAACATTGCCGAAAACAGTTATGCATGTGGAATTAGCAGTCAGGGCTCTGAAATCACAGCTGTTGCTTGAGAAGCAAGAGGCTGGAAGGGCCAGATACTGAGACTTCTTCCTCCTCCATCCCCCGACTCTAACTATTATCATCCCAGGCAGTTGATTCGCAGCCTTATTAGCAAAGCACTGGGAAGAGACAGTGTCGCCATTCCTGTTGGCAAGTGTCTGTAGATGTCTCATGCATAAGAAACCTGACCAACATCTTAACAGGTTTTCTTCACCGCCCCCCCCCTCCCCCACAAGCTCCAGCTTAACATTTTTTCCCTCTAGCAGCTTCCATTTGTAGGAAGGAGAACAGCTGGCTGACCCAACTGTTGGATCTCCTACCAGACCATTGGAAAGAGGAAATTTAGGAAATAAAGCAATGTTAAAAATTGGGTAATGTAATTTTTAAAATGCAGCCACCTGAATATGTGATGTGAAACTCAGGGCCGATGGAGAAAGAATGTTTATTAGATTCTGTGATCAGCAGGAACCCACTGGGATGAGAGAATGTTTTTTCCTTTACCATTTAAGGCTAATTATAGAATACTGAATATGGTTCCCTGTTCTGTACAACATGACCTTGTTGTTTATCTGTTCTTTATATAATAGTTTGCATCTACTAATCCCAAACTCCTTATAGAACCCTTCAACTCCACCCCCACAAGTCTGTTCTCCGTGAGTCCATTTGTTTCATAGATAAATTCATTTGTGTCATATTTTAGATTCCATTTATAAGTAATATCATATGGTATTTGTCTTTTTCTTTATGACTTACTTCACTAAATATGATAATCTCTAGGTCCATCCACACAGCTGCAAATGGCATTGGTTCGTTCTTTTTTATGACTGAGTGGTATTCCATTGTGTATATGTACTACACCTTCTTTATCCATTCATCTGTTGATGGTCATTTAGGTTGTTTTCGTGTCTGTCTTGTCTGTTGTATATAGTGCTGCAGTGAACATTGAGGGGCATGTGTGTTTTCAAATTTTAGTTTTCTCTGGATATATGCCCAGGAGTGGGATTGCTGGATCATATGGTAGCTCTATTTTTAGTTTTTTGCGGAACCTCCATATTGTTCTCCATAGTAACTGCACCAATTTACATTCTCAACAACAGTGTAGGAGGGTTCCCTTTTCAGAATGAAAAACTTTGTAAAGTTCATGTTGTCAGTGAAAGACCGTCTACATTTTTATGCACATGTGAGCAAGGGAGACGATCAGTTGGTGGGATTGTACTAGATCTCATTTAGCTAATTGCCCAGGATAATTAGGGTATAAGGGTTAGGGTTTTTATTTTAAGGATATAGTGGGAATTGCACTGAAAAATGAAATTGTCAAACAAACTTGACAGTATATATCCATTCATAATCATGCATTATTCAATAATCTACCCATTTTATACCTCTCCGCTCATTTCTATATTAAAAAGAACATTATTTTCACAAGCTAGACGGATTCATTATTTCCAAATTTACTTACCTAAATAAACTAATACCCAGGTTGAGCTTGATAGGGTGAGGAAGATTAAGATGTCTCATCAGAGGCGGACTCCTCTGAGGAGTTCTCCCAGGGCACTTGTAACCTTCTATATGCCATGCTAACTGTCTTTCAGGATGGAGGAAGATCGTCCTGGTGTGTTATGTTTTGGTGGCATTCTAAGCCAGAAATGCAAACCAAAAATACCAAATGAATCTCTTTTGAGTACTGATGAGCTGTTATTTGTATGAATGTCCAAAATCACTCTGACCTACTGGTACATCTGTATATATCATGTTAGTTTCCTTTTTTTTTACTAGTAAGAGAGATCAGTGTTGGTCTTAACTGTGTTTGCTATTTTTTCCAGTTCTGTAACTCTCAATTTCTGTGGAAATTACAGTTTTCCCTTCAAAAAGAGTTTTTCGTTCGTAGATTACTCTTTTAGGGAACTATTTTGAACTAACCAACTGAAGTATTTCCTTGAAGAACTCTGAAACCCTCTCTCTTTAATTTCTCCCTCATTCTCATTGTGAAAAATTCAGAATCTGTTACATAAAATTCTATCTTGGCTCCATCACTCCTAAACTGGACATACATATTCTTTTAGTTTTTTCTCTCTCTGCCTAGTACTTGATTTGCAGGTGCTTAGAGTTTGAGTAAACTCCGAGAGTTGGTGATGGACAGGGAGGCCTGGCGTGCTGCAATTCATGGGGTCGCAAAGAGTTGGACACGACTGAGCGACTGAACTGAACTGAGAGATTTAAAAAATTGAGTGAATAGAAGAATTTATAGTATAGAAGTTAGATACCAAACTGCATCTCATGATTCTACCATGTCTTTCTTTTCCATACTGCTAATACTAAAAATAATTATCCTTCAACTAAAATACCAATAACAACAGCAAACCCACCCAGCTTCTCTTATAATGCTGCACAATTAGCAGCTATCCAAACATCTCATGGTAAACATATTAAAATCCACACCCTGTGCTTTTAGGTAACAAAATGTGCCGTTACTTCATTTTATAAATTAGGTAATCCTGGTAACATTTGATAGTGTTATTCTCAATTCTTATCTGTAGCTATACAGTCATTGAGCTGAATAAAATGTTGCAATGTAGCAATTAAGAATATCCTTTTTTCTTTTTTAATCCACAAATTTGGCAAATTACAACTTGTTTGTCTAAGTAAACAATGTTACCTGCTGTGGCTGCCTTGTTATAGAACAGAGTTCTGCATGCAAATTATCAACAGTTAGTAATTCCCAGTGTGACAGTGGCTATGTTTCCTATAACTTAGACCTCCTTTCTCCCACTAAATCAGGAAAACAGATTAAGATAAACACATTATCCATATTGGGATAGCTCAGTTGGTAAAGAATCTGCCTGCAATGCAGGAGACCCTGGTTTGATTCCTGGGTCTGGAGGATCCGCTGGAGAAGGGATAGGCTACCTACTCCAGTATTCTTGGGCTTCCCTTGTGGCTCAGCTGGTAAAGAATCCACCTGCAATGCAGGAGACCTGGGTTTGATCCCTGAGTTGGGAAGATCCCCTGGAGAAGGGAAAGTACCTGCTCCAGTATTCTGGCATGGGAAATTCCATGGACTGTATAGTCCATGGGGTCGCAAAGAGTCGGACATGACTGAGTGACTTTCGCTTTCACTATTATCCATATATCCTCTTTCCCCAATTTCTCAGCCCCAGGCAACTATGCCCATCCCACCCCTACCCTAGGGGAGATGGTGGAAGGACACCCTCTGCTCTCTCAATTGCATTTAACAGTGTTTCACCAAAGTGTATCCACCTCATCAGGATAGCCTGTTGGGGTGCTCCCTGGTTTAGTTGTGTCTGACTCTTTGCCACCCCATGGACTGTAGCCTGCCAGGCTCCTCTGTCCATGGGATTTTCCAGGCAAGAATACTGGAGTGGGTTGCCATTCTCTTCTCCAAAGGATCTTTCTGACACAGGGACCAATCCGTATCTCTTACATCTCCTGCGTTGGCGGGTGGATTCTGTACAGTTGAGCCACCTGGGAGACTCTAGTCAGGATGGAGGCAGTGCCAACTCATCTTCTCATTAAAGGTTAGAAATTTGTCTGGACCAGACTGAGTATGCATAGTCATTGCTGCATTGGGGTAAACTGTGGTATTTCAGGGAGGTCCTGCTCTTGTGTACTGCATATGGTTCACTGTCAGATAATTTAACACCCAAGAAAATCTCCCTTGAATAAATTAGAATATATTTGCAAATTAATTGGTTAATTAGATTTTAGATATCTCTGGGGGACTGCCCTAAAACAGATGTGTGCAGAAGCCCCTCATAGAGCCAGGGATGAGGGCTTCGTATCCAGCTTTCTGAAGGAAGAACTCTCCTATTGCTTGATCCTCTCCTCAGCCCCAGAGCATTTCATTATGTGCATTTATACAGAAAGCAGTAGAACTGCGTTCCTGCCTTGGAGTTAATTGTTATAGGGACATACTCAGAAGGGCCCCTTCTCTGCAAATAACTGTACTGTAAAATAAAGCACTATTAGAGTTGATGCTTTCTTGATTATGTCAGGAAACCATATGGGGATCCAGTTATAACTACAGGAAGACAAGCTAGCGGATACTTTTAAATACTTCTGTAAGACACAAGCAGTGCCTGTGAAAATACCCCGTTAAAAAAGCCAGAACTTGAGCTCAGGCCTTAAAGTTTGAAAGCAACCAGTATTTACTTGTCTGTTTCTCTTTTTGACTCTGTTGCTTTACCCTTTTGTAGGATGGAAACTCAATTGGCAGTACCTTAAATACTACTTAACATTAATACTAGCTTGAGTTTTTAAATTGGATCATTCAAGTAGATTCCATGTTGTTCCTTTTTTACTTTTTTTTAATAATATAAATGAAGCTTGTGTAGTGGACCCACTGGGTCCTAAGATGGATGCTGGAGACAAAAGAGAATGACCCGGTCCCTGCTTTCAGTGACTGCGTGCTGCTTTGTGCAATGGTGAAATGGGTTTGTATCTCTTCTAGTACTTGCAATGGGAAGAGGCAGCCCACTCTGGAGCAACTTGTGTGACAGGATGATAAAAAGGTCCAGTTAAAGACAGATTACAGATGAGTCATGTGTCCATAGCTATGAACTCACTATTGGCAGAACCACTCTTTGGGAGCTGGTGGACTGTTGGGCAAGGTGCTAAAATTTGGAAGCAAATGGTGTAATCAGGATGGAAATATCAACATCAGGCATCTTCTTCCTTTCTGTATTCGATGCCTACTTGTTACAATGATTGTCAACTCCCAGAGGACACCTGTGTGTCACCTATATCTCAAAGAGTCCCCAGCAAAGAACAGACTGACAGCAAGTGTTGACTATGGGTAGATGCACCGATGAAGCAGATGTTCAAACAAAAGAGCCACACCTGGAGAATCAGAAGGGAAGATTGGGGATCCAAGGTGGCTTTTTTTGGGTGGTGGGGGGGAGGCAGGGAGACATGCCACATAGCTTGTGGGATCTTAGTTCTCTGACCAGGGATCAAACCCAGGCCCTCAGCAGTGAAAGCTCCGAGTCTCAACCACTGGACTGCCAGGAAATTTTCCAAGATGGATTTTTTAATGACTGTGCATCTCATTTTATCCTGAGATTCGAGGGATATGTTGTATTATCACAACAAATTTCTTCACTTTTAGTTTTGCTTACATATTTAGAAAAGTGAACTGTCACAGAAATAACTGATGAGTAGTGGGTCCTCTTTAAACCAAGTTTTTTTTTTCATTTTCTAAACCTGATTTTTTTTTTTTTAAGTAAGAGACAAAGTCTTAAAATGAAAGTATGATGTTCTCTTTTGAAATCAGTACTGTTTCCAGCTTGGGGGCCATTGCTTCTTGTAATAGGGGTGACAGTGTCACCTCATATGATTTCCTTGTGTTATATTCCATGATGAATTGGTTTTGCCCCTAAATCTTAAAAAATTAGTTCATAGTCTAAAGGATTATTATATTTGATTTGATTTTTTTTTCAGAATGATGTTATTAAAAGTACTATTCACCTATCACAACCATATTTCAAGGAGAAAATATATTTAGTGTGAGGGAAAATGAATCTTTATGACAAAGTAATTTAAACTCTACCTTCCTTTTGCAAATGGAATCCATTAAAATATAGTTTAATCAAATAGGATTATTTTAAAATCAGAAACCTATATACCGGTATTTATATTCAACATTGAAATAGAGATGCCATAAAATGAAATGTTATTTTAAAAATGGAGTTTGTTCTTGCTACACTGTTCTTCAGTAAGAGCCCGTATTTCCAGGGAGGGGTGGGAAGAAACTTACTAGGTTTGTTTGATTTTAGTTTCCAGGCACGGTTTTTGAGGGGGAGGTAGATGTTTTGGAGGGTTCCGATCATTTTTGGTAATTGACTTCGTCATACACTTGAGACCCTCTGCTCCAGAACCTGAATGGTCCTTTAGCCAACCCTGACTCAAGAGATGAGCTTACAGCCAATCCTTCCAGTCCTCTGGGTCGCAGAGACAAACTGCTGTTTATGGGCAAGAGCCAGCTCTTCACCCGTTGGTGTTTCTGTACAGATACTACAGACTGGCAGGTTGCCTTCCTTTCCTATAGTTCTTCCCCATTGGATGTGGAAGCAGGCTCCGACAGGTTAATCAGGGTTCACGGAGCTGATGGGAGGATCTGGGCCTGGAGAGATGCCTTTCCCCTTGGAGGGGAGTGGACGCTAGGTGGGGGCCTGTAGGTGCCGACAGGAAGTCCAGCCAGCCAGGCAGCACGCACACAGAGTTGTGCACAGAGTGAGGTTTCTGGCAGGCACTTGTCACTCAGGACGTCCGAGGGCCCCAGGGCAGCTGAGTGGAGGAAGCCTGGGAGCTAACCTGTCCGCAGAGCTTTAGTGCAGTCTGACACTGGCATCAGGCTATGCTTCTTGGGCTAGGATTTTGGCAGGACTAAAATTTGCCCTGAAAACGTGTTTTTATTGTAACACATCAGCTGGTAGTGAGAACGCGTGAAAGGGACTATATGGTTTCTTCCTGCCTGGACTGCACAGACTGTCAACACTGGTTACAAGCACCTGACCAGAGGAAGCAGCCATATTGGCTTAAATGGCTCCCAAAGTGAAAGTGAAAATATTAGTTGCTCAGTCGTGTCAGATTCTTTGTGACTCCTGGACTGTAGCCCACCAGGCTCTTCTGTCCATAGAATTCTCTAGGCAAGAATACTGGAGTGGGTTGTCATTCCTGTCTTCAGGGGATCTTCCTGACCCAGGGATTGAAGCCGGGTCTCCTGCATTGCAGGTGGATTCGTTACCGTCTGAGCCACCAGGGAAGTCCCAGGCCTTATCTAAAAAAAAATGTGGCCTGGTGAATGTACTGATGGCTTACACTTGCATCACATGCTGCCCCTAAGGCTGGGAGTAGGGGTCACCCCCATCCACATCAAAGGGACTGGGGAGCTCCCGAGAGAAGTGGATGTTGAGAAGGATGTGGCAGCCACGCAGTGTGGGAACATACAGGAATGTCACATGTGTTTGGGTTGAAAGCTACCTTGGGCTGTCTTCCATGAAGCTGTTCGCCCTAGCCTAGGGCCCCATTTGTCTGGAGAAGAGCGTGGGCAGACATGCTGTTGGCTAATGGTGGTCCTTAGAGCCAAGTTTCTGGGCCTGGAAGATAAAGTTTGGACTTGGTGTCTGAAACAAGGGGAAAGTCCAACTGTAAGAAGTTGAGACAAATGATTAAAAGAGCTAATGACTTTGGTCATGGGCTGAATCCCTGAATCTTGAACCCAAGCTTCTCAGGGCTTCTCTCTCAGAGGCGGAGTGGTTCTAGAACCTCCCGTGGAATTAACTTGCCAAGTGGGTGGTCATGTGTTTCACCATGGGGCTTTGAAAACTGTGAGGAGAGGATGGGCACCTTTAAATGGTAGAGCATACAAATCAGTTATTACTGGGTTGGTTGGTTAATAGGTATGTTCATGTTTCGTAGAATGTACAGCCTCCCAATTAGCAGGGAGGCTCTTTAAAAAAATAAAAGCTAAGAAGGGGAAATAAAAAGATGTGTTTAGGAGAAGTGGGTAGGCTTAAAGAAATGAGTCTCTTAGATTGTTAAAGGTATAAGTCCAAGTCTCCAATCCAGCCAGGGTGTTAGTGACTGAAAAATCATTATCATATGACCATTTGCTGTTTGGTGGAGTGTTTGGAATGAGCTAGTTAATCCCATTCCAATTCATAATGGGCAGGTAGCCAATTCATACAAAACACCTTGACAATCCATACTAATTGGTTTGTCTCCATGGAGCTGCCAAATTGAATTGCCCATGGAGATGGGCATTTCCCTCAACCCACCTTCTGTTTCAACCTCCTCCTCCTCCTCTCCCCTGTCACCACCACCCACTACACACACAAACACACACACACACACACACACACACACACAGAAAGAGTCCTGGGATAATTTTGCATTGAAATAACATCATTTTTTCCACTCATCTTTCTGGGCTATAAATTTCCCCAAGCTTTCTTTTTAAAAGAAGGAGTCGATTCGAGGTAAGGAAAGAAAACCAAATGCCCTCGGGATCTTTTCAGGGTCATTTGTATTTTCAGACTTGCAGAGGGTAGTAAGGAAAAAAAAAAAAAATCTGTGAACAAAGCAAAAATGCACTTCATGTTTTGGAAGGCCAGGGAGGCAAATTCCCAGACAAAGATTCATGCAGCCTAGAAATAGTTTCAGAAAGATCTACCAACCCACAAAAACTTCTAGCAGCCCACAGAATCATTTCCAAGAATGGCTAATCATGTACTATTGAGAAATACTCCCCAAAAGGATAAAAATGTAGGTTTGTAACTTTGATCGATAGCTGGTTTTTGAATAAATAATTACCCTTTACACCTGAACGTTGGCTTTCCCAAGCAAGTGCTGACTGTTTCTGGGCTCATTTGATTCTCTGGACCTCTTCTAAGGGGCGGTAGGATCGAAGCATTCCCTCCATGGTGAGTGTTATGTTCCGCTGACTAGCTGGGCGAGCAGTGGGACATGGGAGCAGTTAATTTTGAGCTCTGGAGCTGGACTGAGTCCTGTGATCTTCACCAGCTGTGTGACCTTGAACCATCACCTAACCTCTCTGAGCTCCAGTTGTTTAATCAGCTGTCTTTGTCCTTGGGGGCTCTGCTTAAATGAAAATCATAGTATATAATTCAATAACATGTTGTTAGTTTTTCAGTTTTAAAAGACTTGACTTTTGGTGCATTTAGGTTTTACCTAAGGAAGGGAAACATCCAATAATGAAATGCTATAACACCCCCTTCCTTTATTAATGTGATATGGCCCACCCCCTTCTCCCTCCATCCGAGGGTAAATTAAAGCAGTAAAACTCGGTGTAAACATTTGTCAACCCAGATGCATTTCTAGGCATTCGGTGTGTACAGACACCTGGTTATTTACACGATTTATACCATTAGTGCAGTCATCTTGAGATAGGATGAATTTCGAATCCCTGCTCCTCATAAGCCTTGCTGAGAGTTTTGACAGTCAGAAATAAATAATCTTACCTTTAATTATCTCTGTGTGTAGAATGTGGTAGATAGGGAACAATGAGTATGAAATACTCTATCCTCTTAAGGTCCAAGAGAGATGAAAGAAATAGAGAAAGTTTTCATAAAGAAAAGACAAAAGGAAGTCATTTCTGAGTAAGCCTATTAGATAGTTTTCGTACTCCCTAATGACACAGCTTACACACCCCTGAAAGGCAAATGATCTGATAGGCTCCTCTTTACCATTGCTTGAGGATAGAGGGAGGTTTGATCTGAGCCTCCATGAAAAGCCACATAAACAGAAAGTGAAGTTTACAAGGGATCCCAGCAGAATCCACACAGGTTGGCGTGGGGTGGGCCAGCATATGGAAGGCTTCATTTGGGCTTCCATCATGATAATTCCTCTTTTATGCAGAGGAATAATGACTGTCAGAGGCAGGAAAACTAGAAAAGAAACCTCAGCTCAGCTTCTACTCTTTTGAAAAGTCCTTGTCTTTCTGGAGAAGTGAGAAGGAAGTAGGGAGTCTCTGCAGACTGCCTTAAAGAAAACCTGCAAGCCATGGCAATCCAGTGCTGCTCTCTGGGTTTTCTTATTATCCACGTGCATCAGTTGCTAGATAAAGTCAAGGATACTTTTAATTGGGGAGAGAAAGAAAAACATGTAAACTTATTCCTTGGACTGAGAAAGAATGGAGTTTTAAAAAATTTTCCCTGATTTTTATGTTTTTGTCGTAGGTTTGAAATATATTCTTAAGGATTAAAAAAAAAAATGTTGGTAGAACACATTTTTCAGCATTACTTCTCTCCCTTTTGAGAGGACAGATAGGTATGGAATCACCTTGCTATGATGTCAGTGTGGTAAAATTCTCTACAACCAGTTGCTTGTGGAAGCCATTGGAATAAATTGTTGCAGATGCAGGCTGACTGGCAGCAGAAACTTTTTCCGCCACATGTATGACTACTTCATCTTTTGGAAAACTGTATCCAGGTAGTAAAGGCTGGCAATGATTTATGCTGACTCAGGCTATGGCTCCTTCTGTGCATAAGTGAAATACCACCAGTTCTAGGGGGCTTCTTAAAGAACTCCAGTAGATCCACTTCTTTCATCCTTCTTCCTCAGCCTCCATTAGTGGCATGTCTGGAGTGTGATTTGAGGGTCTGCGGGAGGAAGGAGCCAGGATCTGGAACCATCTGGAGCCTGGGCGAGTAAGCACTAGGTGAACATCTGTTTGAAACTTTGTGGAAATATCTACTACTGCTGATTTACAGCCCTGTGGGGAGTCTGTGTACAGAACCCAGACTCAAGAGGAAGCTGGCATCTGGCAGGAGTCGGGGAACACAATTGGGCTTGATTATCAGGATATGATAAGTCTATCTGGCCTTATATCCATTGCCAAATTGTAGATTTCTTATTTGGGCCACGTTGGTCCTCCCTGCCATCAAAACCAAAAAAAATTTTTTTAAAGTACAAAGGGAGAAAAAAAAAGTTCAATCTTATCACGAAAGTGAAAATCACTCAGTTATGTCTGACTTTGTGACGCATGGACTATATAGTCCATGGAATTCTCCAGGCCAGAATACTGGAGTGGGTAGCCTTTCCCTTCTCCAGGGGATCTTCCCAACTCAGGAATCAAACCCAGATCTCCTGCATTGCAGGCGGATTCTTTACCAGCTCAGCCACCAGGGAAGCCCAAGAATACTGGATTGGGTAGCCTATCCTTTCTCCAGGCAGATCTTCCCGACCCAGGAATCAAACTGGGATCTCCTGCTTTGCAGGCAGATTCTTTACCAACTGAGCTATCTCACGCTAAGTTGCTTCAGTCGTGTCCAACTCTTTGTGGCCCTAAGGACTGTAGCCTGCCAGGCTCCTCTGTCCATGGGATTCTCCAGGCAAGATACCGGAGTCAGTTGCCATTTTCTACTCCAGGGGAACCTCCTGACTCAGGGATGGAACCCGTGGTTCTCACATCTCCCTCATTGGTAGGCATGTTCTTTACCACTAACGCCAGCTGGGAAGCCCATCATACTCATATCAAAATATACACAGTCACACAGAACTATCCCAGCAAAATGATCTCCTAAGGATTGTGAGCATATAGAAGCTAAGAGTACGCACTTTGGAGTCAGGTGATTCTAGTTCCAGTCTCGGCTCTGGCCCAGAAGTGGCTGTGTGATGGTGGGTAAGTCACTTAGCCTCTCTGTTCTTTTACGTCCTCATCCCTACAGCTGGACGTTAGTGGTAGTGCTTGCTTTTTAGAATTATTTTGAGATTTAGATGGAGTTTATCTATGTAAGGGATTTAAAATAGCACCTTGGAAATTAGGCACTATATAATTGTGTGTGTGTGTGTGTGTGGGTTTCTGTGTTTCCCGTGGAGTAGGTAAGTTTGATCACACCCAGGGCCACCCACTGCTCTGTCGGGAAAATGCCTTTGCGTATATCATTTACCTTCCTTCCTCTGCTATCACTTCCCTCTCCACCACTACCACCCCACCCAGACTGGCTTGCTTTCCCTTGATCTTTGAGCGAGTCAAGAATGTTCCAAGTTGGAGCTCTGCACAAATACATCCCCCTTCCAGAATGGTTCTTCCCACACCCGCTCTAGGAAGCTTCCTTGTCTTCAGCTCTTACGCCATGTCAGTGTTGCTTCTTCAGAGAGGGCTTCCCTGACCCCCCCAGTCTTGAATCAATATTGACTTTCTACCCAGAGTCACTCTAATGCCCCCTGTTCTTTAGCCCCAGTAGGGCTTACAGCTACAAAGGACTATTTGCATTTCTCCAGGGTTTGTATCGTGCTATAGATGATGAAGTCCATGGAGCACATCTCATTTTTGACTGAGTCCCCATCGTAGGTCCAGCAGCCAGCCCATAGAAGGCCCTCATTAAGTGTTGCTCCTCAGTAAGTGACTGACCAAATGATGGACTTTTCTAGATTACATTCCAGGTGGCGTGGGCTACCCATTCCTTCTGAGCTGGTCAACTCAGATTCCTGTCCCCCACTGGCCATCCCACTGGCCTCTATCTCTTTTATTTATATTGTAATATAATTGAAAGAGAAGTCAGGGAAGTAATCAAAGTCCTCTTTCAGAGATAAGATATGTCCTCCTTTTCCCCCTTTGGTATCATTTTGACCATCTGGTTGGGAGCGCTGAGGAGGAAGCAGCATCTACTCTCTGATCAGCAGAGTTCGGTGGAACACTTGCCATGTGGATGTGCCCCATCTACTGGTCAAATCGGGTGACTGCATCCTTAATGGTCTGTGATCCCCTGTGCAGTTAATACTGGCCATCCAGTCTCATTAAAAGCAGCTGAGACTGGGGTTTCTATCACATGTTATTATCCTGCCAGCAAGAGAATTAACAGTAAAGCATGGTTTGCTTGCAGAGCACTCATTTTGCCTATATTTGCATCAGGATTGACCATATTCTCTTGTGTGGAGTTTGTAAGTTTGAGGTGAAGAGTTTCACACTTGTGCCCACAGGTTAAAATCTATAGTTTAATATCAGTGT
The DNA here is from genome assembly GCF_910594005.1 of Cervus elaphus. Taxonomy (NCBI): domain Eukaryota; kingdom Metazoa; phylum Chordata; class Mammalia; order Artiodactyla; family Cervidae; genus Cervus; species Cervus elaphus. Next base: position 48,927,806 of record NC_057835.1, read on the forward strand.
TCACTGTTGAGTTGTTCCCTGTGAACATTATGTTGACCATATTTGCAGCATTTAGAGAATCCCTTCTCTGCAAGACATCTGAAGATGTGAGCATCACACCCGTTTTTCAATCTTCCCGTAGGGATCGTGGGTTCTTAAGATAAAAGTTTTCAGGGAGAAAATAGAATCTCCTTGTGGTTTTCTCTCTCTCTGTCACACAGACACACATACACACACTTTGGGACTTACATTGCCTGTAGGACTCAACAAGTAAATTGGGGAAGATGGAATTTGTCAGTTTGCTTAAAGAAACATGATTATTTTAAAATGACAAATGGCCCCTTTGTCAATAAATTATTTATGTCTTAGCTTCCATGCTTGGGTACCTTGTGTAAATTATGAATTAGCTTGTAAGTAGGTTTAGCACAGGCTGCCCAGCAGGTCTCTGGGCTGAGGGCTAAGTGGGTAGCACTTCTTTCATTCTGATGCTTTTCCACTGTTGTTGTCTTGGGGATGCAGATGTCTGAACATGAATTCAGGTGGCTGTAGCTGTAATGTGTGCTACTTAGAAGGATTCATCTAGCATTGCCATCCGAAAGAATCTTACCTTACACCACACCCTCCAAATTTCAATATCAGAGGTAGCAAGCGCAAGATGAAACCATCTTACTTCAGTTTAAGTTTTAAGGTCAGTCAGTCTCAGTTATAGGTTTGTTTTTTTCTTAAAAAAAAAAATTAAGTAGCTACTAACATTTTCTTTGGGTTTCCCTGATGGCTCAGGTGGTAAAGAATCTACCTGCAATGCGGGAGACCCAGGTTTGATCCTTGGGTCGGGAAGATCCCCTGGAGGAGGGCATGGCAACCACTCCAGTATTCTTGCCTGGGAAATCCCATGGACCGAGGAGCCTGGTGGGCTATATAGCCCATGGGGCTGCAAAGAGTAGGACATGACTAAGTGACTAACACACACACACTCACACACAAACATACACACAGTGTATTTTCCTATTATTCCACAGAATCTCCACTCAGCCTCCCGAAGGGAAGGCTTTGAACAAGTAGCTGGGTTTTGCGCATGTATATTTGATCACTGAGTTTATTTACAACCAGAGGATTTCACAGTGACAAGTAAACTGGATGGACCTGCAGCTTAATGTGGTTTTTCTCCATTCATGATGATTTCGGACAACTGAGCACATGTCTTCAGCACCCTATCAGAACAGAAATGAAAGACAGACTATGAATGCATTAACTTATCTGGACTGCAACAGTTGGAAAAGCCTAGAAGTCAGCCATGTAAATGTCTGCATACCTGTCAATTCTGTATGTTAGGGTTTAGTGGTGCTTTCTTTGAATTGTTGTTGTTTTTCAGTCACTCAGTCATGTCCGACTCTTTGTGACTCCACGACTGCAGCACACCAGACCTCCTTGTCCCTCACCATCTCCCAGAGCTTGCTCAGACTGATGTCCATTGAGTTGATGATGTCATCCAGCCGTCTTATCCGCTGTTGTCCCCTTCTCCTCCTGTCCTCAAGCTTTGCCAGCATCAAGGTCTTTTCCAGTGTGCACTGCAATGTTTTCAGTTCTCATGCTTTGAATGATCTCATCTGTCTCTCTTCTTAAGACTTTAGGAACGGCTCGTACAAAATGCCAGTGAAGCCCCCAGCAGCTTCTCACACTTCAGGTGCAGACAGACTGTGTTTGGATCGTAACTGGCCTTCTCTGCTGACTGTGTGACTCTGGACAAATTCTTGGACTTCTGTCAGCTTCAGTGCTCAGTTGTAAAATGAGGATATTAACCTTAAATTGTGACCCTGAGATGGTGATAGTGTATGTAAAGTATTTAGCTCAGTGCATAGCATATGAGTGTGCTAAAAGTCATGGCTATTGTCATAGCGTTATCTTACTGTTATTTCTACATGTGAAGGTTCCTTGGTGGCTCAGTGGTAAAGAATCTGCCTGCCAATGCAGGAGACACAGGTTTGATCCCTAGATCGGGAAGATAACCTGGAGGAGGAAATGGCAACCCACTCCAGTATTCTTGCCTGAGAAATCCCATGGACAGAGGAGCCTGCTGGGCTACAGTCAGTCCATGGGGTCACAAAGAATTGGACATGACATAGAGACTAAACAACAAACATGTGAAGGTGCTATTTTATAAATATAGTTTATATTTTTTACCAAGAGCTTTTCCCTGGTCTCTTAAATCAGCTTTCTTACTCTAGGAGAGTCTATGATTTAAAGAATGGAAATTCATTTTGTGATATTTAAATTTATCTACATATATTTATATTTCCCCCAAATTTTCCCTCTGATTTATTTTCTAAGGGGTTAGCAGCCTTCGTGATACAGGTGGTAGTGGTCTGCTCTGGTCTGACCTCACAATATGATCTTGCTTTTGCTGTGTTGGAGTTCGTGGGCAGGTCTTGTAATCCCTAAATTTGCCTCAGAGGTAGATGGAAGGAAACAGTGTCTTTGTTAGGTGAGTCCAGTTTTGAGTTTTCTTTTGTTCTTGGCTTCAATCCAGGCATAATGCCTTAATAACTGAAATTGCCTCTTTCGGCCTTCTCACCTTAAAGACTGTTAAACTCAGTGAGAAGGACTCATCGCTGTGGCAGAGATGTCCTCCCAGGTCTCTCTGGGCCAGTGGGCCCCAGGCTGGCCCCACAGCAGTCAGTATTTGAGGACAGATGGGAGATAGGGCCCCTGGGTGCTCCTCCTGAGCAGGCTGTCCCTACAAAAGCTCCAGCTTGTCTTCCTCTCTGGCCACTTCTACAGCATCCTAAAGCTGCCTCCTTTTGCAATTAAGTCATTTCATTCCTTTCTCTCTTGCTTTCCTTCACCCTGGAGATGTTCAGTGTTAGGACATTCTAGCTGCTCGTAGCACTTAGGGAGTTGGGGAATTTGGCTTTTAATTACTGTGAAAATATGATTATTTGGGGACTCAGCACCATCTCTGCCGAGCCTGTAGGATGTTGAGGCAAACAGGAAGAAGGGCTCAGGTGCTGTGCTGTGCTGCTCTTGGTCACTCAGTTGTGTCCGACTCTGTGTCACTCCATAGACTATAGCTCACCAGGCTCCTCTGTCCATGGGGATTCTCCAGGCAAGAATACTGGAGTGGGTTGCCATGCCCTCCTCCAGGGGATCTTTCCAACCCAGTGATCGAACCCAGGTCTCCCACATTGCAGGTGGATTCTTTACCATCTGAGCCACTAGGGAAGTCCAAAAAGACTGGAGTGGGTAGCCTATCCCTTCTCCAGGGGATCTTCCCAACCCAGGAATCGAATCATGGTCTCCTGCGTTGCAAGCAGATTCTTTACCAGCTGGGCTACCAGGGAAGCCCAGAAGGGCTCATAAATAAGTCTCAAGTAGGGAAGTTGGCAGGTCCTGGGAGGTGTGGGCAGAGAGGTGAAGTGAACTGGCATGATCCTGAGGATCTTTGCTTTTCTCTATTCAAGATGTCAAGCCTCTCACCTGTCGCAGCTTCCTTACCTGTAATGTGGGTTCAGGTCTGCTGCTTAGCAGGTGTGTGAAATCTGGGAGGCTAATAATATGATCAACACGCTCAACAGTTTCTGTTGTGTATCTGTCCAGACATCCAGACTTGAATACTCATTTTTCCAGGCAGCCCAACCTTTATTTTACATACCAGCCTCTGGATCCGTCTATGTCACATTTGTTGGGATGACTCATTGTGGTGTGTGTATTTTTCTGGCTTAAATGTATTTTCAATTTCTTGATGGTCTTTGAGAGCTGGCTGTCAACACTGCTCACAGTACCCCATCTCCAGCCCCCATCCTGCTTGACCCTTACTTATCCTTTAGCCCCCAGTTTAATCCCTTCCTCCTGACTAGGTCAAGTTCCTCTTTCATGTGCTCCCTTAGGACCATTAGTCTCTCCTTGAAACACTCACCACAGCAGTTGATTTTATTATGGTTAATTATTTAATATCAGTCTCCCAAAAGAGACTGTCAGTTCCATAAGATAAAAAAACATCATCATCATTATTAAATTTGTTGTTTTGCTCACCACTGAATTCCCCACTGCTGACAATAGGATGCCTGGTACTTAGTGGATTCACAGTAAGTATTATCAGTAGATGGGGGATGGATGGCTGAATGAATACACAAATGAATACATGAATGAATGATGTGCCAGTGGCCGACAGGATTTATCTCTTCCTTGTTTGTCCTATTCCTGTGGCCTCAGGTACCCACACATGTAGTATGGGCTCCACAGAATCTTCTAGGATATCTAAAAGGTATGCTGTAGTTCTGGGCACCACAGCCCCTCAATGGAATTGGAAAGAAAAAATTATATGCATTCTTAGAAAGAGGCCTTGATGTTTCTGTGTTCCAGAGTGGTCCTGTCTGGGATAAAGTATACAGTAGATGAACCACAGCTTGTTTCTCACCTATTCTCCCTACTCCCCGGGACCTGAGAATCATACTTTAAATGTGTGAGCTGAACTTGGGAAGATGATCCTCTCTGATTCTGAGCTGGATAAAAGATCCAGTGCCAGGCATGTCTCTGATTAGAAGATCATAAATCAGTCCAGTAGATTCCATAGTAGTTCTCACAGTGTCCCTCAAGGCAGAGTTCACTGGCCATTCCCCGGGACGTCTTCTTGAAACGTTATAGGAGGCACCGCACATACACTGGATGCATACACAGTGTGCATGTTACTGTGTAATAACTTGGCCCTGCAGTCAGATTGCCTGAATTCAGATTCCACCTGCCTACTTATTATTATAAGTTAAGTTTAGACAAATTAGGTGTAATCTTCAATTTTGTCTTCTAGGAAGTAGGAGACATAATGTTACCTACCTTCCCTGGTGACTCAGCTGGTAAAGAATCTGCTTGCAATGCAGGAGACCTGGGTTCAATCCCTGGGTTGGCAAGATCCCCTGGAGAAGGGAATGGCTGCCCGCTCCAGTATTCTGGCCTGGAGAATTCCATGGACTGTATAGTCCACAGGGAAGCAAAGAGTTGGATACCACTGAATGATTTACTTTCACTTCTCTTTTATGTCATTGGGTTGTTGGAAAATCAAATGGCCAAATAGACATAAAGTGCTATGCAGAAGGTCGGACGTGCAATAAACACAAGAAATGTTAGCTGTAATTATTATCACCATTTTAATTCATTGCAGGAGTTTCCATTGCAATCCCAAGCCAGTCGCTATGAATGCCTTTCCATCCTGTCCCTTTCAGACTATCCTGGGACCCACGTGTTTCCCTGCCTTTTCTGCCTGCCTGCCTTTGGCTCAGATTTTTACTAGGAGGACCCAAGCCCAGTGTCCAGAAATGGCACCAATTATATTGCATCTTGCCTTCTAATACCTTAACCCATACGGTAAAGGCCAACTTGAATTGCCTGAAAATCCATGCTGTACAGTGATTTGGGCAGTGTGCACACTCTATACACAGGCATTAAATAAAGTAAATAATGCTGACAGTGTGTGTGTGCACTCAGCCAGATTGCCCCGCTTTCTTAAATCACTTAAGCACACTTAATCTAATGGAACGTGTTATGACTTCAGCAGCTTCTGAATAAGAGTTGGAGGAAAGAAAAATCCGAAATGTGGCACCAACTAAAAATCCCTATCCAGTTATTTAAGGTGGCTGAAGCATGGAAACTGGGCTCTGCTGGAGAAATAGCCACTCCTCTCACAGAATGAAAATACTTTTTTTTTTTTTTTTGGCCTTTTAAAACATTCCTTCTTTTATTTTTAGATTTGGGATGAGAATTGGAGTCCAAATCAATTTTCAGGCAATTTCTTCCTTTTTCTACTTGCTCAGAACAGTCGTTTTTATCTTGTTTCTGCCCCTGGTAGTATTATCTGGGGGGAGGTACTTGACCACTCCTGGCTTCACTTTCTTCTGCTGGGGGTTTGCACTGGGTGATCTTTGTGGTACCTCCCAGCTGTTACCAGTGTTTTGTCTTGTTGTTGTTGTTTGTTTTTGATTTCATGATTTCTCTCTCTTGTTATTACAGAAAGCACAAGTGTTGTGCCTTAAGCCTAAGATGGGAAAGTATTTATTGATCAGGTTGAAAAACCTCTACTTTCCAGGGCTCTGAGTTTGGGCTCAGAGAGTTATAGTGGTTTTCAGGCAGTTTTTGTGCGAAGAGTGTTTGTGAATTTCTTTTCTGTTTTTCTGTAGACCTTATTTGGATGTCTGACCATTTGATCTGGGAGAGAATACTGTGTCTCGACATAACACCAGTGCCCTTACCATTGGCAGATTGTGGAAGCCCCACAGGCGGGTCCCGAGGCTGCCTGAGTCACCATTAATGAACCAAACGGCCTGTGATGCTCCTGTGGTCGCCTTTTGGCACTTGGCAGGAAAATCCTTTTCATGTTAGTTTCAAGGTTGTCAGATATCATTATCCCCAAGTATTAAAAATTTCAAAGAAAGGAGGCAGTGTGTTTGATTTATAGAATAATTATCTAGCTTTAGCTCGAACTTGGCTTTGGCAGTGGTTTTGCAAGCACTCGAAAATTAAATCCATTTTTTATGGCACTACAAGGTATTATCTCACAGCAAATGATAATTAAACACCTGTGAAATCAATTAGCCCTTTAAGCAGGGAAAAAAAGTTTTCCAATTATGTTTTCACACCTCCAAAACTTTTGTAATTCCAAAACCCAGCGCTTGTGGAGAGGGATATGGTTGATGGGTGTTTCCGGGTTAACTTTCCATAAAGATCATCCCTGAATTTTGCTTTGACTTAATCCTGAGGAAGGCAGTTTGTGGTACCGGCTCCCTTCCAGAGAGGATGCAATCGCCTTTGGAGCTGACTCTTAGCAGCCATCTATTTGACACACAGCTGAGCTGTCAGCTCCTCCGTACAAAGGAGGTTACTCACTTTGTGTTTTGATGCCAAGTTTTACTTGACAGTTTATTTGAAAGCCAAGATACCTTAATGGAAACCAAGCAACAAGGCATTCCATGCGACATTATTGCTCTCTCTTTTTAAGGGCCCTGTAGCCAAGAGTTCTGAGCCATCTTCATTCCAAATTCATACCCCGAAAACAGACTGATGGGTTAATAGCTGAAACCTAACACAGTGGAAAACTGGGAATCGTGGCAGGCCTTTCAGCCCCACAGGATCATATGTGTTTTATTCATTGGCTTTGGTAACAAATTAGCTATTCCAGATGCTGCTTTTGGAAAATGATCTGCACTTCTGAAGAACTAAATACATTTGGGAGAGAGGACATAACAATTTGGGACCCAAAAAAGAAGAAAAAGAAACAGGCCTTTGACATTCTCTGCATTATGCCTCATATGTACAAAGGCCATTCCAAAAATATGCTTGCTTCATCTTTACTGATATTACTTAAATTTGCATAATACTCTCATCTAACTGTTTCATTACATCCTCAGTAGACCTCATTATTAGGTAGGCAGGACTAGCATTATTGTCCCATTTAATAAATAAGCATGGATTCAGAACCAGAGTAAGTCGCATAAGATCAAACAGTAACAAAGTCAAGACCAGAACTTATATTTTCTAGGGGTTATTTCATGCAGTTTCCATCCCATCACTATATATAAACATCTCTTAAAAAGTCTTCTTTTTTTTTTCAGTTTTCTTTATAAAGGCACTTTAATGGGACCTTGCTTTCATAGCAGATGGCATTTGGAGAAGTTGATGAATCTTAATGTTGACCAGAGATATCAGGCTGGTATGGCATACAGCAAAGATGAGAGAAAACTTCTCTTTTATCCTTTTAGAAACTTGTCCTATAGAATTACCCTTGCGAATGTTCCCTGAGATTTGGACACTTTGTGACCTCACAGACATTATTGGCTGGGGAATAAGGAGATCTGGCATTCATCTGACAAATCTTTCTTAAAAAATGACTATGGTCCAAGTGCTGATCTAGCAGCTGGGGTCACAGTGATGAATAGGAGCAGCTGGCCAGAAAGACAAACGTGGGTGAATTCAGACAGCAGTAAGTCCTAGGACTGAGATGAAATAGGGAATTGGGGCAGTGAGTGCTGGGAACACAGGCTGGTCTGCGAGGGCCCTTCTGAGGAGGAGCCACTATTTGTTTGAAGGCTGATATGTGTCTTGAGGTAGATCTGGGAGAAGAATGTTCCAGGCAGAGGACAGTGTAGCTGTAGATGGTGAGTGAGGGGACAGGACTCAGAGCTGTGGGCAGAAGCCAGTTTCAGGGAGCCCTGTCAGCCAGGGCAAGGGGCGCGACTATTATTCTCAGGGCTATGAGGAGTTGGTGGAGGGTTTTCAGCCTGGGAGTGACATCATAAAGTTGTCTTTGGTTGCTCTATGGAAAATGGATTTTGGGGGGATGAGATTGAACTATTCTGATCTGAAACTAGTAAGAACCAGAGTATGCTTCTTGTTGCTCTGCTTATGTGGGAACTCAAAGGAGTAGAATTAAAGAGATAAAGGCAGGAGGGGGAGTGAGGAGACTCTAGTTCCCATGAAATTACAAAAACCAATATGGGGGCAGCTCCTGGGGCTTCTGTATCTTTGTTTCTGCAGTGCCCAGCATGCCACCTGGCATAGGAACTGCTTAGCCTTCATTTGTCCAACAAGTAAATACTAGGGCATGAAGGCATCTACAGGGCCATCTGGTCTACCTCTTCCCCATCAGCTGCTTAAACATTCTCCCTGCCCTACACCCTCTCCCCAAAATGAGGCCACCTAGGAGTTAACTAGCTGCTTAGCTGTTTCTCAAGGAGAACAGTGCTGAGCAGAGATGGCTAGAGAAGAGGCAGAGATGAGTCAGAGCTTCACAGGCTCTTCACTCTGGGGCACTGTTGTGCTTCTGACAAAGGAAATGGCAGAATCTAGACTTAAGGGCTTTCTCAATCTCCAGTGGCCAAACCCCTCATGGGAGAGTGATCTCATCAATAGCAAAATATATGGCATCAGATTGTTCATCATCACACAGATTTTTGTGTCTTGTGGAGGCACATATACACCTGTACATTACATACCCAAATGGGAGAGATTAAACTTTCCATAGACAACTAGCTTCATGCAGCTATCATATGACATCCATGTCCTATAGTTATTGTTATTATTTTTGACGATGCACCGTCTCTGCCTGTGCAGAGTTCTGAGGTCTCCTTTGCTCATTAGGCCCAGAAGTGAGCTGGCTCTGACTGTCAGAGTCAGAAGGTGGAGCCTAGGAATGGCAACGGTGGCAAAGGAGACGGGAAATGAGGGTAGCTGAAACCAGCATCATTTCATTAGCTGTTTGTAATTGGATTCTCAAGGTATTTTATAATCCCTTAAGTGCAGGGACCAGATGAAAGGCTTCGGCCCTGACCAGGAATTCAGGGTATGTGAGATTGGCCACTGAACAGCTCCTATGTCGTGCCTACTCTGGTGACAAGAACAGCCTAGCAGGAATTCCAGCCATTGTCCTAATCCAGGCGCTGGCTGACCAAGGTTGGCTGTGCAGGAAAGAATGTCTTGGCTCAAGAAGGGAAGTGGTCAGAACAGTGGGGGTGAGCCCAGTTTTTTGGGAGGGATGAGGAGCCGTCATCTTTGCACCGATGCAGTGTTTATCATAATAGGAGGAAGTTCTCCAGTTTTTTTCTTTAGTTCAGATTTGGAGAAAAGCCAGAAGATGGTTCAGTTTGAATAGTGCTGTGCATACATGTAGCTTGATTTGCAAATAATGTGATTTATCAGAGGTGCTGAAACACACATCCCCCAACTCCCTTCTCCCATCAGTGTGCAGAGAGAAGACAAAATTTTCAACAAACTGCCAGGCCTTTGGAAACAGAGGCAGAGAAGGGATGGAAAATGTACAAAAGGAAGACACTATATGTAAACCACACTTCCTTCCCATCTCTAAGTCAGTTGGGCTCAGGCTCAACACAGGGAGTGAGGATCATCCTAGAAAGACCTGGCAAAGTCAAGAGTGGGCTATCTTGTGATAGTAGGTGGACAGAGATAGTTATAACGAAGGGCTTTCATCTCTTCCTTGTGTCTCCATTGCTTCCAAGCTCTTCTGCAAACCAGTGGACACAGAACTTTTCATCCATTTCAAACCTATGCTTTTTTCTGTGTTTCTTTGTTAATATTTATTTATTTGGCTGCGCCCAGTCTCAGTTGCAGCATGCAGGATCTTTGATCTTCTTTGTGGCATGTGGAATCTTTAGTTGAGGCATGTGGGGCCCCTGTTATTGTTCAGTCACTAAGTCATGTCCAGCTCTTTGAGACCCTGTGGACTGCAGCACGCCAGTCCTCCCTGTCTCTTACTATCTCCTGAAGTTTGCCCAAGTTCATGTCCATTGAATTGGTGATGCCATCCAACCATCTCATCCTCTAGTTCCCTGACCAGGGATCAAACCTGGGCCCCCTGCATTGGGAGCACTTGGAGTCTTAGCCACCGGACCTCCAGAAGAAGTCCCCCATACCTATGATTGGAGTGGTTCCTATAGGCCAGGCCCTGGGAGTTGGTTCAAGAGGAAATTAGACCATGATCCTTTGGTCCTGCCTCCTGAAGCCCAGTGGAAGAAAAAAAAGAAAACAGGGAACTTAATCCGGAGGGAGCAGTAGACAGGTCAGCCTGGGTGCTCTGTGAGCAGCACAAGAGTCTCTGGGCAGGACTTGGGGATCAGGTTTTCTTCAGGGCGGAGGGGAAGAAGGATGTGTGGAAGAAGGAGTGCTCCGTCCACAGGCTGCTCTCCAAGAAGAGGAGTCGCCATGGAGGCTTGACAGCCCATGCTGCTGGCCCCGGTACTGGCTTCTCAGCTTCAGTCCACACTTCTGGCCCTGCTCACTTGGCTTATCTTCATGGCACAGAGCCTGGTGAAAGGTTAATGGTAAGATAATGACCTCAGGCTTCTCAGTTGTCCTCGAGTTGGTCCCAGACATTTAGCTTCTGCAGCCAAATCCTGGGTATGCCTCTTCTGGACCTATTTATCCGTCTGAGGTCACAGTCGCTGCTGGCTCCTTAATTATCACTCCCTTCTTTTTCCACCCTGTACCCAGAGAACCCTTTATTTAGCATTTTCAGAAATGCTTTATTTCCAATAAAAGAAAGAATTTAGACTAACGCGGCCTGGAATTGCATTTATCTCAGAGCAGTTTGGAATTTGGTATTGCTGAGCACAAAAGCAGGCGCTCCAAAAGTTCACCTCTTTCAGATAATAGGTTAACCTCCTGAGGTTGTTAACGTCCCCAGCACAGAGTAGGCTTCCTTGGTGGCTCAGATGGTAAAGAATCTGCTTGCAATGCCTAAGAACCCAGGATCAATCTCTGGGCCAGAAAATCCCCTGGAGAACGGAATGGCTACCCACTCCAGTATTCTTGCCTGGAGAATTCCATGGACAGAGGAGTCTGGCGGGCTACAGTCCATTGGGTCCCAAAGAGTCAGACATGGGCACGGTATATTAAAAATCTTTCACTTTTCCCTTTGCTGACACCATATTACTGCTTCCTTCTAGGCAGCTCTGAGACCACAGGGTCCGCCTTGTACAAGCCCCACAAAACCTTGGCTCCTCAACTTCATCGTCTATAAAATGGGGCCACTTCACATGGGGTTTAGAGAGAAAGGGCAGGAATGAATGCGGATTGTTGCCCCACCCACAGGAAGCATTTAATCAGTGGCGGGATGATTGTTATAATTGTTACCATTAATGACTGTCATTTGCTTTTACATTTTAGCCATTGAGCTGCTATGTAATGAGTGGGAACCAAAGTGGTCTCCTGCACGGTGTACCTAGTACATGGTAAATTCATCAGTGTGTGCAGGTGAAGACTACCATCTGGTCCAAGTTTACAATTCTGAGTTTTCAGTGGGTATGAAGGGTAGAGATGGAGTGAGTTTAGACTTGATATGGGATTATGATCCAGTGTGTTCAGACACAATATTTTTATTCCAAGGGTCCATCCGGCCCTTTCTTCTTCCCTGTGAAAAGCAGATATAACTGTATCCATTTCCTGGGTGGCTCTGAGGCTTAAATGAGATAAAGTATGTGAGAGTTGGTGCCTCCTACCCCAGCCAGAGCCCACACACTATTCTTCCCTCCTTTCTCAATATTGAAATGAATTTAAATGAACATAAAAAGAAGATGGTCTTCTGTGGAAAGCCAGGAAGTGTGAAAGGGATTGGCAGCGTCATTCAGAGGAGCATCATTAAGAAATCAATTCATAATCCTTGGCCTGACCAGGTGCCCCAGAGGTTCAAGCCCAGCAGGGTGACCTGTTCTAGAATCTCACCGTTTCTGAATAGAGAGAACCTTCCTGTTGGGAGCCACTGAGCGTCCCTGAGTCTGCAGCCACTCTGGTTACCAGCACCTCACGCTAGGATAATCCATGTGCATTTCCCTGACTCGGGAATGTGGAGTAGCTCATTCACGGGTACAGAAACTGTGCATACAGGTGGTGTGAAGAGATGGAGGCTCCATGAGTCCCTTGAATTCACAAGGACCACAGGGGGCCTATAATTTTCCCTGTGTTACTTATAAGACAACATGAGAGATAAAACTGTGGCCAGTGGACCCATTTTCCAGCTAAAAGGTTGGTTCCCACTCATGGGTTTCTCAGTTCAAATCTGTGCCTTGGACCAATTTCATATTATTACATGCTATGGATTTGGGGATTTTCTCAAAAATAATAGAAATTTGTAAGTGTTAAATCTGTAGTAGTCCACAAAAGGGCCATAGTTATTAAATGACAGCACCATCTCAGAGTGAGCTCCGGATGTGACGGGGCAGAATTTCGAGTAGGGGAGAAAGCGTCCTTTGAAATGAGGCTGTCTGTTGCCAGTGCTTGAAACTAGGTGAACCATTGAGGACGTCACTGTGTCAGAAGCTGCATTTGTGTGAACTGCCCCAGGAGGCAGCGTCATATAGTGGAGAGCAAAGGCCCTTTAGAATCAAAAAGCCTGGAGCTGGAGCCTCATGGCTCCTTCGATATGACCTGCATTGGCAAGGTCATGGGGCTCTCTGAACTCCGTGCTGGCCTGTCGAGTTGGCTTATGTCAAGTCCTACCTAAGAGTTCCTTCCATCATAGGTCGTTGAGCCATTCAGTGGCTCATGCCCACCCACACAGGGTCATGTCTGAGATCGGCAGTTATCGCATGTGGTCTTTCCAGGGAGACCCTGCCCGTACCAGCAACCTCACTGTCCCCTCCCCACACCCGACCCCAGACTACGGGCAGTTTATCTCACTTTGGTGTCTCTGTTCTTCCTCTGCTAGCTCCACCACCAGAAATGCCCATGGCCTCCTCTCAGCTCTTTGCCAGACCAATTCTTTTTTTTTTTTTAATTTACTTTTATTTATTTATTTTTGGCTGTGCTGGGTCTTCATTGCTTTGCTCTGGCTTTTCCCTAGTTCCAGCAAGCGAGGGCTACTCTTTAGCGGTGTGGGGGCTTCTCATTGCAGTGGCTTCTCTTGTTGTGAAACACAGGCTCTAGGGCGTGTGAGCTTCGATAGTTGTGGTGCATGGGCTCAGTAGCTGGGCTCCCGGGCTCTAGAGCACAGGCTCAGTAGTTTTGGCACCCGGGCTGAGATGCTCTGTGAAATGTGGGATCTTCCCAGATCAGGGATTGAACCCATGTCTCCTGCATTGGCAGGCAGATTTTTTACCACTGAACCACAAGGAAAGCCCCAGACTGGGTCTTGCTCTTCCTTTAAGACTTAGCTCAGAGTCTCCCTTCCTCCAGGAGACATGCCTTCTTCTCACTCTTCCCACCAGAGCCAAGTGATGACTTGTCATTGGTCTTCTCTGCATCCTTGCCTCCATCCTCCCATATCCCCCAGTAAATGACAATCATTTGGTAACACATCTACCTCCTCCCTGGAGAAGTACTGTTTCTTGAACAGTACTTGACACAAGGTAGGCATTCAGCTCATGTTTGCTGAATGAATGAGAGAAAGTAAAGAGGAGATGCTGGGGAAGCTTATTTCCCTTATCCCATAGCACTTTATCTACAACAGTCATAGGTTGTTTTTGTGTTCTTTCTTTTTTTTTTTCTTTAGAAATGTGACTCCAACCTAGGGGTAAACAAAGAAGTTTAAGTACTTATGAGGATGGGGGCTGAGAGAAAACAAATCAGTTGTAAAAGTTTATTTACTTTTATTTCTTTAATATTATTTTTAATTCTTAAGCCCAGTGTGAACTCTTAACTGTGGCATGTGGAATCTAGTTCCCTGACCAGGGATCAAACCCAGGACCCCTCCACTGGGAGCACAGAGCCTCAGATACTGAAACTACCAGGAAAGTCCCTCACCTATTTTGTAAGTAAATACTTGAGACAAACTGTAGCACCGTTGGGGGAGACTAAAGCTGTGTGACTACAGAGATGCGGGCTTGCCTCACTTCTTCCCTGTCCTCTTTGATTAGCAGAAAATAGGCTTGCATGGCAGATTCCTACCAAGGAATTGTGGGAAGCCCAGGAGAACCCATGGTCATACTGTGCCAGCTGCATTCTTGGCTATGGAGCTTTTGATAATAAGGCAAAATCCTTCCAATTAGAAGCTGCTGTTGTGAGTCATAGCTTCTGTTTTTGTTTTATTTCCAAGGGTCTGCTCCACACTTCTCCCTGGCACTATCTTTGGAAATCCAATCTTTTTCATTTGTTTGTTACTTTTTCGAAATGTTTTTATTCCTCTTGAATTGCTGTAGTTTTGACAAAAATTTACAATTGTGTAGTGCGTTGCAGTTTCTACTGTATGCACTTGATCTCATTTAATCCTCATATCTCTGAGGCTCAGAGGAGCTAAACAGTTTGCGCAGGGACGCATGGAAAGTGGTAGGTCTAGAACCCAAGTTCTTCAGCCCAGGCCTTCTGACTTCATGTTGGCTATACTTTGCATTCTATTCGGTTGCCTCCCTTCCATCATCATAATCACAACTACCATTTATGGATTGTTTATAAAGTGCAATAGGCTTTCGTTAAAATGTATCATTTAATCCTCCCAGTAAAAATATTATCCCCATTTTGCCAACCAGGAAACTAAGATCTAGACAAATTAAATAACTTTTCCCAAGATCACTCAGCTTGTGAATAGCCAGGATAAAAGTGGAACCCAGGTTTGACTGGGTCTAAAGCTGCTTAACCACTAAGCTCTTAATTACTAAGCTCTTCACTACCATGTCAGTAGTTCTCAAAATTTAGGGTGCATCTTAATTACCTGGAGGGCTTATTGAAACATGGAATTCTGGGCCCTTCCCACAGAGTTTCTGATTAAGCAGGCCTGGGTGGGGCTGAGAATTTACATTTCTACCAATTTCCCAGATGATGCTTATAGTTGGAAGAGTGTACTGTGAGGACCCCAGCACTAATGCCACATTGCCCTCCACCCATTTCCTGGTTGCACTGAATTGCTGCCAGCCAAAAAAGAAAAAAAAGAATGTGTTTCATATGGAAGGGAAGGACTTCAATTATGCTTTATTATATGACCCATTTTAAATGGGGTGTATCCCATATATTATTCAATACACCTTTAAGGAGAAAATTATTACAGCTGTAGAATGGTTTTGGTTTCTAGGTTAAATACGGGGTCATGTCATTTTTACTGCATTTTTCATTGCGGTAGTTTTTAGAGACTGTTCTAGCATCTGTATCATCACCTATACAAGCAGGGACTTAATGGCCATCTGAAAAGGGTAACAAACCATTATTGATTAAATCTGTATCTGAGATTAGTTGCCTCCCTCATCTACTTACCTTCTTGCTTAGGATCTCATATGTTCATTATTTCTTGTTTTTAAGAAGTTTGTGACTTCAATATGATTTATACTTCTAAGCTTGTCATAGGTAAGAATTGGTCACTGAAACGATTATCCCCGTCACTTGACCTGTCGTCTCCCCATCTTTCCCCCCATCCCTATCCACTGATAACCACTAATCTGTTCTCCATCCCTGTAATTCTGTTAGTTAATGAATGCTATATAAATGGGATAATTCAGTGTGTGTCCTTTCAAGATTGGATTTTTCACTGAGAATAATTTCCTGAAGGTTGCTTGTATGTATCTGTAGTTCATTTCCTTTTTTTTTTTTGCTAGTAAATATTCTAAGTTATACATGTACCACAATTGGTTGAATGATTCACCCATGGAAGGATATTTGGATAGTTTATGGTTTGGGGCTATTAAGGATAAAACTGTGAACGTTTGTGGACAAGTTTCTGCGTGAAAATAAATTTTCATTTCTCTGGGATAAATGCCCAAGTGTGCAATTGCTGGGCCATACACTAAGCTCATTTTTAGTTCTAAAAGAAACTGCCAAACTATTTTCCTATGGGGCTGTGCCATATTACCTTCCCACCAGCAATATATGAGGTTTATATTCCAGTTTCTCCTCAGCACCTGTTGTCATCTGTCCTTTTGATTATAGCCATCCTTGTGATGTAAAATGATATCTCATAGTTTTGATTTGCATTTCCCTAATGACTAATGGTTAAGTATCTTTTCATGTGCTTATTGGCACTTGGCATATTTTCTTTGGAACAATATCTATTCAAAGCCTTTGCCTGTTTTTAAATTGGATTATTTGTCCTGATTGTTGGTTTGCAAGAGTTCTTTACCTTTGCTGGATAAAGTCCCTTACCAAATTGATAATTTGAAAATATTTTCTTCTTTTCTATAGGTTGTCTTTTCACTTTCTTGATGAGAGCTGAGGGTAGAGGGATCCTAGTCTTCTCAGCTATACTCACCTACATTAGAGCTTCTATAAGGCAGAGCTAGTGAGGGTTGGTAATGGAGCGGATCTTGGCTCAGATGCCCCAGACACTCACAGTTCTTGCCGAGATTCGGTAGATTTTCCTGAACAAATGGTTTTCCACTTGTCATGATGCTCTGAGAACAATTTCCAGAAATTTTCAATGAATGTTCTTTCTTAAACTTTTTATTTTATATTGAAGCACAGTTAATTAACAATGTGTTAGTTTCAGGGGTACAGCAAAGTGATTCAGTTAGACATATTCATGTATTGAACTGAACTGAACTGATTCTTTTTCAAGTTCTTTTTCCAGTTAGGTTATTGCAGAATATTGAGCCACGTTCCCTGTGCTATACAGTAGGTCCCTGTTGGTTTTCTATTTTAAATAAAACAGTGTGTGCATGTCATCTCAAACTTCCTAACTATGCCCCCCTTCCCCAGCTCTTACCCCCTGTAAGGGGGTACCCATAAGGTCATTCTAAGTGTGTGAGTCTGTTTCTGTTTTGTAAATAAGTTCATGCATATCAACTTTTTCAGTGAATGTTCTTATAATTTGGAACAGGTAAATTGGTGTTTTGCTGGAAGGAGCATCCACAGAATTCCTTACTGTGTCATTCTGGAAGGCTAGCCTTCCACAGTGTACTTAGAACACCTACCCTCAGGGAGATACTACCCCTGAAATCCTTGTCAGCCTCTTTTAGTTACTGATGAGCTTTGGTAGGTCTAGCAGCAGGAGAAGCATCTTCTTCAGGACTAGAACAGTGCTTGGAACATAGTAATTCTTGAAAGAATGACTGAGTAAATGAATGAGTTTAAACTCTTAGAAGGAGGTAGATGTGGGCATATGAGCAGACCAAAGAGCTGAGTGGGGAGAGTACCACGCATACGGTGGTTCTGTTAGGACCATCATCCCCCTTGCAGGCATCATTATTTCTTCACTTGTCATACACAGTCATTCACAGGCTCACTGTCACTAGAGCAAATGGTTCACGGGCTGAGCGTGGTTAGAAATAGGAAAATCATTGTTTTCAGTTGTATGTGCTTATGTTTCTGTATGTCTTTGTATGTCAGTATAAATACACACATTGCACATTGTGTATACAAGCAGATTTCTATAGAAATGTATGTGTGTCTGCATGCATGCACGCTAAGTCACTTCAGTCATGTTTGACTCTTTGTGACCCTATGGACAGTAGCCCACCAGGCTCCTCTGTCCTTGGGACTTTCCAGGCAAGAATACTGGGGTGAGTTGCTGTGCCCAGGGATCGAACCTGTGTCTTTTACGTCTCCTGCGTTGGCAGGCAGATTCTTTACCACTAGCGCCACCTGGGAAGTCCCTTAGACACATATACACACATACATACAGTGGTGGTGTAAACTTTTGGAGCAGTGGGATAGTCTCAAAGGGACATGAAATAATAGAAGAATAAAGAATAGTGGAAGGCCTTCCCTGGCGGTCCAGTGATTTAAGGCTTTGCCTTCCAATGTAGAGGATGCAGGTTCAATCCTTGGTCCTGAAGCTAAGAACCCACATGCCTCACAACTAAAAAAACCTAAAACCATTAAACAGAACAAACACTGTAATAAATTCAATAAAGACTTTTAAAACATGGTCCATATAAAAAAAACAAACAAAATTCTTAAGAAATACTTTATTTTAAAAAAAAAAGAATTATGGAATGTTCCAGACAATCTTTACTCATCTTGCCCAACTGACTCATTTTGCAGATGAGGAAACTGAGGCCCAGAAAGCCCATCATTTCATTCTTAACTTCACAGCTTGCTGAGTAGGTTCCTGATTCCAGCAAGAATGCTTCTCCCTTTTCTCCTGTTACCTATTATGTGAATGAACACTAGCTTCAATTATGAAGCTTTATTCGATACATCAGCAAATCCCTCTCTACAACCACTTAAAAATCCACGCCTTGAATAACTGTCATTTGAGTTTTTTCGGCAACTTTTCTGCTTTTCCTCTCCCTCTGCTCCTTCCCTCAAGTAAATTCTGCAGCTGAAAACTTTGAAACTTGTTACAATCCAGAACATTAATAGGGTTTTACATTTTTAGCTGCCTAATGATGAGGAGGTAGAGCCTTCTGTTCCAGCCCCTTAGGGGTTTCTATTCTGGGTATTTATTAAACTTTGCTGTAGCCTCAAGTATATTTGACCTTTTTATATTAAAAAAGTTTCAGTTTAAACTTTATACATACATTGTGTGTGTGTGTGTGTGTTTCCCTGGTCTCCATTGATTAGATAGATATTCAAACATTATCAACAGTTGAGCCTGAGATCCTTGTCAATTATTTCCTTATGTTTGGTGAGGAAAAAGAGGAATCATTACTATCATAATTTAATATTTTTTTCATTTAGCTAAATTTGAGCCCTCTTAAAAACCTTTCCACTTTGAAGTCTATTTTATGGTTTAATTAAAGCAGCAAGGATATTCTTTTTTCTTTCTCTCTTTTTAAAAATTTTTACTCTCAATGGAAATAATCCATTCATGGTGACCTTTTCTTGTGCAAATTAGTTGTACATGCTTGTTTAAGCAAATGGTCCTTTGCATGATGTCTCTTCTTAATGACAGGTTTATAATTGAAAATTGGCTTACTCCCATATGCCTAGTTTGTGTAAGATTATAAAAATAGATGTGGACTTTAAAAATATAAATGTATATATCAGTATCCCCCAAAGAGGAGGGAAGAATCCAATGCCTTCAGGCTATGATTAAATTAGACTATTAGAGTCAGAAAATGCCGGTGACATATGCTACTGTCAAAGTCACACCTGTCTGCTGAGCCCGGGAAGTTCTTGAAAAAACGAGAGTGATTTCATACTAGTGTGATTTCATCCTAGCCCTGAGAAGCTGGGCCTTCCCAGGACATGAGCCATCTCCAGTTTCCCAACTTTGCTTCAACTCCAAGTGAACTTTCAGCTGTGTATTTAGGACTGGGTTTGTGGAAATCATGTTTCAAGTGCCAGCCCTAAACAAAATGAGGTGCTTGTTGTCTTTCCCTGCACTCCACTGACATAAAGAGACAGGTGACATTCCTGTTCTATTTTGCATTTTTCTCAAGTGCAATAACAATGTGAGCTGGCTCAATGGTATTTGAGTAAAAGACACGATCATCTCATCTCTTGCCCAGTTTCCCACAGCCCTGAGTATTTTTTCTTCTCTTGTTATTTCTTCTCTTTCCCAGTTTCTTGGGCTGGCTCCTTCTCTCTTTCCTCCATGCCAACCATTCTTACACAGGAGTGTTTGTCTGGGGTAACCGAATGTTCTCGGTTAAAAGTAGAAACTCCAGGTTGAAGGAGAAAATAAATGTTTTGTGCTGGGAATGGAGGTTTCCTGAGTAGATTTTAATAGCATGGTTTCATGGGGTAGGTAGGAAATAAGAGCAGTCTTCAGGTTCCTGAATGATATGGCATTATAAAGAACAACTAGCAGTGATTATTTTTTTAAGCTGATGAAGGCAACCTATTTTTGCCAAGACATGAAAAAACCTGATTTGCGAAGTAAAGGCTGAGCGAGCCAAAATGTCACTGAGACCATCAGACTTGTCTTTTACATATTGTTTGAACAAGACCCTAATTGCTTTGTCCAGTGGGAAGGGTCACATTTCCATTCCTTCCTGCAACAACCCTTCCTGCCTTCCCCCTGGAAAAGTGGGGCTGGCTTGTGTAGCACCCAAGTTGCTCTGGGTGGTTTCACGCACCCTAGGTGTGCCCATTCACCCCACCCCCATTCTTAATGGTCTTTGTTTGCTGATGGTGCCTCTTCTCCTTCTAGGTATGATTATCGGGAAATGCTGCACAATGCCACTTTCTGTCTGGTTCCTCGTGGTCGCAGGCTTGGGTCCTTCAGGTTCCTGGAGGCTCTGCAGGTAAGAGACCCTGATCATCCCCAGTATAGAGCTGAGAACTGACGTCAGACAGCGTGTGGGATGGGGGAGGAGGGTTCACCTTAACACATCTCCTGGGATCTAAACCAAACGCATGGTTTGCCTGGAACACCTGAAATCTGTTTTCCCAAGAAAATCTGCAACCTTATATATGCTTCGGGAGGGTGGGGTGGAAGGAGGATTTACTCCCTGCCTTTGGACATGAGGAGATTCAGTGGGAATCTTAAGGGAAGGTGGGTTCTCAGAGATGGGCTTGCAAACAGAGTAGATCTGACTGCCCACCAGGCAGCAGAGCCGGGCTCCTCATGCAGGCTCAGCCCTCCTCCTTGGAAGCCAGTTTCAACAGCAGTGAAGATGGCTGATGAGTGGTATTTTCCAAAATCAAACTTGTTCTGTCCTCATCGCAGTCATCACTTGGCTCCTCTGAATTTTGAACATGACCCCCAGCAAGGTAGAGGCACTCTCTCAGCCTAGCTGTTCCAAGCGCTACAGTTCTGAGGTCCCAGAGCTTTAGGACTCTTGTGCCATTAACCTTCACTCGGCGGTTCTCACCCAGAAGTTGCGTCCAGCCTTCCTTGTTGGCAAGAAAGCACACCTTCCACCTCTCACCTCCTCCGATCCTGAACTCCTTGCTGCTGTGTCCTTCCCTCCTTTGTACTCTGCCCCTGCCTGAATCTGTGCTTTTGTCACCATGCTTCCAATGTTCTGTCTTGTCCTTCAACAGGAGGGCTTCCTTTTCTTGGAAGTCTTTTCTGGCACATTCTAGGAAGAATATCATCCCTAACATTCTCCTAGCCTCTGGGGATGTTGCGTGGAGCAAATTGGTCTCTGCCTAGGATTACGAGTTCTTTGCAACCAGAATTTGTCATTAGCCTGGTGTTTTTAGGCTCTTAGGTCACTGTGCAGGTAGTAAGTTGGTCAGGATCCCTCCACACTGAAGGGACCAAGTCTGGTTCAGGTGTTTGCCTGGCCTGGTGAGCAGCCTGTAAGAATTAAGTCCACAAAACGCTTTATCAGGAAAACCAAGTCCTGTTCTGCTCTTTGTTGCTCAGGACATTGGCGTGAAGCACTTTGCACATGAACTGTAGCATTTTCATTGACAAGACCATGTGTGTTCAAGGTGGGGTTTGTGCTAGGATTTTGTTGGTGGACGATTTTGTTATGTCAGTAAAACTTCTTCACCGAGGCCAGTTGTCTCCATAGAAGTAAGGTCAGCCAAACCAGGTACAAGAATAGAAATGAGGTTTTCACATTCCAAGGCACAATTTGCAACTGGTAAAATCTCAGCTGGATACGGACAACCTTCATGTGACTTCATAAAAGCCCACTTTTCTATTGACCTCAGCAGTCCAGGACTCATGCCAGTAATTGAATTTGTGCTGATTTCACCCTCCTGATTGGTTCCTCCTGCCGCCACCTCCCTCACACTCACAGTGCCCTTCTTTGCACAGGCCGCCTGTGTCCCTGTGATGCTCAGCAACGGATGGGAGTTGCCATTCTCTGAAGTGATTAATTGGAACCAAGCTGCCGTCATAGGCGATGAGAGATTGTTATTACAGGTAAGGAAGGGGTGGTGGCCTTCCCCAGATCAGTGGATTATTGCTGCCCCCGTACAAACTTTCAAAGAAGATGAATCCAAAAGGTCAGCTCTATAAAAGAAATTTTATCAGGAGAAAATTGCCTATGTCATAGCAAATATGAAGTCATTTAACATGACATCGTTGACTTTCTAGTATGCAATCTCCTCAGAGCCAGGGAATATATACTCAGACAAGGAGAAGGTACAGGTGGAGGACGTGAATGTTGATGCTGCCAGGAGGTATATATCTACCCCCTTCGATTTCTGTAATATTTAGGAATCATGCCAGAGAGTTCTTGTACAATTCTGCTGCCACTTTGTACTCCTTTCCCGTTTCCATATTTGCCTTCAGATTAATTTTCAGAAAGACAGGTCTCTAGAGCTGATTCTTGCCATTAGTGTCATCATTGCTCAAATGATCTAGTCTGGGTGAGTGTTATCTTTAAGATGTATATTTAAAAGAGCAGCCTCAAATGAAAATGTGTGTGGGGGGAGTTATCTTGTATTTTTGGTCATGTAGACTTTTTTCTTTCATTTCATTTTATTGTTGTAAAAATGCATAACATGAAATCCACCCTCTTTACCAATTTTGACGTATACTCATTATGGTTGAGTATAGGTAAATACAGTGTATTACAGCAGGTCTCTAGGCTTATTCATCTCACTTAACTGAAATTTTATGCCCACTGATGAGTAACTCCTCAGTTTCCATCCCCCAACCCCTGGTCACTACTATTCTACTCTTTAATTCTATGGACTTGACCTCATATAAGTGGAGGACTTCCCAGATGGCTCAATGGTAAAATAATTTGTCTGCCTGCCTGGCGATGAAGGAGATGCAAGAGACGTGGGTTTGATCCCTGGATCGGGAAGATCCCCTGGAGAAGGAAATGGCCACCCACTCCAGTATTCTTGCCTGGAAAATTCTATGGACAGAGGACCCTGGTGGGTTACAGTCCATGGGGTCACAAAGAGTCAGACACAACAGAGCAAGTGAACACATGAAAGTGGACTCATGAAATATTTTTCTTTGCTTGACTGGTTTATTTCACTTAGTGTAGTGTCTTCAAGTTTCAACAATGTTGTCCTGTATTGCAGAATTAAGACTTACTAATTATTAAAATGTTCCTATTACCCAAAGTGATCCACAGATTCAAGGCAATTCCTACCAAAATCCCAGTGGCTTTTTTTTTTTCTTTTTTTAACAGAAATAGAAAAACAGTCCTGAAATTTGTGTGGAGCCAGAAAAAACCCCAAATAGCCAAATCAATCTTAAGAGAAAAAGAATAAAGCTGGACCATCATCATCCCTAGTTTCAAGCTATATTACAAAGCTACAGTCATTAAAACAGTGTAATACTGGCATAAAAACAGGTATACAGCTCAATAGAATAGAATGGAGTGCCCAGAAATAAATCCATGCATATGCATCAGCTAAACTTCTACAAGGATGCCTAATAAAAGTCTGAACATCTCAATAGCTGCCTGGGAAGGGGGAATATGATACTCACAGAGAAATCCCAGGTCAGGAATAGTCAGTCACTGAGAATTTCTAAAGGCATTTTGTGCAGTGATGTTTTAGCTTCAGCATAAATTGCCATACTCTTTTCTCTAAAATGATGTAATATTTTAATCATTTATTTCATGACATTGTACTTTACCTTGAACTACCACAAGTATTTGTAGAATGATTTTTTTTTAATGTCCTGCTGGCCAGTCTGCTAACTGGCTGGTGAAATAACTCAGTAGTCTCCCTAAAGTAACAGGTGAAATATCTGTAACTAAGAGAGCCATAATTAAGCAAGACAAGCTGAACACAGCTTCTAAAACATGCCTTGTGTCTGGTAGTCAGATCTGTGATCTCCAAGGCCCCTGGGACCTCAGAAGTAGGAGAAGAATGTGTGACCTAGTAGAGTTCTCCCTAGATGCGTGCCTAAAAACATTCACTCATGGAAGGCCTAACAAAGTGATAAATGTGGTTCTTTTCCATGTTGCCTTTTTCCTCCTTTGATATTTTTTTTTTTAAAGATGCATGCTCATTAAAGGATATTTGGGAATGAAAAATACCAGCCATAATTTCTCCAATTGTGTACCCATGCTCTCGTGAATTTGATATGAATAAAGTGGGAGTTTGTCTTTGAAACAGAGTAGATTCCAGGGTACCAAACTGTGGTTGTCTGATCTCTGCCATTTTACCAGAGTTGATTCTCCAGAAGCATTTCACCTTCTGAAGCAACATTTTGGCTTGACGCTGGGGGTTTTGTTTTTCATTGTGCACCCACTCAAACTCGTTGGCATTTTCCTCTCTCATATGCAGTCTGTCTGCACAGCTGCCTCCATATTGAATGACGACTGAACTGTCATTGACAATGGTTTTAAAGAACTGGCACCCAGCCCAAATGTCTGCTCTGGGAAATGTTTTTGTTATGTTACCATTTTTCATTTCCTGTTTTAGAACAGCTCAGATGTTTTTATTTGCATATATTCTTGTCATGTCACCAAGAGAGCTTACTGTTGCTTTCCTGTATCTGTCTTGGTAGATTCCATTAGTTTGGTTACCATGCATGACCTTTTATTAAGACTTCATTGGGTTCTGCCACTTCGAAAAATCTGGCCAATTGCAATTAATTTATCACTTTCCCATACCTGTCTCTCGGGACAAGCAGATTAATAACCAATAGCCAAATGCCATTAAAACTTGGAACTCTGTCTTTTCAATCAATTGGACTTATCTTCCAGAGCACTTTGCAGACTGCTGTCAGACATGTGTATGCACAGACGGGTAGAATATATTTCACTTGATATAGTAACAGCAAGATGTAGCTTATATAAGAGAGGGGATGTACTGATAAGCTCATGCGTGATATACCATTCTGCCTTCATAACCACAGTCTACTCAGTTTTCTGGAGACCACATAGTGATTGTAGCTTTTGATAATTTTCTAATAGACTGCTTCCTCATCATCACAATAAAACAGTGCAGTGTCAACCTGTATGACTCTTAGAAAATACCACTGATATTCAGAAGAGGGCATGATTATGAAAATTGAGGAGGATAATTCTTTTCTAATCTTCCTTTGGCTATCTGGGTAATTTTCTCAGTAAATAAAATTAAATGTTCTTTGGCTTATCAGGGATTGATGATCTGAGTGGTTTCTCCCCCTTCTTCAAGGATATTTTATTTCCACTTGACCTTGTGCTCTGATTTCAGGCAAATGTTTTCTCTGTTACCTGTTGCCTCCATGCTGCTTCAGTGTTGAGAATCCAGATATGTACTGGGACTGCAGATTTAGGATCAGTTTTTGGACATTGCCAAAACAAGTGAGCTTGTCCTTATGTAGGTACTGTGAAACAGTTCTCTGTCTTCCCGTAGAAGTGGTCTTGAAAAAAAAAAATGTTCCTACTTCCTTCCCCTCCACTGGAAATTCAGATGTAGTCTTAGTCACTATGTCATGGGTAACTTTCTTATTAAAATAGCTAGTGGAGCATTCCTGCTTCAGTTCAGGCTCCCATGCGTCTCTGATTAGTTACATATTAGGGAGGCAGGCATGCAGAAAGAGGTGAGCACAAAAGGGCACTTGCTAATCACAAGGAATCTCCCCTAAGAATGTAGACTCTATAAATGAAATAGACCTTGGGCTTTAGGTGAAGATAGGGAGCAAGCCAAGGAAACTCACCAGACAACCAGGAAGTACATTTCAGAGCTCCAGACCCAAGCAAGTTCACAGGCAAACATTAAGCAATTGGTCCAACTTTGCATATCATCACCCTTAAGTCAATAACAATAGTAGTAATAATAGTTACTTTGTCAGTTAAACTTCCCATATGTTAGGCATTGCGTGAAGCACTTATGTGCTCTTCATTACAACCTTACAATGATGTTAGAACTCTGTACCTGTTTTATAACTGAGGAGATGGAATCTTTGAGAGATCAAGTAACTTTTTCAAGGAAGCACAGCTAGTTAACTGTAGAACCAAGACTCTTACCTTGATCTGACTCCCATTTTCCTGTGCTTAACCATTGAGCTATACTGCTAGTGAAAATAATAATATCCCTTCGGTGGCTTCAGATGGCCGTGGTCTATTTGACTTTTATTTATTAAATAGCTACTATAGGCATACCTCATTTATTTTGCTTTGCTTTATTGTGCTTCATAGATGCTTTTCTTTTTTTTTTTTTTTTTAACAAATTGAAGGTTTGTCATAAGCCTGTGTTGTCAGATGATGGTTAGCATTTTTTTTTTTACTTTGAATGAAGTATTTAAATTAAGGTATTTACTTGGTGCTTTCAGACATTATGCTACTGTACACTTAATAGACTATAGTGCCAAAGTAACTTTTAGATGGACTGACGGTGGCGGTGGTGGTGGTACACAGTGATGTCTGACTTTTGTGACCCCGTGGACTGTAGTCACCAGTCTCCTCTGTCCATGGGGTTTTCCAGGCAAGAATGCTGAAGTGGGTTGCCATTTTCTACTCCAGGGGATCTTCCTGACTCAGAGATCGAAGCCGTGTCTCTTGCATCTCCTGCATTGGCAGGTAGATTCTTTACCACTGTGCCACCTGGGAATCCTCTGGATGCACTGAAAAACTAAACAAATTTTGTGTGACTTGCCTGATTGTGATATTCATTTTATTGCAGTGGTCTGAAACAGAACCCACAGTATCTCTGAGGTGTGTCTGTACATAAAAGCCACTATCCTAGCTAGAAAATGTTTAGCTGGATGGACAGGGCATAGATCCTTCCTTTAAAATTGTACAGCCTGATAGATAGCCGTGTTGGCTAAGCACACATGACAGATCGTGTTAGTTTGGGGTAAGCACTAGAGCCAAAAAGAGAGGTCTGGGAAGCAGAAAGCTCTCAGGGAGAGAAAAGAGATATGTGCACATAGAAATAGTTACCCTCAGCTACATATTAAATGGACAGACTCCGAGACATTCCCTAAAAGGTCCTTCTGTAGTTTGTTAGTAGTCCTGGGAGTGGCATATCTTAGAAGTGCTTGGGACATAATGGCTCTCAGCTTTGCTCCAAGACTAGAGCCCCTTCTCTGCAGGATCTGATTGTCCATGGGCAGCTTTGAGGCCACGTGGGATTCTTAGAAAATGGCAGAGGCTAGTATAGGAACGCCATGCAAGTGATAAGCTGCTACCAAACCTCAGAAGTGAGCTCTTAACTGTCGTGTATTAGGTCATTAAAGGTCATTAATGCTGACTCCCAGTAAGTGCTGTTTTTAGCTAACACCTCTTCAGGGCCTTTCAGTCTAGGGGTTGGTGGCTTTTAGTAGATCTGTATGCCAGAAACAGACGCTATGAAGAATAAAAGTCTAACCTGAGCGGGTTATTTTGATCAAATGGCATCTCGTTGTTTTCCAGTTATAGTTACTATGTGTTCACCTTGTGTTACAGATTCCTTCTACAATCAGGTCTATTCATCAGGATAAAATCCTAGCACTTAGACAGCAGACACAATTCTTGTGGGAGGCTTATTTTTCTTCAGTTGAGAAGATTGTATTAACTACACTAGAGGTAAGTGAGATGCCTTGGCTTTCAGTGTCGAATAATGGTCCTTTATATGTTTCTCTTAGCCTTCACTGTTGCTATTATCAATGTGTAATTGGTCAAATGGGGCAACACTGAACTTTCTGTCCTTGGATGTGTCAGTTAACCCCCTTTGACCTGCTCTCCATTCTTGACGAACTCCACAGAGGAACGCTGACTTAGGAGGAATTATACTCCTTGACACAGAGATCGGCTCTGTCTTACATCATTTCAGAGACAGGTAGCTAATGATTGTCCTGTCATTCACACTCATGGCATCCTTTGAAGGCGTATTTCCGGAGTCCACTTAAGAAACAGAGTGAGCAAGTAGGGGAAAATCTTCTCCTATTCTAAAAATATGAATAGTTTACTGGGTACTGTAGTCCAGTGGCATTCGGAAACACAAATTCATTCTCACGATATATGCAACCCACCCCTCATTATCACAAGGATGTGTTAAGGAAATAAGAATTACACTCATCTGGTGCAGAAAGTGTTAAGCTTTATGAAATCAGAAAATGTTCCAGGCAGATGGATGCCCATCTTCAAGTTGCTTTTTTTAAGGCAGGAGGAAAAAAGGAAAGGGAAACAGGGGGATGATTAAAACCTTTGGAAGTAGAGCAGAGAGCGATGGCCTGAGGCTACACCAAAGTAGCACAAATTGCTGAGAAAAGATTTCGGAATCTGCCCTCATGAATTACAGGGAGAAGAGCAGAGGTTCTCGGGTGTGGCCCAGCATGGAGGTAATTCTGAGGTGTCTGTAACATGAGGTGGGGGCATTCGTGGCCTCACTTTCGAAGTATTTTCTTTGGAAACTTGGTTACTGCTCCAGAAGCTAATGTCATTGGGAGTATGCAGTTTGATCATTCTGAGGAATACCAAGAAAACGGAAGTCATAGTGTTTTGTGCACATCACTGCTGTCTTGCCATCCCGGATACCGAGCCAGTGCTGGTCATACCCCAGCCACCCTGGGACACTTACCTACCCAAAGCCTGGCCTTGACTCCTGCTCTTGTGGGGCTGGGCTCTACCAAAGTATCCTCCCTGGATGCACTGATTTCATCCTGGAACTTAGTGAAAAGATATTTAGTACCCAGGTCCACCCATGAATGGGGACGGGGTAGAATGCCTTCCAAGGGCTTCCTTGTTGTAAGCAAATTCCTCTTATTCATCCAAATCACCCTCCTCAATGAAAATTAAGTTTCACTTGCATTCATAGCAGCAGATGTGAACATGTAATAAATTTGTTTGGTTTTGATCTTGCCCTCCATCTAAGACCCTTCCAAGAACTTTCTTAAGGAAAGTTGAATGTGAATTGTGTTTTGATTGTTTGTTGTTGTTGCTTTTTTCTTTTTCTTGGAATGAGTGCTTTTTATCAAAGAAGTGCATGTTCCTTTTAAAAAATAATGGAAAATACTTACAGCGCAAAAATAAAGCTATCTATCCATACAATTCACTATTGACATATATACACATATATATTCATTTTTTCCTATGCAAATACATAAATATGTTGTCATTTTTAATTTAGAAAGACATGAAGTGTCTTTCTATACTTAGTTTATAACCTGTTTTTTTTCCTTAATAATATATTAAGATTATCTCATTAGATTTTTCTATAGTTATTTAATGACTAATATTCCTTTCATAATATCACTTAACTCCATTAATTAATCCGCATTTGAGACTACTACAGTTGTTCCTGGTTTTTCATTATTATACACATCCTTGAAGCAAATGGCCTCAGTGACAAATTGTTATACAAGTTCAAGATTACTTTCTTAGGATAAAATCCTTGAATTTGAAGTCCTGATTCAGAGAACATGCCAAATGCTAAGATTTCTACATGAACTGTCAATTTTCCTGCAATAGAATTAACTAATTTATATTCCCTTCAGCTTATATGAGAGAACTTATTTTAATTATTTTAATTTTTTTCACCTTCACCATATTGGACATTATATCCTTCAAACTGATAAATCATTACTTTCTTAAGATTTCAGTAAGAAAGATTTTTCATGTATTTCTTGCTCAGGCAGCTCACAAAGAAAGAAATAGAAATGGCCACAAAATTTTCTCATTAATTTTTAAGAGGTTATTATACAAAAAATATTAACCCTTTGATTCTTTTCTTACAAATATTTCCCCCTAATTTGTAGTATGCCTTTCTGTTTTGTTTATGATTGGGAAGTCTTTCCACTTGTGCCTTTTCCATTTGCTACTGTTTAGAAAGGATTTTTTGACTCATAGTTTTATTTATGCACAACCTACACACACATATTTTCTAGTATTTACTTTCATATTGGGGCTTCCCAGGAGGCACTAGTGGTAAAGAACCTGCTTGCCAATGCTGGAGATGTAAGAGATGTGGGTTCAATCCCTGGGTTAGGAAGAATCCCCTAGAGGAGGAAATGGCAACCTACTTCAGTATTCTTGCCTGGAGAATCACATGGACAGAGGAGCCTGGCAGGCTGTGGTCCATAGGGTCACAGAGAGTTGGACATGACTAAAGCAACTTAGCATGCACCCACACACTTTTTTTAAAGCTTTGTATTTTGTCCTGGAGTATAGCCAATTAATTTTTTTTAATCCAATTTACTTTGTATGTGATCTGTGTTGAAAAACCTAAACCTGACTTTTTTTTTTTCTGACCAATTGTTCTGTAGTTGTCCCAATACAATTCTTCTTTAAATTTTTATTTGATTTTTTTTTTTTTTTTTTTTTTTGACCACACCACACAGCTTATGGGATCTTGGTTCCCAGACCAGGGATTGAACCCAGGCCCTTGTCAGTGAGAGCATGGAGTCCTAAGCAGTGGACCACTAAGGAGCTCCCACAATATAGTTCTTAAGTTATTCTTTCCTCAGTGTTTCCAAATGCCACTTTTATCATCTTTGGCTATACACTGAGACCACGTGTTTTCATTTCTTCACCCTATAGTTCATCTCTTGGTGAACCTCTATTTATTAACTGACCTGCTATTGTTGACTATTACTGTTGTCTCTAATTCATTCATTCTTTTTCTTTTATTTTTAGATAGAGATAGCCCTTTATCCAATCAATGACTATCCACATGTATCTTAGACTATCTCTTTAGAATGGAGTCCTTAAAATAGGATTACTCAAGCCAAGGGTCCAGGCATGACTAAGGCTCATGATATGTATTGCCAAATTACTCTTCAGAAAGGTTGTATCCCTCTAGATTCCCACAAGCCATCTGGGGATGACCCTCTTTCACTGTAACCTTATCAGCCTTCAGGATCATAATTAAAACACACACGTACAACTTTGCTAATTTGCCAGATGAAAGATTGTATTTCATTAATTACGTTTCTTTTGAGTATGGTTTATTGCATAGCTCTGGTCTCTTGCCTGCTAACTTAGCAGTGCTCAATTATCCTATAATAGCAGTTGGATATGTTATATTCATCAGCCTAGGATCTTAAGCCAAGCTGTTTTCATCTCTGTGCCTGGAAAGGCCTACTTCTCCTTGGATCTGAGCCAGGCAGTTCTTTAGAGAAAACACAGTTGTTTTTAAAACACTACAAACCATATACTTCATTCAAATTTATAGCAACTGTCAAAATCTCCTCATATAGTTCCAAAATTGGATCATAACAGTTTGACCTCTCAACTGAATTACACGAGAGATACCATCCAGTTTCCCTTTTTAAATCAGAGCTCAGATTACCCCAGGATTCAATGTAAACAGAAAAGCAGAGAAAAATAGCAGAAAATGCCATCCACATACACAGATAAACAGCCAACATGTTCATAAGAACGATTTAACTATCACAAATCAAAAATTCTTACTTGGCTTAGAACTTGGATAATATGAATTCTTCATTCAGTCCCTGCTGGAGCCTGCTGTCTGAGGATTATTCGGCGTTACCCTTGGATGGCGTAGATTTGAGGGTCTCTTGCAAAGGGGATGTTCTACACTTGGCTCTTTCTTGCTTCCGTGCTGTATTCTGGGTCACGGGAAGGGAATTACTTGCTCTTTGGAGATTATGAGCCTTAAGAGTTGTAGTAGTGCTTAGATAAAATTGGAAACAGGATGCTTCGTCCTTCTCTCTAACACCAGGGTCAAGTTGTGCGTACATCTGACTGTGTTGCACTCTGTCCTGCTTGGGATTTGGCTAGTATTTCCAGTCTGATTGAAATTTCCGAATTCTGCACCTTAGAATCAAGGAGCTATTTAGTAAGAGCTAGGCTCTTTGGGGCTCGTTTTTTGGTGCAGATTGAGAAATAAGGATAGGGACAGTGATAAAATGCTGCAAAAAATAATGTTCACGGATTCCATTATTTGTCAGAATATTGTACGACAGTAACTTGGCGCTAAGGGCTGAACCCTAGGACTCAGTTGGAAACAGGCTGAGCAAAAGAAAAGGGCGAGAAATTGTCATAACACATGAGAACAGCTGATGGTAGCTTGGAAAGCACAATTTAAAGTGAAGTTCTATGAAGGAGTCTCCATTTCTCTCTTCACATCTCTAACCATACGCTTTCAGACCGTAGTATTGCTGATGCTGCTGTAGAATGAGAATTTAAAATCAGTGAGAGAATAGACATAGAAGATTG
This sequence comes from Cervus elaphus, assembly GCF_910594005.1. Lineage (NCBI taxonomy): Eukaryota > Metazoa > Chordata > Mammalia > Artiodactyla > Cervidae > Cervus > Cervus elaphus. The sequence continues at coordinate 48,960,043 of NC_057835.1, forward strand.
CTTTAGTTTGAAGCAAGGTGGCATATGGCAGCCCTGCATGTATTAGGCAACACTGCGTTTGTCAAAAGACCGAGTCAGGGTCACCTAGAATGACTGTAACCTGTAACCAATAGTCCATTATTTTAAAAATAGATGGCACATAAAAATGAAAAATAAGGCGCCTGTCATTCTTCCCTTTGAATTCACATACATAAGAAATACTATCCTTACTGAAGGTACCATGTGGGGCTATAAGAGAAAAAAAATTGTGTAAATTTTTTGTGATTGTGTGTTTTGATTTTCTTTGTAGTATCCAACCTTTAAATATGATGTCTTTGTCCACAGCAATTAAGAGTGAGTACCAAGGATCCAGGAAACTATCCAGTGTAGCATTAGGGAGACTTAGGCATTAGGAGAGAGACGAAGTGACTTTTCTATTTGGTAAAATAAGATCTGTACTCTGTCAAACTTTTGATAAGCCAAGTTGATATCAACCTTTCAGAAAGACAGTTGGCAATACATATGAACAGACTTTAAAGTGTTCATACCCTTTGACAAAATCTTAAGGCATCAGTCCTAAATGTGGCAAGTTTTAGCTCATAAATATGTTCACTGATTTGCATGGAAATAATTGCATTATTTTTGGTCATTTAGGATAAGTAAACCATAAATACTATTAATAATATGGAAAGATCTGTAATATGTAATACCTATGGTAGTATAGCTGTGTAAAAATGGGAAAATCCATGCTTAGATAATGAACACATGAATGAGATTTTTTTAAGGCAAAGAAAAAAAAAGTCAAGTCATAAGTATGAAGACTTAGGTAACTATTCCTAACAGATTCTGGAGGTTGTTGTAATTAATGTGATATTTTACTGCTTATTACGTATGAGGATAGTAAGTGAGAAAGGTGGCAAATTGCTTGACCTGGATTATATTCAACATTTGTTATTGCTCTTCTACCTTTTTTGATATTGCCCTATCAAGATCTGTTTGAAGAGAGTATAAAGTGCTTTTTGGTGTTTCAAAAGAGTACTATGACTTATCATATCCCTGAATTTAAAAAAATGGCAGTGTTGTGATACTGAACCAAAAAGACTCGACATGGAGAATCATACCATCCAGAGACCCAAAGTGAATGGGGATTCAATTTGTGACATCTCTGAGTTCTATGTCACTTGTATGTAGGTTGGATTTATGACACAGTCTTCTATCAGTGTGCTCTGTGTCTTGATATCCAGAATTTAAGTGACCACATGCTTGAAGGTGTATAAATTTGGAAAGCAAAAAAAAAAAAAAAAAAAAAAGGATTGAATGAAAACCTATAAAGGAAAATAAGTAGACAGTAGAATACGAAAGTACAAATATTTAAAAACTGGAATAAATGGTGTACAAAGTGGAATTGCAAACCATGTAAAAACTCTTCACAAGCATGACAATTTTCTAATAATTAATGCCTAGACAACAGCATTTTAACATATCTCTGTTGCACCACAAAGACCAAACATTAACGTTTGAGTGAAGTTTCTAAAATCTTACCCAAATTTGAAACCTCTGCCAAGTCATATAAAACAAGAAGTCTTGATCTAAGGAAAAGAGAAACTGCAGAAATCATTTTGAACTAAGATATTTGAGTTCTAAATTTCCTCCTTGCTTCCTTTCTTCTCTCTTATTAAGAAATATAAACACGATAAGGTTTGCAAAGATAAATGTAGCTCACTTTATTACTTGTCTAGTCACCATGTGGGATGAGATGAGGGTGGTAATAACCTTAGCAAATAATACAATTCCATTTAAAATGGTCTGTACTTAAATCACATTGCATTAAACGGGGACCTGGAAAATGATGATTTTGGTCTTAAATCTCTAGAGATATATACTAGGCTTTTTCTTTTTTTTAAGCACACACATACAAAAACTTGCTGAAAACTTGAAATTCTATATCAAGTTAATTATTTGCCAAATCATATCTTAATGAGTAGATGGTATAATTACAAGAGTTTGAAAGTCACAGAGCGAAATCTATAAAGTAGACTAATCACATTCATCTGACAAATGATTCAGGATGGGAGAATGTTTGACTCTAAATGTAGAATTTAATGATCTGCAAGGTCTTCAAGTCCAAAGAAACTAATGAACTAGCTTGGCTATTATTAGTCTTCATATGCCATGGATTTTATCCTATTATCTAGGTTGTTTTCAGCAATTGTTAGTTAACTCACTACTTTCGGAGATTAAAGATAGAAAAACTGCAGCTACCTAGTACCCTGAAGTCCTACAATTGAATTTGAAAGGGCAATGAAACTATGTCAAACAAATAAACCTGCCTCCTGAATTAAAGGAACAGATCAAAACCTCAGCTGCTTATAGAACGTGCATGCCTTCAAGATGCTCCCAGCTCAATCTCTACATGGACGTCTCAGTGCACTGAGACCAGATCTTTGTGCTGGGGATCTGGAAGATCAGCCATTAAGGAAAATAACTCTTCTACACACTCTACTTTGAAAGGAGCACGAACTTAACAATAGAAAGAAAAGATAGAATTTATGGTGAAACTGAAGTATAATTAGACAATTGGATTAACCATCTCTTTCCTTTCTCTCCTTCTCTTCCAACAGTCACGTTCTACGTATCCCAGACATTTTTATCATTGGAGAATGGAGGGTGGGGTAGACCCAGTACTCTTACTGGCATCAGCCCTCAAATTTGGACTGAATGTGTTCCTCGTCGGATATCATCAGAGTCTCCTCCTCACCATATGCCAATGTTTTTGTTTTCTAGATTATTCAGGACAGAATATTCAAGCACATATCACGTAACAGTTTAATATGGAACAAACATCCTGGGGGATTGTTCGTCCTACCACAGTATTCGTCTTATCTGGGAGATTTCCCTTACTACTATGCTAATTTAGGTAAGTGAATGCCTTCCCCGGAGCTATTCTGGTTTACCCTCTAAATGCTGTCCGGAACTCAAGTCCCTCAATTTTTTTTTATTCCATTGCAGTGTCTTTGTAACACCCTGTGTTGGAGACTGCTTTCTAGAGCCCTGTCCTAAATGGTTTATCAAGGTCATGAATTATAAATCCAGCAGAGCCTTGCAAAGTGAAAAACTCATTCCTGATCTGAGCTGCTGTTCTTTACATTTAGTAGAGTCATTGCTTTTTAAGAAGGCTCCCCACATTACAGATCATTCTGAACATGACAGTCTAAGCAATCTAAGTGAAAGTTGCTCAGTCGTGTCCTACTCTTTTGCGACCCCATGGACTGTAGCCTGCCAGGCTCCTCTGTCCATGGAATTCTCCAGACCAGAATACTGGAGTGTTTTGCCATTCCTTTCTGCAGGGGAATCTTCCCAACCCAAGGATCAAACCCGGGTCTCCTGCATTGCAGGTGGATTTTTTACTGTCTGAGCTACCAGGGAAGCCCCAACATGACAATGAGTTTGCTATACATTTTCTTATCATGTATAAAATGAATCTAAGAGACCTCTTCCTACATTTTTTTTCTCCACGATCCTAATTTCTCTGTCTCAGATCAAAGAAAAACCAAACTAATAAAGGGAAAGGGGAAAGATTTAAGAATATAGGACAGAGGACAAACTTATTCATTTCATTCCGCATTTATTATGCTCCTCTTCTGTGCCGTGTTAATGCAGTGCTAGGTGGTAGGAATAAAGAGTCAAAGGAGGTATAAGCTCTGCTCTCAAGCAGCTTTTGTGCTCAGTCGCTCAGTCGTGTCCTGCTGTTTGCGAACTCATGGACTGTGTCCCACCAGGGTCATCTGTCTATGGAATTTTCCAGTCAAGAATGTTGGAGTGGCTTGCCATTTCCTTCTCCAGGCAACTTTTAGGCTGGTCGTAATGAGGAAAAGGAAACAGGGGGAGAGATGAAGCTTTACAGAAGGCTACCGTTATCGCCACAGACATTTATGTATTGGGCTGGCCAAAAAGTTCATTTGGGTTTTTCTGCACCATCTTATGGAAAATCCTGAACAAACTTTTAGGCTGCCCCAGTATTTGGATGGACGGAGGAGCCTAGTAGGCTGCAGTCCATGGGGTTGCTAAGAGTCGGACAAGACTGAGTGACTTCGCTTTCACTTTTCACTTTCATGCACTGGAGAAGGCAATGGCAACCCACTCCAGTGTTCTTGCCTGGAGAATCCCAGGGACGGGGGAGCCTGGTGGGCTGCCGTCTATGGGGTCGCACAGAGTCGGACACGACCAAAGTGACTTAGCAGCAGTAGCAGTATTTGGAGCCCCGCTTGCTCTAATGTTGGTAACATCTTGGACATTTCCCCTCAATCACAGTTCCAAATTTGAGAAACCTTGGGATAATAAAGCATCCTTCAAGTTGGTGTGGCAAAAAGACTTCAGATTTTTGTGTGGAGTTAGTCGAGTTAGCACGTTAGAAGTGTGTAAATGTTGCTTCTTAAACCATTACAGGAAAGTCTAAAAGCAGTGACTTGTTCTTGCTGTTAAGGGAACCCCCTACATCATATTTATTCTTCTTACTTGGCAAAGCCTTAAATGTGTATTTCACTAGTGGGGAAGCTAGTTTCTTTCCGACGTGAAACTGAAATACTAGTCAGATGATGTAATTTTCTCTGCAAAAGATACACATAATTCTTTGCAATATACATTCTAATGCTTACCTTTGTCAGTCACTCTCAAAGCTTAATTTCAGTGTCCTTTCACTGTCTTGTTCATATTTAAATTGCTAAAACGTGAAATTAGTGGGTCTATACTAATGAAGTTTTTTAAAATTTAATTTGCTATTTTTGTTATAATTCATGATGAATTTTGGACTTCACATTTATTCTTTTTGTTTTAAATGTTAAGCAAGTTTATTGGCAGCACGACCCCTCCCCTCCAAGATAAAAGCTGTTCAATCATTGATAAATACTACTTATTCTAATAGTCTAATAAGAGCTTTCCCATAGTATTAATGTTTCTTAGTCTGCTTTTCTTTTTTTTAATTCTTTTTTGTTTAATTGAACGATGATTGCTTTATAATATTAGTTTGATTTCTGCCGTACATCAACTTTAATTAGCTATAGGTGTACATATGTCCCCACTAATGAAGTTTTCGGAGGCTTTTAACCTAGCTCCTGTTTCTCCGTGAGTTCTCATGAAAAAACTCATTTGGAGAAGAAGCCATCTCACTGTTTTCTCTTTGGTGGCAGTTGTTATTTTGCATGTGTATGATACCTTTCCACCTTGGGCTTCAGAGCACACAGTTGGCAGAGGTCTGAACCACGTGCTTTTTCTCCCAGCTGTGTTTCCCTGCTACATAAGGAAGAGATTTCTTGGGAGTAGAGCAGCTTCCACCCCAAAATAATGATGACGGTGACAGTGATGGTGATGATGGTGGTGAGCTCATGCTGAGCACTTGGTGTTTGCAGGTCCTGTTCTAAATGCTCTGTATGCATTGACTCATTTAAATTAGTTCTCATAACAACCCTGTAAGTTTGTTGCTGTTGCCTTCAGTCCCATTTCCCTGCTGTGGAAACACAGAGGGTTAAGTAATGATCCCAACACCACTCAGTGATAGAACTGGGCTTCAGACCTAGTCACTTAGGCTCTGGATGTTGGCCTTTTAACGTTGACCACCTGCTGGTTATTATCTGAAAAAACTAGTGATCAGGCAAAAACCCTTCAAAATGGCAGCATAGGAGAAAATATTTGCAAAGCCAGCAACCAACAAGAGATTAATCTCCAAGAGATTAAGCTCAATATCAAAGAAACAAACAACCCAATCAAAAAGTGGGCAGGAGATCTAAATAGTCCTTTCTCCAAAGAAGACATACAGATGGCCATAAAGCACTTGAAAAGATGCTCAACACTGCCAGTTATTAGAGAAATGCAGATCAAAACTACAGTGAGGTATCACCTCACATCAGTCAGAATGGCCATCATCAAAAAAATCTGCAAACAGTAAATGCTGGAGAGGGTATGGAGAAAAGGGAATCCTCTTACCCTGTTGGTGGGAATGTAAACTGGTGCAGCCACTATGGAGAACAGTATGCAGGTCCCTTAAAAAATAAAAAATAGAGCTACCATTGTGACCCAGCAATCTTACTCCTGGGCATATATCTGGAGAAAACCATAATTCAAAAAGATACATGCACCCCAGCATTCATGGCAGCACTATTTACAATAGCCAAGACATGGAAGCAACCTAAATGCCCTTTAACTACATCATTAAGAATAAGATATATGCAATACCCTGGGAGAGAGAGCACATTTACTAAAATCCAGCCTAGGATGTAAGTAACTAGAGTTATACCCTTTCTTGAATAAAGAGTGTGGTGAGTAATGTTATGTGTGTGTGTATAATTAGACTCTGGGTGCCTAAAAAGCAGAAGGGAGATCAAAGATGTATCCCCGAGGGAGGAAGGAAAAGGCCATCAAAGGAAAAATCTGGAAATGGGCCTTGAACTGTAAATTATCCAGGTCTCTAAACTCAGGCAGCAGTTCACTAGCAGCTTTTCACCTTGTTTTTGTTCTGTCAAGACATAAGAGGCAGAGGAAAAATATGCTAGAAGGGAACATTAGCTCTGGGGTGAGGCGATGGAGCAGAGAGGAATAATTTTCGAAGTCTTGTTTTTCAGTGCTTCATTAGGTTGCTCTGCCCTTGCTCTTTCAGGTTTAAAGCCCCCCTCCAAATTCACTGCAGTCATCCACGCGGTGACCCCCCTGGTCTCTCAGTCCCAGCCAGTGTTGAAACTCCTCGTGGCTGCAGCCAAGTCCCAGTACTGTGCCCAGGTGAGTGGGGAGGCAGGGAGGGTTGACCCAGCGCCTGCTCCCTGCCGCTTGGCGGACCAGAGACCCCCACTCCTTCCCTGCTACACACTGACTCATCTCATGTCCTGCCCTCTTACTCCCCTTCCATTTGTCATGCCTTGTTACTCCCTTTTCATCAGCTTAGAGGTTCTTGGAAGTGAAACCTGGTACCGGTAATGGGTAGGTTACAAAGAGATCTTTGCTCTGGGGTAAAGTGAAATATATACCAACACTTTTTTTTTTTTTCAGATTCCACATATAAGTAGTAATGGATATGGTTGGGTATTTGTCTTTCTTTCTGACTTTCTTTGCTTAGTATGATAATCTCTAGGTCCATTCATGTTGCTGCAAGTGGCATTCTTTCTTTTTTTTTTTTTTTTTTTAATTTTGTGGCCATGCTCCATGGCATGTGGGATCTTAGTTCTCTGACCAGGGATCAAGCCCACGCCCCCTGCAGTGGAAGTGAGGAGTCTTAACCACTGAACCACCAGGGAAGTCCCCCAACACACTCTTTAAAGAATACATACACACATTATTTCATCTTTAAGTGTCAAAGTGAAAAACGAACTTCGGAAAGGCCCCTGAAAAGACCCAGAAAACTAAGCTTCAACAGCAGAAACTGACTCGTTGGCGTCAGGAGGCGTCAACTTTTCTTTCACAGCCGCCGTGACTAATTATAAAATTGGGAGCAGAAGATGATATCTATGGTAACAGTGTTTTCCAAATTAGCACTGCTCTCCTACACTTAACAGTGTTTTTTCTGAATTGTAAATTACACGAGAAGGTTTACATATGAGAAAAGAATGGAGTCACATTGAAGTCTGCATTTGGGGGCTAAACATACTTATTGGCAATAATAAGGTCACAGGAAATAAGCTGCCATCCTAGAGAATCCAAAACACGAGCTCACGCCAGTCGCATCTTGAATTCTCTTCCTTCTCCCACATTGCCTGCTGTAGTGCAAGTTCATAGCAGATGTTCAATGTGCATTTTTCTTTAGTTTGATCAAGGCTGTTATCTTCCTCGTCATCATAAGACGCCAGAATTTAGAAAACCACTTTTTTAAGAGCCAACAACCCTGCCATACCTTCTTTCCTCCCCAGCCTTCTCCTACCCACTTGACATAAGTTTTATTAGATTACCCTTCTTATCCCCTCTCTCTGGTTGTGAGAGTGATGGGGTTCTGAGGGTTGTGTGGGAGTAGACGCACTAAAAAAAATTATTTTTTGGAGTACAGTTGTTTTACAGTGTTATGTTAGTTTTAGGTGTACAGAGTGGAGTGGAGTCACTTTAAATTCAGTTTTGAAGTCTGCCTCTCTGCCTTGCTTAGAACACCATCTTGTCTCTTTCTCTCTCTCTCTGTCTTTAAGAAGAAATGTTGGGTTGAAAGCCTATGTAAACCCAGCATTACCAAGCCATCTGATGACCCCTTATCCCTTTCAGATCATAGTTCTATGGAATTGTGACAAGCCCCTTCCAGCCAAACACCGCTGGCCTGCCACTTCCGTGCCTGTCATTGTCATTGAAGGAGAAAGCAAGGTAGGACCCGAGGGGACTTCACTGTGGAATCAGCATGGAATCTTCATTTCTGCAGTGGGGCACCTAGGTGTTGCTCTTTGTCATCTTCCTCCTGCTCCTGGGAGGTGCTGGCCCTGGACTACTTTTCCAAAACTATACCTGTCTCTGACTGTCCTCTACTTTGACAGCCATGGACTTTTTTTTTTAAATTTTTCGTTGAAGTATAGATGATTTACAATTGTGTTACTTTCTGCTGTATGGCAAAGTGAGTCAGTTATACATATAGGCACTTTTTTAGATTCTTTTCCCATGTAGGTCATTATAGAGTGTTGAGTAGTATTCCCTGTGCTATACATAGGTCCTTATTAGTTATCTATTTTTTAATTTATTTTTAATTGGAGGATAATTGCTTTACAAGTTGTATTGGTCTCTGCCGTACAACATGAATCAGCTGTAAGTATACATATATCCCCTCCCTCTTGAGTCTCCCTCCCATCCCTCTAGGTCATCACAGAGCACCAAGTTGATTAAAGTATAGTTGATTTGGGCGTCCCTGGTGGCTCAGTTGGTAGAGAATTTGCCTGCAATGAGGGAGACCTCAGTTCGATCACTGAGTTGGGAAGATCCCCTGGAGGAGGGCATGGCAACCCACTCCAGTATTCTTGCCTGGAGAATCCCATGGACAGAGGAGCCTGGCGGGCTGCAGTCCATGGGGTCACAGAGAGTTGGACACGACTGAGTGACCAAGCACAGCACACATAGTTGATTTACACTGTTGTGTAATTTCTGTTGTATAGCAAAATGACTCAGTCACACACACACACACACACACACACACACATATTCTTTTTCATATTCTTTTCCATTATGGTTTATCACAGGATATTGAGTATAGTTCCTAGTGCTATGCAGTAGGACCTAGTTGTTTATCCAGCCTATTTATCCTATTTATAATAGCTTGCATCTGCTAATCCCAAACTCTTCCATCTTTCCCTCTCCCACTGCCCCCCAACCTCTGGGCATCTACAAGTCTGTTCTCTATATCTTTGTCTGTTTCTGTTTTGTAGATAAGTTCATTTGCATTGTATTTTAGATTCCACAATTAAGTGATATCATATGGTATTTATCTTCTCTTTCTGGCTTTGCTTAGTATGATATTCTCTAGGTTCATCCATGTTGCTGCATGCAAATGGCATTATTTCATTCATTTTAATGACTGAGTAATATTCCATTGCATATATGTACCACACCTTCTTTATCTCCTCATCTGTTGATAGACATTTAGTTTGTTTCCATGTCTTGGCTATTCCGAATGGTGCTGCTATGAACATAGGTGTGCACATATCTTTTGAATTATAGTTTTGCCTGGGTATATGCCTAAAAGTGGGATTGCTGGATCATATGGCAACCCCATTTTTAGTTTTTTGAGGAACTGCCATACTGTTTTCCACTGTGACAGTCTAGGCTTTTGAGTCAGGGAATTCTGTGTCTTAATATTAACTCTTTAGGAGATATGTGACCCTGTCTGTACTTTCCTTCTCTGAGTCTCAGTTTCCTCATCCACAAAATGGAAATAATAATACCTACCACGTGCATAGCTAGATATTAGGAGTACATGAATTCAGGACCTGGCAATAGTAATCTTTTTGGAAATGATGAGGATGAAGATGAGTTGGTGGTGGTGATGCATGAGCTAATCAATGCATTGCTTAGCTGATTAATCTGAATTAGTTGTGTCAATGAAAGCAGTGGTTCTTCCTCGCATTGATCTTAGAAAAGACATTGCCACCTTACTTTTGCTTTGAGGTCTCCATCAGAGACTCTCAGGGGGGCTGGCTGCCTGGCTCGGCCCCTGGTTCCATTCTCCAGCTCATTTTGCCTAGAACAGAATGATCTTCTTAATCATCTCATAGCCCTTAAGGGACTCCTTTTGCTAATGTTTTCAATTAGCATCAGAGGCTGTGTGCAGTCTGGCCTTTGCTGGCCCTCCCAGACTCCTCTCTCATCGCCTTTCCTTTGCAGACTTGATCACTCACAGTTTACCGCACTGTGTCCCTGCCCACCTTTACTGGTGGTCTTTCCCATTTGCTGTAGGTCTTGACCATCCCTCCCTCAACTCTTCATCTGTGTTATCGAAATTTCCATATATTCTTTAAGCCCATGCTGCCTCCTCTTTGAAATGTCTTCTGTTTGTGGCAGCCAGAGATGAGTTCTCTTTTCTCAAGCTTCTGCTTTCTTGTAGCTCGTATCCATGGTGAAGAAATTTGTTGTTGTTCAGTCACCAAGTCATGTCCGACTCTCTGCTACCACAGACTGCAGTACACCGGGCTTCCCTGACCTTCGCCCTCTCCCAGAGTTTGCCCAAGTTCATGTCCGTTGAATCAGTGCTGCCATCCAACCATCTCATCCTCTGCCGCCCACTTCTCCTTCTGAAGAGATTAGTCTCTATTAAGTGAAATTTAATAGAAATTAGTCTCTATTAAATGACAATGAGGTTGTCATCTAAGAGACTTTCCCTGTTGGTTCCCAAAGACTTAGGGTGTGAGAGATTGTCTCATGCTAAGTAAACTATCCTTGAGCCAGAATAAGAATTATCAGTGTATTAAGTTGCACCATTTGAAATCATCCTTTGAGCTTCCACAGGGACCTTTTCATGTAGTTCAGCAGGATGCAGGGAGATCTGTGACAGTTGTGTGGACAAGATGATCCACGCATTGTCTATTCAGTCCCAGTGTAGGCTGCCTACTGTATGCTGGACGCTGTGCGACATGTGGGAACACAATGGGAGAGGTGGCAGATACAGTCACACCCTTCCAAGGGCTGGGGTCAGGCAATGTGGTTATCAGAGAGCTGCTTGATAAGCATTAAATGAGGAAGCTCAGCTCAGTTCACTCCCTCAGTCGTGTCCGACTCTTTGCAACCCCATGAATCGAAGCACGCCAGGCCTCCCTGTCCATCACCAACTCCCGGAGTTTACCCAAAATCATGTCCATCGAGTCAGTGATGCCATCCAACTATCTCATCCTCTGTCGTCCCCTTCTCCTCCTGCCCTAAATCTTTCCCAGCATCAGGGTCTTTTCAAATGAGTCAGCTCTTCGCATCAGGTGGCCAAAGTATTGGAGTTTCAGCTTCAGCATCAGTCCTTCCAATGAACACCCAGGGCTGATCTCCTTTAGAGTGGACTGGTTGGATCTCCTTGCAGTCCAAGGGACTCTCAAGAGTCTTCTCCAACACCACAGTTCAAAAGCATCAGTTCTCTGGTGCTCAGCTTTCTCTATAGTCCAACTCTCACATCCATACATGACTACTGGAAAAACCATAGCCTTGACTAGATGGACTTTTGTTGACAAAGTAATGTCTCTGCTTCTTAATATGCTGTCTAGGTTGGTCATAACTTTCCTTCCAAGGAGTAAGCATCTTTTAATTTCATGGCTGCAGTCACCATCTGCAGTGATTTTGGAGCCCCCCCAAAAATAAAGTCAGCCACTGTTTCCCCATCTATTTGCCATGAAGTGACGGGATCGGATGCCATGATCTTAGTTTTCTGAATGTTGAGCTTTAAGCCAATTGTTTCGCTCTCCTCTTTCACTTTCATCAAGAGGCTCTTTTAGTTCTTCTTCACTTTCTGCCATAAGGGAGGTGTCATCTGCATATCTGAGGTTATTGATATTTCTCCTGGCAATCTTGATTCCAGCTTGTGCTTCCGCCAGCCCAGCGTTTCTCATGATGTACTCTGCACATAAGTTAAATAACTAGGGTGACAATATACAACCTTGACGTACCCCTTTCCCAACTTGGAACCAGTCTGTTGTTCCATGTCCAGTTCTAACTGTTGCTTCCTGACCTGCATACAGGTTTCTCAAGAGGCAGGTCAGGTGGTCTGATATTCCCATCTCTTTCAGAATTTTCCGCAATTTATTGTGATCCACACAGTTGAAGGCTTTCGCATAGTCAATAAAGCAGAAATAGATGTTTTTCTGGAACTCTCTTGCTTTTTCAGTGATCCAGCGGATGTTGGCAATTTGCTCTCTGATTCCTCTGCCTTTTCTAAAACCAGCTTGAACATCTGGAATTTCACTGTTCACATATTGCTGAAGCCTGGCTTGGAGAATTTTGAGCATTACTTTACTAGCCTGTGAGATGAATGCAATTATGCGGTAGTTTGAGCATTCTTTGGGATTGCCTTACTTGGGGATTGAAATGAAAACGGACCTTTTCCAGTCCTGTGGCCACTGCTGAGTTTTCCAAATTTGCTGACATATTGAGTGCAGCACTTTCACAGCATCATCTTTTAGGATTTGAAATAGCTCAACTGGAATTCCATTACCCCAACTCGCTTTGTTCGTAGTGATGCTTCCTAAGGCCCAGTTTACTTCACATTCCAGGATGTCTGGCTCTACGTGAGTGATCACACCATTGTGATTATCTGGGTCGTGAAGATCTTTTTTGTACAGTTCTTCTATGTATTGTTGCCACCTCTTCTTAATATCTTCTTCTTCTGTTAGGTCCATACCATTTCTGTCCTTTTTTTTTTTTTTTTTTTTTGCTTTTCAAAATAGCAATTTAATTGATGTATAATTTTTGTGAAAAAAGATCCATTAGAAGTGTAGCATTCCATGAATTTTGACAAATATAGCCATCACCACAATCAAGATATAGAAAATTTCCATCATCTTGAAAGGTTTTCTTATGCCCCTATCCTGTCTGTCCTCACCTTCTTCCCTGGCCCCTAGCAACCACTATAATTTCTGCCACTATACAGTAAATTTCTTGTGTTGAGACTTTCATATAAATGGAATCATATAGCATTCTTTTATACCTGGCTTTTTTGCTCAGCATCCTGCCTTTGGAGATTAAATTATGTTGTTGCGTGTATCAGTAACTAGTTTCTTTTTCTTGGTGAATCCATTGCATGGCCCTATATGCTTACCCATTTACTTATTGATGGACATTTAGTTTATTCCCACATTTTGGCTATTACAAATAAAGTTGTGTGAATATTCTTGAACAAGATTATTTATGAACACATGTTTAATTTCTCTTGAGTAAGTGCCTAGAGATGGAATTTTTGTGTTTTATGGCATATTTAGTTTTTTTTTTTTTCCAGTGGGTTTTGTCATACATTGATATGAATCAGCCATGGATTTACATGTATTCCCAATCCCGATCCCCCCTCCCACCTCCCTCTCCACCCGATTCCTCTGGGTCCTCCCAGTGCACCAGGCCGGAGCACTTGTCTCATGCATCCCACCTGGGCTGGTGATCTGCTTCACCATAGATAGTATACATGCTGTTCTTTTGAAACATCCCACCCTCACATTCTCCCACAAAGTTCAAAAGTCTGTTCTGTATTTCTGTGTCTCTTTTTCTGCTTTGCATATAGGGCCATCGTTATCACCTTTCTAAATTCCATATATATGTGTCCTTTATTGAGCCTATCTTTGCATGAAATGTTCCTTTGATATCTCTAATTTTCTTGAAGAGATCTCTAGTCTTTTCCATTCAATTGTTTTCCTCTATTTGATGATGATAATAACAGTACCTTTCCTGTAGGGTTTATCAGATGTGCCTTATAAAATACCTCCCATTCTCCCAGCCATATTTCTGTCTGGACTGCTGGCCATTTGTTGAGTCCTAGTATTGACAGAGGAGCCTGGCAGGCTACAGTCCACAGGGTCACAAAGAGTTAGACACGACTGAGCGACTAACATTTCATTTTGCAGCCTTGACTTTGGCCAGTGACTCCAGTAGGTCATGTGGTTCCTTTCCCCTCACTGTCACTGCCCTGGGACTGTGCATGCATGTGTGTGTATGTGCATGCTAAGTCACTTCAGTCATGTCCAACTCTGTGCGACCTTATAGACTGTAGCCTGCCAGGCTCCTCTTTTCATGGGATTCTCCAGGTAAGAATACTGGAGTGGGTGGCCATGCCCTTCTCCAGGGGATCTTCCCCACCCAGGGAATGAACCTGTGTCTCCAGCAGATCCTGCATTGCAGGTGGATTCTTTACCACTGAGCTACTGGGAAGCCCCGCACTGGGACTGTACCACCTAGTAAAGCATTTGCCCTCAAATCTTCCTTTAGACTCTGTATTCTAGGGCACCTGGGCTAAGACTTGGGCTCGTTCTGAAGAAGAAATATGATACTGTATTACAGGTGCTCAGCGCTGTAATACACTCGGCATTGGATAAATGTCAGCTCCTTTTCTAAGGGGATGTTGTAAATTGATGGTTTGTCTTATGTGCTCTGAGGTCAGACTTCCTTTTTTGTGACCTCAGGCACATTATTTAACTCTCTGTGCCTCAACCCTCCCCTTCAGTAAATGGAAGAAATCCTAACACCTAACTGGTTTGATAGTATCAATCACATAGTTTGACACTACATATATAAATGTACGTACAAAATGGGTCTACATGGTAGGTGCTTGATAAATGTCAGCAATTCTTGTGTTTTGTATAATTACTTACAAACATTTCTTAGCTTCCCAAGTGGACAGGGAACTTTTTTTTTTTAATATTTATTTATTTGTTTAGCTGCATCAGGTCTTAGCTGGGGCATGTGGGGTCTTTTGCTGCAGTGTACAGGCTTCTTTCTAGTTGTGGCATGTGGGTTAGGTAGTTGGGGCACACAGGCTTAGTTGCCCATGTGGGATCTTGGTGTCCCAGCCAGGGATCCAACCTGTGTCCCCTGCATTGGCAGGCAAATTCTTAACCACTGAACCACCTGGGAAGTCCTGACAGGGAACTTCTTGAGCCTTTGTCATTTTCTAGTCATGTTTGTTTGTTCTAGACGGGCTCGGGCTCCTATGGTAGCTAAATATTTCTTAAACAAGTTAACAAGGGAAACCCAGCTTACTCTGGATTGACTTTGTAAGTACATGCTCCTTTCATGCTAATTCATGGAGCTTTTAGAACTCCAGGGTATTTGAGAAAGAGCCACTAGTTTCTACACTAGAATTTGGAAGTGGCTGGCTTATGGGTGCTTAACTTTTGTTGATGAAGCAGGTTCAGAAAAAAGAAATGGATTCTTTTAAACCCAGGGGTTGGGCCCATAACAGGGGAAGGAAGTCATATGTCCTCCTCATTCCCCATTTTAAATTTCCACGTCTAGCCTTGAGTTTAAAATTGATGTGTTGGCTGCTTTGGCTGGGAAATTCTATTTTGAATTTATAGGCCTTGTCTTTGCAGCTCTTCCCCTGTAGGCTTAACAAGGGAAAGGTCAGGGCATTGCTAAGCTGGCAACTAATGGTTTCTGTGTTAGTCAATGGACAGGGAAACAGTGTCAGGAGAATTGCTTCAGGCTGAGATTTCTGAGCCCTGTGCATATGGGGTTGCTGATTGCTTTTGTATTTTATTTTATTTTGAAAG
Organism: Cervus elaphus; assembly: GCF_910594005.1. Lineage (NCBI taxonomy): Eukaryota > Metazoa > Chordata > Mammalia > Artiodactyla > Cervidae > Cervus > Cervus elaphus. The sequence continues at coordinate 48,975,693 of NC_057835.1, forward strand.
GCTGAGGGGGGAAAAAAACAAACACTTGACCCAGTTGACAGATGTGTGGGAGCAGAGCCTGGAGCCATTTATGCTGTAGATATGTCCCTTGAGCTCCTAGAGGTGGGTTCTGGTGGACATTTTCCATCCTTTAACGTCCTAAGCCATCCAATAGCTTCACAGACTTATAAACTGACTCTGAGATGAGCCTTGTGGATGAGCTGGCTTCCTGATATAAATATAGCTTGGGCTTTGGGCGGGATGAGTGGGTAAAGGCATTCTCAGATTTGTGGAGAGCTCACCCTTGGCAGCCAGACTAAGTGTCCCCTTTTCCCATTGCCTCCAGCACCTAACTGCTTCCTTCACTGGCCTTCATGCCTTGAAAGTTGATGACAAGTGTTTTCTTTCTCCGTCTCCAAAAATGAACTGGGAGAGGATGACATAACAGTTAATATGCCTTTTAGAGGAGGGTGGTGAATGTGAGATCGCCATTGTGCTCCATGTTCACTTTTGAGGTCCTTTCAACCTCAAGACGGAAAGAGTGTAGCGACTGAAGTGTGCTGTACCAGGGGGTACCCAACCTCTGGGATCTAATGCCAGATGATCTGAGGTGGAGCTGATGTAATCATAATAGAAATAAAGTACACAGTAAATGGAACTGGGCTTGAATCATCCCAAAACCATCCCCACCACCACCACCACCAACCACCCACTGGCTTGTGGAAAAACTATCTTCCGTGAAAACAGTCCCTGGTGCCAGAAATGTTGGGGACTGCTACCTAGGATTGTGAGGGCTGGATGGAATGTTGTGAGCAAGACACAACCTCTCTGTACCTTAGTTTTCTTATGTATACAGTGGGGTTGTTATAAAGATGAAATGAGAGGAACTCGGAACATTCCTCAGCACACAGTAAATGTTTAAAAAATGTTGATTTTTCTTATATCATCATTCTTATTAGTTATTCTATGGAAACCTTAGCCCAGAGGTATAAGCTGTAACTGTCGTAGTCTCTTTGGTCTCAATTTTCCAACTGATCCCTTAGATCCTCACCACACACACAGGCACACACATACACATATAGAAACACACATACACTCACCTCAGCATGCCTTATCCTGGAGCTGCCCAAATCTTATGCATATACTAGCTTTACAGTTTTCCTTAATCCATGGCCCACATGTTCTATTGTTTATTTAATATTTTTCTTTAAATCAGCTTACTTTTCAATTTAATGAAATTATCTTTAAGTAACTCTACTACTACTCCTTATTGCTCTAGCTATTAATATGTATTTATACATATTTTTGCTTCTCTGAGCTAAAATGAAGACTAGAAATTTTTAAATATTTGTCTCTGCACCTTCTAAAATGACCTGGCGGCCATCAAGTGGCGTGTGTCCCATGCTTGGAATCACTGCTCCTTTCATCCACTCTTTCCTGGCCTCCAGAGCACTGGCTGTCCACTCTCTGCCTTTGCATCTACTGAGCCCTCTGTGAGCCCTCATTTCTATTTACACTAGGTGGATTCCTAGCTATCAGGGTCACTTCTCAGAGGTCTTCGTTTCTTTTCCAAGCAGCTGGTTACTGCAACCTCCTATTTCCTGGCATTTCTCATAGCAGGCCAGGACTGATGATCTGCATCTTGGTCTTGGTCATCTTGGTCTCCCTGCAGACTGTGAACTCCTCCAAGACAGGGGGTATATCTTACTTACCTCTGGCCTCCCTTTGACTGGCAAGGTGTCTGTACACAGTAGGTGCCAAGTAATGGTGGAATTCAGTGAATCTGGACTGATGGGAAATGGAAGCCTTTTATGTTGAGGGGTGATATGATGGTTGAGCATCCTTTGTGAAGGTGATGAAGCGGGGGGAATTCTCCCTGAAACAAGACTCTCCATTTACCCGATTCCTTGCCTCCTGCCTGTCCCCTCCACCCCCCGTACCTCCCAGGTGATGAGCAGCCGTTTCCTGCCCTATGACAACATCATCACAGATGCTGTACTCAGCCTTGACGAGGACACCGTGCTTTCAACCACGGAGGTAAGCAGCCTCTCAGGAGGGGTGGCGGGCCCTGCGGGCAGTCACCTCAAACCCCAGGGTGCCGGCACCTCCTCTGCCCTTGCCTTGGCCAAGCCCAGAACATTTTTCAGAACTTCCTGCAGAGAGGGTTTGAATCAACCCTGATGAGGGCATTTTCCCCTTGTTTCCTCTGCTAATTGGCTCCTCACTTGCCAGGCTGTGCCTCACCTCACCCTCCTGTCTGCCCTCCTGTTTTTGGATTTGTTTTTAAATGGCACAGGTGTAGGCAGGTGTGCAGAGGGACCCAGAGGAGGCGGGCAGGGCTGCCTGTTTGGTATTTTCTTGAAACCACACGATCCAAAGCCCCCATCTTTCATGATCCTCCTACTGCTGTGCAGGCGTGTGTGGCCTGTTGGGGAACACTATTTCTGGGTTCTAAAGGCAGCTTTTCCGTTTTGGTTGGAAATGCACATTTTCTTTCACCCACGCGAGAGCAAACAGTTTTATTTGAAGGCTGAGATGGAGATCCCTGCCTTTTCAGATGTTCAGGTATTTGTGCCAAAAATAAGATGGCACAGAGCCACGTGTGAGGGGGAGAGAGAGAAGGTGAAAGATAGATATGATAGAAAACCAATTTTTACAACTCGAATGAGTATTGATCTCTGAAACCTCACTTAAAACCAAAGAGGGGACCAGAGACAGTTACACAAAAATGTAGCAGGTCGGAAATACATCATTCAGGGTAGTTGCTAAAAAGCTTGGAGACTTAGCTACTCACCCCATTCCCCTTCTTTTATTCCTTTTTATTCGTAGGAATAATTTCATTCATATCATTATCTTCTTAATGTAAACATCAACACTTAGCCCCAGACGTTTTCCTGGGTACCAGTCTGATTCTAACGGCTTGCTGCCCCCATACCCAGGACTCATGTTAACCTGGGCTGTTGGTTTCTGCTACTCTTCAATTCCACGGATGTTTCCCGGTTTCCATCCAATGGAGTTGAGCAGATGTTCTGTGGAAGGGCAACCAAAATCACCCCCCGGGACACATGCCCTGGGTCAGATCCTTTCCATGCAGGTCTGCCTTGGTCAGATTCTTTCTATGCAGCGCAAGCCCTGTAAATACTTGGTGAATGAGTGATCCTGGGGAGATACGTGCTTCAAGGATTAAAGTGTGAGCACACAGCCAACTGTGTCACGTGTGAGGCTGTAGGAGAAAGATGGGGCTGGGGTGGGGGGGAGAAGAGGGGAAAGACGCTTCATGTTCAAAGGGAATGACAGTGATGGAATGCAGGGAACGCGACACTCCAGCTTGCATTTTTCTGCTGCTTCCTGCAAAGGAAGCTGGCACCCCCGGCGCACATTCATTCAACAAGTATTTATGGTGGGATGGGTTTGTTCTGCTCCCCGTGCCAGGTACTTTGATTACACAGTTCCTGCCTGGAGCCGACAGAGTCCTGGCAGCAAACAGAATTCAAAGCAAGTGATTCAAACGAAGGGATGGAGGATGACTATGGGTTGGGGTTAAAGGACCCCATAGGAGCTGATGGAGAGGCACCTGGGGAGTGGTGAGAGCAGGAAGCAGCTTCCGCTTCTGTGCCTGAAGGAGTGAAGGAAGGGAGTGGTGTTTCCAGGGTCTCTGAGAACAACCCCCCTGGTGGCACAGTGGTAAAGAATCCACCACCCAAAGCAGGAGACGTGGTTTCAGTCCCTGGGTCGGGAAGATCTCCTAGAGCAAGAAGTGGCTACCCACTCCAGTGTTCTTGCCTGGAAGATCCCATGGACAGGGGAGCCTGGAGGGCTACAGTTCACAGGATTGCAAAAGAGCCGAACATGCCTTAGCAACTAAACAACAACAATAGCAGTCCCTGAGAGGAGGAATGGAGATGAAGAGGCCATCGTCCTGCAAGAACTATGATCGTGGAGGGATGCAGCAGCTGCCAGGACTCTGGTGCCAAAGCCAGGGCTTGTGGGGAGAGCAGGAGAGAAATACTGCCCTGCCTCTGTCCCACCTAATTTTCCTGCCAGCAACTACAGTTGACCTGACCCAAGCAGCCAGCAAGGAAGCCCATGCTGAGCAATCCACAGCGTCCCATTGTCTCAGGCGTAGGGCATGGCGAGAAGGATGGAGAGTGGATCTTGGCGAGTGGACAAAGGAAAGGCAGCACACTGTCATGGCAGAACGGTTAGTCAAGACCACAGCACACACCTAAATCGTTACCCTAGGACCAGAAGTGTGGTTCACCTCTTGTCCTCCCCTGGGCACGAGGCCATAGATCTCACGCTAGGATTTGTTTCCCCCTGTCCCACGGTGAAATAACTTCCAGCTGCTGTGATGGATCCACATGCTAGTGGATATCTTTTCAAAGAACAGCAGTTCCAGCCTCTCAGCGCACGCCAGGAAGAACATGTGTTGTATGTGGAGCAATGAGAAGTCAGCTTGGCTTGAACATGAGATGTAAATTTAAGAGGCTGGCCCTCTGATTTACCTTGTAACTGATCAGTAGTGCAGTTGTGTTGCCCAACATGGTGGAGGACAAAGATTTCTGTTTTCTCTTTTAGGTGAATAGATGTTGGTTCATTTTATTTCCTCTCTAAGGATCCTTAGCTTGTTTAAAAGCCTCTCTGTGGTATTAAGGATAGATTTTTAAATAGCGTCCTATAAAGGATATTAGACAGAGTTGGTTTTCTAGTTATTTACATTTATCTGGATTGCTGCACACTCTCAAAAGAAAACAGATGTTGGTTTTTAAGAGAAGAGGCCATAAGCTGACCTTTGCCTGCTTTGCTGTGTTAATGAGCAGCCTGAAAAGAGAACTATCACAAGCATCATAGTTTTATCGGAATTTACTTTTGAGTTGCTTTGAAATGACTTGAAACGGCTTTGAGATTGGGAGGAATTCATGTGATGAAAACACCCCATCGGGTTCTATAGTAGTTGCCAGTGTCTGCGTCTCCCTTTCAAAGGATAATGGAAAACCCCAAAGAGTGCTGACAGTCGGGCTGTTTCTTTGCCAATGGACTGCATAATGCACTGTCCCACCAGTTGGCACCATTAGTTGTGAATGCCAGTGACAAGGTGCAGATTTTCACGACCTGATTTCTATTTTCTGACAAATACTGTCCACTCACCTACTGTATTTTAACTTTGAGGTGCCCCTTGTCCCACCATACTTTCTTAATGTATATCCCAACCCCCTGCTTCCCCCTCCATGACTTCCTTGGTGGCACAGTGGTAAAAAATCTGCCTGCAATGCAGAAGGTGCAGAGACATGAGTTCAATCTCTGGGTCAGGAAGATTCCCTGGAGGAGAGCATGGCAACCCACTCCAGTTTTCTTGCCTGGAGAACTCATGGACAGAGGAGTCTGGTAGGCCACCAACCATAGATAGGGTTGCAGAGAGTCAGACATGACTGAAGCTACTGAGCATGCACGCACAAGCTATATTGTTAAGCTTTTCATATCTTGAGTCAGGGCACCAGACTAAATTCTTCATAAAATGTTAAATTCATGGGTGTTTACAAAAATTGTGTCTTTTAACTAAGCCCCAAGAATTTGGAGAAAAAAGGACCCTTGCACATCACTCAGACCGGTGTTTCCTAAACCTACAATTTCACTGACCTGTTTACCTAGAATGGTGCTTAAAAACAAACAAACAAAAGAAGTATAGGCAGTTTAAAGAAAAATATTAACTAAGTCATGTATATTATTGTGGGAATGTGGCAAAAGAAGCAACAATGGTAATGAATATGGTGAAAGCTTGGGAAATGCTCGTCTTTAGGCTTATTTGCTTTGTCTTGTAATTGAGGTAAAATTCACAAAGCATAAAATTAACCATCTTTAAGTGGTATTTAGTACCTTCCCAGTGTTATACACTTATTACCTCTACCTCATCCTGAAACATTTTCATTATCCAAAAGGGACACCCCGTAGCCATTAATCCGTCACTCCCTGTCCACTGGAGCCACCGATCTGTTTTCTGTCTCTGTGGATTTGCTTTCCCTGGACCCTTGATGTAAATGGAATCACACAATATGGGCCCTTTTGTATGTGGCTTCTTGCACTCAACATAATGTTTGCAAGGTCCATCCATGTGGTAGCATGCATCAGTATTTCATTCCTTTTTAGTGCTGAGAAATATTCCACTGAATGGATATACCGTATTTGGCATATTTATTCATGAGTTGATGGCATTTGGGTCGTTTCCACTTTAGGGCTGTTATGAACAGTTATTTGCTCTGCCTTCTTTTTGTTTGGCTGCACCATGTGACTTGTGGTATCTTAGTTCCCTGACCAGAGATTGAACCCTCACCCTCAGCAATGAAAACACAAGAGTCTTAACCACTGGACTGCCAGGGAATTCCCAACTTCTCTGCTTTTAAACCTCTGGGAGGTCAGGAATTGGACTTGCCAGCATCACTCAGCCACCATCACAATGCCAAGGCTTGAAATACATGTGGAATATATGAAATTTCCATTTGCTTTACTTATAGGGGAAAGGTGGTTGATGGACGTGTAACCTGTATAAGAGAAATTATTTTCCACACTGTAGCAACAGAGCTAAAAGTGAGGCTATGATAACAGTGTACCCTGATTCTGAAACCAGATGGCTTGAGTTCATGTCTTGACTCTGCCACTTACTAACTCAGAAAAATACTTGAACCTCCATATCGTTAGCTTCCCCGCCTCTGTAAACTGGAGACTATAAAATTACCTGCTTCTCAGGGTTATCGTGAGGACTAAATGAGTTAAAGTATGTAAGTACCTGTAACCATGCCTGTCGTATTATAAGCATTACACAATTATGAGCATTTCTGTTACCTTTTTGTTAAACTTTCTGTGTATTGTTTTATTATTTATCAAATAATCATGGAAAGTCAGAAGTGAGCGCACACATTTGAAAACCGACTATTCATTTGCTAACTACAAATGTTTGTAGCCCTTTCAGAGTACATGCTTTGGGTAATGTTGAACATTAGGAAGTCATTTCATTGCATTTCCTTTAAAATAATCCCATGGCTTTATTTGGCCTTGTCCTCACTTACTCCTAGTGATTTTTCACTGTGGGTACATTTCTAAATTTCCCTTGCATTGAGCATCTTCACACCTGAGAGGCCTGATGATACCTGCTCTTATTCCTGTTAGAACTTGTGTGCTTTTTAAACATCTTTTCTCTGGCTTTTAAGTGGATGCCTTGATTTTAGTCACTATGGCTTTGCATTGTGCTGGTAATGTTACATGCTATATATTCATATGCTGCATGTATATAGAAAATCTGCTCCTGTTTATAAAACAGATGCGTTTGTTCCTCCCACCCATGAATGGTCACGTGTCCTTTGTGGGGCAGCGGGGGTGGGAAAAGCAACTGATTTTTTTTTTTTTTTTAAGCTTGAACAGACTGGATTTCTATAGGACATATCCGCCAGTGTTTTGTTTGGGTTTTTTCCTTCTTTCATCTCCACACTAATCTGAAGTTTCTTTAACAGAAAACATTAAAAATGTGCATAATTATGGGGCAAAATGTCAAGCAGTCAGTTTAATTTGCTGATGAATACGTGGAATTAATGTTTCCCAACAGTCCCAGGATTTCGCATTACGAATTAGCAGGGGGAAGGTAATGTTTTGTTGACATTTGTTAACACTTGATTGCTTGTTTGGCTTGTGTTCTGTCTGCAGGTGGATTTTGCCTTCACCGTGTGGCAGAGTTTCCCCGAGAGGATTGTGGGGTACCCCGCACGCAGCCATTTCTGGGACAACTCTAAGGAGCGGTGGGGCTACACGTCCAAGTGGACGAACGACTACTCCATGGTGTTGACGGGAGCTGCTATTTACCACAAGTGAGGAGCCTGGGCATCATTTTACACTGTTCCTTACATGACTTTCTGGCTGCTGCAAAAATTGGAACTTGGGCCAAGTCTTGTTAACAACCTTAGCGAAAATTAGTCTGCATCCCTGTTTGAGTTTTGTTGATGTGGTTAACATGTGTCTTTGAAACCAGTAAAACCTCTTGGCTTACTGCATCGTTAGAAGTGATGGTAGATCTGCATCTTCCGCAAGTCTGAGATGTGGAGACATCCTCAGGGTGTGTTGAGGGATTGAATGTGTAGAAGAACAACAAAGTAAATACTTCATGGAGCACCGCCCAGCATGGTTCTGGGGCTTCCCTGATGACTCAGACTGTAGAGAATCCACCTGCAATGTAGGAGATCCTAGGTTTGATCCCTGGGTCAGGAAGATCCCCTGGAAAAGGGCATGGCAACCCATTGCAGTATTCTTGCCTAGGGAATACCTTGGACAGTGGAGCCTGGCAGGCTATAGTCCATAGAGTCGCAAAGAGTCGGACATGACTGAGCAACTAAGCAACTCCAACTAAGCAAGCATTGCTGTAGGTGCTTGGGATTTACTACTGAATAAGATAGAAAAAAGACACAGGTCTTGATTCTAGCAAGGGGAGACACAGTATACTTAATAATTCTATAATATGTTAGGACATAAGTTATATAGCAAAAAGTCAACCAGGGCAGCGTAAAGTATGCTGCTGCTGCTTCAGTCGTGTCTGACTCTGTGCGACCCTATAGACAGCAGCCCACCAGGCTCCCCCGTCCCTGGGGTTCTCCAGGCAAGAACCCTGGAGTGGGTTGCCATTTCCTTCTCCAATGCGTGAAAGTGAAAAGTGAAACAAGTCACTCAGTCGTGTCCTACTCGTAGCGACCCCATGGACTGCAGTCTACCAGGCTCCTCTGTCCATGGGATTTTCCAGGCAAGAGTACTGGAGTGGGGTGCCATTGCCTTCTCTGGCTTGAAGGATGAGGAGTACCAAAGGTGGAGAAGGGGCAGGTTGGGGGGTGTAGGGTAATCCACCCTAAGTGGGTGAGAGTTGAGAGGAGACTTGAGAGGAGGAAAGGAAGTTAGGCGGGAGAGTACCTGTCGGAAGAGTGCTCTGGTGCAGGGGGCAGCTGGAATAGATTCCTGAGGCAGGATGCCGGAGGAATGTCCAGAAGATCAATGTGACCCAGGTGGAGTAAGGGGCAGGCAAGTGAGAGAGATCATGGGAGCCCAGATGCCAGACACTGCTGTCCATTATGAGGACTTGCCTCTCTTCTAGGTAACATGGGAGCCAGTGGAGGGGTGTGAGGAGGGCAGTCTTTCTTATGTTTTAGGCATCCACTGTGAAGGCTGTGATGAGGACAGACTACAAATGGGGCCAGGGGACATGCAGGGAAACCTGTTAGGAGCTGACTGACCTTATCTAGATAAGAGATGATGGATCCTGGATTAGGAAGTGAGCAGCAGAGGTGGGAAGTAGTGATCAGATTGTGGGTGTATTTTGAAGATACTCCAGCATCATGTCCTGACAGACCAGATATAGAGTTTGATGACTCAGGCTTTTTGACCTGAAGAACTAAAAGGATAGAGTAAGCCATCAGTAGAGCTGGGGAAGAGTGTAGATGGAACAGGTATTAGGGAAAATAGAGGAGTTCAATCTTGGGCATGTGAGGACATTGAAGAGTGTTTTGAAAAAGGTCAGGGTTGGGAATAAACATTTTGGAGCTATTTGCCTGGATTTGGTCTTTAAAGCCAGGGGACTCAGGTAAGATGGCCAAATTCGTGACTGTAGAAGGCTATTGTTCCCGACTGAGTCATTCTTGAAATCGCGACTCCTTTGTAAGGTGAACATACCACTCTCACCCTCGTCTTTTTTAGTAAAAAAAAAATAATAATAATAATAATAGAGACTCCTGTCGTCTCGGGGATGGAGTTGGAAATGCACAAGGTATAAGCATTTGGGGTGACCGGGTCTTGATTTCAGGATGCCGCCTCTTTCTTCTTGCTGCCAGCACTCAGTGAATCGGATTCGGTCAAGTGATTTTTCCTAGAAATATGTGCTGTATATGCATGTGTGCGTGCTAAGTCACTGCAGTTGTGTTTGACTCTTTGCTACCCTATGGACTGTAGCCCACCAGGCTCCTTTGTCCACGGGACTCTCTCCAGGGAAGAGTACTGGAGTGGGTTGCCATTTTCTTCTCCAGGGGATTTTCCCAACCCAGGGATCTAACCTGTGTCTCATCTCCTGCACTGGCAGATGGGTTCTTTACCATTAGCACCATTACTTTTGAGCAATATGTGCTATATATATACCCCTCCAAAAAAATAGTAGGGTGAGAAATAATTCAAATTAATTGTGTGTTCTCCATAATGATTGACACCAGATTAATAGCTCTAACAGTGAGGAAATACATGGCTTAGAGGCCCCCCAAATGGAATGATTGTATTGTTGGAACCAGAGTTATGGGATAGTATTGAATACAGCTCTAATTAAGCCAATAATTAAAATTGTAAAGCAGCTTGTAATGATATGTGTAAGTAACTTCTTTTATGTCTAAGTTTCTAACCAACCAGCCTGATTTTAAAGTTAGACTGAACAGACAGTATCTGCATCTGTGGCTATCTCTGTACCTTGTTTCCTCGTCTGTAAAACAGGGATAATAATAGTACCTACATCATAGGTTCCTTACAAGGATTAAGTGAGGAATTTCTGAGAAGGCACTTTAGAACATTACTGGGTGTACAGTAAGTACCATATAAATGATAATTGTCATCATCATCATCCATGATGTGTTTAGGGATTCAAAGAATGGGTATGTGTTTTCTGTCAAGGAAGACCAGCTGTTATTACACAGTGATGGCCCCTGCTGATACCTGTGTTTGGTTTTTACAGATATTATCACTACCTTTACACCCATTACCTGCCAGCCAGCCTGAAGAACATGGTGGACCAATTGGCCAACTGTGAGGACATACTCATGAATTTCCTGGTGTCTGCTGTGACAAAATTGCCTCCAATCAAAGTGACCCAAAAGAAGCAGTATAAGGAGACAATGATGGGACAGGTAAGAGAAGGAGACCCCTCCTCCTTTGCTTTGCTCACTGGTGGCTCAGTCTGCAGTAATGAGGACAACACTTTTCTTGTAGGAAACATAACGAGGAGATACCAGGAAATAAACCACGTCCAAAAGCCCTGAGGAAGCATATGGTTGGCACATAATTGGGAAGATGAAAGTCAAGGGTATCTTTATGTCAAGAATATAAAAGCTCTCTAAATTGGTGTGGCCACTATGGAAAAAAGTATGGAGTTTCCTTAAGAAAACTAGAAATAGAATTACCATATGATCTAGCAATCCCATTCCTGGGCATATATCCAGAGCAAACTCTAATTTGAAAATACACATGTACCCCACTGTTCATAGCAGCACTGTTTACAATCGCCAAGATGTGGAAGCAACCTACACGTCCATCCACAGATGAACGGATAACGAAGATTCTTTATGTGGTCGAATATTACTCAGACATGGGAACAAATGAAATAATGCCATTTGCAGCAACATAGATGGACCTAGAGATTATCATACTAAGTGAAGTAAGTCAGACAGAGAAGTACAGATATTATATGATATCTCTCATAAGTGGAAGCTGGGGGAAAAAAAAAAGATACAAATGAACTTATTTACAAAACGGAAACAAACTTCTGGCTACCAGAAGGGATAGTGGTGGGGGAGGAAAGATAAATTAGGAGTTTGAGATTAACATATACACTACTATGTAGTGGACTTTTTTTTTTTTCCATTTGTAAGAGAATAAGAATGAGCTTAGGATCTCAACAGTGTTTCCATTCACAAATGTGAGCACTTGCTGGGATACAGGGTGTCTGGCCTTTTGGAGATGAGCAGGTCATTCAGGAATGATCTACAGGCTCATCCCAAATAATAGGAGCAAAATGGAGCTCCCTAGGGCTTCCCAGGTGGCTCAGACAGTAAAGAATCTGTCTATGATGCAGGAGACCCAGGCTCAGATTCCCTGGAAGGGAATGGCAACCCACACCAGTGTTCTTGCCTGGAGAATTCCATGGACGGAGCCTGGTGGGCTGCAGTTGGTAAGCTGCAGTTGCATCGAGTTGGACATGACGAGCGACTATCACTTGGAACTGTCAACTCTGATGTGGACTCAACTGGTCAGCTTAATCTGATACTGTCTCTGACTTACCAAGCAGAGTTCCTCTAGTACCAATGGTAAAGAATGAAGCTTGGGGACTTCGCTGCCAATCCAGTGGTTATGACTTCACCCACCAATGTAATGGGTATGGGTTCGATCTCTGGTCAGGGAACTAAGATCCCACATGCCCTATGGCCAAAAACCAAAACATAAAACAGAAACAATATTGTAACAAATTCAATAAAGACGTTTAAAATGGTCCACATCAAAAAAAAAAAAAAAAAAAAAAAGAATGAAGCCTGAGTTCTGCCCCTTTCTAGCCTTGAACAAACAATTTTAACTTCCTTGAACCTGCTTCCTCATCTGTACAGTGGAAATGTTATTACACAGGTAGATCACTTGATTAGGTTGTTGTGAGGCTCAAATGAGCTCATGAAAACACTTTACAAATAGTATTTTGTTTTTGCTTTGCTGCTCCAAGGTAACTTAACATCTATGTTTACCTTCGGTGGTTACTTTAAAGCATGTTGACACTTGTAGTTTTATAGTGACTCTGAGTGATTCTCACAGCAAAATGCACCTTCCTATGAAAGTATTTTCTAACAATGTATGAGGATACAAACATGTTATACACACACACCTATATATATGTATCATTAAATAATCACCTATTGACGTTAGTGAGTTCATGGATTTTTTTCCAACATAATTGGGCAGCCCACCTTTTCCTTGTTTCATACAAAGATGAAGACATTATGCTTTGTTGGTCCATTTAAATTTCAGCACTGGGGTCATTTATGGCTTTTTTTAAAATCAATGTCAGTCATTTAAATGATCTAAACCAGTCTCAAGGTCAACATGGAGAATGAAGTGATGGCAACCATCTTTCTACTTAGCCAGAATCAACCAAGTTCACAGGAGGGCTTTAAAAAATTATCTTTGAAAGCATACACACATTATGAGTCATTGTATTTACCCCCAAGTGCAAAAAGAAGTTTTCTATTGAGCGACCACAACAGCTGAAGCTCAGTTGGCAGGTTCTTCATGGCCCAGAGACTATGTCAGTGCCTGTGGATCTTTGTTTGGGACGTTAGGGAACGTGGCAGGTCTGGGGAAGACATCTAGCAAGGCTGAAAATCTGGACCTGTGCTTGCATCTTCACCAGCCACATGGATGGGGCGCCCATGGTGGCCAGGCCAGACCCAGAGCCCTAACACATGCCCACTGCACCCGACTTTGTTTCCCACCGTGTGTCCCTCTCACCTGGCACCCACTCATCATCTTCCTTGTTTCTCTCCCTTTCCCCAGACCTCTCGGGCTTCCCGCTGGGCTGACCCTGACCACTTTGCCCAGCGACAGAGCTGCATGAATACGTTTGCCAGCTGGTTTGGCTACATGCCGCTGATCCACTCTCAGATGAGGCTGGACCCCGTCCTCTTTAAAGACCAGGTCTCTATTCTGCGGAAGAAATACCGAGACATCGAGCGGCTTTGAGGAACCTGGCCGAGTCGGGGAGGGGCCGCGAGAAGGGCTGGAGGACAGGGTCAGCTGTCTCTCTGCCGCGTGCAGGTCCGCTCAGCAGCGGAGCCAGATTGTGCCAAGCATCCAAATAAACTAAGATGAACAGAATGACAGAAAAAAAAAAAATGGCCAATGGAAACTCTACTCCTGACTCGGGGGACTGCACAGGACTGCTCCAGATTCACCTCACTGGCTTCTATGTCCCAAGACTAGGTTGTGTACAGTTTAATTATGGAACATTAAATAATTATTTTTGAAATGATTGCTATGCAGGTTTAAACTTTTTTAATGATCAAAACTATTAAAAACCAGAGTTCTTTCTTTAATCAAAATTGTGTTGGTTGTGAATATTTCAAAGCTGCTGCCCCTCACCCTACAAACAGCATTGCTGTGGGTCACCCAGAGTGCCCAAAAGTTACAAAAAGCTCAGACTCCATGGAAAATACCCGGAGTCAGTCTCCCCTGTGTCAAGAAATAGCCGAGCATACCTGAGACAGGTTCACTCTTCAGCTTTGCCAGTGCAGATTGCTTTCCATTTTGAATTTGCAGATCCACTTGAACTTTTATCTCTAAAATATTGCTGCATGAGAGAAGGTATTATGACCTCCACATAGACAGTTCTAACTGAAAACTTTATGTTTGGGAAGTACGGTCATCTTTGTCACTGAGAGGGGTGGGGGAGTTAGTACCAAGAAAACATCAATGTAATTAAGAAATGTGCAGTTTGCACAAGGAACCATGCAGACAAGTCACCAGCATATTAATGAGGTGGAAATCATGACCCATAATAGTTATCCAGTGCTTTTCATGGAGATGGGTGACATTACACATTCAGCCACTGACACAAGTCTACTGAACGTTGGGAAAGGCTTTGGCTTAGAGGCAAAGAAAGAATGTATGTGCTGGTGGCACAAGCAGAAGTCATAAGACAAGTTCTTTCGTGGTTGTGTGGCCCGAAATTTCAGAGTCGTTACTATTGAGAAAGAAATGATAATGTCTAAATTCTCAGCACTGAACTTGAGGACTGCTGAGGAGTGTATCTCACCATTGGGACCCTGATACCACTTTTAGCCAAACATTGTTGTGAGCAAGAATCTGGCAAACAAAATAATCAGGAACAAATGTGAAAGCCATTTTATTTCATTTTAATTTTTAAATCTGTAGTGTGGTTGTGCTTTTTCTTAAAAAGAATATTTCTTTTCCTACAAATGCTGCTTTGGCTTCTGATTATTATAAAATTGCAATTAAAAGCTGAATACACACACACACACACACATATAAGTATATATATATATAAACATATATATATAAACATATATATATATAAACATATATATATATATATATATATATATAAACATATATATAAACATATATATATATAAATATATATATATATAAACATATATATATATATATATATATCCCTTAACTCCAGTGTAAAAGATGGAGACTTCTGAGATGAAATGCTTGCTTCTACTTGGAAGAAACAAGAGAGAATAGAGAAGAGAAAGACCTCTTATGCTAAATAAACAAGAAATACTTTAAAATTTTTTTGCCCCTTAACTATCATATATCTCATAAATTTTTTCCAGTATTGGGTGAGAAGAAAGTTTCATCACAGAGTTGTGTTCAAATGACTTCAGGTGTCTGTGGAAACCGTAAATCCAGGAGACTTTAACTCATCCTTGTACTGTAGACATCTGGAAGAGAAAGAGGAACTTGCAAAGAGAATCCAAAGAGGGAGAGAGAGATGACTCAGTATGCTACCTACTGACAGAACAAGATCCAGAGCCCACATGTCCTGATTCTGTGTTGTGAGTGGTACACAGGCAATGAACTTCAATGAAAGACTCTTTTCTCTGCAGCCTTGCGACTCAGAAGAGCTCCCTAAATCTCTCATTCAACTTGACCCAGCCATAGCCCACTCCCATACATACAACTTCTTCTGCATAGTGGATGTGACTATCTCTTAGGTATTTATTGAAAAATAATTCTTAGGTTCATGGTACTTGAACTTGTTTCCTTCTATAACATGCCCAGATATATTCCATGCTATTTAAGCTGTATCACTCAGCAACCTAAAGGGTTGTCAATTAATCCTTATTCATCTGGCCTTGGCAAATTTGTATTTAATTCTTTAGGTTTTCCAAATAACGCCTGTATCTTATCTTTCTTCTTTGCAAAAATGAATGCAGTGTTTTGTTCAACAACCCCAAGTCAACTTGAAACTCAAGTTGTCATCTTGGCTTGCAGTTCTGTGTCCCTCATTGTACCAGCCACTCACATGGATGGATCTAGGAAACTGCTTTTCCATATTTATGTGTCACAAAGTTCACAGGGCATATTCTCCACAAGCAATGTATGTTACATGGGGAAAAAAAGATAATTATAAATGAAAACAGGGTCTGAATACTTTTCAGCCGCTTGAAATCTCCATGGCTTTATTTCATGTCATTCTCAGAGCACATCTCTTTAGAATGCTGGCTGGCATATTATTTTCCCATTTGAAACCTACAGCTGGGAATTGAACAATGCTTAGCAAATCAGCAAGGCCCAACAGTAAGATGTAATTTTAATTCACTTAGGCAAGAGCTGTATTTCACTGCAGCAAGTTGACAAATCATAGCCATCTCTGTAGGATGTCAGGAGTTATCTCTCAGTCAACTTTAATGATAGCCAGGGGTCTCAAAGTCGGCCAACATGAACTGGGAAGGAGCCAAGACCAGAGAGTAGAGTGCCAACCACATAATGAATTTCATGCAGAAACTCCATAGAGGACTCAGCCACTTATGATTCCCACGCAGTATCTTTTTCCAGCTCCACATTAGGACATACGATCTTAAAAATATGTTTTGTTTTGTTTTTTCACTCTGGCTTATGTATTCATTTGAGAAGGCTTATAAGAATCAAATTAAGTTTAAATATACATGAACCATATCACCCTTGTTGGAAAAGCAAAATGACCCAAAATTGAGGCTGTAGAGAAGAAGCCATGAAATAATGATTGTAGTCATGTCACAAAAGATAACCTAGTCAGGACATACCCGGACATACCATGTTGACGCACTTTCTAATACAATGTTTCAGAAGAAGTGAAATATATGCCACGTGGAATTTTATGTGCATGACACTAATTTCTTCTTGTTCCAAAGAGTGCTCAAAGAAGGATCAATCTCAATCACTTCCTTCAATTTTTCTTTCGGGGTGATTTTTGTTTTTCACTTACAGTAGGCTATGTTAGCCTTTATTTGAATGATTCTGGAGACCTGGTCATTTGAAAGAATGTTGTGCTAGTTCGGTTACATTTAGTTCAGTCGCTCAGTCGTGTCCAACTCTTTGTGACCCCATGGACTGCAGCACACCAGGCTTCCCTGTCCATCACCAACTCCCACAGTTTACTCAAACTCATGTACATTGAGTTGGTGATGCCATCCAACCATCTCATCCTCTGTTGTTCCCTTCTCCTCCCACCTTCAATCTTCCCCAGCATCAGGGTCTTTTCAAATGAGTCAGTTCTTCACATCAGGTAGCCAAAGTATTGGAGTTTCAGCTTCAGCATCAGTCCTTCCAGTGAATATTCAGGATTGATTTCCTTTAGGATGGACTGGTTGGATCTCCTTGCAGTCCAAAGGACTCTCAAGAGTCTTCTCCAACACCACAGTTCAAAAGCATCAATTCTTCAGCACTCAGCTTTCTTTATAGTCCAACTCTCACATCCATACATGACTACTGGAAAAACACAGCTTTGACTAGATGGACCTTTGTTGGCAAAGTAATGTCTCTGCTTTTTAATAAGCTGTCTAGGTTGGTCATAACTTTTCTTGCAAGGAGCAAGTGTCTTTTAATTTCATGGCTGCAGTCACCATCTGTAGTGATTTTCAAGCCCACAAAAATAAAGTCTGTCACTGTTTCTGCTGTTTCCCCATCTATTTCCCATGAAGTGATGGGACCAGATGCCATGATCTTAGTTTTCTGATTGTTGAGTTTTAAGCCAACTTTTTCAGTCATCTTTAGTTCTTCTTCACTTTCTGCCATAAGGGTGGTGTCATCTGTATATCTGAGGTTATTGATATTTCTCCCAGGCATCTTGATTCCAGCTTGTGCTTCATCCAGTCCAGCATTTCTCATAATGTGTTCTGCATATAAGTTAAATAAGCTGGGTGACAATATACAGCCTTGACATACTCCTTTTCCGATTTGGAACCAGTCTGTTGTTCCATGTCCAGTTCTAACTGTTGCTTCTTGACCTGCATATAGATTTCTCAGGAGGCAGATCAGGTGGTCTGGTATTCCCATCTCTTGAAGAATTTTCCACAGTTTGTTGAAATCTACACAGTCAAAGGCTTTGGCATAGTCATTAAAGCAGAAGTAGATGCTTTTCTGGAACTCTCTTGCTTTTTTGATGATCCACGGATGTTGGCAATTTAATCACTGGTTCCTCTGCCTTTTCTAAATCCAGCTTGAACATCTAGAAGTTCACAGCTCACATACTGTTGAAGCCTGGCTTGGAGAATTATGCTAGTAGCCTTTCATAAAGTTTATTGAGCTTTAATTAGGGGTGAGTGAATAGTTCTAGATACTGTTGAGGGGGGGGTGGGAAGAGCTCTTGACTTAAGAAGTAATGAAATTTTAATAAAACCTGTTTAAAGGGGGGCGGGGGGTAAGGAGAAGTCAGCCCCGCCAGCTTAGAATCTGAATAAGACTTGCTAGACCAGCTGAGTTACAGATGCAAGAGCTAAGGCAAACTTCCCAGCTCAGGTCTTCCTCAGGTCTTCCCTCAGATCTCCAAGAGCTCCAGGTTTAAAAGGGACCAGTTATTACCATGAACTCTCAAATAAAAATGCCCCTGCTTTTTAATAGTTAAGATAATTGACACACAGCCAGTACATCAAGGCTTCAGTTGTTCAAGTGATTTACCTAATTTCCATTGGCTGCGATGAGGGACAGGAAATGTTCAGGTGGCCCTGTCATTCTTGGCCAGATTTAACCAAGAAAGCCCTTTTGCTGCTGGCCTCGTTCTCTCAGGCATGATTGAGGGAGACAGGGCTACTCTAAGTTCAGTTCTCAGTGAATGAGTATTAATACCAGCCTGGGCCTCCTTTCGTCTTAGAACTTCAGCAAGTACACATTCAGTTACTCCCTGACTCCAAGTCTACTTTGAAAGAATGGGATCAAGCATCTAAGAACACTGTCTCCCCTGTCAGTTCAGTAATGCTGCCCAGAGGCTGTGGCTGGAAAAGCTGCTGTTTACAATACAATCTCAATAAGGAAAGTGACCCCTGAAAACCATCTCTCCTTTCACTCTTCCCCAAAATCAAAGGACTTTATTGCTCTAATTTTTATTTAGTAGGAACTATCTGTAGTTGTTACTAATTTAGAGTTCCAGGATATTTCAGGGGCTTCCCTGTTGGCTCATGGTAAAGAATCTGCCTGCAATACTGGAGACTAGGGTTCTGTCCCTGGGTTGGGAAGATCTCCTACAGAAGGGAATGGTTACCCACTGCAGTATTCTTGCCTGGAGAGTCCCATGGACAGAGGAGTCTGATGGGCTACAGTCTATGGGGTTGCAAAGAGTCAGACACGACTGAGAGACGAACACTTTCACTTGTCACTTTCATGCTTCCTATCAGGAGCCTAGATGAACTACCTGAATTCGGGACTCCATTGCACAGTTCCAGAGGAGAGGGAGGCTGTAGTATTCTCTGGAAAAGTGATAAGTGGGAACCATCAAGAAAGCTGGCAGATTAGCAGGGTCTCACCTTTGTTTAGGGAGACCTGGTGGCTCAGACAGTCAAGAATCCGTCTACAATGCAAGAGACCTAGGTTTGATCCCTGGGTCAGGAAGATTCCCTGGAAAAGGAAATGGCAACCCACTCCAGTATTCTTGCCTGGAAAATTCCATGGACAGAGGAGCCTGGAAGGCTACAGTCCATGGGGTCACAAAGAGTCAGACAGGACCGAGCGACTTCACTTTCACCTTTGTTTAAAATCAGGTCAAACTAGCCTTTCAGTCAGTCTATTTTTATAATGATTTACCTTTTAGACCTCAAAGGCCATTTGATTTCTGCAGTAGTTCTCTGTTCTTCTTTTACAAGAATCCATCCCTTCCCTTTCGATTGTAATTATTATGACAATGAAGGCCATGCAGATGAACTGGTTACATGTAATGAACCTTGTATATTCATTTTGAGAAAAAGATATGTATAGGATTGTTGAGGAGTAAAAGAAAGACATGGGAAACAGGAATTCTTTTAGGTGGCAAGTTGTAAATAAGAAAAAAGTATACCTTATTTTGTATACGATGTACCTTTGGGACAGTTTTCCAATATGTTGCCAATGGTTTTTAGTAACATCACAGGTCTTCATTGTAGTGTTTTCCCCATTTGTTATAGACTATTATTGAGCTAGTGCAATTAAGCCCTGAAGTGTGTGCGTTGAGAGAGCCTGCGAGAAAATACAAAGCCATAGATCTTCATTTACTTCACTGACCTGTGTAACTTTATGTCTGGGTTTTCCCATCTGAGATAGATTGTTTTATAGAGAGTGTCACCAAAGACTTTTTCCTTCCAATTTATAGAAGAAAAAAAAAAAGAGAGAGAGCCAGTATTAATAAATGACATGACTTTTCATCTGCGTGGTTTTCCTTCCGTCTTTTCTGTTGACTACAGAAAGATGTCAGTTCTAACGAGGATTTGATGTGCCAGGGAACACAAAGTGCAGTGGAGATTCTGGGGGAGGCTGGGAGATGAGGTTGGACCACGTGCACTGGGGGGAGGCTCAACTCTCACAGCCTGGCTGCAGCCCAGTGCCCAGCCTCCTGGGGAACATGGTCTGCCAGCAGCAGCAGTCTCCCAGTCCAGATGCAGCTGGTACTGCTGGAAGCAGGCCAGGGTGAACAGTGATGATATGCCCAGTTCTCAGCGTTCCTCCACATGGACTTGGGGACAACGTGGCAGGGCCTGGCTGCAGAGCATCTGGAGCCTGACAGCTGTGCCCATTACCCGCTTTGGTTTCAGCTGCTAAGAAAAGGTCATGAATTTCTGGCTGACGAAGCATTTATTAGACTGGCATTTCTGAAAAGAGTTTATAAATGGTTCCAGGTGTGAATGCAGCTCCCTGCTTCAAGACCACTGTAGTGAGGTTTTTAGGACAGCAGTGAACCTCCTCCTCATTCTAGTCTGTGCTCCTTCCTCTCCATGTCTGTTACTTTCCTTCAACCCTCTTTCTTTGGACGTGTTTTAGAGAAAGGATATCAGTTACCAACTCCGTGTATTTGCAGGGTAGCAAGTTCCAGATTGCACAGGGGGTGTTGATTTAAGACATCAGTCGGGTTTTATATTCTGTATTTCAGTTTGTCCGTCTGATTGGTGGCTAAAGTTATGACTTCAGAATATTAATATACAAATATTTTCTGACCAGCTCTTATATACGGAACACCGTTCTAGGTGCATCCAAGAGAATAAAGATGGAAAAAATCCTACTCTTTGCCCCAAGCAAGAAGTCAGGGTGAGGTCAGACCAGGCAAGCCTAAGGCAAGTCTTCTGAGGATGCTCAGACACGAGCTGGCCAAGTCCCAGGTTCCAAACTGGAATGTGGTGGTGACAGTGCTACTTGTGAAATCTGGCCGCACAGTGTGGCCAATGATAGAATCATTCCCACGTGTGAGGACAAACAAGAAGACTTGTTGAAGAAGTCACTCTTAAGTTCTGGCCAACCCAACATCACAGGTGTTTCAACAAATGCCATGGTGTGCAAAAATATCTTGAGCACTCCTGCTTTACAAGTAGGAGCCAGTGTTGATTTATGGTCTGAGCATTTACACCAAGTCTACCCATGACATAGGAAAACCAGAAGTTATTGTGGATACCTGAGTCATTCCGCACTGGTCTCCTCTGTCTACTGACTCTGATTTGCAGGAACTCAGAATGTAGGGGAAACAAATTAGGCTACAATGCCTACTGTTTGAGGCTCAACTGTGTCTTGGAGGATACAAAGACACCTACCCTATGCGGTGGATGCAAGGTTTTTATTTGCTTTTGATTTCACTTAACTGCCCAAGTGTGCTATGTGAAGTCACAGTTTCACACCTGGGTTTGAATCCTGATTCTGTCTCTTGGTAGTTCAGTGACCTTATAAAAAGTATAAAAACTATAAAAAGTATAAAAACTCTCTGCCTCAGTTTCCTTAGAATACTGCTCATCTATACCTTATAGGGTTCTCAAGGGGATTAAATACATTAATCAATAAAACATTCTTAAAACAGCACATGGTATATAATAAGTATATGATTCATGGGTTTCCCTGGTGGCTCAGTGGTAAAGAATCAACCTTCCAGGGCAGGAGACACAGCTTCCATCTCTGGGTTGGGAAGATCCCCTGGAAAAGGAAATGGCAACCCACTCCAGTATTCTTACCTGGGAAATCCCATGGACAGAGCAGCCTGGTGGGCTACAGTCCGTGGGGTTGCAAAGGAGTCAGACATGACTTGGCGACTAAACAACATCAACAAAAAAATATATAACTCTTAGCTGTTATTAATACTCAATATTTGTCCAAAATGGCTTTTTTTCGGAATCTTTCCCTGTCTTAGAATCTAAGCCTATTAAAGAGCAAACAGTTTAATGTTTAGGGTGTTAATACTGACGAACTGGCTTTTCTACTGTCACAGGCATCTCTTGTTTTCAACTACAATCATATCTTGGTGTCTATCATCATGAAATCATCCTAGCATTCAGGAATGGGCAATCTATCAGCAGAAATTATACGAACTCGAGTTTTGATGTCCTGGCTGAACTTTGAGGAATGGTCTGTTTTTTATTCTCATTTAATAAAGTATAGTTGTGGTAGCTCAAGATGAAAATGAAGTTCGGGTGCCAAATATTATTGTTTTTTTCCTGGTGGCTTCAATTGTGTTAAGAAAGAAAACATACTCTTGCCAATATATAAAGTATTTGCCAAGTTTGGATTTCTCTTCCAAACTGAACTGCAAATAACCTGCTTTCCTTGGCTAAATCTACTTAGGAAATAATCTTAAAATGTGTCTTTAATCAAATAGGACCAGATCATTACATCTTGGGGTTTAAGAAAAAAGTTAAACTATGAAGAAGGGAACTTGGAGGCTAGTCCATATACACATATTGTTTTATAACATGCTTTAAAAAAGTTAATATATAGTGAACATATTTCCACACATTCAATCATCCTGAAGAGTCAGACTGTAATGGATGCATAGAACTCCCTTGTATGACTATTCCACATTTTTCAACATAATTCCTAACTATTGGATATTTAGGTATTAATTTTCTTACAATTATGTGTAAGTATTGTAATCATCATTTGATCAATGTGGTGTATGCTGTGTGCGCTGTGGTAAATATTCTTAAGATAAATCTTTGTTCACACCCATGACCATTATCTTAGGATAATGCATAGGAAAAAAATTCACAAGTCAAATGTTATAAACATTTTAAAGCCATGTGCTACATATTCACAGATAATTTCAATATATGATAATGGCTACTGAAGGGAAATTTAACTTAACCCAATAAAAAGCTATGTAGAAAAAATCATAATAATTGCAGTTTGGCAGCTAAAATGTTTTTGGAGTCCGTGGAGGCAAAAGTAACAAAGGGTAATCTTCAGTGCTCAAAAAAAGAATTGAATATTATTCTTCCGGAGGGACAAATTTATTGGTATTAGCCCTCTTGTTGCAAATATGATGAAAGTGAAAGAGGAGAGTGAAAAAGTTGGCTTAAAACTCAACATTCAGAAAACTAAGATCATGGCATCTGGTCCCATCACTTCATGGGAAATAGATGGGAAAATAGTGACAGACTTTATTTTTTGGGGCTCCAATATCACTGCAGATGGTGACTGCAGCCATGACATTAAAAGACGCTTGCTCCTTGGAAGAAAAGTTATGACCATCCTAGACAGCATATTAAAAAGCAGAGACATTACTTTAGCAACAAAGATCTGTCTAGTCAAAGCTGTGGTTTTTCCAGTAGTCATGTACGGATGTGAGAGTTGGACTATAAAGAAAGCTGAGTGCCGAAGAATTGATGCTTTTGAACTGTGGCATTGGAGAAGACTCTTAAGAGTCCCCTGGACTGCAAGGAGATCCAACCAGTCCATCCTAAAGGAAGTAAACCCTGAATATTCATTGGAAGGACTGATGTTGAAGCTGAAACTCCAATACTTTGGCCACCTGATGCAAAGAACTAACTCATTTGAAAAGACCCTGATCCTGGGAAAAATTGTAGGTGCGAGGAGAAGGGGGCAACAGAGGATGAGATGGTTGGATGGCATCACTGATTCAATGGACATGAGTCTGAGTAAACTCTGGGAGTTGGTGATGGACAGGGAGGCCCAGCATGCTGCAGTCCATGGGGTCTCAAAGAGTTGAACACAACTGAGCGACTGACCTGAGCTGAACTGAACTGAACCCTCTTGTTGCATGCTGGAAGATTTTTCTTTTCCAGGTAACATGTGCCTTATGTCTTGTCTTTAGGTTGAAATAGGAAGTTAAAACAAAGCTTCCTTCTCATATATGGTCTTCATCCTTCTGGTAATATCCACATCAATTATATTTTAATGAAAGTATTTTAAATGCCATCCTCCTTGGCAGCTGCTTCCTCTTGTCTTCCAGGATCAGCCTGTTTTGCTTTTAAGGGAACCCAGCCCTCATCCTTCTTAGGTCCTATCATTTGTATGATGCTGACCCCACCCTTCATCATAACTCAAGGGGAGTTACGTGCCTGTCAGATCATTGAGACCCAATTCTCAATCATGCATTGACACTTTTAAGAAGGAGGTACCATCTTTCCTTTAGCATTATGTGTGTAGTGTAAGGCAGTAAGGATCACACTAACAATACAGCAAGGGTAGATGTTTTGGAGAGGAGGCATTTAGCATATCTCAAAGGAGACTTCATTGGTGTTGAAGATATGCATTTAAGAGAAATAAATAGCAGTTAACAGAAAAGAGTCAAAAGGGACATGGACCCAAATACCTTCCATTAGAAGTATGTACCGAGAGAAAAGCAAGAGCCTAGATCTGTATGAAAACATCATCATAACATGAAGATTTGGTTGGTTCAGCTCAGGATGACTGCTTGGCTAACAGCAAGTAGTACTCACAGCAAAAAGTAAAGTAAGCAGGTAAGTAATAGCAGCAACAATAATAGTTGCCTTGAGTCCCATTTTCTTTGCTCCTAATGCAAAAGTTTCGGTTGCAAACATGGAATTGAGGGTCAGAACTGATTCTGCGACACTTAACCAGAGAAAGTATGCCGAGAGGAGCAGAAAGCCTATGCTTCTCAAAATCTTTAGGAAAGATCTTGCTCTAAAGACTTCTGAAATGGAAAAACTAGCTTCCATTTCTGGTTAGGATGTAGAAAGTTGCCAAAGATTGTCACACTCATCCTTACAATGAGTACAAGTCCAACAAGCTACATGTCATGGTAATTGAAAGCCTGACAGAAAGATGAAGACGCAAAGACAATGAAATGAACTAAATCTTAGGAAGAGATAATCCATTCCTAGGAGAGGAGTTATCCCATGGCTGCTTTCATTCTAGTAGCACCGGAAATTGTTTTCCATCAGAGAGGAGGGTAATGAGAAAACCAGGTGAACTGCTCATAAACTTTTAGTGGCCATGTGTGGGCTGGCGTGAGGGGTTCAGAGTCCTAGGTGACACAGTCACCTGTTGATCTGTGCCCATCCACCAGTTCTTTCCTGGGAGAGCCTCACCAGCTGTGTGCCGCAGGAAACAATGCAGATGCAGAGCAGGAGGATTGAGAGAAAGCCCCGGGAGGCATGCTGGCTCTTCTCTGGGTAGAAGGGAACGGTCCACCAGTACCATAGAGGAGGGCGGAAACACAGAGAATCCCTTCCACCTTGAGAGGTAGAAACTGCAACAGTGCGAGGCAATGGCCCACCGAAGATGGGGTGGGGGAGGGGAAGCAGGAAAGCTGAAAGAGATCTCCCCCTGGAGCACACAGAACCCCTTCAGGGTTACTGACCTACTGCTGAGGGCATGGCAGTGGCCAGCAGAGGCTGGAGGTGAGGCCAGAAAGTTAAGAAAAATCTTCAAGTTCATGGGACCCCCCCCCCCAGCAAGTACAAGGCAATGACTCCCCACATCTTTGCATAGACATAAGGTAAGTGATATTTAATATAAAATTAATATGTTCATTTTCTTACTGCCTTGTAACTTGACTTTCAAAAAGTTCTCTTTCTGTACAGTAGGCTTCTCTCTCAAAACTGGAGAAACTGCATATTAGCCTAGCATCACAGGTTAAGTGTTTAAATATATATATATATATATATATGTATGTATGTACAACAGACTTCAATACATCTTGCACATAATTTTCTACACAAATTCTTAGGCAGTGATGATGATGCAGAAATACCTCATACAATTCTTGCCAAACAGTTATTAGATTTTTCACGTGAAGATACACACACACACAAACGAGTTTATTAGCTGTAAACTGGAATCAAGATTTCTGGGAGAAATATCAATAACCTCAGATATGCAGATGACACCACCCTTATGGCAGAAAGTGAAGAACTAAAAGAGCCTCTTGATGAAAGTGAAAGAAGAGACTGAAAAAGTTGGCTTAAAGCTCAACATTCAGAAAACTAAGATCATGGCATCCGGTCCCATCACTTCATGGCAAATAGATGAGGAAACAGTAGAAACAGGGGCTGACTTTATTTTTCTGGGCTCCAAAATCACTGCAGATGGTGACTGCAGCCATGAAATTAAAAGACCGCTTACTCCTTGGAAGGAAAGTTATGACCAACCTAGACAGCATATTAAAAAGCAGCGACATTACTTTGCCAACAAAGGTCCGTCTAGTCAAGGCTATGGTTTTTCCAGTGGTCATGTATGGATGTGAAAGTTGGACGGTGAAGAAAGCTGAGCGCCGAAGAATTAATGCTGTGGTGTTGGAGAAGACTCTTGAGAGTCCCTTGGACTGCGAGGAGATCCAACCAGTCCATCCTAAAGGAGATCAGCCCTGGGTGTTCATTGAAAGGACTGATGCTGAAGCTGAAACTCCCGTACTTTGGCCACCTGATGTGAGGAGCTGACTCGTTTGAAAAGACCCTGATGCTGGGAAAGATTTAGGGCAGGAGGAGAAGGGGACAACAGAGGATGAGATGGCTGAATGGCATCACTGACTCAGTGGACATGGGTTTGGGTGGACTCCGGGAGTTGGTGATGGGCAGGGAGGCCTGGCATTCTGCGGTTCATGGGGTTGCAAAGAGTCGGACACGACTGACTGAACTGAACTGATGATAATTATTTACTATTCACTACACAGAAGTGGGTCATCATAAAGGTCTTCCTCCTTGTCTCTTTACCCATGGTAGGCTGAGGACAAGGAGAAAGAGAAGGGGTGGGTCTTGCTACTGTTGAGGCAAGTAACACACAGTGAAGTCAAACAAACTGAAACATCAGAGTTTGGAGCACAGAAAGTTTTATTGCAAGGCCATGCAAGGAGACAGGTGGCCCATGCCCTAGAAGTCTGGAACTCCCCTGAAGCCGTTAAAGCACTTTTAAAACCCAGGTGAGGGAGGGGACTCTCACTGTCTGTGGTCAGCTTGTGTACAAGTCCCTAAACAGCTGATGGTGTGGTACCAGAGTGGTGTCACAGGGATTAACATTATCAGTCCTTTGGTTCCAGGAGGCCTGGGGCTATGTGCTCATGGTCCTCAATAGCTAACACCTTCCATTGGTGGAGAGGTGAGGGGGAGGTAGTGGTTTAAATCTGCCAAATAACTCAGGAAATGTGCATCAAATACTATTATCTAGGTACTTCAGAGAGGAGCTAAAGCAGAGGTTATGTGGGAAGGCCCTATAGGGTCTTGGTGAGTTACATTTTCTCAGGAGTAGAAGAGATAGAGGAAGTGGAAGGGAAGGCAGGAGAGGTGGGCACACTCAGTGTAAATTTTCAGAAATGCATCATAATTTCTATCTGACTTTCTTGCTTTTTTGTTTGTCTAAAAATATTTCAATATGGTACCCGTCCTTTTCCCACCATTTGATTTCATTTCAGTGTGCATGTCATGGGAGAGTCCATGTGCTAAGAGAAGTCAGAGCAGGCTTGAATAGTCAAAACCTTTCTGCCAGATTGTCTGATGTAAATTTGCCTGCTGGCACTGCTTCTTCTCCATCTTCTTCTTTATCATCTGACACTGGTTGGAGAGTGCTTATCTCCATCAGGTTGGATTCTGTTAATTCTTCTGGTGTGGCATCCATTAGCTCTTGAATTTCTTCGTGACTCCTATCTTGAAACTCTTGACACACCCCTGACCCCCCCTTTGCCATGTCTACAATCTCATTCCTGACTTCCTTTATTGGCTCTGTTATAAATTCTGTGAACTCATGCACAACATCTGAAACGGTTTTTTTCCCTGGCAGGAATTTATTATTTCAGGTTTGATAGCTTTCACTTTTTTTCCTTTAGCAACTAGGGCATCTTCAATGCTGTAATCCTTCCAGACTGGCATGATGATCTCTCTGTTAGTGTTCTCTTCCATAGTGTTGAAAAATTTTTCCATAGAGTACTATGTGTAATGAGCCTTGAAGCCTCTTGTGATCCCCTGATCTAGAGGCTAAATTACAGTGTCTGGTGTCTGGGGGCAAGTAGATCACTTCGACTTTGTAGATGTTGGCCGGTTGCATTGTCCAATATCAAAAGAACTTTTTTTAAAAGTCAGTCTGTCACTGGCAAGGTACTTCCTGACTTCAGGGATGAGCATTGATGGAACCAACCCAGAAAAAGGTCTCTCGTTGTCCAAGCCTTCTGGTTGTACAACCAAAAGATTGACAGTTTGCATTTACTGTCTCCCTTTAAGACTTGAAAGTGAGCAGCTTCATAGGAGCCCTAATCCCTAATCATAAACCCAGTTGCATTTGCACAAAGCAGTAGAGTTCTCTTCTTCCTTCCTATCTTAAATCCTGGTGCTCATTTCTCTTCCTTAGTAGTAAATGTATCTTGTGCATTTTTTTTTCCCCCAGAACAGGTCTCCTGTTCAGGCAGAAATCCTTTCTCCTCAATAATTTTCTTAATGGCATTGGGGAACTGATCAACTACCTCTCTGTTGGCAGAAGCTTCTTTTCCTGTCTTGATATTTTTTAAGCCAAACCTTTCTCTGAAATGATCAAACCATCCTTTGCTGGCATCAAAGTCTCCAGCTTTAGATCCTTCACCTTCCTTTTGCTTTTTCTTAAGTTTTGTTAATCTATGAATATTCCTTTCTTATAGTAATCCTGCAAGTACATAAAAGCTGCATTTCCAATATGAGATAAAAAGATGCTTCACAAGAAGTGCAAGGTTTTCACACCTGCTGGGATAGCTGCAGTGATGACTGTGAATTTTCTTTTGTTTACAGTGGTCCTTACATACAATTCTTTTATCTTGAAATGGTGGGCAACTGCAGACCTCACTCTACAACACATATCCTCAAAATATTAAAAATAGAACTGCCATATGATCCAACAATGTCACTTCTGAGTCTATTTCTGAAGGAAATGAAATCACTGCCTTATCTGTACCTCCTTGTTCACTGTGGCATTAAGTACATTAACCAAGATTTTGAAACAAACTCTGTGTCTATTCATGGATAATGAGTAAAGAAAATGAAGTATCTGTCTATCTAATACCTACCTGTCATCTGTATCTGTGTATCTAGATATTATACATAATGGAATATTATTCAGTCTTAAAAAATAAGGAAATCCTGTCATTTGTAACAACATAGATGAATTTTGAGGGCATTATTTTAAGTGAAAGAAGTCGAACAAAAAAAGACAAATACTGTATGGTCCTACTTACATGGCAAATCTAAAGAAGAAAAACAAACTCATAGAAGTAGACAATAGACTGGGCGTTGCAGGGTGGGGTAATGGGTAAAGGTAGTCAAAGGTAAAATGTCCTCACAAATAAGTTCTGGGGAAGTAATGTGGAGCATGGGGACTATAACAAATAACACTGTATTCTACATTTGAAAGTTGCTAAAAGAGTAGATCTTAAAAGACCCCATCACACACACACACACATACAAATTGTAAGCATGTGAGGTGATGGGTATGTTCATTAATTGTAGTGTAATCATTTTGCAATATATTATGTAGATCAAATCATTACATTGTATACCTTAAACTTACAGAATGTTATATGTCAATTATATCTCAACTGGTCTTCATCAAAATTGGAAGTCTCTCTTCATCAAAAGACACCATTAGGAAAACATTTTTATCAAGTTTGAAACAGGCAAAACTAATATATGGTAATAAGAATAGTGTTGGCCCTTTGCCTGGGGGCCAGGTGAGAAATAACTAGAAGTGTTATGAGGAAACTGCTTGGTTAATGGAAATCTTTGTACACTTTGATTTGGTAGGCAGTTATATCAGTGTGTGTGCTTTTTCAAAGCCAAGGAATTGTACACCTAATACTTGTACATTAATATATGTTATTTATACCTCAATTTTTAAAAAATGTTTATTATATGAAAATTCACTAGCAATAAGATAAATATGGTTTTGAAAGTAATTAAAATAACATGCGAAGGTTCCAGTCCTGGCTAATGGAGAGCTTAAATATTAGCCAAGAAGAAGACAAAGCAGCACCTTTACTGAAAGTAGAGTGAGTGCACCTTGGTAAGACATCTGGAACTCAGAAGTGTAGGTTTTATGCTACTACAGGATGCAAAAGCAGTTGTTTTTCGACTATTTTGGGGTTCAAATGCCTTTGAGAGTCCATCAAAGTTATGATCTCTGGCCCAAAGATATGTATATATAACCTATGTACACACAATATTTGATGTGCTATAAAAGAGCTTGCAGAAGGAAATGACAACTCACTCCAATATTATAGCTGTGAAAATCCCACAGACAGAGGAGCCTGGTGGGCTACAGTCCATGGGGTCGCAAAGAGTCAGACATGACTGAGCGACAGCACTTTAAAGAACGTCATGAAAGTGGGAGTGTCGTGGATTCCTTGGAGGTTATCCATGGACTCCTGGGATTCCACTCATACCAAGGTGAAAAAATGTTTTCCTAAATCTTCAAAGCCATAGAAATTTGCAGCACCAAGGCTGCCTTTTACTACTAAATAAGACGGTCATGTTTCTCTCTCTCTCTCTTTTTTTTTTACTTTTTACTTTCTCTTGGAGTATAGCCAGTTAACAATGTTGTGATAGTTTCAGGTGAACATCAAAGGGACTCAGCCATACATATACATGTATCCATCCTCCCCCAAACTCCCCTCCCATCCAGGCTGCCACATAACATTGAGCCGAGTTCCCTGTGCTATACAGTAGGTCCTTGTTGGTTATCCATTTTAAATACAGCAGTGTGTACATGTCCATTCCAAACTCCCTAACTATCCCTTCCCCCATTCTTCCCCCCAGCAAGACATGGTAGTTATTCTTAATAGTATTTTTTATAGCAGGCTTAGATTTATTTAAAAAATAGAAGATAGTAAGGATGGTTCCCATACATCCCAAATCCAGTTAACATCTTCCATGACTATGAAACCAACACTGATACATTACCACATTACCATTAACAAAAGTCCATGCATTACAGGTTTCTTCGTTTTTACCTAGTGTCCTTTTCTACCCTAGGATCAATCCGTCACATTACACTTAGTCGTCATATTTCCTGAAGCTCCTCAGGGCTGTGACTGTTTCAAAGACTTTGCTGTTTTTGATGAAGAGGGTCATATTTCTTTAGTGGTCTTTCCAAATACTGGATTGCAATTTTGCAAGAACATTTCATCCTCCAGTTCCTATAACATTTCCACTAACTGTAGCATGTCAGATCCCACCAAACCTTCTGCTAGTGTTTTCTATCCATACTGGTGGGAGTGCCCATAGCTAATGATAATTATCCATTTCCTGTGATCCTAAAATGGGGTTGAGCTCAGTGGCCCGGGGATTCTCACTGGGAAAATGAACCCACCTCTAAATCCAAGTCGCTCTGAGTCAAAAGATCCATCAGTGTGTAGACATTACCAAGAATGTGATTCTCACCATGAACAACTTGGTGGAAATAATTGTCTGTAAGGTCATGTGTGTAAAACTGCTCCTGAATATGGAAAGAGAGATCAGAGCTACAGATTGATTGGTATTTGTATTTTTGACCAGTGTGGAAAATTATCTGTGACTAATTTGGTTTTTTTTTCTCTTGATCCCAAGTCATTGGCTTAGCTCTATCTTAGAGTATCTGCACATGGATGTAATCTGACCTAGTTTTTCCAGTAAATGAGTATGTATTCCACTCTCTGCCTTAGGTAAGGAAGAGAATATTCAGATTTTTCACTGAATATTATATCCATGACCTATCTGTTTTCAACTTTTTTGAAGAAAAAAATCTCTTTAGGCTGAGCATATCTCAGAAGCATTGCATGTTAGTTTCTTCTTTTTGCTCCCTAACTCCTTATTTATAGCTTCAAGATATTGGCAGGAACAAATTCCTTCAGCTATTTTTTGCATAACGTTGTCTAAATACTTTATTTTGGGACCCCCTTTTTTCCTCACCCATCTACTTGTAGTGTCTGTAAAAATAGAGCCTCAAGCTGCTTAAAGGCAACCACTCTGCAGTATATCCCTGAATCTTTAATTATAACAACAACAGTCCTTAGGTTATTTAGGAGAATAGCTTAGGCATGGATGCTGAAAACTACTCCCAAATTGGCCACCGAAAAACTGAGTACCCTTTGCTAATTAGTATGGGTCACAGATCATCCAGGGGGATACCTCCTTTGCATGATTCGAGGTGGGTCATGGCTCTTGCATGAAGATTGTTCAGTTATGTTTACTCTGTTGTAATCTTCAGGAGGAAGGCCACATCCCTATGCGAAGTTAGGATGTCACGTGAGGGGTGAGGTCACTTATGAGGTGAATAAGTAAAAGGAAACAGAAAAGGCAGCATGTGGTTAGTCCTGGGCAAAAGTGAAGGTCTAGCCCTGGTAGTCCTGACCAGCAGCCCCTAAACTTAGCTGTGTATCAGCACTAGTAAAGGAAATTTTAAAACATACATGAACTTCTAAGCCCATGTCCAGAGTCTGATTCAGCAAGCATGGGTGAGTTCTATCATGTGAATATTTTAAAATGTGATCAGACATTTCTGATACATGTTCATATTTAGAATTACTTCTTATACCAGTGTCCATAATCCTTTTGCATCAATGATGCCATTCAGAATCTGATGAAAGCTATGGGCCAATTTCTTAGAGAAATGCATATATACCCTCCAAAAATGTATGGGGAGTAGATCATCTAAACACCATGTCTGATCACATCTCTCTGTTGCGTACAAGTACCCAATGATTCTCCTATAACTAATTGAGGTCACACTCCTTTACATGGCCTTCTAGGTCTTTCAAGACTACTTCACTGCGTCCTCCCAAGTTTCCTCTAGTTTGTAAGCAACAGTGAACTGTATACTGCTACCTGAATGCTGTTTTAAGTCTCTTTACCTTTGTTGCTGTGCCTGTTGCCTGGGATTCTATTCTCTTTCCTTCCCCAACCTATGGTAGGTGACTATTCATTGATGCTTTTAGATTAAATTCAGACAATTCTTCCTCCAGAATTTCTGATCCAATCTCCCTAGTCCACTGCCCAAAGTGTATTCAGTTCTTTTCATCTGTTCTAACATAGCATGTTGTGCATATTTTTTTCTTAGCACATACCATTCTGAAGTTTTCTGTTTCGGTGACTGTCTGGCACAACATGGGGAGATAAGTGAGAAAGTTACCTTTGTCATTTTGTCAACTAGTCATTAGATAGTGCCTGCCCAGAGTTTTTCCAGTAGTCACGCACGGATATGAGAGTTGGGCCATAAAGAAGGCTGAGCGCCGAAGAATTGATGCTTTCGGACTGTGGTGTTGGAGAATACTCTTGAGAGACCCTTGGACAGCAAGATGAAACCAGTCAATCCTAAAGAAAATCAGTCCTGAATTTTCATTAGAATGACTGATGTTGAAGCTGAA
Organism: Cervus elaphus; assembly: GCF_910594005.1. Taxonomy (NCBI): domain Eukaryota; kingdom Metazoa; phylum Chordata; class Mammalia; order Artiodactyla; family Cervidae; genus Cervus; species Cervus elaphus. The sequence continues at coordinate 49,009,213 of NC_057835.1, forward strand.
GCTCCAATATTTTGGCCACCTGATGCGATGAGCCGACTCATTGAAAAAGACCCTGATCCTGGAAAGATTGAAGGCAGGAGGAGAAGGGGATGACAGAAGATGAGATTGTTGAATGGCATCACCGATTCAATGGACATGAGTTTGAGCAAACTCTGGGAGATGGTGAAGGACAGGGAAGCCTGGTGTGCTGCAGTCCATGGGTGGCAAAGAGTCGGACACGACTGAGCAACTGAACAACACCCAAAGTTAGCACTCAGTGAGTGAGTGAATTGATACCTGGGAAGAATTTGGAAGACTTGGGAAGGTAAATTCAGGCAGGATTGATTCAATATGCTCTTTATGACATGGAAGCAGAGTAGGAAGTTGGAAGCAACTTTTTGGTGAGGATCATGCATTAATGTAACTGAACATTTGAAAGCAGAGGGAACACTGTATCTGGCCAATCAGAATATCTAAATTCAGGCTTCTTTCACTCTTCTTTTGTTATCCCCCAACTTTAATAAAATCATATTTAATCATACTAGCTCTTGTTTCTCCTGTGCTCTGAGAAATCAAGGGCAGAATTTATAACTAGAGCGAAGGTTAAAATTGGATATTCTCCACCCTCACTCACTGCCCAACTCTCCATTTTGTGCTAGTCTTGGGAAAGCTGATGTTTTGCTCTTTTGTTGGTTTTCATTAAACAAGGCATGTATGGCTGCACTAGTTGTTCATTTATTCACATTTATTCATTCAAAGGGACTTCCCAGGTGGTGCTAGTGGTAAAGAATCCACTTGCCAATGCAGGAGACACAAGAGTCATGGATTTGATCCCTGGGTCAGGAAGATCCTCTGGAGTAGAAAGTGGCAACCCATTCCAGTATTCTTGCCTGGAGAATCCCATGGACAGAGGAGCCTGGCGAGCTACAGTACATGGAGTTGCAAAGAGTCAAATACAACTGAGTCAGTATTTGTTATGCATGCACATCCATTCAAAAATTATTTGTGAAATGCCTATTAGCACTAACCTTTGACTAACTTAAGTCTTATTCTCTTCTAGAAAAAGCCCTTAAGCTACAAAAATTTTTTGAAAATTCATCAGTAAGTTCTTTCTCGTCCACCAAACCACTCGTACACACACACACACACACATACACACATTAAGTGGATCTGGCTGCCGGAAGTGTGACTATGGAAAGACTTTCTTATCTGAGACCCTGATGCTTTTATGTTAATGTAGAAGAGTTCTGAGGCTGCATCTGACATCAGTCTTGGCAAAATGCTAACAGGTGAAGCAGGAAGCTGAGGCCCTTTTGCCTCTTCTGTTTTTGACATTTACTTTCCTGTTCATACCACCAGATGGGTAGTGGTTCATCAGTTGATATATTTAGCAACCTGCAAAAAAATTACTGTACTCTGGAGAGAGGAAGGGGAGAGTATGGGTGGTATTTTTTTAAACTCTATTATTATTAGAGAGGTTAGATTTTTTCTATTTTGATAGTTATGCAAAGCAGCAATCTTAAAACCATGCAGTGAATTATGAATCAGAGTATAAGAGCACAAAGCAGTCTTCTAGATAAGTCTGGGACAAGGTTCATTGTTGTCTACTGTCATGAGTGGGATGTGAAGGACACTGATGGTGGCTTATACCCTTGTCTTGCTCCACAGACCATGGTGCACTATGAAGGAGTTCTATCTTAGGTCTGGGGACTATATGTCTCCTAGCAAGATATTTGTCTGTGGAGGTCAAAAGAAGCATAGGCAGTGTCCACATCATACAGGGACAACATGGTCTTGGTGGACCAGAGATACTGTGGGTCATGTCAAAATTGGAGAATGGGTAGAAGCATAAGAAAATTCCAGGTGATGAAAATATGTCAGAAGTTAAGAGAATAGGATCATCAGGAACATACAGTGGCAAGAGCAGTGAACCAGAACACTTCATTCAAATAAAAGTCAGTGAACGTCTCTTCTGTCTATGGTGGTGTAGCTGGTTGTGGGGGCCTTCCCAGGTGGTCCTAGTGGCAGAGTCTGCCTGCCAATGCAGAATATGCAAGAGATGCAGTTTGGTCCCTGGGTCGGGAAAATCCTCTGGAGTAGGAAATGGCAACTCACTCCAGTATTCTTGCCAGGAAAATTCCACGGACAGAGAAGCCTGGAGGGCTACAGTCCGTGGGGTCACAAAGAGTCAGACATGACTGAACGACTGAACACACGCACACATGCACACACGCACACACACACACATACACACACACACACACACAGATAGTGGACCAAACCTACCATCAAGACAACTAGAAAAGCAGACAAAAAAGGCTGTTTGAAAAAATGGGTTAGGGGCCTAGACTGAGAGGAAAGAAGAACTTAATGAGGTAAGCACAATATTCTCTGCCCCACTTTGCCTGAGGAACATTTGCCTATTCATTAAGCTCTGCAGGGTAAGGGGTTGAGAAGTTAGGCAGAGAAATGCAAAAAGAGGCAGGGATCTGGCAGAGCTCTTGGAAATCTCATGGTGACAAATAGACAAATATCAGGTTTGGGGCCATGACTTGAGACAACAAGATTCTGGAGATAAGAGGCTGAAGGGTAGAGACCATGGGTAATAAACTGAGTAAAATTCACAGGATAAAAACCAAGTTTTGGTATTCTCCCAGTACTGAGGGGACACAGATTAAAATTGAGACACCATGAAGGAATAAGTGTCTATTAAACATCCCAAATTCTGAGTTGGGACCCCTGAAAGGTTAGACTCAGGACTATAGGCAAACAGAAATAGAGAAAACTTCCAGTCTTAAATCTAGCTTTGAGATTGCTACTTGGAATGAGATAATGTATCTCACCAGTTTCACCACTCTTCTCTCCTTGAATCTGTTCAGTCATTCGTGCTCATGTTCACTTGCTAAGTTGTGTCTGACTCTGCAACCCTATGGACTGAAGCCCACCAGGCTGCTCTGTCCATGAGATTTCCCAAGCAAGAACACTGGAGTGGGTTGCCAGTTTCTCCTCCAGGGGATTTTCCTGACCCAGAGGTCCAACCCATGTCTCCTGCTTCTCCTGCACTGGCAGGCAGATTCTTTACCACTGAGCCATCTCAATGCAAAGATGCAAGTGACTCTCAGGGACTTATGAGGCTAAGACAAAATAGTGTATCTTCCACTTGCCCCTTTTGGAATGTTCTCTATTAACATGTCCTCCTTGGGAAGCCATTTGCTTCTCAAGATGTCCTACTACCTTGATACCATAATATATGGGAAGTGACTCCTGCTAACTCTCATCTTTACTAGCTATCCCAGGAAACAAACACTTGAATAATGGAGTCAGCTCCCCAGAAGATACCACATGGAGAAGAACAGGGGCCCCAGTCTTATGGGTCTATTTGGTTCTATCTCAATCATCTCCAGCTATTTGAACTGCCATAGCTATGACCCTAAAAAGCATGAAAAAGAGATGAAGTATCCCTTCTGGATTGTACCTGAATTCCTGGCCCAAAAAATCATGATAATAAATATCACCATAATAAATTATTATTTTCTTATGCAACTAACTTTTGAAGTGGTTTGGTTTAGCAGCAGTAATTAATTAAAGCCTGTCCTATTTGACTACCTGCCAGATGACGCAGTGAGTAACATCATCTCTGCAGGAAAATAAGATCATCCAAAATGTTTACAGTTTTTCATGTGCAATATCTGGCATTCAATCAAAAATTGTAAGTACTATCAAAAATAGAACAAAGAGAGAAAAGAATAATTGCACAAAACTACAGGTGATCCAAAATTGGAACTAGTCAGATATAGACTTTAAAATAACTGTCATTAGTATAATTCAAGAGAAAACAATATGCAACCTTTCACCAAAACCCTGAAACCCAGTTTTAAAAAAGAATCAACTGTAAAACCAAAAAACATAATAACTGAATTTAAGAGTTTAAAAGGCTAATTTAGCAGCTGATTGAGCATAGATGAAGAGATTAGTAAGCTGGAAAATCTAAGATTTTCCAGATTGAAAGTGGAAAAAAACAAACCTGTAAGATATGAGAAAGATCATAAAAGACATGAAAGACAATAAAAATACCAACTATATAACTGCCATCTACAAGAAAAAGAGAGGTTAAAAAAATAGGCACCACAATATTTGAAGAAAAAATGGTTGAGAATTCCCTAAAATGGAATAATTGATATCAAGTCAAAGATGCAAAAGTATTTATAAATCCCAGGCAGAGCAAATACAAACAAAAGTACATCTAGACCCTTCAAAATAAGCTGCTGAAAAAAACAAGAAAAAGAGAAACTCAGAAAAGCATCCAGGGTAGAAAGGATCAAACTTCAAACACTGATTCAATTAGATAATCAGCTGACTTTTAAATAGAAGCATAGAAGCCAGAATGCAATGGAAAGAATATTTAAGTCTCTGAAAGAAAAATGATGGCAACAGAGCATACTTAACCCTGGAAAATTATCCTTTATATGTGAAAATGAAATAAGGACATTTCAACACAAATAAAAACTGAGGAAGTTGATTTCCCATAGGCCTGCATGAAAAAAAGTGATGAGAATTCTTAAGGAAAAAAGAAAGACTCCATGTATAGATGTAAAAATACAAAAATGAATAAAGAAATACACTCATTACTTCAGTCAATATCATTTCATGTCTACTTTGGAAGAAGATTCTACTGCACGTCCATCTTTGCCTTCAAACACAATCTTTGTATTCAGGGACAATCTGTTACTCAGCCCTGATTCATTCCATTCAGGTCTCATCTCTTTTATTTGAACATACCAGGCAAATTTCTACATCAAGGTCTTTACGCTTTTTGTACCTTCTGCCTTGAGTGCCCTTCCTCCAAAATACCTGCATGGTTTGGTTTGTTCCCTCACTTCTTTCAGAATCTCACTGTGACCATCACAGTTGGTGCTTTCCAGACATCTGTATCTAAAATGTCAAAGCCTTCATACGAGAACTTTCTATCCCCTTCCTCTTTACCATTCACCACTATCTGATATATTACAGATTTTTCTTCTTAATTATTATTTTCCCCTGATAAAATGTAACCTCTAAAACAGGAGTTTTCATTATTGTATTCCTAGTGTCTATAGCAAAGATAATAATCTACTTAATAAGGGACTTCCCTAGCATTTCCACTGCTGGTGGCATGGGTTCAATCCCTGGTCAGGGAACTAAGATTCCCACATGCTGCATGGCACAGCCACAAGATGAAATAAAGTTAAAAAATAATAGTCTATTCAATAAATATTTGTTGAGTTAATGAATAAATTAGTTGAATACAGTGGATGGCTTATATTTGAAAAATAGAAGTGTGGATGCAATAGGAGGAAGGTAACATTTCTGGATTTTCAGAAGATGGCAAGGTAATAATGGGTTAGTATGACCTCCAGGGCCATGGAATTGGAGCTGAGTCTTAGAGGATGAATGGCAGCTGGAATTGGGAATTTGAAGGGTTTGAGGTACAGACTGATTCTTGGGTTGGAGCTGGAGAGGGAAATGTAAGATGTGATTGAGGAATCCTGAGAAGCCATGTGTGAATGAGTATACACAGAGGAGGGTTAGAAGATGAAGCTGGGGATGTCAGAATACCAAGAATCTTGAATGCTAGGATAGGGCTTAGGGTTTATTTTTGTAGGAAAATAAGACAAGTCTTTCAAGCAGGGACTTGACAGAATTGGAGCTGTGCTGTCTGAATATCAATTCAGCAATCAGGAGAGTGGTTTGAAAAGTAGAGAGAGGGGAGGTGGATAGACCAGTAGTGAGGCCATTTTAATAATCCAAGCAAGAGTTAATGGAGGTCTGAATTAGGGTGACAGAAAATAGAATGGAGGGGAAGAGGCAGAAAGAAGAGGTGTCAAGGAGGTAGAACTGACAGGTCTTGACAGTTGATTAGGAATGGAGGACAAGAGACAGGACTCACTCATCCTGACTGTGAGGCTTCAAGCTTGAGTGATGGACAGGTGGTGAAGCCATTAATAGAATAAAAGAGCTGAGGGGAAGAAACTGCTTTGAGGTGGAATTGGGATTTAGGTTCTTGTCTGGATTTGAGATTGCTCGTGGCATATTTATCTTTCGGGGGACTTTACCCCTTCTCCTTCCTGAACCATGTTCCTTTGCCCCCTGGAAGTCTACATTTTCTAGTCTAACCTCATGTATTAGGTGCTCATGTGCTGTGGGATGTATATAGGGTTCTTTCAGCAAGCCCATCTGGGCTGGGGCTCAAGATTTGGTGTAGCCAGAGTATGGTTCTAACTTATTCATTTGTCTCACTTGCTGTCAGCTGCTGCAAACTCTAAAGAGGATCACAATTGAGCCAAATGATGAGGATCAGTTTCCCAGAGCATTAGGTTCAAAGAAAGCAGCCTCTAGTGCCAAGGTTTCTGTAGGAAGGAGCTAGAGCTTTCCCAGTGTGTCTCCACCACACCCCCAGGGATGCGTCACAGCTCAAAGTGCAAGGTTGGCCATCATAATGGATTCCTTCTGAGATGCTGGCTGGCAGTTTACTGATCATTCGTTACATGCCATGTATCTACTTTAATGAACAGCAGAATACTCTTCATAACAAAAGAGTGGCATCCAGTGTTCCTGGATAGCTCCAATTACACTTAATTCCAGAAAGATGGAGCAAGGGAGAAGATGAATTTTATATGAAAGGATTTGCTTGATGTTAATGACTCATTCCTGAAAGTTCTAGGAAAATCAGAATTTTCTGTATTGTACCCTCTTTTAATTGTTAGTGAGAAGTGCATTAAAGAAACCATGCTGCCGTTCATGTGTAAGAAAAAAGTTATTTAACAATGGGACCAACCATTTTTTCATTTACTTGGCTAAAGTTTTTTCAGATATGGCTGATTCAAAGAATTAATAAAAAAAAAATAAAAAAAAGAAAAAAGAAAAAAACCTGGTATGTGCCAGGCTTGCCCCCTAAAAAAAAAAAAAAAAAGAAACAGCATGGTATACGGGAAAGAGTGTGGCCATTGGTATGAGACACACCTTATTCATGCTCGTCGGGTCACTGTTGTGGGCATTGTTAATTGCCTGTCTCACATACTTTCTGCCTTCCTCCTTAAGAGAGCAGCGTTTTTTCTGGTTCTGGAATATGCCTGATTGGCTTAAGATAATCCTGTCCAAGGACTGGTTGATGCCAATGATTGGTTGATCAAAGGGCATGTGAACCCAAACTGGACCACTGAGAAATGAGGTAAGATATGCTGGGGATTCTAAAAAAGTTCTTGCTCACCCTTTAGGGACAATTTCTTAAAGTAATTCTTTCTGACCACTAAATGTGAAATAAGGAGCCACCATCCCATGACCATGAAAGGAGCTATCTTTAGGGTGACACTGAAATCATGAATGTCTGACGGAAGGAATCTGAGTCTTTGGGCATACTTTGGGGCTTCTAGATAGAGTAACCCTAAATTATATACCACTTCTGGACTTGCAGTTCTGTGAGCCAGTAAATTTCCTAATTGTTTACAGCTGCTTGGATCATGACTGCTTTAACTTGCCCATGAAAGCAGCTTAATTGATACAGCCACTAACTAATTTAGGACCTAGGCAGATTGCTTTGCCATGCTAGCCTCAGGATTCACATCCATGAAAGGAAAAAGAAAAGAAGAAAAGCAATGGAGACTTTTAGAAAAGATGGCAATTTACCAGCTGAGCTAAGGTGTTTGGGAGTCATCAGAGTTGACTACTTTAATGTTGTATTTCCACTGATGCCCATAGCTTCTCCCAGAAGAGGTTGAGGGGTCTCTAGTTGGACAAGACTCAGCAACATGACAATAAAATTGGCATCTTTTGCTTCAAACATGAGAAGCAACTGCTTCTTTTTATGTTTTTGATTCTTAAATTCCCCTGGTTCTGACTCCAATGGATACTAGGCAAATTCTTCTGCTGGAATAATGCCTTTGCCCCAGAGACCTTTTGTGAAAAGCCTCTTCTGAGTGTCAGGAAGGACAGAGCTAGGAATCCACTGGACTTCCAAACTTGCTTGTGTAGCTGTTTTCTGCAGGCTGTCAATAAATATCTAGTGGAACTGGGTGTGGTCTGGGATTAACTTTGTTAGAGCTGTCATAACAAAATATCACAGACTGGCTAGCTTAAACAGTGGAGATTGATTTTATCATAGTTTGGAGGCTGGAAGTTCAAGATCAAGGGCCTGGTTGGGAGTTGATTTATTCTGAGACCTCTCTCCTTGACTTGTAGATGGCCATCTTCTCCTTCTCTCTTTACATGGTCTTTCCTCTGTGTTCATGTCTGAGTCCAAATTTCCTCTTATAAGGACACCAGTTCTATTGGGCTTTCCTGGTGGCTCAGACAGTAAAGAATCCACCTGCCATGCAGGAGACCTGGGTTTGCTCCCTGGGTCAGGAAGATCTCCTGGAGAAGGGAATGACTACCCACTCCACTAGTATTGCCTGAAGAATTCCATGGACAGAGGAGCCTGGTGGGCTACAGTCCATGAGGCCACAAAGGAACTCATTTTTTAGTTTAATTACCCCCTTAAAGATCTCCAAATATGCCCCCATTCTGAAATACTGGAGCTTAGGGATTTAACACATACATGAATTGTATGTTGGTTGGGGGAACTCAGCTGAATTCATAACAGGAATACAGCCCAGCACAAGAAAGACAAATCCTGAGAGGCAGCCTATTTTGAACATGAGCTCTTTGCCCCTGATGCTCTCTTGGTTTATTTCCTAGACCACCCCTCAGCGAAGTGATGGACTGAAGAGTTGCAAACAGATCAATTTTCAGCAGCAAAAGAGTTCTTCTAGATGGGCTTCTGAATCTTTCCTTTTTTTTTTTTTTTTTTTGCAAGAAACTCTGATCCTTTACAAATATATGCCATTACTCACTGACAGTACATCCTATTACTGTTTTTGCTGATTCTATGCAAAGTGATAAATTTAGCCTAACTCTTTCTGAGTTGTAGGTAAAATGCATTGAGTTACAGAAGAAGAAATAGCAAGCTGTCTGCAAAAATATGTTCAGTGGCAGGATGACTATAATCCGTGGAGATTATGTTCTGCTGTAGCAGAACTACAATTGTGGATAGCCTTCATTAAGCATTTGTTCTGTTACAGGCCCTGTACTAAATGGGTTATGTATGCTACCTCATTATCCACAAAACAATGCCATGATATTATCATTCCCATTTTTCAGATGAAAAAATTGACACTCAGAGAAGTGAAGGCACTTTGCTCAGGTTTGTTACTCTGTGTGGATCTGTCACCCATGCTATTATTAATTACCAAACTCACCTCTAGGAAAAGATGGCCTCGATTTTTGTTTAGGGAGGTGTGGAATGGGACGTGATAGCTAGTGATACTTTGCTGAACTTTAAATTATATAACTCTAGAGCTAGAAGAGCTCATGAGATCATCAAGTCCTTGCTCAAGGATGTGCCTTCAGTGAGTTAAAAAGTTAGAACAATAATTCTGGTTTTCTGATCCCAGTAGGTCCCACTGATTCCCCATTTACTGTGTAATAATGATTATAATGGGCTTCCCAGGTGGCTCAGTGGATAAGAATCCACTTACCAATGCCAGAGACATAGGAGGCACAGGTTTGATCCCTGGGTCAGGAAGATCCTCTGGGTCAGGAGAAGGAAATGGCAACCCATTCTAGTATTTTTGCCTGGAAAATCCCATGACAGAGGAGCCTGGTGGGCTATGCAGTCTATGGGGTCGCAAAGAATTGGATACAACTGAGCATGCACGCACAGTAATCATAACAAAAACACGATGTTGTTTTTAGAGCCTCTTTTTTTTCAAAATGTTTCCACCTACTTAAAATTAGAACAACAGTGACTTCCCTGGTGGTTCAGTGGTCAAGAATTTACCTTCCAATGCAGGGGATGTGTTTTGATTCTTGGTCAGGGATCAAAGATCCCTCATGCCAAGGGGCAACCAAGCCCTGGAACTGCAACTACTGAGCTGGCACTCAGGAGCCTGTGCACCGCAAGTGGGGAGAAACCTGAGTGTTGTAAGGAAGAGCCTCCGTGCCCGCAAAGAAAGATTCCACATGCCACAGCGAAGACCCAGCCTGTCGAGATAAATATTAAGAATGAAAAAAACAGAACAACAGGCTTTAATTGGCTAAGCAGAAAATGGCCTGGGCTTCTCCAGGTGAAGAGGAAATGAACCTTGATGAACAGGAAATGTCTTAGCAGCCATGTTTCTCCCCAACGCAGGCTGTTGTTAATCTGGATCCCGCTCCTTAGGATTGACTGGAAGGAGAAGACTGTAACTCTCCTGGCCATTGCCCTGGGGCATATAACACAGCTTTCAGAATCGAAACACAAAGGACTGATGAATGTTAAGAGCAGAACTTGCGCACGGAGTAAACTTGAAGGAAGCCGTTGTTTCCAAGGTAAAGCCAGAAATTAATATATCATTAAGTATTCTGGGTGGTTGTTTTAGTCGCTAAGCCATGTTGGATTCTTTGGGGATCCTATGGATTGTAGCCTGCCAGGCTCCTCTGTCCATGGGATTTTCCAGACAAGAATGCTGGAGCAGGTTGCATTTCCTACTCTAGGGGATCTTCCCAATCCAGGAATCTGAACCTGTGTCTCCTACGTCGCCTACATTGGCAGGCGGATTCTTTACCGCTGAGCCACCTGGGTAGCAAGCCACAAAATCCATTGCTGGCCAAAACCCAGAGCAGGGAAAAAACAAAATAAATGCATTGTCTTGCTATAAGGCACTTCATAGGCTAGAAAAGAGGGTTAGAGAAATCAGATTTAGAACAGAGAGGAACCAGGAAACTCCGAAGAGTCTCTAAAACTAGAATAAACATCTTCTGTCATGGCTTTACTTTATTTGAGAATTTAAACTCCTGAAGAGAAAGGCCAATTGGCTCAGCTTAGATTACATGCCTGTGTGGAGTGGTTAATGAAAGCCTCTGTAGAGGTGGCCTCCAAAGGTCAACTTCAGCTGCCAAAATGAGAGGACAGGCACCTGGTTTTCTGCCCTTCCCACCAAGAACACAAAACCATCTCAGGACCCGTTTTTACTCTTTAAAATTTTTGAGGACCTCAAAGAGCTCTAGTTTACATAGCTATCTTACTAGAAATTACAATTGATACATCTTTTAAAAATGTAAAATGTTCATGCAGTTATCTTCATTTTAAAAATATGCCATTTATGTTCATATTTATGAACATATGAATATTTATGTTCATAAATGGCATATTTTAAAAATGAAAGTAGTTGTATTCTCTAAAACCAAAAACCTTGGTGGAAAGAGAGATGTCATTTTATATTTTTTGTAAATTTCTTTGTATCTGGAAGACATTTTCATACCTGCTTTTGCATTCATTTTGCTATACTATTTTATTTTGGTTAAAGTTTAGGAAGGAACGATGTGAAGTAGAAAAAGGGAGGAATATTTTAAAGCCTGTCAGATGATTGTAGAAATTCTTCTTTGATATTATACCAAAACTTAACAAGTAGTAGTTTCTTACAGTCTGAAACCTGGCTGATAAACTTTCATGCTTAGATACTTTAAAATGCATTAGTAGCTCTTGTACCTTGTTGGGTCTCTTACACATGCATGACTTTTGTATCATCAGGCATTGGTCATTTGGAAAATATTAACTGAGTTATGTGGATCTTCCTTTTTTTTTTTCCATTTATTTTTATTAGTTGGAGGCTAATTACTTTACAATATTGTAGTGGTTTTTGCCATACATTGACATGAATCAGCCATGGATTTACATGTGCTCCCCATCCTGAACCCCGCCCCCCCCCCCCGCCAACCTCCCTCCCCATCCCATCCCTCTGGGTCGTCCCAGTGCACCAGCCCCAAGCACTTGTCTCATGCATCCAACCTGCACTGGCGATCTATTTCACACTTGATAATATACATGTTTTGATGCTGTTCTCTCAAAACATCCCACCCTCGTCTTCTCCCATAGAGTCCAAAAGTCTGTTCTGTACATCTGTGTCTCTTTTTCTGTCTTGCATATAGGGTTATCATTACCATCTTTCTAAATTTCATATATATGCCTTAGTATACTGTATTGGTGTTTATCTTTCTGGCTAACTTCACTCTGTATAATGGGCTCCATTTTTAGCCATCTCATTAGAACTGATTCAAATGTATTCTTTTTAATGGCTGAGTAATATTCCATTGTGTATATGTACCACAGCTTCCTTATCCATTTGTCTGCTGATGGGCATCTAGGTTGTTTCCATGTCCTGGCTATTATAAACAGTGCTGCAATGAACATTGGGGTGCACGTGTCTCTTTCAGATCTGGTTTCCTTGGTGTGTATGCCCAGGAGTGGGATTGCTGGGTCCTATGGCAGTTCTATTTCCAGTTTTTTAAGGAATCTCCACACTGTTCTCCATAGTGGCTGTACTAGTTTGCATTCCCTATGTGGATCTTCCAAATGTTCCCACACTTCACTGGTGGTATACAAAATCATAGTGATCAGAAACACCACCATCTCATCCAAAAAATATTTAAGCACTGAGACACTGTCAAACTTTTAGTGGCAGTCACTGTTTTCTATTATTTTCTAATTTTCACATGAAAACTTAAATTTTTTTAGTAGCAAAAATACTATTATTGTCTCTGAAATGACATTCTCACTTCACTCATTTTTTTATAAAGTGCCCAGTATTTAGGTCTGAATACTCACAGTTTATCTGTTATTCTTTCAAGGCCAAAGGGAATTTCGTAGGGGAAATAATAAAACAATTTGGCTCACACACAAGCCCCTGCACAAGTGCTTCCTCTCAAAACAACCACAGTGCTTCTGCACACAAAAGAAGCACTTTGTTTCAGTTCAGTTGCTCAGTCATGTCCAACTCTTTGCAACCCCATGGATTGTAGCACACCAGGCTTCCCTGTCCATCACCAACTCCCGTAGCTTACACAAACTCATGTCCATCAAGTTGGTGATGCCATCCAACCATCTCATCCTCTGTCATCCCCTTCTCCTCTTGCCTTCAATCTTTCCCAGCATCAGGGTCTTTTCCAATGAGTCAATTCTTTGCATCAGGTGGCCAAAGCATTGGGGTTTCAGCTTCAGCATCAGTCCTTCCAGTGAATATTCAGGACTGATTTCCTTTAGGATTGACCATTTGGACACCTAATTTCATCATAAAAAAATATTTAAATGACATGTACTCGGGGGCCAAGGCTTAATAAATTAATAATTCATATCGCTTCATCAATTACATTTTAAAATGAAACTGGCTTTTAAAAGAACTGTATGTGGTGGTGAAGAAATGGATACAATGGCTACTAGTATTATTTGGTGGCACTTCCTGAATTTATATAAAAGTACCAGTGATTTGACTTGTTGCTTTTTTGAGTCACTTCTTACTGAGAATTGATTTAAAAAAAATTTTTTTAAAGGTCACAGAGCATTTGTTTGATGCTTTATTTCTCTGTTTTTGGCTATGCTAGGTTGTTGCTGTGTATGTGGTGAATGGGGGCTACTCTAGTTGTGGTGTGCAGGCTTCTCATTGCAGTGGCTTCTCTTGAAGCATGGGATCTAGGGCATGGGAACTTTAGTAGTTGTGGCTTATGGGCTTAGTTGCCCCGAAAGTTGCGATCTTCCTGGACCAGGGATTGAACTTTGGTCTCCTGCATTGTCAGGCAGATTCTTAACCACTGGACCACCAGGGAAGTCCTAGAAATAACCTTAAACTTCAAAAAATTTAAAAAGTAAAAATCATACAAATAACACCTGTATATTGTTTATTTTGAGTCACCAATTTTAGTATTTTGTTCCTTTTTTGCCTTATGCCTTTTGCCCTCTCCTTTTTTTTTTTTTTCCTGGAAACATTTTAGAATAAGTTATACATATAATTGTCATTTATCGCTAAATATTTCAGTCTGCATTTCCTAAGAAGGGTATTCTCCTGAGTAATCCCAGTACTTTGATCAACTTTATAAAGTTACATTGATACAATATCTCTATTGCTGATATTCCAGTTTTGTCAATTAGGCTGATGAAGTCGTTTATCTGTGCAAGACCCAGTGTGGTGTTAGGTATTGTGTTTAGTTCTGTTATCTATTCAGCTTCTTTTATTTTGGAATATACTTCCACAAACTTTTCTTCTTTGAAAATATTGACATTTTTGAGAGTAAGGCTACATTCCCTCTTCTATGCCTCCATTAAAAAAAAAAAGCAACTTTTTTTAAAAGAAAAAAATCTTTATTTTCTGTTCATCTAATGTTTTATTATGATTAGATTATGATTATGCATTCTAGGTCAGAATCCTGCATAGGTATCCTTCTCAGGAACCACATCTTGGAGCCCACCTTAGTCATATGTCATAATGTTAATGGTGATCACCAGTTAGGGTGTGATCTGAGTTCTCTTCTGTACAATCACTGTGCTTTATTTTTCTCCTTTACCACAATAAGTAATCTGTTGGGGAGATACTTTAAGACCATGCAAATGTCCTGCTGCTTATCCATTGATGAGACTTAGCATCCATTGATGATTCTTGCTTGATCTAATGTTTATTATGGTGGTTACAAAATATATATATATGTCTATCCTATGCTATCTATCCATCCATCATTTATCTTCTTTTTTTTATCTTCTATCTTTTACTGACATAAACTTATGAATTCTTATTTTTTCAGTTGTTTATAATACATTCTTGTACTTAATTATTTGGTTGCTAAAATTGTCCCAACTCTTGCCAAAGGGAGCCCTCTGAGCTACTTCCTATGTCTTTGTGTTGTGTCCCAATCACTTTTCATTCTTCTGAGCACTTTCTTACTTTCTGGCATAAGGTATCACCTCATTTCGTACTTACCTACCCTGCCCCAGACCCTGACTCAGCTGTTTCTTCAGGGTGGCCTGATTCCTTTTAGATCCCATTGCTCTTGCACTATCACGGGGTCAATGTCAAGTGAAAAGGGCAAGTAAAGTCTTAATGTTGTTATGAAAATAGTTTTGACCTCTTGGACCTCCTGAAAATGTCTCAGGAACTCCCAGAAATCTGTGGGCACATTGAGAACTGTTAATGAATATAAATTATGCTTAAGTCTATGGTCAGGTGTTCATGATTTATATTGTATAATGTGTGTTAAATCAGCTTCATTGGCGAGCTAAAGATACTCACTTAGCAGCTATGAGATCTTAGTTACTTGGCCTCTCTAGGTTTCATTCTCATCATCTGAAATTAGGGATGATATTACTTCCCAGTACTGCTGAGGATTAAATGTAATAACTCACCTAAATGTTGGATGAAGGGCCTAATATGGAGTGAATGCTTCATAAATATGTCTTTAGGGGGCAGGTAGCTTGTCTCTTTAGTTCACACATCATCAGATTGAGGAATGGTATTCAGGCATGGAAGGAACTGCGCTCACAGCTAAACCTTTTTTAGTTGCTAGCTCCTGGACTTTGAGCAGATGCCATAATGGTATGAGGTTTGGCAGTCTTAGGAGAGGGATAAATATATTTTGTATGTGAGAGAGGCAAATTGTGGTCAGAGGGCAGACTCTGGTGGAATGTAGTTTCCAAGATGGTCACAGCAAGATCACCCATTCTGCCCCTGGTATAGTGTGAAGTGCTGCTCCTTGCATTGAGAAGTGAGGTCTGTATTTCCTCCCTATGAACCTGGGAAGCCCTTTGGCTGTGGTAGAACTGATGCTCTGAGTCATTGATGCAATGTCCTAAAAATCAGTGCAGCTTGCACTAGGATGTCTTGGAATGCTCGCTATTGGAAGCAGCCCAGTCTGTGAGGAAGCAGCAGCCACAGGGAGAGGTCACATGGAGATGTTCTGGTACACAGTCTCAGGTGGGGTCTCCAATCACAGTGCCAACTACCAGACATGCAAGTGAGGAAGCCTTGATGAGATATTCAGTACCAGCCTCTCTCTGATGCAGCCACATGAGCAAGCTGAGCAAAGACTGCTCAGTTCAGTTCAGTGCAGTTCAGTCGCTCAGTCGTGTCTGACTCTTTGCGACCCCATGAATCTCAGCACGCCAGGTCCCCCTGTCCATTACCAACTCCTGGAGTCTACTCAAACTCATGTCCATTGAGTCGGTGATGCCATCCAGCCATCTCATCCTCTGTTGTCCCCTTCTCCTCCTGCCCCCAATCCCTCCCAGCATTAGGGTCTTTTCCAGTGAGTCAACTCTTCGCATCAGGTGGCCAAAGTATTGGAGTTTCAGCTTCTAGCATCAGTCCTTCCAATGAACACCCAGGACTGATCTCGTTTAGGATGGACTGGTTGGTTCTCCTTGCAGTCCAAGGGACTCTCAAGAGTCTTCTCCAACACCACAGTTCAAAAGCATCAATTCCTTGGCTCTCAGCTTTCTTCACAGTCCAACTCTCTCATCCATACATGACCACTGGAAAAACCATAGCCTTGACTAGACGGACTTTTGTTGGCTCAGCTCAGCCCAAACAGCCCTCAGAACCTGAGACATAAGAAGAAAATGATGTTGTTGTTGTAAGCTACTACATTTGGAGTGCTTGCTTACACAGTGATAGATAGTAGTCCCTATCCATAGGTAGAAGCTAAGAATGGGTCATCTCTACCAAACATGAGCTATGAAGTGGTCATAGGTGAGGTGAAGACAGTTGTCCAAACTTGGCGAATGCCCCAAGCAGAGGCCTGATGAAGAAAGATGCTTTACAGACTTACACATAATGACTTTTGCTCTTCTGGAACCAAATTGCAAAGTGTGGGGTAAGTGGTTTCTGACGTGGATGACACCCACTGGGTGCACTCGAGGCAGCTGTAGAAGTCCTTCCATTCTTTCCTTCCTTCATGTTTTCTTTTCTTCTCCTCTCCTGAACCTTCTTCTCCTCTTCTGCCTTGTCCTCACACTGTTTCTTCTGCACCCATGGTAGTTTGATGAAAAAGGGAAAGAATATGAATGTTGAAGGTAAGCTAGCCTAAATTTAAACCCACTTATCAGTAACTTGAGTTTGGGCCTGTTCTCCTGTTCTCTTTTCTCTCCTAGCCTCACTTCTTCCATCTGTAGATTGCAGTTTACAGGGAATCATTGAGATGATTAGAAGGCATTCATTCAGCATGTTGCTAGGTACGTTGATGATCACAATCCACAATCCATGTTTCTCTCACACAACCAGAGTTTTCTCCTTTGCTTTTTCCAAAACTCCTTGGCCTCTTTCCCCAGATAATCCCATTTCACAGATGCTGTTTTGTTTCCACTCTAGGTTTGCTCTGCCAGTGCCCCCAGCAGACCTACCAATTCCAGATGCTAAGAGAAAAGCCCTTGATCCAGGCTGAATGCAGGGATGATATTCGCTAACATGCAGATGGCATGTTAGGTACCTGTGGGGAGCTTGTGTTCTGGATTGGAAACTGGCAAAGACAAAATCTCTTGGCAGAAGTGGACTCCTGGTCACGGATAGGCAGGAAAGAGCAGAGACAAATGAAGTTTGACTGATGGTGCTAAGTCGCTCCTCTGGAGTTGAAATCTGCACCCATAGCCCAGGTACAAGTGAAGTAGCTGGCCCCTGGGAAGGAGTGGTTTATCTGAATGAGAAGGGGATCTGGGATTTGGGGAGAGAATATCTTGGAGAAGAGAGTTGTACCCACAGGGTGTTTAATTACCTATCCTTGTGTCAGATGCTTGTGTAGGTTAAATGGGCCTGATCTGGCAATGAACTCACGAAGTCAACGGGAATTTTGAGGGCAGATCAAATGCACCACCAGGAGAACTGTGCACTTTGCAGCCAAACAAGGCTCCAAGGCTGAACCAAATGATGTGATAGAACACAGCATGTATCTAGGCATTTCTGAAGAACAACAACAACAACAAAAATGGTGAAACAGGAAATTGCATTTATAAAGACCATTGCAATAACCACATGGTGGGAAATAGGACTCCAGGGTAGACAGTGAGAGCTGTTTTTGTCCAAGGAGCCTTTGTTATGGATACTTGTATTTCTATACAAATCTTTTCCTCTTGGCCTTGGTTTCTATTTTCAAACTCCAATCCAGGGGTTCACAGATTGGACTCACAGATTGCTAGTACTAAAGAGATCCTTAGAGATCACCTAGTTCCACCCTGTCATTTCTTGGCCAAGATTACTAAAGCCCAGTGAGGTCTAATAAATTCTCTAAGAACACACAGCTAGTTTGGAGTCAGGCCAAGACTGGAAGTTTGGCTGCCTGATTCCTTCTTTCACAGTCTCTCTTTATTCCACAGCTTCTCAGAAAGTAAAGGGTCTGCACTTTCTTTGGTCAACCACTAAGTGTGAAAGTGTTAGTCACTCAATCATGTCCAACTCTTTGCAACCCCATGGACTGTAGCCTGCCAGGCTCCTCTGTCCATGGAATTCTCCAGGCAAGAATACTGGAGTGGGTATCCGTTCCCTTTTCCAAGAGATCATCCCAACCCAGGGATCGAACCTGAGTCTCCTGAATTGGCAGGCAGATTCTTTGCCATCTGAGCCACCAGGGAAGCCCCTATACATGAAAAATATTTATTAGATGCCACCAGCAATTCTATAATATGTCCACATTTTTGCTCTAAGTGAAATCACTTCCTCCTTCAGGGAGATTCCTAATAATCTGGAAGAGAAGTACTCTTTAAATACAGGGCATAGTTCAGTGGAAACTAGCTCAAAGTTGCTTGTACATTCATTCAACAAATATTTACTAGTCACCTACTGTGTTCTCGTTACTATATTCATCATCACAGTTTCAGTTATGAACAAAACAAATGACACAGAACAGAGAGACTCAGTACATACGTGTCCAGTAGAAATAGATCCAGCGTTTAGAGTTGACCACACCTTTAATACATTGTGGGGAAATAAAAGGAATATGTTCTATGAGGGCTGGGAGGTAGTTATTTTTGCTGTGAATTAGTCAGATCTTATAATGTCATATTTGGCTCATAAAAACTGTTGACGAGTCAGAAAAAAAAAGATTATTATAGCAATTTTTAAAAGTGACTCTTATATTCCTATAAGGACAAAAATAAATGGGAGTGAGGTATTTGAACTAGAATTTAGAAACTCAAGAGTGGCTTGAAACTAGCTTGAATATGGGAAAATGTTAACTGGACAGGCTCTATCTTCATAGGGAACTTTGCAAAAGACAATGAGCTTCAGGCACAGTGGGAGAGATTGAGGATGGATGTAAAGAAACTTTTCTTAGCATTCAAAGTGATACACCTGGACTTGGGGATCTAGTCTACACAGTTGGTAGAGGAAGGGAAAGTTTCTTTTCTGTTGGTCAGTTCTCTCCTTCTAAGTTCTTGGTCAGAAACTGTGCTGGTAATGTTTTCAGTTTTTTCCCCCGACGTTTAGGCAGAATCATGAAATGTTTGAGGTTCTGCAGTCCCTGAGTTCCTGCTCTGTCCCCCTGAGCCTGTCCATCGGCATCAAGTCCCTTCAGACTTCCTCTGATGAGAGCAGATTCTCCACATCGCAGTGCCTGTGAGTCTGTGTGGCGGCTCCTCCCAACCATATTGCTCAAGCACAGACATTTAAGATCTTGATCTCCAAGTGTGGTTCTGGGCAGGATTAGCTCTATCCCACATCAGCTGAATACTCAATGATTTCTATGCATATTAAAGTTTGAGAAGCTTTGTTCTGGAACACTGGCCACTGAGGGGGACATGCTTGACTTCAAACCTTGGCTCTGCTGTCATCTGACTCTGTGACCATGGCTAAGTCACCCACTCTACTGAGATTCCCTTTCCTCATCTGTAAAATGGATACAAGAGTTCTTGCTTCTTAGATTCTCAGAAAGGCCTTTCCTGGTTATCTGACTTCATATGCATCCTTTCTATTACATTGACCTCAGTTTATTAAGTTTCTCCATGATCACAGTTACTACAACTTGAAATTACTAGTGTCTATCTTGTTTAGAGGGCTTCCTAGGTGGTGCTAGTGGTAAAGAACCTGCCTACCAATGCAGGAGACTTTAAGGGATGTGGGTTAGGTCCCTGGGTTGGGAAGATTCCCTGGAGAAGGAAATGGCAACCCACTCCAGTATTCTTGCCTGGAGAATCCCACGGGAAGAGGAGCCTGGTGGGCTACAGTCCATGGGGTCACAAAGAGTCAGACAAAACTAAAGCAACGTAGCATGCACATCTTGTTTAGAATGTTTGTTCTCTGAAGGCAGGAATCATGTCACTCCTTGATATTTGATATTTTCAGGACTTGACACAATACCTGGCACCTCAAGGGTGGTTCCATATTTGGTGAATAACCGAATATTATAATGGTTGTTATGTAATGCAAGAGAAACATTAGCTCTATGTCTGACTTGGAGAAAATGTCCGCTAAACGGTAGCTATTGGTAAAACTGACTGCTTAATTGTGAAGCCCAGGATAAAATGAAAGTGTAAAGCCCCTTGTTCAAAAAAATTATGAAGAATTTCAAGATGATGACAACAGAATATTAACCAAAGGGTCCTTCTCAGAGTTGGACCGTTTGTAACTATATGGGTTGCATGCCCAGGAGCCCGGCCCTAGGTATTGATAGTGTTACTATTACCGTGATTACTCTGTGGTTGATATGGTCACCACCCTAGGAGGGTCGTCTCCCCCTTCTCCTTGCGGTGTGACGGCAGGCCAAGAGTCCCACAGGCCACCTTGCCTCCTGAGACTCAGCCTGCCCTCCTCCACCTGCTCCAGTGAAGAGACTAAGAGATAACTGGAAACTTGACAAATTGCAAAACAGACCCTGTCCAGTCAGCCGGGCCTAAACTCTTCCTCACAGCAGAGTGCTGATTTACACCTGATTAGTAAAGGTAGTGTTTATTGAATCAGCAAAAGTTCTGCAAATGTGCGCCGAACAGAATTTCAGATGAGTTTCTGTAGTGCATGTATACATAATGTATGGCTTTTAATTTCCTTGATAATGTAAAAGTACAGTCTGAGATGAGGAACGAGGCAGGCAGAGTCACTCAGTTCTAATATAACAACTTCTCTTTATGAGAAACTGAAAATCAGGGCAGGGCTTAGAATATAAAACAGTCAGGAGGAATTGAAGCTAAAAACAGGGAGAGATGAATCCACTCGAAAACAACCAGCACGGCGATGCAACTGGTTCTCAGATCAGCTGGATGGTGGGAGCCTGATGACCAAAATCAAGGTCTTCCCAGGGGTCCCAGCCCTGCAAGGCTTAGCATGACATCCTTACTGGGCTACATTTATCCTTTCAGAGCCTGGGTCCCTTGAGCCGTTCAGCATGGAAAATCACGCACCTCCTGCCTACCTTTGTAGGCGGAGAATAAAGAATGTTACTCTTGTGAAAACGTTTTGTTCAACATGGGACACAAAAGCAAGACAGTATGCTCTGTAGAAAGAGCACTGGCCTGGAAGTCAAAAAGCGCAGTTTCTGATACATATTTTCCTATTTATTAACTACCCTTCTTCAGTGCTTTGGAGTCAAGTGGCTAGATCTGGGAGAAAATTTCAAAGCTGTTACTATCTGGCTGTGTAAACTTGGACGGAGAGGAGTCATTTAAGTCTTCTGAGCCTCAGTTTTCTCCTCTGTGAAATGGGACTGAACTAAATCCAAGAGAATATTTAGCACACCTGGCAAGTTCTCAACATTTCTTTCAGAGCTCCATTTTCCCTACTGTTGATTGGAATGTTAGAAAACCTCAAAACACCGTACTGCCATATGACACTCCTGTGTGCTGCGTTCAAGCTGGGAACATCTTATTGCCCCTGTAGCTCCTCATCCTGTCTTCCACCAGCCCCAATTTCCCAGAAGTTTTCTGGTTCTGGTACTGCAGGGCCTTTTTGTTCAGAGTTATATGTCAACCACACTTGCCAATGGTATTAACTTGTAACTGTGGTGGAAGATCTCTTGTAGAGACTTGTGCTTGAATCAAAAGATTTTGAAACCAAAAACACTTTCCAGAGGCAAAAGAGCAACAGGTGGGTGGAATTTATATCTGGAGACACGGGCCTTACTGGGTGTACCTTCCAAACATACAGCTCAGGCACTATATACTTGTGAGGTCCATTTGAGCCAAGGTTTTAACTACCTATGGGGTTTGAAATGCAAGAATAGCTTAATATATCTGCTCAGCCTTAATGACTGGGTCATTTTGATGATGACCTCAATTCTGCCATCTATTGTTTTATTCTGCACCATCCTCGGCATTACATAGAAATCTGCTTGTGCTGTGCTCAGTCATGTCCAACTCTTTGAGACCGCATGGACTAAGTCCACCAGGCTCCTCTATCCATGGGATTCTCCAGGCAAGAATACTAGAGTGGGTTACCATTTCTTCCTCGAGGGGATCTTCCCAACCCAGGGATTGAACCCGCATCTCTTACATTGGCAGGCAGATTCTTTACCACTGCCATCTGAGAAGCCCAGAAGTCTACTTATTAGACACAAATCACAGTGGCTGTACAGTTCATGATTTTCCCAGAAGCTGTGTATGTGTTTCCCAGCTTCCTCTAGCACAGACACTACCCCCCTCTAGCCAACCCTGTAGACCCAGGACCCTAGGCTGCCCCAACTGCCAAAGCTTCCCCTGCCATAGTGAATGGCTCAGGAGGTGGCCATGTCACTCAAGGCAGGCCAATTTTGTCCTTTCTCTAGATTTTTCCAACAAACTGCTAAGCACAATGAAAAAATGTGAGGCCAGAGTGATATGCAGCCCAGCTTTCCTGTTGGCATATAGCTATAGAAATGAGACAGATGGACAGTCATATAGATCACTGATGATATTCTAGCCAGTGCATTGCTGCCCCTTCCAAGGTCATGTCACTCACAAACAGAAGTCCTCATTGTGTAGTCTGATACAAACATCCATATGGACAAACGATAAGACGTCATTTCTCTCAAAGTTACAATTACAGAGGTGATGTTATAGTGGGTAATAGAGCACAGGGTGTGATTAAGTAAAGACTGGTGGGTACAAATTACTCTTGCAAGAATGCTGGTGGGGAGAAGAAGAAAGAGGTCAGGCAATAGTGGATGTGATATTTTTATATAAGAAACGCAATTTGGTCTTCCTCCCCAGTTTCTAAACCCTTTGAGTTTCTGGGTGACAGGAAGAGTGAGATTTCTTTGCTGTTTTTTTTTTTTTGGACTCTGCTGGATCTTAACTTTTGGTACCTGGACTCGTTGCAGCCTGTGAGCTCTTAACTTGTCACATGTGGAATCAAGTTCCCTGACCAGCGATTGAACCCTGGGCCCCCCTCCACTGGGAGCACAGAGTCTTAGCCACTGGACCAGCAGGGAAGTTCCACTGGACCACCAGTTCCTGTTATTCTTAATAAGCTTTTAGAAATATACTGCATTTATTCTGATGAGGTCACTCTTGGTGGGCTTCTAGGTAGCTTCGGGTCAGGGGCTGGTTACCAAAGGAACCAACCATGTGGCTAATGAGACTTTCAGTCCCACCTTCTGACCTCTCAAGAAGGAGGGGCTGGAGATCAAGTTAACCACCAATGATCAATGATTTAATCAACCATATTTATAAAACGGAGCCCCCATAAAAGCTCTAAAGAAAGGGGCTCTCAGAACTTTTGGTTGATGAAACACATCCACGTGCCAAGAGGGTGGCATACCCCGAATTCCATGGAAACAGAAGCTCCTACACTTGAGATCCTTCTGGACCTTGTACCTCTTCATCTGGCTGTTGACTTGTATCCTTTCTATTAGCTTCTATAATGAACCAGTACTAGTAAGTAAAGTGTTTCCCTGAAATCTGTGAGCTGTTCTAGCAAATTTTTGAGCCCAAGGAGAGTGTCATGGGATCCCCTGATTTATAGCTGGTTGATCAAAAGTACAGAAGACCTGGCCTTGCGACTGGCATCTGAAGTGTGGGCAGCCATGTGAGACTGAGCCCTTTAACTTTTGGGGTCTAACTCCAGTTAGTGTCAGAATTGAGTTGAGTCATTGGACACCCAATTGGTAAACTGAGATTTGATTGTTGTTGTGGAAAAAACCCTACACATTTGGTGTCAGATGTGTCCTGATGTAAAAAAAAAAAAAAAAAGCAAATCTTATTAATAGCATAGCAGGCTCAAAGGAAGGTAGACTTTTCAGGCTAAAGGAGAATTTTAACTGCCTGAGTTATCTCTCTTCTCTTTAAGATGGGGAGAAGATAACCAAGGGAGCAGAGTCTCAGGAGAAATGCAGAAGAAGTTGCCAGAAGGGGCAGTAGCATTGGTCAGTATAGACACTTCCCCTTTGAGAGCACAGCAGAGGAAGAGAAAATGATACTAGAGAAAACCTGAGAGATGGAGAGAAATTGAGGAAACTCATGCTAGGGTGGCCATGATTTTCTCACTGCAAGTGAAGATTTGGGAGATTAAATTGCTGTTCAAACAGAGATGTTTCCCTCTGGGGCTTGCACTCTGCTCCCATCCTCTCTGGAACCACCCAAAGGCCAAGGAAAGGAGGGGATGGTGGCCAAAACAGACCTCAGAAAGGACAAGGCCTCTGGCATTGATGTCTACACTGTAATTGATGGGTTGGCATTGACTGTCATAACTCAACCTCCCTCCCACAGCAAGGGCATCCACTGCGGCTGTGAGAGCCTGCCGTGCACAGGGCTGTGGAGAAAAGACGTGTTCTGTTAAATCAGTGAACCTGACAGAGCAGAGGGAATCAACAGGCTATTTACCCAGCTAATCCTTCTTTCATCTCTTAGTCAACTGCTATAAGGACATTTCCCAAGGGGATGTTTTCTGATGCCCTGATCCCATGGGGATTGTGGAGAGTGACTGTCCTATGGTGCCATCACTCTATATTTTCTTCTGGTCTCCAAGATGGCAGACTCATCTGAAGCCTTAAGGGAGTGTCACTTGCATTAAGAATATTCTAGAGCCAACTAGGTTGTTTGCCAGCTTAGCTTTCTGTTTTTATTTTGACTTCACAGTTGAGAGAGTATCAAATATAGAGGGTAAGACTCTGATCATATAGGTAGGTGGATCTTGTTTTGAATCTCACTGCAACTCTGATGATTCTGCATGACCTTCACAAAGTTATTTTAACCTCTTTACTTTTCCATTCTTCACCTGTAAAAAGACATGAGTACCTACTTAATCTACTATGAATATTAAATGAGAAAACATATGTAAAATTCTGAGGTATAGACAGCATGTAGTGAGTACTCACATAGCTGGATTCAAAGATGGCAAGAGAGGGAATCCAAGGCTCTTTATTCCTTCTTGTATCACAAGATTTGGGGACTTTTTTGGTTTTTGTTTTGTTTTTAATTAATTAATTAATGTATTTTACTTTACAACATTGTATTGGTTTTACCATACATTGACTTGAATCCACCATGGGTGTACATGTGTTCCCCATCCTGAACCCCCCTCTCTCCTCCCTCCCCATCCCATCCCTCTGGGTCATCCCAGTGCACCAGCCCCGAGCACCCTGTCTCATGTATCGAACCTGGACTGGCGATTCATTTCACATATGATAATTTACATGTTTCAGTGCCATTCTCCCATATCATCCTGCCCTCATCCTCTCCCACAGAGTCTGAAAGACTGTTCAATACATCTGTGTCTCTCTTGCTGTCTCGCATACAGGGTTATCATTACCATCTTTCTAAATTCCATATATATGCATTAGTATACTGTATTGGTGTTTTTCTTTCTGACTTACTTCACTCTGTATAATAGACTCCAGTTTCATCCACCTCATTAAAACTGATTCAAATGTATTCTTTTTAATGGCTGAGTAATATTCTATGGTGTATATGTACCACAGCTTTCTTATCCATTTGTCTGCTGATGGACATCTAGGTTGCTTCCATGTCCTGGCTATTATAAACAGTGCTACGATGAACACTGGGGTACATGTGTCTCTTTTGATTCTGGTTTCCTCAGTGTGTATGCCCAGCAGTGGGATTGCTGGGTCATATGGCAGTTCTATTTCCAGTTTTTTAAGGAATCTCCATACTCTTCTCCATAGTGGCTCTACTAGTTTGCATTCCGACCAACAGTGTAAGAGGGTTCCCTTTTCTCCACACCCTCTCCAGCATTTATTGCTTGTAGACTTTTGGATAGCAGCCATTCTGACTGGTGTGTAATGGTACCTCACTGAGGTTTTGATTTGCATTTCTCTGATAATGAGTGATGTTGAGCATCTTTTCATGTGTTTGTTAGCCATCTGTATGTCTTCTTTGGAGAAATGTCTGTTTAGTTCTTTGGCCCACTTTTTGATTGGGTCTTTTATTTTTCTGGAATTCAGCTACAGGTGTTGCTTGTATATTTTTGAGATTAATTCTTTGTCCATTGCTTCATTTGCTATTATTTTCTCCCATTCTGAAGGCTGCCTTTTCATCTAACTTATAGTTTCCTTTGTTGTGCAGAAGGTTTTAATTTTAATTAGGTCCCATTTGTTTATTTTTGCTTTTATTTCCAATATTCTGGGAGGTGGGTCATAGAAGATCTTGCTGTGGTTTATGTCGGAGAGTGTTTTGCCTATGTTTTCCTCTAGGAGTTTTATAGTTTCTGGTCTTACATTTAGATCTTTAATCCATTTTGAGTTTATTTTTCTGTATGGTGCTAGAAAGTGTTCTAGTTTCATTCTTTTACAAGTGGTTGACCAGTTTTCCCAGCACCGCTTGTTAAAGAGATTGTCTTTTCTCCATTGTATATTCTTGCCCCCTTTGTCAAAGATAAGGTGTCCATAGGTGCATGGATTTATCTCTGGGCTTTCTATTTTGTTCCATTGATCTATATTTCTGTCTTTGTGCCAGTACCACACTGTCTTGATGACTGTGGCTTTGTAGTAGAGACTGAAATCAGGCAGGTTGATTCCTCCAGTTCCATTCTTCTTTCTCAAGATTGCTTTGGCTATTTGAGGTTTTTTGTGTTTCCATACAAATTGTGAGATTATTTGTTCTAGTTCTCTGAAAAATACCATTGGTAGCTTGGTAGGGGTTGCATTGAATCTATAGAATGCTTTGGGTAGTATACTCGTTTTCACTATATTGATTCTTCCGATCCATGAACACGGTATATTTCTCCATCTATTTGTGTCCTCTTTGATTCTTTCATCAGTGTTTTATAGTTTTCTATACATAGGTCTTTTGTTTCTTTAGGTAGATTTATTCCTAAGTATTTTATTCCTTTTGCTGCAATGGTGAATGGAATTATTTCCTTAATTTCTCTTTCTGTTTTCTCATTGTTAGTGTATTGGAATGCAAGGGGTTTCTATATGTTAATTTTATATCCTGAAACTTTACTATATTCATTGATTAGCTCTAGTAATTTTCTGGTGGAGTCTTTAGTGTTTTCTATGCAGAGGATCATGTCATCTGCAAACAGTGAGAGTTTTACTTCTTCTTTTCCAATCTGGATTCCTTTTCTTTCTTTGTCTGCTCTGATTGCTGAGGCCAAAACTTCCAAAACTATATTGAATAGTAGTGGTGAGAGTGGACATCCTTGTCTTGTTCCTGACTTTAGAGGAAATGCTTTCAGTTTTTCACCATTGAGGATAATGTTTGCTGAGGGTTTGTCATATATAGCTTTTATTATGTTGAGGTCCAGTGTACTTTGGGCATGAATCAAAATTAAAGTGTTAGTCACTCAGTTGTGTCAGATTCCTTGCAACCCCATGAACTGTAGCCTTCCAGGCTCCTCTGTCCGTAGAATTCTCCAGTCAGGAATACTGGAGAAGATCCCCTTCTCCAGGAGATCTTCCTGACCTAGCGAACTTGGGTCTCCCTCATTGCAGGCAGATTCTTTACTGCCCGAGCCACCAGGGAAGCCCTACTTTGAGCATTACTTTATGTAATTAAGCAGGGAGGTCAATTTAAAGCTTCTGTCATTAGCTTTATTTTTAATTGACTCGTTGAAGGGTAGATCACTAGGTCTCTGGTCAGTAAGTTTTATCATATACTAAATCTAATCCATTGATATTGACCACTTAGGGCATGGTAGTGAGGATTTTCTAGGCCAGATTGAAAGAATCTAGGCTGTGATTGATTAGTGATGTCAACCCAAGACATGGTTAGGATTGTGACTTAACCTCTTCCACATATGTGCTGACTCTGTATAGACTCTGAAGTCATGGATCACAGATGCAAGTCAGAGGCCAAGGAATGTTACATAAATTGCAGAATTGCCAGTGCTCATGGAGAAGTTACCTGCTGATTGAAGAGACTAAAACTGTGGCTGTCATTAAAACCAAGGTCACTGAACAGTGGATGGCTATAATGAGAAGGAAACAGCATTTTGCAGTCTTGTACCTGGAGAATGACAGTGCATTGTGAATGTATAAATCTGGAGCCTCTAGAATTGACAGGTTTAAGACTGTGTCTGCACAATCTCAGGGAAATGTTTACAAAGTTTAAAAAAAAAAAGTGCCAATCAACTGGTTGATGACATCAGGACTTGCCTGATTTCTTGCTTTGTGTCTGTTCCTCCCCACAGTTGGAATTATTTGAGTTCCATGTGCAGCTCAGCTGAGGTCACCCCATACTCGGAACCTAATTCTTCCTGCTGTCAATAGAGATTTTAAAAACTCTAGTGGGCTTTGAGGTCATCTAGCACCACCCACCCTGGCATCTAAGCCAGCTTTGGTCTGAGTCTGGTCTTGTTGCCTTGAGCTCTCAAGGGTTGGGATCCACCTTTCTGATGTCCTTGAAGGTAGGTAGGCCTATCGTCACTTTGTTGGTCCAGATCTCTAACATGATTTTTTCCACTGGATTTTACATACACCTGTAAGGATGTCTGTCCTCTTTCCTCTTCCTTTCATGTATCAGAGGCTTTCTAATTATACAGCCTTTACCTTATTAGTGAGATTTTTCACTTCCACAGGGGATGTTTAGGTGACGGATACAAGGTGAGCTTTGAAATTAGCCAGGCCTAGCTTCCAATTTCAGCTCAGTGTTTTCTTAACTACATGACATTTAAGCACATGGGTCCATTTTCTCATTTATAAAATGTTAATAACACAGCAGGGTGTTATATCCTGAAGGAAATAGACAAACACATTGGAGGACCTAGCATATAGGAGTTTCTAACACATGAACTACTGACAACAAAATAACACTAACAATAGCTATTATTTATTGAGCACTTACCATGTGTGAGACATTGATCCAAATATTCTCCATAGTAAAATTAATTCTATACTTCACCTTTCATAGACAAAGAATCTGAGGTTTAGCAAGGTCAGTGACTTACCCAACCTTACCCAGAGAATCCAGGGCAGAGCCTGGGTTTAAGTCAAGAGCTGCTTATCCAACCTAAAGCTTGACCTCCTTTAATCATACTACAGGGTCAACAATAATATAAGCATCTTTCATCCATTTGAGTGAATGTTCTTGTGTTCTCTGAAGCTGACTTTGTCCTAGGCATTTACTGTGCCCCTCTGAACATAAATGATGGCAGTTTTCCTCTACCCACTCCTCTCAGTATGTCTCATTCTGTTCCCATGGAACATTTTATGGCTGACCATGTCAAAAGATGTGACACCCTCAAGTCTATTAAGACAAATACATTTGAGTTTTAAAATACTGAGTTGATTTTATAAACAGTCCGGGGAGCAATTTTCAAATTTGGGGCCCCAAATAACAAAGTATCAATAATTTCCGTTTATTAATGGGAAAATAAGCATCTCCTTGGAGAAGGAAATGGCAACCCACTCCAGTATTCTTGCCTAGAGAATCCCATGGACAGAGTAGCCTGGTGGGCTACAACCCATGGTGTCGCAAGAGTTGGACACAACATAGCGACTAAACCGCCACCATCAAACATCTCCTATAAATGGGTTTTTCCTTCCATGGCCCTTCTCATCAGATATACAGGACTGAATGGGCATATTTCATGCCTGAGGATGTCATGTGAGACTAGGTGAACAGGTTGTAGATCCAGAACAGACCTTATGTATGAATCTGCTTGGCCCTGCCCTATGATGGTGCTTCCTGCTCCCTCTGTTCCTATTGGGTGTTGTTTCTTATCTTTTCATTAAAGGTTAGGCAGAACAATGAGAATTTGCTGCGACTCCAGGAACTCAAACTGGGGTTCTATAAAAACTTAGTGGGGTAGTAGGGGGTGAGAGCTAGGAGGGAGGGTCAAGAGGCAGTGGACATATGTATACCTATGGTTGATTCATGATGATCTATGGCAGAAACCAACGCAATATTGTAAAACAGTTATCCTTCAATTAAAAATAAATTGAAAAAAATAAAAATTGGAAAAATTTTTTTAAAAATTTAGGCTGGAGTAACACTGATGGACCTGGAGATTGTCACACTGAATGAAGTAAGTCAGATTCGGAAAAATGGCATATGATATCCCTTATATGTGAAATCTAAAAAGTGATGCAAACTAACTTACTTACTAACTCTAAGACTGGCAGACTTAGAGAACAAACATGGTTACCAAGAGGCGGAGGGTAGAGGGAAGGGATAATTAGGGCATTTGGGATCTCCATGTACACACTGCTATATTTAAAATGGATAACCAACAAGGACTTACTGTGTAGCACAGGAAACTCTGCTCAATATTATGTGGCAGGCTGAATGGGAGGGGAAGGGAGTTCAGGAGAGAATAGATACATGTATGGCTGAGTCCCTTTGCTGTCCACCTGAAACTATCACACCATTGTTAATCAGCTATACTCCAATACAAAGTAAGTGTTTTTTTAAAACAACAACAACCAAGGTTAGGCTGGAGTCATGGGAAGTGAACTCTTTTTGTAGGGTGGCTGTAATCAAGCCAATGAATTATGAGGAAGTTGCTAAGATTTGGCTACCAAAATACTAAATGACCATGAAGGTGATCTGGCAGTGGAGAACAGAAAAAAAATTTATTGATCCAAATGCTATCCCAAGTACTTTGTGTACATTATCTTATTTAATTATACAATAATCCTGGGAGGGAGTCATTATTATTTCCATTTTTACCACACTGTGAAAATTAAATAATCTGTTACTAAACAGACTAAACAGTTACTAAATAACCCTACAACCCAACACATTTTATTATAAAACCTACCTTTTGATTCCAAAGTTCAAATAGTGAATAATGAATGTAAACTCTCCAAATTGGTGTCAGAATTTCTCACTGATTCAATACCTATTATACCAGATGCATAATTAGAATCTACCCAAAACTGATGTGAGTTTACAGCCAGAGTCTGAAATTGAGAGATGCCGTTCAGCTATTTGCATACAAATAGACTACAATTATTATGAAGGATGGTCCATTACAGAATTCAGTTTAGCTTGCATTTTAGCAAAAACCATAAAGTCAGCTAGGAAAGAGTTAGCTTTATCAATTACACTTTTTGTAAGCCCAGTTTTGTTTTTGAAGGTTTCTTAATTGATGTGCTCAAGGGAAAAAAAATACCCATGGGCTAAAATTGAATAATCAACATTGTGGGTAATGAGACTAAAGTTTTTGAAAATTTTGGTCTCTTTCAAAGGAAAGCGCCAGAAATCTCAACCATCATTAGATTTTGCCTCTGATCTCAGTGTTAAATCAGTGCTTGACTGTCAACTTGTGGGACAAGCGTTAGGTAGGATAATCTCCTTGGAGCATCAGAAGATTCCTGGATTCCAGACTCGCCACTCTGGCTCTTTCTCTGTCTTTGTTCTGTGCTGACAAAGGTCTGTATAATCGAAGCTATGGTTTTCCCAGTAGTCATGTATGGATATGAGAGTTGGACCATAAAGAAGGCCAAAAAACTGATGCTTTTGAACTGTGGTGCTGGAGAAGACTCTTGAGAGTCCCTTGGACAGCAGGGAGATCCAACCAGTCCATCCTAAAGGAAATCAACCCTGAATGTTCATCAGAAGGACTGATGGTGAAGCCGAAGCTCCAATACTTTGGTCACCTGATGGGAAGAGCCGACTCATTGGAAAAGACCCTGATACGGAGAAATATTGAGAGCAGGAGGAGAAGCAGGCGACAGCATGAGATGGTTGAATGGCATCACTGATTCAACGGACATGTGTCTGAGCAAACTCTGGGGAATAGTGAAGGAGAGGGAAGCCTGGTGTGCTGCATCTGTGGGGTTGCAAAGAGACACAACTGAGCAGTTAAACAACAAACAATAATAGTCATGGTGGCCACTCTGCTGGGGTTACCATAAGAAAGTATGGGATTTAGAGTTGGCAAATATGGGTCTGAAAGCTATACCATTACTTACTTGTGTCTGTGGAAATATTTATTTTACCTCTCTCGGTTTTACAGCCTCCTCTGAAAAATGAGAATTATAATGGCATATTACCTCAAAGGGGTGCTATAAGAATTAAGTGAGATAGAAGATGAAGTCCTCAGCATCATTCATGGCATAAGGTAAATCACTCTGAATAAAAATAGTTAATAATTGTTAGAGGATTAACTTAGTGTGTGTAACCTAATAAGTTCAGTAATGTATGTGGTCTAGTCAAAGAGTTGTGTGTCACATCCAGGGAAACTCAGTCGTAAACTAAAGGCACTTAAAAGCAATAGAAATCTCCTATTTGCATTTCTTGGAGAAGATCAAAGAGAATGTCATTACTAAGCCACCTTGACACTCTGTAACATCCCTTTTCCTTTTTTTCTCCCATTCGCTTACACCCTGTAGCTGCCTCAATATCTCTTTCTTTATAACCTCAAGTCCAAAAAAGACTCTTCCTTGATAACTAGACTTCAAAGTTTTTTGATCTGTCATCTCCTTACCCCTATTTCTATCACTTTATTATGTAGGTCAACTTAGCTTCTCTCTCAGTAAGCAAAAAATATCCTTTCTTAGTAGAATTGAGAAGGAGTGGGAACTGAACAGGCATAGCAGGATTATTTTTAAGGGGCTGGAGGTGGAGTGGGGGTGGCTGTGAGCACTCATGGACAGAAAGCTTTAGTTATACCCACAGATATAATCTCTGGAGCAAGGAAAGTTCTGGCTTCTAAGCTGTTCACCCTATACCTGAAGCCCTACTTTGTGAAGAATGTCATTCCACTTAACTGTGTAGAGAGGGAGTGATCCATTAGAAAATCCTCTGTGTCGATGCATGATCATTCCATAGGAACTGGCCAAACTGAAGGATGCCGTGACAGCTGCTTTTAGATATTTAAAAATGGCCAAACTAGAATCAATAGAATTGAATAGGATTGAGAGAAGTAGACTTGTAGCTTGGTTGAATGAAGAATGTTCATCTAGTCAAAGCTGTTGGAAGACAGAATGAGCCTCCTGAGGAGGCAGAGAGTATCCAGTGCCATAGATATTTAACATAAGGCTGATGATTTCTTGGCAGACATATTGTAAATGGTGAAAGCATCTGAGCAGGGTTGGATGAACCATAGAGGTCTCTTTCCTTGCTGAGATTCCATAATTCTCTTAGAACAGAGTTTAGTGCATACTGCCAATATTGATAGCTTATAACTCCTAATCTGTAGTTCATGGCATCTAAGAAGGAATTTTTTTGCGGGGTGGGCTTCTGTGGTCTAGTGCTTTCTCTGATTCTGTCTCTTCTTTCCTTGGCTTTAGTAGCATAGTTCTTGTCCTCACCCCAGTGCCTGTATAATTCCTGTGAAACGGCTGGTGTGATTTCAAACTTAATTGGTCTCTTCCTGTCAATCTAGAGGTCAGAGGAAGTATGAGGCCAGGAGAGCAATATCATGGGAAGGGCCATATAATGGCCACATGTCTGGACCTTAGGAGCTCTGGGCTCTTGTCCAGGTTCTGGTGCTAATTCTGTAAGCCCCATCTCATCTCTGAGTCTCCATTTCCTTATCTTTAAATGAAGTACAACATAGCTTCTTTCTAATGTTCCCATGGTTTTTTCAACTCATGATACTCAGGGGCTAAATGCCCCTCTGATAAGAAGTGAAATGACTTGGGAAAATTGTTAATAAACTGAAGCAGCATTTGGAATCTTACTATTATGCTGTTCAACTAATATTCATTATGGGTTTCCCTGGTGGCTCAGTTTTAAAGAATCTGCCTGACAGTACAGGAGACACAGTTTCAATCCCTGGGTTGGTAAGATTGCTAGAGAAGGAAATGGCAACCCACTTCACTATTCCTGCCTGGGAAATTCCATGGCTAGAGGAGCCTGGCGGGCTACAGTCCATGGGGTTCCAAAACTGTCAGACACAACTTAGCGACTAAACAACAACAGTATTCATTCTGCACCTACTATATGCCACATACTCTATTAAGGCAAAGAAGATGTAGCAGCTGACAGGGCAGATAAGGTGCCTGCCCTCACAGATATTACATTCTGGGGTCTAAAGAACCTCTTGACAGGTCAACAAATAGACAAGCTCATTTCATATTGTGAAAAAGATAAAGTAGGATGTTATGTTTGAAACTGATCATGGAAGTCTAGAACAGCCTGTCTGAGGAAGTCCATTTGAGCTGATTTTCTAATTAGGATAGGGACCAACTATATGAGGACATAGGAGAGTGAAAAATAAGGGCAAAGGCTTTGGGTTTGTTTAAGGAGCAGAAGGAAACCTGCTGTGTCTCAAACATGATGGTAAAGAGGGACCAAGATGCTCGAAAAAGTAGGCAACACACAAATCATCATTAGAAGAGTTAATATTTAATTTCATGTGTACAGGGCTAGTGCATTTCTTGAAGGACACCACAGAGAATCCCATTGCTAACTATCCCAGCACTTGTAACTGCCCCAGATGGTGGTAAATTCAGATGAAGGGCTAGAACTGCCATGATAGTGACCTGGGCCAGGTGGTAGCAGGAGAAGTAGAGAGAAGAGGATGCGTTCTGAAAACATCACAATAGAGCCAGGGTGACTTACATTGGAGTAGGTATGAGGTATGGGGAGTACAGAAGGCAAACTCGAAATCTAGAATTACTTTTTTGCTTTTTCTCTCTGAGCATTTGAGAATGGATGTATCATGGGAGAGGAATAGGTGTTATTAAAAATAATGGAAAAAAATAACAATGGCTATTATTTATTAGACATTTATTACATGAGATCTGTGTCTGCTTTATGTCTCCAGCTCTATAAATTTGTTGAAAGTCATTGTATGTCAGGCATGATTTTAAGATCCTTGCCTACATTATTTTATTTAATTCTTAGTCAGTATTGGTTTACACAGTGACTCAGGAAGATTAAGTAACATAGCAAATAAGCTACAAAACTAGGATTTAAACCCAAGTCAGTCTAATTCTGAAATCTGGTTTCTTCATATCTATACATTTATTTCCTAGCATATCAGACCATATAAAGGGAACTGCTAGCTAGTTGTGGGGAGCTGAGTGGCCTCCCAAGAGGCATCCTCAGGTAACACGAGCAGAGAAGCACACCTACAAGAAATGACTTCAATAAAAATGGAAGGAACATGGAAGTCGATTTGAGGATCTGACCTAAACAAAGCTTCCATACTATGTATCCTCCTAACATGACCATAGCAAGACTCTAATGCTGTTTCCAAAATCCGATTTGGAATTCCCCAGTGTTACAGATACACAGTGAATGAAGCCTGAACTATCTGTATGATAAATAATGACAAGTCTAGTCCATGGATACTGGCTTTTTTTAACTGACAGAAAACACTTTTTCCATATAGAAAGGTGACTGAATGTGTTAGTATCATCTAATGATATCAAACAAGGAGAATATTTTTTTTAATCTGTTATAGTTACCAAGAACTAGGCACACTGGGTAATGTGTTCTGATTTTCTATAATTGTGTAGCCAGTCACATCCTCAGAGATCAAAAGAGCCTTTAAGAGAGAAACTTCTAGGCTGATTTTAGGAACAGGAATCAATGTGAAGTTACATGCTTAGCACATTAACTCAATGCTAGGAAAATGTACTCTTTCCCTTCCTTTAAGATGTCTGGAATAATGACAAAAATTGATGAAGACATGAGAATTAAGCCAAGTTCTGTAGGGATAGGTCGGGTATATTGCCAATTTCTCATTGTTTAACCATCATTCTTTGACTGCCCTTCAAGGACTAATGAATATTGGTGAATCTACCTCTCTTAAATCTTTGCCAACTCCTCCTTCTTATCTGCCTTTATTTCTGGAATATTTTTCTGCTCTACTCAACTAATAAATTGCAGTGCTATATGATTTCATGTTAATACTTGGCTGTGAGCTCTTTGAGGGTTGTTCATATCTTATTTATCTTCATCTATTCTATGAGTTAGAATCCTCAACCTTAAACCTATATACTACATTACATAATTGGAAACCCAGATACAGAACAGAAAGCTGAGTTAATCTGGTGGTACTGCCCTGTTTCCCTATAGTTCTTTGACTCTTGGCTTTTCTGTCATTAAGTTGGTGGCAAGATGTGGGCAGCAGTTATGAACTGCACATCCATCTATGGCCATAATCAAAGCAAAAGGTCTTCCTGGTGGCTCAGTGGTAAAGAATTGCCTGCAATGCAGGAGTCGCAGGAGACACAGGTTCAATCCCTGGGTCAGGAAGATCCCCTGGAGCAGGGCATGGCAGCCCAGCCTACTCCAATATTCTTGCCTGGAGAATCCCATGAACAGAGGAACCTGGTGAGCTACAGTCCAGAGGGTCACAAAGGGTAGGACACAACTGAAGCAGCTTAGCACACACGCAAGCCCTTCCTGTGATGATTTCTTCAGACCAAGGAAAAGCTTTTCCAGAAGCCTCCAAATAACCTTCTTAGTCTCAGTGGCCAATGAGGAATAAGTTGCAGTCAAGATGAATGAGTTTACCATGATTGTCTTAGATGAATTAGCTCCCGTAACTGTATGGCTATTATCCCATGCAGGACTATAAAGAAGAAAGATCACAATGTTCTCCACCCAGGTCCAAAGCCTACTATAGAACTTGAGGCTTAGATAATGCTCAATGAGTGGTGTTTTTTTTTTGTTTTTTTTTTTTGAGTAAATAAGTGAACTACAATGACCCACTCCCTAATAAGCCCTTTTCAGAACTTCTGTATTTATAATCAGCACCATTTCCTTGGCTTGGCACTTAATTATATATTTTTAGTTTTTCTTTGATGGTGTCATATGTGTTAGTCTTGTTTTAAGAACTGGTATTAACTATCTAAAGGCAGGATCCATAGCAAATAAATGTTAGTTGATCGAATGAATCTTGCTTTCTTGGTATGCTCTCAAGTGTGAGACCAAGAGTGGACATGTAAGACATGTGATGGTTTATTTGTGAGCTTTACTCTGCAGTGAGGAGCAAGACTCATGTTTCTCTGATAGGAAACCAGGTAAAAAGGAGAAAAGTTCTTGTTATATTTAATTTAACTAAAGCTGTATGGAATTCAATTTAAATTTATGATGAAGCCAACAAGAAATTAATCACTGGGATAAGAATGTCATCTGTGTGTGTTAGCCGCTCAGTTATGTCTGACTTTTTGTGACCGCATGGACTATAACTTACCAGGCTCTTCTGTCCATGGAATTCTCCAGGCAAGAATACTGGGGTGGGTTGCCATTCCCTTCTCCACAGGATCTTCTCAACCTAGGGACCAAACCCAGGTCTCCTGCACTGCAAGCAAATTCTTTACCATCTGAGCCACCAGGGAAGCCCAAAGACTTGCCTCACTCTGCATTAGGCACAGAGTGTCTGTTTAACAGCAGTGTAGTTAGAACTGGACATGGAACAACAGACTGGTTCCAAATAGGAAAAGGAGTACGTCAAGGCTGTATATTGTCACCCTGCTTATTTAACTTATATGCAGAGTACATCATGAGAAATGCTGGGCTGGAAGAAACACAAGCTGGAATCAAGATTGCCGGGAGAAATATCAATAACCTGAGATATGCAGATGACACCACCCTTATGGCAGAAAGTGAAGAGGAACTAAAAAGCCTCTTGATGAAAGTGAAAGAGGAGTGTGAAAAAGTTGGCTTAAAGCTTAACATTCAGAAAACTAAGATCATGGCATCTGGTCCCATCACTTCATGGCAAATAGATGGGGAGACAGTGGAAACAATGTCAGACTTTATTTTTCTGGGCTCCAAAATCACTGCAGATGGTGACTGCAGCCATGAAATTAAAAGACGCTTACTCCTTGGAAGGAAAGTTATGATCAACCTAGATAGCATATTAAAAAGCAGCGACATTACTTTGCCAACAAAGGTCCGTCTGGTCAAGGCTATGGTTTTTTCAGTGGTCATGTGTGAATGTGAGAGTTGGACTGTGAAGAAAGCTGAGGGCCAAAGAATTGATGCTTTTGAACTGTGGTGTTGGAGAAGACTCTTGAGAGTCCCTTGGACTGCAAGGAGATCCAACCAGTCCATCCTAAAGGAGATCAGTCCTAGGTGTTCATTGGAAGGACTGATGCTGAAGCTGAAACTCCAATCCTTTGGCCACCTCATGCAAAGAGTTGACTCACTGGAAAAGACCCTGATGCTGGGAAAGATTGAGGGCAGGAGGAGAAGGGGATGACGAGGATGAGATGGCTGGATGGCATCACCGACTCGATGGACATGAGTTTGAGTAAACTCCAGGAGTTGGTGATGGACAGGGAGGCCTGGCGTGCTGCGATTCCTGGGGTTGTAAAGAGTCAGACACGACTGAGCGACTGAACTCAACTGAACTGATGCTTTCTTCACTGTCTGCTGGAGTAAGCCTGGCCTGGATCATCAGATGTAAAGAACCTGGGAGTGGAACAGCATTGAGAGAATGAACTGCCCCAGGTTGAGAAAAGTATCCACAGGGCCATAGAGATGGCAGAAAAAGTGCCTCACAGTTGTTGACACTTATTGAGCAGTGCTATAATGTCAGGCATTGTTTATTTGTTTTGCATATAAACCATTTTGTCTTCTCGACAATTCCAGGAGGTAGGTGCCATTATGAGCACCATTTTTCAGTTAAGAACATTAAGGTTTAGAGAATTAAAATGGCTTGCCCCGGGTCATACTGTTAGTAAATGGTAGTGTGAGGATTTAATCTATGCTATTTCCCACTGCTAAAGACGGTCTTGAGTTCAAAGCTAGATGCACAGAGCCAGGAGAGGTCAAAAACCAGGTTTAGAAGGTTAAAACAAGGGGACTTCCCTGGTGGTCCAGTGGTTAAGAATCTGCCTTGCAATGCAGGGGACTCAAGTTCGATCCCTGTTCGGGGAGCTGAGATCCCACATGCTCTGGGGCAACTAAGCCCGAGCACCACTACTACCGATCCCACATCAAAGATGCCAACACAGCCAAGGAAATAAATAAATGTTTTTTAAAAAAGAAAATTGAAACCAGGAAAATTATCAATGGCTCAGGAAGAAAGATTGAGATGAGTAATGGCAAATTGTTCAGGACTTAGTACAAAAAAAATAATGCAAAGCATTGAATGAAGCTGGTCTTTTATTTGAAGCCAAGCATAAGATATGTTGAAAGAAGGTGTCTTAATAGCTTAAATTTATTATATAGAGCTTGATAGTCTTTGCTCTCTTACAAATTTTGATCTAGCTAAGAAGATGTGGACATCATGTATATGAAATGGGGCTTCCCTGGTAGCTCAGACAGTAAAGAATCTGCCTGCAGTGCAGGAGACCTGGTTTCAATCCCAGGGTCAGGAAGATCCCCTGGAGAAGAGTATGGCAACCCACTCTGATATTCTTGCCTAGAGAATTCCATGGACAGAGGAGCCTGGCAGGCTACAGTCCATGGGTTCTCAAAGAGTTGGGCACAACCGAGTGACTAACACTTTCACTTTCATATATGAAATATTAGTAAATTATGTAAGAAAGTAGGTACTCAAGAGCAACTGAATGGCATATGGACTATAAAGAGATTGTATAAGAGGTCTTTTTCTATGTTGTCATCATTTTGTATTTTATATGGATTGGATTCACAGGCAAAAACTGAGCATTGTCTTCCCTAGAGTTAGACGTTCCAAGTGCCAGGGACTGTTTCCCTTCAGTCTATGGAAGGAATCTGCCTGTAATGCAGGAGACCCCAGTTTGATTCTTGTGTCAGGAAGATCCCCTGGAGAAGGGATGGGCTACCTACTCCAGTATTCTTGGGCTTCCCTTGTGGCTCACCTGGTAAAGACTCCGCCTATAATGTCGAGGACCTGGGTTTGATCCCTGAGTTGGGAAGATCCCTTGGAAAAGGGAAAGGCTACCCACTCCAGTATTCTGGCCTGGAGAATTCCATGTATAGTCCGTGGGGTCGCAAAGAGTCCAACACGACTGAGCGACTTTCACTTTCACTTATGGAAATATCTTTATGAGCGGCACTTTTTTTTTTTTTCATTTATTTTTATTAGTTGGAGGCTAATTACTTTACAATATTGTAGTGGGTTTTGTCATACATTGACATGAATCAGCCATGGATTTACATGTATTCCCCATCCCGATCCCCCCTCCCACCTCCCTCTCTACCTGATCCCTATGAGCGGCACTTTAAGAAGGCAGGAACACAGCAGCTCTGGCTTGCCTGGCTGAAGCATGCCCAACGGTGCTGTATCATGGAAACCTCAGCCTGTTTGCAGTGTTGCCTGACCCTACTTGTTGAATGTTGTTCATGTGGGCCTTCTGTGAGAAGGCTTATTTCCTTTACTGTATTTGGCTGAGACAGCAGTACCGTGGGTGGCTTCAGTATTAAGTTTGGAGCAGAGGAAGTATTGCAGCGCATGCCAACTATTGAATTTTATTTTTGAAAGCTACTTTTCACAGAATTGAATATCTTGACCCTCCCTGGTTACAGCAGACCCATCACACATGGGAATTGGTAGAAGGTGGGTGCCTTGAGCATCCTTTAGTGGCAAGTACATTTTCTTTATAGGACTAATCTCAAGAGATAACACTTCCTTTTGGGGACGCTTATCTCTCAAAATCTTTTTCATGGCTCCCCCCAACCCCCATTCTCATTTCTAGCACTGTTTTAGCATCATGACAAGTTTTGCGACTGAGGTAGATTGCTTTGCTTTGTGAAAGAGCAGATGTATTTTGTGGTTTCACACTCAAGTGTCCTGTCCTCTGCATGACCACTGGGATGAAATAGTTCAAATGTAAATCTGGGAAGTGGGGTTGATGGAGAAAAGCAAGACCACCAAAAGCTTAACCCTGTGACCTTCAGAAAAGCATTCACTTATCTTCCCCTTCAAATGGTTCTAGATGATACAGGATGAGAGCATCCTTGGAAGATGTAGTGAGACAAATGATGAGGCATGTAAGAAGCTCAAGATGTCTGCAGGTACGAGGCCTTGGAGCATCAGTGGCACCATTACCCTCCTATCCACTGGTCCTCAGGCTTTATTTCTTAGTTGCAGCAATGCCCAGATTTTTAGGAGATGAGTACACTCCAGCATTCTTGCCTGGGAAATTCCATGGCCAGAGGAACCTGGCAGGTTATAGTCCATGGGTTTGCAAAGAGTTGACACAACTTAACTAGTAAACAACAACAAGAAACACTCATGACTTAGAGGACAGTGGGTAGAAATTCCAGGTCTCGAGTGCAAAGGCAAAGCTGACACATTGAGTGTGAGAGGAGAAGGCATGTCTGTTTTTTCAGCTGTAGCAGGGAAATCCTGATGTAGCTCCGTGAAGGCTACAGGCGGGATCAATGTGCTAGTGTGGTAGCGGCGTCAGGGAAGTGTGTCATAGTGTTTTGGCTTGTGGGTGGTCTGCCTTCCCCCTCCTCAGCTTTGGCTCCTAGACCTGGAGGCCTCTCTCTCCAACAAGACTGTGGACTGCCAAGCTGCCTGCTGGGAAGGACTTTGGAAGCCTTACAAAGCACGGTCTCTATCAGATACCCGCTAGGGCAAGTTTTGCTCAGGATTGCTATCAAGTTGGCTGTGTCTTCCTTTGAAATGTGCTTTAAGAACTGATGTACTTGATTTTTTTAAAGTTCTATTTATTTATTTTTGGCTGCACTGGGTCTTTGTTGCTGTGCACAGGCTTTCTCTAGTTGCAGAGATTGGGGGCTACTCTCTAGTTGCAGTGCTTCTTCTTGTTGTAGTGGCTTTCATGTCCTAGAGGCCATTACATCTTCAGGGAGGCGCAACTTCTTGTTGCAGTGGCTTCTCTTGCTGCAGAGTATTGGTTCTAGGATACGAGGGCTTTAGTGATTGTGGCACGTGGGCTCAGTAGTTGTGGCTCTGAGGCTCTAGAGTGTGGGTTCAGTAGTTGAGTCACATGGGCTTAGTTGCCCCTCAGTATGTGAGATCTTCTCGGACCAGGAATCAAATCGGTGTCCCTGGCATTGCAAGGCAGATTCTTAACCTCTGTACCACCAGGGAAACTCGATATATTTGATTTTTGACTTTGCTTAACATTGAGTATTAACTCAATGCTCAGTCTTGTTGGCTGTTAGTCAGTGCTCTTTGGAGAGAAGTCCTCACGGTAAGACTGCATCCCAACCCTTTAAACATCTGTGTGTACTCAGGTGCTTGAAATGAGAAGGGTGTGAGGAGCAGGGAGAGCCACATGTCTCTTCCTTTGAAGGTTTAAATGTTTCAGAACTTTGAAATGATTTCAAGCATACTTTAACTCCATGTAAATAAGATTTCAGAAAAGGTAGAGCCTAAGAGAACAATACACTCTGGGTCCAAAATTCATAATTAGCAACTAAAGACAAAAGGATGCGTATAGCTTTGATGATTATTTATGTATGTGTACATTTATTTATTGGTATCCACTCTCCAGCAAGGAAGACATGAGAAAGGAAGGGGAACATGTGAAGAACCCAGAATTTATTGACAGAAAGGTCCTGTTCTCTTTTCCCAAGACTGGACCCTGAGAAGACACCAGGTGTGAGGGATGTCACACGTCGAGTCAAGGTTGAGGTGGATGGGACCGGACATATAGAAAAGCCAGGAACTGTAAAGCAAAAGTGCCGTGGATCAAAAGCAGGTAGCAGGTCTCAGGATAAATGTAACTTCAGAGCCATCTGGCCTCCAAGAGATGTTCACAGCCTCTCTCCTACTCCAAGTTCCAGTTTTTACCCTCAAGGAGAAATACTGGTAAAGGATTAAGATCAAGGTCATTTATTGTGCCTCAGTGCTAGAGGTTGGAACATCTTTCCTAACAAAGATGTGACAGAAGTTTCTCTGCAGTCCTCTGGCATCTCCTGGAATCTTATTTTCTCTCTTTCTTTCTCAAGACATATGCAGAAGGAAGGCCTGAATTATAGGTTCAGGAATTGACCTGCTCTAGGAATGTCCTGGAGTTGACGACTAGACCAGCTGACAAGGACAGATGCTAACTCTCTGGCTTGTCTTGGCCTTGACATGATTTTCCATGGATCTGCTTTCCCTCTTCATGGCTATGGGCCCAGGGGAAGAAGAGGAAAGGATTGCCTTTATCCTAGACAGGCCTTCACATTGTCCAGCTTTGCTCTTTGGGAACTGCAGATGGAGATTGATGTTGGAGCTTAATTCTCATGGAATAAAATGTCTGTGTTACACTTTTCTTCTCTGTACTTATCTTCTTGGGTTCCTTGTGGAGGGCATTTGTAGGAGGGCAGGATTCAAGGATTTGGGATTCTGTATCTTGGCCAAATACAATTTTCTCAATGTCTTCCTGTCATGTCATGATTTATGGCCCACAGAAACTGAAGAGGCAGAACAAAGAGTTTGGACATAAGGGCAAGATGCCAGCAACTAGGAGAACCGTAGAAATTAAGAAAAATTGGTCATTCATTCTCAATCATTCAAAAAATATATATGTTGGTGCTGTGTAAAATGGAATTACATATTTACCTAAAATGGGATCCCTTTTGTTGAAGGGTTCACTATTTAGCAGGGCAAATGTACTTACAAGTGAATATTTATCATCAGTGGGAGATGTGCCATATTGAAGAGGAGTTTGTAGTAAGTTACAACCACTGGGCAGAGCTCCAAACTCTCCCTCCCCAAACCCTGCCCCATTCTCCACTCCTTCCTGTCTTTCTATCTTTGTAGTTATAATTTTTAATATCTGTAGATATATAATGCATTCCCCTGGATGTAAAAATTCAGCTGCTCAAAGCTTTCTCAAAGCCAATGTGGGGGTGGTAGATGATAAAGACCAGTCCAACCCTGGACTCCATTTTCCTTTAGTCTCTTCTTCTTGGACTTCTTTTTTTCTTTCAGAGGCACTGGTTATACACACAACCAAATAATAGGTGTGGTTCTCAGGGGAAAAGGAGAAAGGACACAATAAGGGATGTTAATGCCAACACGGGCACATTCTTGACGTGTCATGTGACCTAGGCTGGCTCACCAAGAGTGAGTACTGGCATATGGGGACCAAGCCTCAACCAGCAAGAACGTTGCCTTCTCCTGGACTCATCATGTGTGAACATCAGGGAGGTTGCCTGCGACAGGATAGAGGGTTGGGCGTTTCCTCACTGGGGACTCCAGATCTCCAGTGGAGTGGAAGTGGGTGGATTGTGATTGGAGATAAACCAGGGATGAGAATCCTGTGAAATATGATGTGTTGTAGAGAATGGATTCCTTTTCCTTTCCCTCCCAGAAGAGAGAAGTTGTCCGTTGCTTGGCATCTACATCTCAAAAATAATTAAAGTATGCTTGGGAGTTTGGGAAGATAATGTCTAAAGACTGTGGAAAGATTAATAGAAGCCCTTTATCCCTGCTGGCAGCAACAATAGCAAAGAAACAGCCCACCAAAAAACAAGGCCCAGTCTACCAGTGTAAAGTTTCAGGGAGCCAAGATAACTTGCCTCTAGAGAGCCACTGTATAACATTGTATCTGTAGTCGACAGTAATGTTTAAACTTGTGTTTAGAGGGTACCTCTCATATTAAGTGCTCTTACCATAATAAAATAAAATTTAAAATAAATAAATGAGACTTCCTTGGTGGTCCAGGGGTTAAGAATCTGTGCTTCTATTGCAGAGGGCATGAGTTTGATCCCTTATCCAGGATCTAAGCTCCTACATGCCACATGGGATGGCCCAAA
Source organism: Cervus elaphus (assembly GCF_910594005.1). Taxonomy (NCBI): domain Eukaryota; kingdom Metazoa; phylum Chordata; class Mammalia; order Artiodactyla; family Cervidae; genus Cervus; species Cervus elaphus. The sequence goes on from NC_057835.1 coordinate 49,053,917, forward strand.
AATAAATAGATGAAAATAAATTTTTAAAAATGCATAAAGACAAAGGGAAAAAAGGGAAATGCAAGGTGAAGATTGTGAAGGTGGGTCAACAATGCCTTCCTGGTGTGAAGGAAGCATGTCCTGAGTGGAAGAGGTTTTAGCAGTAGAGGACTGGTTGGAAGCCTAATTCTACCACTTACTGGATGGCACATCTTGGGAAAGTGACTCAACTTCTACAAGACTGTTTCCTCATCTGTTGCATACTGTTTTCTCTAGTCTCAGAGAGCTGTTACATGGACAAAATGATATGCTATATGTCTGTGCATGCATGGTCAGTCACTTCAGTCATGTCCGACTTTTTGTGACCCTGTTGGCTGTAGCCCACCGGGCTCCTCTGTCCATGGGATTCTCTAGGCAAGAGTACTGGAGTGGGTTGCCATTCCCTCCTCCAGGGGATCTTCCTGACCCAGGGATTGAACCTGAGTCTCCGACATTGCAAGTAGGAGATTCAGGTTTACTGCTGAGCCACCTGGGAAGCCCAATATGCTAAATACCTATATAGATATAGATACAGATATATGCACACACACAGCCCTGGCACAGGCCCTGGCATTTAGAAAGAGCTGAATAAATGATGCTTTTGCTGTTGTGATTAAAAGATAGCCTTTTTGGGGATAGCACTGTCTGAGCCAGCCTTCTCAAACTCTCAGTGGAGAGGATGAGGCAGGCTGTGTTCCTCTTCATGGTTCAGAAAGGTGGATATTGGACTGGAAAAGCAGAGTTCACATCTTTTCTGGGTTTTAGGTTCAAATTCCTGTTTTGGTTTTCTAAAGCTGCCTAACAGACTACCCCAAAACAGTGATTTAAAATGACACTTATTGATTTATTCATTATTCTGCAATTTGGATAGGACTTAGCAAGATCAGCTCATCTCTGCTCTGCATCACATTGGCTGCCATGGCTTACCTGGAGAGGTTCAAGTGGGGCTAGAGGATTTTCTTCCAAGATGGTTCACTAGTGAGTTGATGTTGGCTGTTGTGGGAGCTTGACTGGGACTTTCAGTGAGGACCTCCGTTCTACTCATGTGGTTAATTTGGTCTTCTCACAGCATGGTGACTGGGTTTTGAGAAGGTGTATCCCCAAAGCACACATTCCAAGGGGACAAACCTCTCCTTTCACCAAGCTTGCTAATATTCCATTGGCCAAAGCCAGTTGCATGACCAAGGCTAGGAAGTTGAAGAGGTGGAAGAAGGAGGGGATGACACCAGTCATGGATGACATCATTCATGGTTCATTGGTGGCCACCAAAGTAAGGTTCACTAAAAACAAAAAAAAGTGAGATGTAAGAATTTACAACCAAAATTCTGAATTCAGAGCAGATTCTCTATCCACTAGCTTCTATTCTTCATTGTAACTGATTCTTATGAATTATTCTTTGGATTGATGCACTCACAATCTTCAAATACCCCTGGAAGATACCAAGCAGGCTTTGCTAACGTGCTACTTCCCTCACCCTTCATTTTCCAAAATATAAATATTTTAGATGAATGTACAAGGAGTCTAGGGCTGGGTGGATCAATCAGTTAGGTCTAATACGTGCATTTTTGTGAGTCTGAATTGAACCGTCTAAAAACATCCTCAGATCTGCTCACCTCCCCCTGTTCACCCTGCATGAACAAGTTTTTAAAAAATTTTATTGACAAGGAATGAATTCTCTGAAACCAGCAGCAGAACCATTGTATTTTACCAATAGGGGCACATTACCTGAATAAATGAATAAAATACTTTATTTGCAAGAGGGAAAAAATCCATTTAGTGATTGAAACAACTTTCTCTTTCATAGCTAGTAGTATTAATTAGCCTCCCTTTTCTCTCCCATTTTAAAAAGAGCATGTTTTAATTGTTACCTTTTTCCATATCCTTTTTTTTATGTCTGCAGTTTCCAAATTGATACTTGGCCTACTAGTAAGATCTTAAAAATAGGCTTGCATTACTTTTGAGAAAGACAGTTTTCAATTAATTAAAAATTATTTCATTTCAAAACTTAGAAACCTACTGTGAATCCCGAACCTAATACTTATGTTCTCTAATTGCATGAAGGAGGAATGCAGAAATAAATTTGGTTGAATGTGTAATTGGCATGCTTGTAGTAAGATTACTGTTTCAGCCTCTTGTACTTCCCAGGGAATGTACAGAAGTCTCAACTTCCACCAAAAGCTTTTGAATTCTTTGGCATCAAGTGGTTTAGGAGTGGAAACATGCAGAGAGCAAGTGGGGTACCCACTGGTGGGCTGAAGGAAGAAATGGTGGGAGCAGCCCTCCCTTGGCGTCCTCTCCAGATTTCTTTGTGTAGAGGAAGTAGTGCTTGCATATGTTCCCTGTTTCTTATTTCTCCTAGAGCTAGAGACCTGAAAACAGCTGTAACATTCCCACACAATCAAAACTGTGTTGCTTTCTCCTTTTTTCCTCCAACTGAACCTCCTCCTTTGCCAGAGACCTGCCTCAATATGCATTACTCTAAAGAATGGTATTATTGATTAAGCCCTTAGGTTACTAGAAGGGGGACCCATTCCAGGGCTTGAGAATAGACTCTTCTCTAGAACACTGAAATGAATTGTCCAAGGAGACACACATGTTGACACAGCAAGAGATTTTATTGGGAAGGTGGGGAGCGCCAGGGCAAGGGAACCCAGGAGAGCATTGTTGCTATGCAGCTCACAGTCTTGGGTTTTATAAGCCATGTGGGTAGCTTTCCAGACGGTCTCTGGCCAATCGTCTTGCTTGTGCTCATATTTGGTCCCATTCAAGGCTCTTCCTGGGGGCACACACATCTCTTTGTCAGATGATTTCTAGCACAAGAATTTCTGAGAAGTTGGTATGTGTATGCTAGGTCGCTTCAGTCATGTCTGACTCTTTGTGACCCCGTGGACTGTAGCCTGCCAGGCTTCTCTGTCCATGGGATTCTCCACACAAGAATACTGGAGAGGGTTACCATTTCGTTCTCCAGGGGATCTTACCGACCCAGGGATCTAACCTGTGTCTCTTACGGCTCCTGCATTGGCGGACAAGTTCTTTACCACTGGGCCACCTGGGAAGCCCTAGGACAATATTATGGGCTGATGTCTCCTCCCTCCTATTGACCCCTCCCAGATTCTCCTGGCTGGTGGTGGTTTATCAGTTCTGCATTCCCTATTTGGGTCCTCTTGTTGTGAGACAATGCATGCAAGTGGCGATTATCCTGCCTGGCCAGGGTGGGTGGTTTCAGTCAATGGTTCCCTAGCACTTATGGGAACTTGGACTGGATGATGCTACTTACATGTATTATCTCTCAACTCTAAGAAGTAGATGTCAATATTTTTCTCTTACAGATGTGGAAATCAAGACATAGAAATGTTCGGTGATTGGTCTAAAGTCACACAGCTTGGTTCTGAGCTTAATTCTAAAGTCTGTTTTTTCAACCATTACTTTATTGCCTTTCATGTTAGTAAGGGGAAAGTTACCCAGACACCTAAGGTTCCTTTTCCCTGTGTAGGTAACTTCTCCTAGGAAAGACATGCTTTGGAGGCAGGACAGTACTTTTGAGAGCATAATTTGGGATCAGCAGATGCCAGATCTGTCTTTGGTTGTCTGTGTGACTGTGGGCAACTGTTTCATTTCTCTGAGCTGCAGTGGTCTTGTGTACCAAGTAAGAATCATAAAGGAGCACACTGTAATGGGTAAGACTGTGACCTACTTAAAAATGAAATGAAGTAATAGTACATGCTACTACATGGATGAACCTTGAAAATATGATACTAAGTGAAAGAGCCAGTCAAAAAAGACTATCTATTATATAATGTCCAGAAGGGGAAAATCTATAGAGACAAAAAGTAGATTCGTAGTTGCCTAGAGCTGAGAAGAAAGGGGGAAATTGGGAGGTGACAGCTAAATGATATAGGACTTATTTCTGGAGTAGAGAAAATGTTCTAAAATTTGGTATGGTTGTGTATCTCTATGACTATGCCATTAGCCACTGATGAACACTTTAAATGGTGAATTGTGTGGTATGTGAATTGTTGTTTGTTGTTCAGTTTCTAAGTCGTGTCTAACTCTTTGCGACCCCGTGGACTGCAGCATGCCAGGCTTCCCTGTCCTTCACTATCTCCCAGAGTTTGTTCAAGTGCATGTTCATTGAGTCAGTAATGTTACCTAACTATCTCATCCTCTGTCACCCCCTTCACCTTTTGCCTTCAATCTTTCCCAGCATCAGGGGCTTTTCCAATGAGTTGGCTCCTGGCATCAGGTGACCAATGTATTGGAGCTTCAGCATCAGTCCTTCCAAAGAATATTCATGGTTGATCTCCTTTAGGATTGACTGGTTAGATGTCCTTGTTGTCCAAGGGACTCTCAGGAGTGTTCTCAGCACCACAATTCAAAAGCATCAGTTCTTTGGTGCTCAGCCATCTTTATAGTCCAGTTCTCACATCTGTACATGACTACTGGAAAAACCCCACTAGTGGGGCATCTATGCCTCAGCATCCTCACTTGTAAGATTGGGATCAGAGTACCTACTCCATGGAGTTGTTGAGAAGATTGAATGCACTAAAATAAACAAAAGCATGGAACAGCATCTGGCACCCATAAACTCTTTTGGTTTTAACTGGAGTATTTTTAAAATTGGGGTATAGCTGCTTTTGCTACAATACTGGAAAAGGTCAGTTTTTATTCTAATCCCAAAGTAAGGCAATGCCAAAGAATGTTCAAAGTACTGCACAATTGCACTCATTTCACATGCTAGCAAAGTAATGCTCAAAATTCTCCAAGCTGGGCTTCAACAGTACATGAACGGAAAACTTCCAGATGTTCAACCTGGATTTAGAAAAGGCAGAAGAACCAGAGATCACATTGCCAACATCTGTTGGATCATCACAAAGCAAGAGAATTCCAGAAAAACATCTACTTCTCCTTCATTGACTACACTAAAGCCTTTGACTGTGTGGATAACAACAAACTGCAGAAAATTTTTAAAGAGATGGGAATACCAGACCACCTTACCTGCCTCCTGAGAAATCTGTATGCAGGTCAAGAAGCAACAATTAGAACCAGACATCGAACAACGGACTGGTTCCAAATTAGGAAAGGAGTACATCAAGGCTGTATATTATCACCCAGCTTATTTAAGTTATATGCAGGGTATATCATGCGAAATGCCAGGCTGGATGAAGCACAAGCTGGAATCGAGATGCCTGGGAGAAATATCAATAACCTCAGTTATGCAGATGACACCACCCTTATGGCAGAAAGCAAAGAGGAACTGAACAGTCTCTTGATGAAAGTGAAAGAGGAGAGTGAAAAAACTGGATTAAAAATCAACATTCAAAAAACAAAGATCATGGCATCTGGTCCCATCACTTCATGGCAAATAGATGGGGAGACAGTGGAAACAGTGACAGACTTTACTTTCTTGGGCTCCAAAATCAGTGCAGATGGTCATTGCAGTCATGAAATTAAAAGACGCTTGCTCCTTGGAAGAAAAGCTATGACCAACTTAGACAGAATATTAAAAAGCAGAGACATTACTTTGCTACAAAGATCCGTCTAGACAAAGCTATGGTTTTTCCAGTAGTCACGTATGGATGTGAGTGCTCAGTCACTTCAGTTGTGTCTGACTCTTTGCGACCCTGTGGCCTGTAGCCCACTGGGCTCCTCTGTCCATGGGATTCTTCAGGCAATAATACTGGAGTGGGTTGCCATTTCCTTCTCCAATGGATGTGAGAGTTGGACCATAAAGAAGGCTGAACAGTGAAGAATTGTGATGTTGGAGAACTGAACTGTGAGAATACCACTGAACTGTGTTGTCGGAGAAGACTCTTGAGGGTCCCATGGACTGCAAGGAGATCAAACCAGTCAATTCTAAAGGAAATCAGTCCTGATTATTTATTGGAAGGACCAATGCTGAAGCTGAAACTCCAATACTTTGGCCACCTGATGCGAAGAACTGACTCATTAGAAAAGGCCCTGATGCTGGGAGAGATTGAAGGCAAATGAAGAACAGGGTGACAGAGGATGAGATGGTTGGATGGCATCACTGACTCAGTGGACATGAGTTTGAGTAAGCTCTGGGAGATGGCAAAAGATAGGGAAGTCTGGCACGCTGCAGTCCAAGGGGTCTCAAATAGTTGGACAGGACTGAGCGGCTGAACAACAACATAGTTGCTTTGAATTCTCAGATGGCTCAGTGGTAAAGAACCTGCCTGCCACTGCAGGAGTCTCTAGAGCTGCAGGTTTGATCCCTGGGTCAGGAAGGTCCCCTGTAGGAGGAAATGGCAACCCACTCCAGTATTCTTGACTGAGCATGCATGCTCCAATAGTTGTTTTATAATGTTGTATTGGTTTACGCTATACAATGAAGTGAATCAGCTATATATACACATATATATGGAGAAGGAAGTGGCAACCCACTCTAGTATTGGTGCCTGGAGAATCCTATGGAAAAGAAGCCTGGTGGGCTACAGTCCATGGGGTCACAGAAGAGTCGGACATGACTTAGTGACTGAACAACAATACATATATCTCCTCCCTCCTGAACCTCCCTCCCACTCTCTTACCCCATCCATCTAGGTTACCACAGAGCCCCGAGATGAACTCCCTGTGCTATAATACTTCAGGTTCCCAATAGATATCTGTTTTACATGTGGTAGTGTGTGTATGCAAAAAGTGTCATGTTTCTATTATCAGTATTAATTTAATACAACATCTGACCTATGAGAAATGTTTTGTAAGTGGCAGCTATTGGTAATAGCAAATAGGACATCACTGTTTAAGGGAATTATTCTGAATTTTAGAAATCCTGTGATGGGACTGCTTTTGGAAATCAACCACAATGGATCTAAAGAGTGTTCTGCTCATCCTGCTGAGAAGCCCTGAGTTTTGGGTTCGAGTCTTACTGTCTTGACTCTGTGCCCTTGATCACATGGACAGGCATTCAGAGGTGTTTGGCATCACCCACCATCATCAGGAAAGTCCCAGGGGTGACTTCATCCTGTCAGCCCCTGAAGCTTTGTGCCCGTGGGCCCGCCCAGTTCCAGGCTGGACGGGAGCATCCTCTCACCACCTGTGAAGCTCTCTCAGGAAAGAGATGCTGGGACTTACCTGATGGTCTAGTGGTTAAGACTCCATGCTTCCAATGTAGGAAATGTGGGTTCAGTCCCTGGCTGGAGAACTAAAATCCCACATGCCACGTAATGTGACCAAAAAATAAGACTTTAAAAAAAAAGTAGAAAGGAAAGAGATGCTAAAACCCTCCTCCCAGCTTCTCAATATTTGAATTCCTCAGCGCTGACTTGCACACACTTGCAATCTGTTCCTTTTTCTGGCTTAGCTTCAGGAAAACTTTGAAGCCAACATGTTGCCTAAGAGTGATAATCAACTTCATTCAGGCTACAAGTAACACTTACCCCTTCTGTTTCCTTCAGATGAACTGTGCTCTGTTTTCTTCTTAAACGGTTAGCATTGTTTCTCAGATCCTGTCAAGAGCAGACGGTGATAAAAACCCTAACTTAATGAAAACATAAATGTTTTGGCATTGCAACCTTGTAATATGTGGAAGTCAAATGATGTAAGGGGAATTATTCTTTAATTCCTCAACATGAAGGTCATTCAGAACCTACATAGATGACTCAAAGCCAAAGAAAGTTTAAGGAAGAGGACAAAGACGAGGACCCAGCTTCTTCACTGTGTTCATGAAACTTTGGGGAGATTTGAACATCCTTAGCTACTTGAGAGCAGACTGGAAGCCCGTGCCTTTGGCAAGGCTCATCACTTACCTTGTTGTTTACCGGGGAGGGAAGTTGAGTGCTGTGTGAATGACTGACAGAGCTGGGCCTTTTATTGGGCTGCATTTTTTTTTTTAATGGGTTGAGTTCATGTGAAATCCTTCATTCCTCACATGGCCGCTATGAATCATCATTGGAGCCAGATCCATCATGGAATGCCAGGAGCCTGATACAGGCTGATGCACTGCCTTGGCCAAGAAATCTGGGAAAGCGGCATTGTGATAAAGTTGCTTCTTATTTGACTGCCTTTCTTTTAAAATAGAAACTTCTGTTACTCACAGGAAGGTGCCAGAGGCTCTTTGCATCTCCTTTTTCTGTGCAAAGTGATTTGATTTTTAAGCAGCCTATCTTTATCATCCTTTCCCACCATTCCCAGACTTTATAATGCTGTTTTAAGGACATGGGAGTATGGCTCCTGAGCTTGAACCTTGTTGGTGTGCTGTGAGGCTGAGGGCAGAGGAATGGACCACGTGGTTTGCTTGGCTTCTGTCCTATTTGGAAACTGGAGAAGAAGTCACATTCACAGCGCGAGTTAGAGTGGCTGAATGTGAAGCAATCGCTGGGACCATTTCCCTTGAAACTGCATTCATTTCAAACACTTGTATTGAGTACCTGCTAAGGACCAGGTGCTGTACTAGGGGCTTGGGTATTTAAACATTTGATGTGTCTCTGTGCTCCAAAGAGGAGCTAATGGCGATGTTGTAAAGGACACAGGCATATAACTAATAGGTGTAAGTTGTGTTTGGGGTGCAGAGGAAAGGGTAGTCAGTTCAACCTATAGGATGTCAGGGAAGTTGTCATATTGGAAGTGATACTTTGGAGCTTTAAAGAGGAATAAGTGTTCCTCTCATGAATGGGCTTGAAGGACATTTTTGTTCCAATGATTCATCCCAATATAATATCAGGGAATTTTTTCTTTAATGCAACAAGGATTCTCCACAGTAAACCACAAGGACCATGCTTGATGTATCATTGGATTCCTGACAGATAGAAATCAAAGAGGAACACTAGGGTTTGTATATGGCAACAAGATTGGACCATGGCATTCTTAATGTTTGGGACTGGATAATTTCTTTTCATGAAGGGGCTGTCCTATGCATTGTAGAATTTTTAGCAGAAACCTTGCCTCTACCCACTATATATCAATGGTACCCCACCTTCATCAGTCATGAGAACTCAAAAATGTCTTTGACATTGCCAAATGTCCCCTAAGGAGCAATATTACCCTCAATTGAGAAACTCTGGGCTGGAGAGACATTTGGAACAATTCTGGAGCTGAAGAATGGCAAGGGTGGTTGGCAGAACTTTAGCAATACTAGACACATGCAGCCTACATGGGTTGGCTTGGGAGAACTGTTTATTAGTATATAAATAACTCTTCAGAGCTGCTCATCTGGAGATCTACTTATCACATGGAGAGCAGTGTGGAGTATGAGGCTTGCCAGGTGGTGCTCGCGATAAAGAACCTGCCTACTAATGCAGGAGATGTAAGAGATGCGGGTTTGATCCTTGGTCAGGAAGATCCCCTGGAGGAGAGCATGGCAATCCACTCTAGTATTCTTGCCTGGAGAGTCCCATGGACAGAGGAGCCTGGTGGGCTACAGTCCATAGGGTCACAAAGAGTTGGACATGACTGAAGCATCTTAGTAGCAGCAGGAATATAGAGAAGCAGCTTAATAATGTATTGCTGTGCTGTGCATAGTTGCTCAGTCGTGTCCACCTCTTTGTGACCCCATGGACTGTAGCCTGCCAGGCTCCTCTGTCCATGGGGATTCTCCAGGCAACAATATTGGAGTGGCTTGCCTTACCTTCCTCCAGGGGATCTTCCCAAGTCAGGGTTCAAACCCAGGTCTCCCGCATTGCAGGCGAATTCTTTACCATCTGAGCTGCCAGGGAAGCCCAATAATGTATTAACACCTGCAATTCAGAACATCTGTTCAAATGACTTTCCACTTGGAACTCATAATTGAAATTACCTTTGGTTTCCTTAGTCTGAGTCCTAATACATCGAGGAGGTCTCTCCCAATTGGCAACCAAACCAGCTTTGCATTGCAACTTCTCTGAAAACTACCAGCCTTTCTTTAAGAGGTGATCCCAGAGTGTCACCACATGAATTTCCCTTTTGAGTCAGACTCTCAGAAAATGTGCTCACCAAAGGTGACCAAATTCATCTGGCCATTTCTGCATGACTTGGTAAGATACAGAGGACATTTCCATTTTATAAAACAAAGTGTGCAGATCTATTCAAAGCATCAAGATAGAGGCCATTTTTTAGAGCCAACTAGTTATGGGGCATACAAATATGAGGGGCACAGAGTCTCTGTTATACAAGGGTTCTTGGAGCTAAGAGTCTTAATAGAATTCATGGTGATTTGAAAGAAGTTAATTAACCTCTCTGTATCCATTTTTTTTCCTTTGTAAAATGAGGTAATATAAATATGTATCTTTTTATGGGGTTGGTGAGAATTGAAAGGAAATCATCCAAGAATGATATCAGCAGAGTGCCTGGTGTGCAGTGAGCACTTTACACATGTTAATTGAAATTTATTGTCACCGATATTTCAATGCCATCACATTATGCTTGGAAGCTCTGAGAGCATCAAGACGGGGTCCTTGATTGAGGGTGGACAGTGGGAATCAGCGAAGGCTCTGTAATGGGAGAAACCCAGTAGGAGTCCTGAAGGAGGAAGACCTAGAAGCTGGGCAGAGTGAGCAAGACAACGGGGTGTTTTCAGCCTTGCTGTTCTCTCTGCTGAGCCAACCATCCCCAGATCTCTGAAAGACTCACTGCCTCCCTCCAGAGGGACTTTGCTCAAATTTGCTTCTTTCTCATTAAGTCCTTCTACCCATATCCTGCAGTCCATGGGGTTGCAAAGAGTTGGACACGACTGAGCGACCAAACTGAACCCACATCCTGTGTAAAACTGAACTTTTCATTCTTTCACAGCCTATCTCCTTGCTTTATGCTTCTCCTGGGAGTATGCCACCATCTGACATTTTGCTTATTGATAATGTTTATTGTCTACTGGAAAGCAGGCTCCAGGAGGATGGAATATTTCTAAAGTTCATTCACAGCTATGTAACTACCCTCTAGATTCTAGAACAGTGCAGGGCACAGGGCCAGAGTTTAAGAAATATTTGTTAAATAAATGAATTCCAGGCATGTGGTCTGTAGCATAAGGGTGAAAGAGAACATCTGTTTAGGGAAATGAAAGCAAATTGATATGGCTTAAGCGTAGAATGTATGTTTTGAAGAATGAAGAAATTAGGCTGGGGAAGTAACCCGGAACTTGATCATAGAAAGCCTTCTTTGACCTTGACCTTTACCTAAGGAACCATTTGAAGGATTTAAAGGATGGTCATAATTTTATTCTAAAAAGCTCACTCTAGCATCAATAAGGGGCTTGCCAAGGGGGTGCTAGACCTAGAAGCTGGGCAAAGTGTGCAGGACAAGAAGGTGATTTCAGTCTTGCTGTTCCCTCTATTGGACCAACCATCTCCAGATCTCTGAAAGACTCACTGCCTTTCAGACGGGAAGGATGCAAAGAAGAGGAAGCTGACTAAGGGCAAGAGGAGCAGTCACTTGACCTTGTCTGTTAAGATGAAAATGAATGAAGGTCTGACCTGGACACAGGTATTATGGATGAGGAGACGTCTTTGAAATGAGGTTGCAAAGGGCAAGAAGTTGATGGTTAACTGGATGAGGAAGGTAAATGGTGAGTGGGGAACCTAAGATTATTATTATCAAGCTTTTAGACTTGGACATTACCCAAGTAGGCAGGTGCCCAAGACTGAATCCATCTTCCACTTTATTCTGAGACTTTATTTATTTATTTTGTGATAGGAGGATAAAAGCTTTTTAATGTTGTGCTGGTTTCTGCTGTACAATAATGTGAGTCAGTCATAAGTATACATATACCCCCTCCTCTTGAGCCTCCTTACCACTTCCCTCCCATCATACCCCTCTAGGTCATCACAGAGGGCCAGGCTGGCCTCCCTGTGTTATGCAGCAGCTTCCTACTAGCTATATATTTTACCCAGGGTAGTGTACATATGTCACTGCTACTTTCCCAATTTTATGGAGTAAGTTGTACAAAGACAATGCACACCCCCCTCCCCCCCGGAATGTTTCAGGACCCCTGAGTCAGCAACAGAGGTAGCCATCCTGGTAAAATGATTCTGATTCTTTTTCTTTCTGCCTGTTTGCTCTATGACTCTGCTTTTGTCTTGGTTTGTATTAGACCCAGAAGCAGATACTGAGCCCAGGATTTGAGTACAAGCAATTTATTATGGAGATGATGCCTGAAAACACAGATAGAGAAATAGGTACATCTAACAGAGAAGGAAAAGAAGTCAAGAACAAGTGCTTGATTGAGCAGGTTAACATTGTGAGCATATGGGACTCAGTTCACTGGTACCTCTGGGGAATTGGGTAAAACGTGGTTCTCAAAATATGGACCTAGGTGCAGCAGCACTGGCATCAGCTGTGAACATGTTAGAAGTACAGGTTCACAGGCTCCACGCTGATCTACCGTATTAGAATCTCCAAGGATGGAGCCCATGAAGGTATTTTAACAAATGCTCCAGGTAATTCTTCTGTATATTGAACTTTAGAATCACTGGAATAGAACATGTCTTAGCATTAGCCCCCATGGACAGCAAAAGGCTGGGTGTATTTTTTCTACCAACTCTGATTCTTTGGGGTGGTTAAAAATAAAAGTAAAGAGTAAATGGGAGATGGATGGTTGTCCTGTAACCTTGAGTGAATTGATTTTTAGGTATATTCTGTGCTATGAAATGCTTTCCATGATTACACCTGAATTTGGCTTACAAGGTGATGTTTTCTAAGCACTTTTGGAAAAGTTGAAATTAGTCCTATTCTATTTTATCCCCTTGCTGGAGCCCTGCTTCACCACTTGTCACATATTTCTTCTCACACTGAGACCTCTTTTCCTGTGCTTGACCTGTGGTGAGTTGGACATCATTTATAAGAGTCATAGAGAAAAAAAGAAACAAAAAAGAGAGAACAGGAATAGGTACATGTTAAAGTTGGCATAATTGAAACAAGCTGAATGACAAAGATCCACTGGCTCTTGATGTGAAGTTTTGAGTAACCTTGGTCAGATTCTGAAAAGTTTCAGAAGATGTGATAGACTCAGAGGTTTTTGAAACATAGACTTCAGTTGTTGCCTAAAAACCAACCTCAGGACTGATACACTGTTTGGAATTTGACTTTTCCTTTTGTGATGAACTGTTGAATTTCCTAAAGCTTCTGAATTGCAGGATTTGATCACTACTCTCTGGCTCCTTGCATGAAGATTTCACTTGGTTAACAGGGGGCACTCATGGGGAGAAAAACCTAATACCCAGAAGTAAATAACACACACCCAACAGAGTATTTCTCTACTCGCATTTAGCAAGGCTCCTTACATCCCAGTGTGCTGTACTTTTGTGGATGAATTTCAGATGGTAGCTGCTGAGGTGACCAAGTCATGGGCATCCTCCAGTCCCCCACATCCTAATCTCATCATTTTAATGGAAGAACATCTGCCCCTTATTCTTTGGGAACTCAAAACCAAGCCCTCCCCAGTGACAGTTAATAATAGTTAATTCTGTTGGTAACCACATCTCACTCCTTCAATCTCTTCCCCATTTTCACTCTCCCTAGAGATGTCCTCACTCACAGATCTTTAAATATCACCGTACAGTCACTCAGTCAGTCACTCAGTCATATCCAACTCTTGCAACCCTATGGACTACAGCCTGCCAGACTACTCTATCCATGGGATTTCCCAGGCAAGAGTACTGTAGTGGGTTGCCATTTTCTTCTCCAAGGGATCTTCCTGACCCAGGGATTGATCGAACCCACACCTCCTGCATTGCAGACAGATTCTTTACCACTGAGCCACTCGGGATTCCATGTTGATAAATTCAAATTTTCTATGTTCACCTCATTCATCTTTATCTCAGACTTCTGCTGACAGCTCCTGTGGCTGGCTCCCAAAACTCAGCTCATCTAGAAGGAGGCTCTTGATCCTCCTCAGGGGTCCTGAGTGTGCTCCTTCTGCAGCGTTTCCCATTTCTAAACAGCATACCTCCATCCCTGCTGTTGCTCAAGTCAGAAATTTGGGAATTGTCTTTGTCAGTTTCCTTTTCCTCATCCTCTGCATCTCTTCATTTACTTGGCTTTTTTGATTCTGTCTCTACACTGTGTCTTGAAGCCATCTACTTTTCTCCATGTTCGTTGCTCCTAGAATAGAGCAACCAGTGGCCTCTGAACTGGTCTCTCAGTAGTCTCTCTGCAATCTCCTCATCCCATGGCAGCTAAGGTGAACTTTATGAACACAGAACTGATCGTGTGCCTCTCCTGCTTAAAATTCTTCAAGGACTTGCTGTAGCTTTTAAGATTAAGTTCTAAAGATCCCCAAGGTCCTTTAGGATATAGCTCTCCAGCTTCAACTCTTGTTTCTCTCTTACCTCAAATTCTCTCCAAACTCAAGGTCTTTCTTTCCCCTGCTCTCAGTCTGGATAATGCCTATCTCACTCTAAGTGCCATTTTTCCCAAGGAAGCTTTCCCTCATTCCACTGAACAGGTTAAAATTGTCTTGTTCATGATGTCCTGCTCATACAACTTTTCTTTTACAGAAAGTATCAAAAAGTGATTCATTTTCCATGTGGTTATGTACTTACTATCTATTGGCCAAACTAAGCTATGAATTTGTAAGGACAGAGACCATATCTGTTTTGTTTACTGCTAAACTGTTGGCATGTTTTACAGAGCTGACACTAAGTGAATACTCAAGTGTCAGTTGAATGGATGGATGAGAGATGTTGGCAGTAGTTAAATTCCAGAGTGATTAAAGATAATTAAGGTGTCCAGGAAGACTTGGGAGAGAAAACTGACCTAGTGAGCCAGTTGTGACAGATTCAAAATGGAGAGGCTGGGATACGGCCTTCCTCTGTTCTGTGTACTGAACTCTAGAGAAGAGATTTGGGGATTGCCAAACAAATAGGACCAGAGTGTCTTCTTAATGAAGCTATTCAAGAGTTTGTCATCTCATACAATTCAGAGCTCCTGATAACCTGGTTAGAGAAGCTTGTCCACTTAGAACCTTGGGCCTGATTCACATACCTAGTGACTGGTACAAGATGGAAATGGGGGTGGAAAAAGGAGGGAGAGGAGACAGGGAGAGTGGGAAAGAAAGATCCCGTGTGGTGGGGGAGGCACATACTGAGACAAGAAGCAGAGAAGAAAGACCCTTTCTGCCTGAGTCCAGATGTCAAGGGAGCAAGACATCACTTTGAGGGGGCTTAATGAATGGCAACTGACTATCTAGCCTGGATACTCCCTTTATTTTGGGAAGAGAGTAAGGCAGTAGTTAGTGGAATAAGAGGGCTAGGTGCTCGTTCTCATATACCTCCCTTATTGGAAGTAAACAAGACCTCCTCTTCAAGAGGAAAAGAAGTAAGATTTTTCCTCCCGAGGCCAGGAGGCTGAATGTTATTACACGTCCCAGCAGCACCTCTGGAGAGGATCCTAAGAATTTCCTCCTTTGAACTATTAATTTGGTGATTTCCCATTGTGAAACATTCCATTATTCTTACCTGGAGAATTCCATGGACAGAGGAGCCTCTCGGGCTACAGTCCATGGGGTCGCAAAG
Organism: Cervus elaphus; assembly: GCF_910594005.1. Lineage (NCBI taxonomy): Eukaryota > Metazoa > Chordata > Mammalia > Artiodactyla > Cervidae > Cervus > Cervus elaphus. The sequence goes on from NC_057835.1 coordinate 49,069,372, forward strand.
AGTTGGACACAAGTGAGCAACTAACACTTTCACTTTCCCTATTATACCTTATATCTATATTATGTATATCTGTTATATTATTAGACTGTTATTACCTCTTTATGAATCAGTATCTCCCAGTAGTCTTCGAGTTTTTTGGGGGAAAGACCACACCTTTTTCACTATTGTAACTTCTAGGTCTATGAAGATTTTTTTATACTCAATATTGTTTACCATATGCATAAGCACACAAAAAAGTGGTCAGGATCTGCAGATGATGATATACTGTTCACAACATTCCAGCTTTGAGGAGATTCTCCATTTTTGTTTGTCTTTGTGTTGTTCCCATACTGTTCTAAATCACTAAAGTCAATCCATGATCATTACAATTCTGTACTTCTCCAAATAATCCATGAGTATATATTTTAATTTTCTCCCTAAATAATCCAGGAAGAGACAATAGGAAGCCATGATTTTAGGTATGCAGAGTCCACATAGGTTTGCAGGAGCATTTCAAGCTTACAAAAAATCTCTGGAGGTTGTTGCAAATTATTTATAAATAATGAACCAAAGTGATTAACCTCTTCATGTGTATCTGAATGAGATTGTCCTTTTTATTTTTCAGCCCAGGTTTTGTGTGTATATGTGTGTGTTGGGAGACACTTGGAAATTAGAATATTAATAACTATACCCTGCTTTTAATGAGGACCTGGAGATAATGAGATCATGGCAGCATAAACCTAATGCTACACAGCTAATTTAGTCCAAGGATTTCTATGCTACACAACAAGATAAAGGCCTTAAATTCTGCTGAGGTCTCTCTCTCTTTCTAATGATGGATTTCCCCAAACACAAGGGTGTATGACACAGCCGCTCAAGTTTAAACTAAAAACTATGTTTTTCTCTTTGCTGTATGATCAGTGAAACGTGTCAGTCCCCAAGACAAGACCAAACAGCATCAAAGCAGGAGTGAAAATGCAGACAACGTCTGCATAATACTTCTGAAAGCCACCAGGAGACTATTAAGAGATTTGAGACCAAACACTACAGTAGTAAGATTCTTAAGAGGGGGCAGTTAGTTGTTATGAGAGTCACATCTGTATGTTTTGGAAATTGAGCATTGTTACATGTAGAGCAAGGAAAGAAAGAAAGCAGATTAAGGTATTCAAAGATGGATTCTTGGGGATTTTTTTTTTTTAATGGTTGTTTTAATTTTAGATTTTTTTTTTTAGCTCTTAGATACTTTAAAATTTTATATATCACATGTTAAGTAATTTTACATATTTAGGTATTTTAGTGATTAAAAAAGTATTGGGAAGACTTTTGACCCTGAATTATGTTAGCCATGTATCTGTACATTTTTTTTTCTTTTTTTACTGTGCAGTGCAACATGTGGAATTGTAGTTCCCTGACCAGGGATCTAACCTGTATCCCCTGCATTGAGAGTTCAGAGTCTTAACCACTGGACCACCAAGGGGAGTCCTGGTGTCTGAGCTCCTCGGTGTAGATTGAGAGATGGAGTCTCAGGTGAGTCTAAAACAAATTCAGGCTATCCAGGCATATCTATGAAGTGGTGGAGGCAGTAGCCTTCAGCACTCTATTTATCTCAGGTGGTTTATGTGAGATTGAGGAGTTTTTCTTTCTTTTTTTTTTTTTTTAAAGTCTTGCTCCATGGAAAACAAAAAGATTCAGGGAAATGTGGAACATCAGAGTGTCTGAACCCAGACCCATGGATTCATACTGATGCCCTGTGGTGGGGTGGGGGTAAGTAGAGGGGCCACTCTGCTACAGGTTAGAGGACCCATTTCTACCAGTGAGATAGTCCTGTTTTGGGGAAATGTGGAATGATGATATAGGGGAGACTGTGAAAAAGAAATAACTCCCTAGCTCTCTATAATGTCACTGCTTTAGCATTATAAAGATTTGCGTATGGATCACAAGGAATTAGTGCTTGGCATGGACACCAGTGTTAGCATGTCCCTGGACCACTTGTTTATGTTAGAGAAAGGAGGAACTCAGTGTAGACCTGATGTTCTTAGAACACTATGATAAATGAATGTTATATTGTCAGAACTCCATCCCTTGGAGAAGACTGTATGGACTAGGATCCATACTCAGCATGTCATCAGGCTCACACTTTCTTTCATGGAAACTCCTAGTATGTCTCATAAAACTCCAGGTTGAAAACCACCACAATCAATACGAATTAGGATGGTCATTGCTGGTGATACTTGAGGGAAAATGTTAGTCATCTAAGTTCAACAAATGTTCTACCCAGATTGAGTACATCAGAATATGGAGAAAGGCTTCAGCCCTCTACAGCCTTGTTCTTCACCATCCTCTCCAAACAGGATGGTTGAAGTGAATATTAAACAGGAGGGATTGTAAGTGGCCACAGTGTTGGCCACACAGTCTCTTTCTTCCTTGGGATTTTTTTCCTCTAACATGCAATACTCCTGAGATAGGTAAACTACATAGTCATTATCACTGGGGACATTAGATGTTATGAAAAAAAGTGGGACTTGGGCTTCCCTCATAGCTCAGACAGTAAAGAATCCACCTTCAATGCAGAGGACCTGAGTTCTATCCCTGGGTTGGGAAGATCCCCTGGAGGAGGGCATGGCAACCCACTCCAGTATTCTTGCCTAGAGAATCCCATGTATAGAGGAACCTGGCAAGATACGGTCCATGGGGTCGCAAAGAGTTGGACATGACTGAGCGTAACTAAGCATAGGGGAGTGGAGCATTTGATGAAGAAGAAAGAATTCAGGAAGAGAAAGGATAGAATAGATCACAAATTTAACTGACGTTACAGGTTGGTGTGGGACAAGCTCTGCTCACAGCCATCCTCAGTTTTTAGTGTGTGGGATCCATCTTTGGTGTTTCCACCTCAAGATGCAATTTTGTCATCCCTGACTTTGCGTATTCAGAGTAAATGTATTCCTATGAAACTTGAAGCCAATATATTACAACACAATGTGAATTTCCCAACATGATCAATTCTGGCTGTGCATTGGCCATAAAGCGGGATCTTTCATCCAAGCATGACAAAGTGCTTTATACATAGTCTGTATTTTTCTCCACTTTTTACAGTTAATAGAGAGAAAGGTATTGAGTTAGCCAAAAAGTTTTTTTGGGCTTTTTCATACCATCTTATGGAATAACTCAAATGAATTTTTTGGGCAACCCAATAGAAAACCGCCTGGCTGGCTAGAAAACAGAGGCAGAGCTAGAAATAGAACCTAGAAGTCTAACTTCTCTTTTTCACACTCCTTCTAAAATTATGGGACTGTTTCCTTCCTCCTCCTCCTTGTCCCATTGCTCTTCCCACTTGTGACTGTTGTTCACACCAGAACTTCACAGAAAAGACCTCCCTGGAAGTCAAAAACATAGAATTGTGAAAGCAAAGTCCTGAATTTTCAACAGCCTATTTTCTTGGAATACCAAAGTAGGATATTTCTCATCATTGAGAGAGCTGTTCAGAACTCATTATGAAAGTGTTACTGAGAGGTTTATATTCATATCTAAGTCAGATATTATTGGACTGTGTTTCTTATGTTAAAACTTGATATTATGACCTGTAAAAATGGGGTTAAATTATATCCTTGGTAGGATTTTCTGAGGATTAAATAGAATAGTTTATATTAGATGCTTAGCTACTTTTTATTTTATGGTTGTAGGTGAAAGGCGAAAAAGGTACCATATTGAAACCTGCAATTTAACATAATTCAAATAATTTGAGTTCCATAAATATTTCCTGTGTATCTATTTTGTGTGAAGAAGTGCCTTCTATTCCCAGAAAGATGAGATGTTAACTGAATTATATCACATTTGGTTCTGTGTGGATGGTTATAGGAACCATTGTGCAGGAAAACAATATACCAACAGTAATATTGGTACCATCTTTGTTGGACATTTCTTTAACATAATGGCTCAGAGCATGAGCTCTAGAACTAAAACTGCCTTAGATCAAATCCTGCTTCTGACCCTTTCTGGCTGTCTGACCATGGTATGTTTCTTAATCTATGCTGCAGTTTCTTCATAATATTAATAGTACTTATTTCATAGAATTGTAGAGATTTTACTTTTATTTTTTAAATATTTATTTATTTGGCTGCACTGGATCTTAGTTATAGCATTCAAGATCTCTTAAAAGTTCAATTCATGTAAGACATTAAGAGTCATGCTTGGCTTGATGGTAAGTGCTCATTCACTGTTAACTCACCCTTATGTGTTGCAGCTTGACCAGTCAGGGTGTACTGTCTGTCACCTAGAAGTTTTGGCTGGCTCTCCATCACAGCTTCAAAGGAGGAAGTACCCTGTTGGGTCATGGTATTCTAGAGTCTATTCCTCCATTTACACGTTCAGACTCACAGTTTTGTAAATGCACTGAAACTTATCTGAAGGCTGACTTATTAATCTGCCACAAAAATATAACCATTGTGTACCGTAATGATTAAAAGTCTGAACTCCAGAGATATGTTCTAACTTAGCTTCAAGCTCTGATATAGCTGCCTGTTCTTGGACAAGTTACTTATCCCATCTGAGCTTCAGTTTCCTCTCCTGTAAGATTGAAATCATAAGTATACCATTTTCTGTGGAATGTGATGAGGATTACATGCTATAAATCATGTAAAGCACTTAGTACATGGGGAAGAAGCTGTGAAGATGTCAATTCCTAGGTTCTCCTTTCTGAGTTCTCGGCTTCCCTGGCAGTTAGTTGAGACCGTGTGCCTGAACTCTGGCCACTGGAACGTAACACAGGTGATGTGCATCAATTCCAGACTTGCTCACCAAGCCTCCATGTGCATTTTCTGTTTTCTTTCTCTTATCCACAAATTGCCTTAATAAGTCTCTGCAGACTCAGGGGACAAGAGTGCCAATGACAGAAGAAGCTGAGATTCCTGATTAAGTGTAGGCTAGGGCCTCCCTGTTCTTTTCCAGCCAAAATGCACACGCAAGCATAAGTGAGGGAGAAATTTTAAAACTTTTATTGGGTTAAAAGCTGCTGAGATTTAGGGTTTTTGAAACAGGATTTTTAGCCTAGCCTGTGTAGCACAGTACCTGACTGATCAAAATGATCAGCAAATGTTAGCTATTAATAATAACCATCATCAGCAATCAGACCTTGATGCTTATGGTCACAGTTCTCTTCCTGTTTGTGGCTCCATGTGAGAAATTAAATAATGGTGCTCTACATTTCTCAGAACATGAGTAAAGGAATCAGAGCAAAGGAACATGCTTGTTAGAGCCAAAGCAACAGTGATTCTGACAAACATCTGAGAAGCAGTAATACAAACTCACTGGTTCCTCAGTAGTGAACTTGGATTGACCATAATGTTTCTATTTTCTGATTCAGTCAAGACAGGGCTAGGTAAACACTGATACATATGTTCCCTTTGGAATAGCTTTTTAGAGATGGTATGTCCATCATCCTCATAGTGCTTGCATATCCTTTCTTCAAGCAAGGTCCAAAGCACTTCATGCAACAAAAGTCTCTAAGTTACCAAAAATCTATTTTTTTCTCTGTTACATTGATTCACCCTGACATGCCAAATTGATGCTATGTGTATGCAGTTGGAGATATATTAGTATAACTTGTGCTTCCTCGAGGCTCTTCCCTATCACCCTGATTGGAATTTTAAGCATTACTGTAAGCTCTTTTAAGAACCAGTTGTTTGGTGTTGACAGTTGGGTTGGGTCATATTTGAGGGATAGATTTTAGACATTAATTTTCAGAGAATGACCTTGTCTTTAAGTTCTTAAAGCCACCTGACTTTTGCCCATAATATTGTCTCACTGCTTTGCTTTCCATTTATATTTTGTGCCCTTCAAACCTTTACTGAGGTCACTTGACATCACTGGACATTGTTTTTTTTTCCTTTTAAAATACTTATTTAACTGGGATAGTCAATCTTCATTGCAGCCTGTGGGATCTTTAGTTGTGGTCTGTGAACTCCTAGTTATCACATGTGGGATCTAGTTCCCTGACCAGGGGTTGAACCCCAGCCCCATGCATTGGGAGCATGAAGTCTTAGCCACGGGAACACAAGAAAAGTCCCCCTATTGGATGTTCTTTTACATCTCACCTTCCCCAGGTATCTGCCACCTCCTACGCTACTTTCAGAAGCTTGATTAAGTCCCTGTGGTAGCTAGCATAACATATTGGCATAGCACAGTGGAAACAATGGATTTCTAGAGATTTACCATCTACCATCAGAGGAGTTAAAGAGAGACCTCTAAAAGGGGAAGCATGATAAACTTATGCCCTCATATTACTGTAATTCTGTATCACTCAATGGGCTTCCCTTTTGGCTCAGACAGTAAAGAGTTCACCTGCAATGCAGAAGACCTGAGTTTCATCCCTGAGCCAGAAAGATGCCCTGGAGAAGGTAATGGCTACCTACTCCAGTATTCTTGTCTGGAAAATTCCATGGACAGAGGACCCTGGCCAGCTATAGTCCATGAGATCTCACATAGAGTCAGGCACGACTTAGCGACTAAACAATAGCAGCATCAACAACAACAAAGGTGCCAAGAAGTAAGAGTTTAATTATGAATAAGTTGCACTTTTGTGCTGGGAGAGCCCATGAACTTGTAAGGGAGAAACAGACATATTATTATTCCATGACTATCATTTATTTATTTGTTTTTCCATTTATTTTTATTAGTTGGAGGCTAATTACTTTATAATATTGTAGTGGTTTTTTTTTTTTTTTATAACTGAATATTGGCATGTACAGTCTTTCCTTTCTTTTTTTTTTTTTTTAATTTTTTTATTAGTTGGAGGCTAATTACTTCACAACATTTCAGTGGGTTTTGTCATACATTGATATGAATCAGCCATAGATTTACACTTATTCCCCATCCCGATCCCCCCTCCCATCTCCCTCTCCACCCGATTCCTCTGGGTCTTCCCAGTGCACCAGGCCCAAGCACTTGTCTCATGCATCCCACCTGGGCTGGTGATCTGTTTCACCATAGATAGTATACATGCTGTTCTTTTGAAACATCCCACCCTCACCTTCTCCCACAGAGTTCAAAAGTCTGTTCTGTATTTCTGTGTCTATTTTTCTGTTTTGCATATAGGGTTATCGTTACCATCTTTCTAAATTCCATATATATGTGTTAGTATGCTGTAATGTTCTTTATCTTTCTGGCTTACTTCACTCTGTATAAGGGGCTCCAGTTTCATCCATCTCATTAGGACTGGTTCAAATGAATTCTTTTTGACGGCTGAGTAAAATTCCATGGTGTATATGTACCACAGCTTCCTTATCCATTCATCTGCTGATGGGCATCTAGGTTGCTTCCATGTCCTGGCTATTATAAACAGTGCTGCGATGAACATTGGGGTGCACGTGTCTCTTTCAGATCTGGTTTCCTCAGTGTGTATGCCCAGAAGTGGTATTGCTGGGTCATATGGCAGTTCTATTTCCAGTTTTTTAAGGAATCTCCACACTGTTCTCTATAGTGGCTGTACTAGTTTGCATTCCCACCAACAGTGTAAGAGGGTTCCCTTTTCTCCACAGCCTCTCCAGCATTTATTGCTTGTAGACTTTTGGATAGCAGCCATCCTGACTGGTGTGTAATGGTACCTCATTGTGGTTTTGATTTGCATTTCTCTAATAATGAGTGATGTTGAGCACCTTTTCATGTGTTTGTTAGCCATCTGTATGTCTTCTTTGGAGAAATGTCTGTTTAGTTCTTTGGCCCACTTGTTGATTGGGTCATTTATTTTTCTGGAATTGAGCTGCAGGAGTTGCTTGTATATTTTTGAGATTAATCCTTTGTCTGTTTCTTCATTTGCTATTATTTTCTCCCAATCTGACGGCTGTCTTTTCACCTTACTTATAGTTTCTTTTGTAGTGCAAAAGCTTTTAAATTTCATTAGATCCCATTTGTTTAGTTTTGCTTTTATTTCCAATATTCTGGGAGGTGGGTCATAGAGGATCTTGCTGTGATTTATGTCGGAGAGTGTTTTGCCTATGTTCTCCTCTAGGAGTTTTATAGTTTCTGGTCTTATTGTAGTGGTTTTTGTCATACATTGACATGAATCAGCCATGGATTTACATGTATTCCCCATCCCGATCCCCCTTGTTTATTTTTAATAGCTAACTTGTCTTTTCATTTAAAGAATGCCTGAGTTATACACACCTTTTGTACCTTTTAACTGAGACCTGATTCATATACAGTGAAGCACACAAATCTTAGGTATAATGCTCAATAAATTTTTACATGGACACTCACAGAACTATCGCTCAGTTCAACATACCTACCACCTCAGAATATGCACCACCCGAAAGACACTATAGATTAGTTTTGTGGTTTTGAATTCTGTAGAAATGTACTTATATGAGCCTCTTGTGTTTAGCTTCTATTGCCTAAGGTTATCTGTAAGATTGGTGTTACTGAGTGTTGTCATAGATTCATATATCTTGCTCTTGAATGTTTTGGTTATTTATAATTTGGGGACTTTATGATAAAGCTACAGTGAACATTCCCATATAGGCATTTGCTGGCTATAAGAAGAACTCATTTTTGAGGGCTATAGACACAGGATTGTAATTACTGGGTTACGTATTTGCTTTAGTAGATTCTGATAAACAGTTATCCACAGTGTATCAGTTTGTATTCCCTCTAGTAATGAGAATTCCAGTTGTTACCCATCCTCACCAAAACTTAAGTTTTGTTAATTAGTTCTTTAGTTTTAATTGTGTATCTTATCATGGTTTTAACTTTCATTTCCCAGTAACTAACAGATTTTATTTATTTAGACATTTTTATATTCCCATGTGAACTGCTTTTTAAGGATTTTGCCTTTTAAAACAAAAAAGTATTGTTTATTTTCCTTATTATATGTAGAAATTCTTTACACATTGTATTTGTGAATATTTGGTAGGACCTATCTACCCATCTATCTATCTACATAAACACATATATATGTGTATATTCACTGTATTATCCTTATAATTTCTGTAGGAACTGTAGTGATGGATTTTTTTTTCCTTCCCTAATTTGTTTTCTCTCTTTTTTCCCCCTTGATCAGTATTGTTTGGAGTGTATCAATTTTGTAAGCCTTTTAGAAAACATTTTTTGCCTTTGTTGATTTTTCTCAATGGCCTTTCTCTTTTCTATTCAGTTGATGTCTATTTTTATTTAATTGGTGTCTATTTCTATTTATTTGGTGTCTACTTTTATTGTTATTAACTGTTTCTACTTTGGGCTAAATTTTTCTTCACTTTTTAGCTTCTTGAAAAAATGAAACCTTAAGGCACTGGTTTTAATTTTTTTTAATTTTTCTAATATATGCGCTATTTTAGCTTTATATCACACACTTTAACATGTGGTATTTCATTGCTATTAAGCTCAAAATAATTTTTAATTTTCCTTTTGACTTTTCTCTGAATCTTGGACATAGTTGCATATTTGCTTTCTTCTCCTTTTAGTTATGTTAACTTTGCTTTATGCTCTACACATTTGGAGGCTGTGTTAATTGCATATAAATTTCAGCTCTATCTTGTTGCATTTTCCCTATTTTACCATTATAAAATGCTCTTCCTTAACTCTTGCCTTGAAGTATACCTGATATTAATGTAGCAACCTCAGCTGTCTTTTGATTAGGTTTGATTTGTTTAGATGTTAAAAAAATTATTTTACTTTCACATTTTTAAATGGACTTATATTTACATTCTGTTTTTTACATACAGCATATAGATTTGGGTTTAGTAGTCTGAAAACATATGCCTTTTAATTTGATTTTAAAAATCCTATCTATTTAATGTAATTGCTGATATAAGTTTTATGCTTACCATCTTATTTTTTCTTACATTTTTTCCCTTATGTTTTGTCTTCTTGTAGGTCAATCAGGTATGTATTTTGTAAATACATTATATGTTATAGATTCCACAAGATATTACTAATGTTGTTACTTTAAAATTTAACATGTATGTTTAAATTTATGGTTGTTACCAGGTATTTTCTGCTAAAAGCTTGGGGTCTGAGTGGGGCTAGAATTATTTTGCTACTGTCAAAGAAAAAAGAGACTTTGCTTAATGCATGATAAAGGGGGACATGAAGAAAGAGAGGCAGAGGAGAGGTAGAACAGGAGCTAGTGAGATGGCAGAAGGTCAAGAACTATGAAATCATTTCTCCTTGAAACACCTAATTGCCAGGCCTTTTATAACTACTATGGAAATATTGAAGTGCCTGCTAGGTATGTATTTTTTATAGAATAATTTATTCGTTTATTCAACCATTTTTTCCATTCATCTGTAAAACATCAACACAGCATGTATTCCAGTTCTAGGCTAATTGCTTAATATAAAATGATTAAAATAATATAGACATAGTTCCTGGCCTCAAGGAACTGATAGTCTATAGACAAAGCATATATGTATGTATATACTATAAACAGATATGAATAAGGTCTCATTTAATTCAGAAAAATGGTTTGAAATTTAGTTAGGTCACCCATGTCTCTCAAAATCTCCAATTTAGGTCACCCATGTCTCTAAAAATCTCCAATAGATTTCCATTAGACTTAGAAAAAATCTAAATCTTTGAGGTGGTCTACCACTGCCTGTCTCTGTCTTCTTTCTTTTATGGCTGCTCTCTCACGTACCTTTTCCCTAGGACCCAAATTTGTTGCTACCTCAGAGTTTCTGCCCTCATAATTCTGTCAATTTATACCATTTGTCTCAAACTTGCTGCAAGACTGATTCTTTCACACCTTCAACTGTCAGTTTAAATGTCATGTCCATAGTCAACATCTGACCACTCTACCTTAATTCTGTCTACCTTGCCAAGTAATTTTTACATTAGCAAAACCTGAAATCATCTCATTTATTAATTTTTTCTGTGTTCCCTCTACTAAGATGTAAGTTTCATAACAGTAGAGATCTGTTTTTCTTCATTTCTGTATCCCAATTTCATTGTCTATAGTGGGTGTTGAATTCATGAGGGCTTAGAGTGTGACACCTCCCTCCATGATACTCTGTTCTTACTCTCCTGAAGTTCCTTCATTCCAAGGTTTTGATAATAGTTGGTGCCAGGATTCTGGAGGGCACTTCTTTGCCATAGACTGTGTGAAGAATTTGAGGCATTATTTTACTTATAAGAGATAAGGGGGATGTGGTAAGGGTTGGAATAAAGAAGATATTAAAGGCAGAGTGCTACACTATTTGTCTCCTTTTGGTGCTCTTCCCTCCAAATCATGAGACTCATGAATAGTTGCTATTGATTATAGAAATCAAAGTGTTGAATTTCATCCCAAAGTGGTCTGATGATGGAAAAAAGCAGAAATCAAGGAAGCTAAAGCTTGAGAGATAGAGCATAGGAGATGGGTGTTGGGCTGCACCAAAAAGGCCAGCAAGCCCCGTTCTTGCCCAGCCTCAAGTCCAAACAAAGAGCCTGGAGTCAGCAACAGAGACATCGATGCTTTAAGGGATAGGGAGATCTTACATGTTTGAAGCAAGGTCCTGGAGTGAAACCCTGCTGTGTGCAGCAGATGGCAGGCAGAACATGAAGATATGGCAGCAGTCTTCATTGGGATATGCTGGGAGGTAGAGAGATGGGTTACCAGTTACAGGTGGAATTGAAGTCAGGTTGACTCATTGGTTACCAGGGAAACCAGCAGAGGAGCAAGCCCTTCACTGCCCTTTTGATAAGCTAGTCTGGTGGAGATGTTCTGATATAAATATTAGAACAATCATTAGCTGGAACTAGGGGCAGGTATGTAGACATTTGCTGATTAGGCTCTATGATTAAGAGGAAAGATCAGTCATGTGAGTAGGGTATGGGTGAGGCAGAGGCAGGTCAAGTGAGGATGTTCAGAGAGCAAGAGAAAAGTCATCCTGAGTGGCCTGATCATATGCAGATATATTGAAGGGGTACTTCTTGAGGCCACAGAAATGGGAAGTTCAATACAATCTTGCCTAGCTCTCGTAGGGTAGGGAGAGAATGATAATTAAAATCTTTGCTACATAAAAGAATTGTGCACTAAAAGATATTCTAAAATGGAGGAAATGATTGAGAAATGATTAAGCCTGTCCACTGGATGCAAGAAGGGGGCTGTTCTGTAAAGCCTTTTCATACTGTATGTAATGACTAAGGTAAGTCTTGAAGAATCAGTCAGTGTTTTCCAGGTAGACAAAGCAGTTGTGAGTTTCAAGAAGAGATAGCAACATGTGAAATAGCATGGTGGTGTGAATCAGTATTCATTTTTTAAAAATATCATTCAATCACCTTTAGTGAGTTCCTACTAATTGCCAGGCTCTGCACCAATCATGGAACTGCTGGGATTCCGTTTTGCCCTGCAGGCAGCAGACCAAGGTAGAAGTTCAGAGCATAAGCTCTGGTGTCAGATGGACTTGAGTTCAAATCTTGGCTCTACTACTTCTGAGTTGTGCAACCTTGGGCAAGTTATTTAGTCTCTTTGTGCCTTGGTTTACTTGCTATGAGTATACATAAGAAAAGGCATGTTGGGCACTTTGCCTGATGCCCCATGCTTGTGTTTAGTCATTCAATCATGTTTGACTCTGTGACCCACGGACTATAACCCTCCAGGCTCCCCTATCCATGGGATTCTCCAGGCAAGAATACAAAAGTGAGTTGCCATGCTCTTCGCCAGGGGACCTTCCCAACCCAGGGATTGAACCTGGATCTCCTGCACTGCAGGCAGATTCTTTACCATCTGAGCTACCGGGAAGTGCTCAGTGCCTATATGTGACCAAACTGTCAGCCACTAGTCCTTCTATCATGCTGTGAATTTGGTATAAATGAGTACAAAATACTTGTGTGGGTGTACAAGATAATGAACTTTGTAACTGTTGCAGGAAGGGGGACCCCTTCTAGGGCCTAAGAGGAGGCCCTTATCTAACACTCAGAAATGACTTGTCTGAGGAGACACACGTGCTGACACCCTCTATTGGGAAGAGGGTGCCTGGATGGAGAGCAAGAGGGTGAGGGAACCCAGGAGGACTGCTCTGCCACAAGGCTCACAGTCCCAGGTTTTATGGTGATAGGATTAGTTTCCAGGTTGTCTCTGACCAATCACTCTGACTCAGGGTCCTTCCTAGTGGTGCACACATCGTTCAGCCAAGGTGGATTCTAGAGAGCAGGATTCTGGAAGTTTGGTAGAACATGTGGCATTTCCCTTTGACCTTTCTCGAATTCTTCTGGTTGGTGATGGTTTGTTAGTTCTGAGTTCCTTACCAGACCTCTTGTCGTAAAATAACCCATGCAAGTTATGGTGCATGGCCAGAGTGGGTGGTTTCAATCAATGTTTCCCCTAACATAACCACTGGCAGGTCTTTTTTGTAGTACATCATTATGGGGAAGGCTAGAAGTTTTTCCAGACTCTTCTCCTGGGGCCAGGGGTGGGGATTCTTGATCTCATTCCACTGGTTATGAAGAGTTTTCACATCGAGGCAAAGCATCCTTGTTACTTCTCTCCTGGAGGGTGGGGAGAGTTGCTGGCAGGGTACATCTGCATCACAGCTTTCTGGGTAAACTGGTCACTCCCTACAGATTTGTTATCATGCTAAAAGTGTCTCCTCCCTTCCTTTCTGGAGCTTTTGCAGCTGTTCCTGGAAGGAGACCCAGTTGAAAGGATTGTTACAGACCTGGAACAGCTGGGATCTTTAATGATCTGTCAACAGCTCACAGCGAAGTTCCAACACCCTGAGGTAATGATGAGGGTGGTGGAAGGCTCTGAGGAGGAACTGATTCTGCAATAAGCTAAAAGCTCCTTAGACATCTTGTGATACAGCTCTGGAGAGCGTAGTGGCCTGGAGAGGGACATGGGGAAGGAGGAGAGGAGAGGTTCTTCTCCAGAGATGTCTGGAGGGCAGACAAATGAGATCCTGGGGGAGACTTCCATTGTGGGCAGTGCGGGAGACATCCTGGGGCCAAGAAATTACAGGCTCATAATAAACAGGTCAAAGCAATCAATAGTCACATTGATTGTCATTTGCTCACAAATTGCACACCTGATGTCCCTCAGAAAATCTTGGCCACAAGACATAGACTGCTGATTCTGAAGGTTATGAACAGTAATTACTCTCTGTCCATCACATGTCACAGTATCAGCCCCAAAACCCTTGGTCTCTTGATTCCAAAACAGGGTACAAAGGACCCAGCAAGTTACTATGGTGAGTGATGCTTCTTGCATGGCTGCATGGTCTGATGGCCCCATTTGCTTGGTTTTCAGGAACACTAATCATAAACTAAGAGATCCAAGACCCTGTTATTTTTAAATTCCTTCCATAACCTGGGATTACCACCCTGCATTTTTCAGACTTTTTTTTTTTGGCTTTTGTTTGTTTTGTTTTCCTTGGTTAGGATTAATGACACAAATCCAGCCATAATGAATAAATAAGAAATTGTTCATGTCAGTAAAAATTTAAGTCAGAAGGGATTTTGTTTGTTGGTAAATTCAGATGATGAAAAGCTCTAGACGTGGCTCTATCCAGAAGAACATGATGTCTTTGGGTGTCTGTGTGTCTCTATTGTCATCTCTCAGTTTTACATTTTCCTGCTATTCTTTATGTAAGAGGTTTCTGCCAGAAGGTGGCAAAGAAAGTCACTAGTGGCTCTGCGCCTTTATTCTACTAGTTTCCACAAGTCCAATGTACAGAGGGAACCCCTTGCTCAAAGGCTTTAGTGTAGAGGACTCTCACTGGTTAAATTGTCATGTATACATCTTGGAACCAGTCATGGTGCCCCTTATCAGCATAGCGTGTGTCACAGATAAGTCTATCCTTGATGGGGTAATAGGGTCATTTGTATATGATCAACTTTGAATGAAAGTGAGAGTTGTGGTGGTTCCCCAGTGGCAAACTGGGGTGCAGCAAGCAGAACATGAGTGAATGTTCTGCAGGGGAGGTAAAAACTCCAGATGTTTTCTCCATACTGAAACTAGGTTTCAAGTCTGATTTCTTCCAGCTTTGGTAGGTGAACTCTTTACCACTGTGCCATCAGGAAAGCCTGTACTGCTCTTCCAATCTTGAGTTCCCACAACAATAGATAGAAAGTCTGGTTCAATTCAATTCCACAAACATTTACCAGGCACTTACTATGTGCCAAGATCTGTGGGAGGCCCTGGGAAAGCAAAGATGAATGATACATAAAATCTGCTGTCAGAGATCTCACAGTTGATGACTAAGACTATAATAGTATGGATGAGGTTCTGTAGAGTGGGATGGACAAAATCTCACAAAAGCGCAGACAAGGGAGTATTCATCATTGATCAGTGACTGACTGGGTGCTGAGAAGACTCTCTCAGAGGGTCTTCAAGACTTTGAGTTTTTAAGGGTGAGGAGGGTTTTGTTGAAAGAGTGAGAAGCAGGGGAAGCATTCCAAGCAGAGGTACTGGCATGTTCAGAGGTACAGAGGTATGCTGTGTGGTTGAACCTGGATGAGACAGAACAGGGAAAGAAGGCTTGTTAGGCTATGTCAAAAGCTTAAGTGAAGTAATGAATTCCCAAGTTTGGGAGGGGAGAGTGGTAGGCAGGTTCTAAGATGACACCCAGTGATCAATTCCCTTGTATAGTCTCCTCCTCTTGTGTGTGGGTGGACTCTACTTAGAGTCCATATATGGACTCTATATACGAGGACATTATTACTCCATGAGGAGGTTATGTTCCATGGCACAGTTGACTGCAAGCAAAGGAGACCTAGTGGGATAGGCCTAATCACATGAACTCTTTAAAAGCAGAAACTTTTCCCCAGCTGGTAGCAAAAGAGGAAATCAGAGATTTGGATGCATGTGGTCATATGGAAAATTCTGAGAGTGGTCTTTGGCAGCTAAGAGCAACACCCAGCTGATAGCCAGCAAGAAAACAAGGACCTCAATCCACAAAAAACTAAATCTACCTATCCATAAAAGAGCTCCGAGTGTATTCTTCCCTAAAGTCCTAGCTCAGCCTGGCTGGCACCTTGATTTTGGCCTTTGTAAAACCTTCAGCAGAGAACTCAGTTGAGTCTGCCCAGTTTTCTGAGATCCAGAGCTGTGAATTAGTCAGTGGGTGTTGTTTTAAGCTGCCAAGTTTGTGATGGTTGGTTCTTTATTAATAGAAAACCAATATAGATGAGAACAATGAAGAGCTCATCATAGGATTGTACCTAATTGATTCCAAGACTCTCACAGAAGTGTAGGCTCCCTGGGTTTGGGGTTGTGTCTTGTGTTTACCAGTCTGTAACGAGCACCCATCATTCTGCCTGGTACACAGAAGACAGAATTCAAGAATCACTTGAATGAATGGATTTGTGAACGATCAATTCTAACCACTATTATACTTTGCACACTCTCTAGATGGCTAGTGAGCATATAGCCTGTCTGTGTATGTGCCACTCTGCCTGCAAGCCTGAATTCCTAAGATGAACCAACAGCAGCCAAATAACTATTTCCTAAGCCAACAAGTTATTTTGGAGTACCAGTTCTACACACAGTGCTATGCTAGCCTTTCTGCAGGTACCACCCAGCAGCTTAAAGCTCTATCTCCAATCTTCAGGAAAATTGTTGACTTATTGGTGAGTGAAGGTCATCAAATGGAATGTAATTAGAGGCAGTGTGTTATGGGGAGAAAATCAATGGGTTTGTAATGAAAGGACCTGGGTTTGAGACCTGGCTCAGCCATTTACTAGCCTTGTGACCCTAAAGTTGAAAGTGAAAGTTAGTTGCACAGTCGTGTCCATCTCTTTGTGATTCCATGGACTGCAGCCTGTTCTGCTCCTCCGTCCATGGAATTCTCCAGGCAAGAGTACTAGAGTGGGTTGCCGTTTCCTTCTCCAGGGGATCTCCCCCACGTGGGGATCGAACCCAGGTCTCCCACATTGCAGGCAGATTCTTTACCAACTGAGCCACTAGGGAAGCCCCTGTGACCCTAATATATTTTTTGAGCCTCAGTCTCCTCATCTCTTGGGCACCATGGTAATATTTATATCTCATTGCTGTTGTGACACTCATACAAAATGCTGGAGGAAAGCAATTTGCAAGCTGTAAAGTTATGTCCATATTAGTAGCAAAATGAACTAGGAAAGTTAAAGATAACCCTAGAAATTGCTAGAGAGTCTGGCTTGGGTTGAGATTTCAAAGAATTCATGGTGGCAAGGATTTGATAGAAGGTGGCAAGGGCATGGAAAGGTGGGGGTGACTTTGGGGCAGAAGTATATCTAGAGTTCATTTTTTAAACCATTTAATGTGCAACCTTAAATGGCTTTTCTCCTCCTGGGAATCAACTACATTCAACGAGTGCTGAAAAATTTGGCAAACAAAGAGCACAGAGACCTTAATATTCTTGTATTATTCAAGGATTCCATCCTTTCAGCATGGCTGGAGCAATCCAGCAGTTACGAAGATTTTAGACAATGACTCTGATCTCAATGAAAACACAAATTGCTTGATTAGGGTAATTACCAAGTGCTTTCTTGGCAGTCTGATGGGGTCAGTCAATAAGGTCAAACTAAATTTCTTTCCTGCCAGAAAAGAATGACTCAAAGCAGAGTCCCTTTGTGTGGTATCCCCAGGGACTTGCTTCAATTAGTCCAGACTGTAGGTTTGAGGGAGTCTGGAGGCAAAGCAGCTTCCAAAATCTTCGGATGCTAGCTCTTTTCCTGTTTGGTAAATCCCTAACCACACTTTGATGGTGTGGGGCTGGGGCAAAGGGAGATGCTGAAGAAATATTTTAAGGTGACTGCAGAATAATAATGGTAACAGATAGATGGTAAGAAGAAATACAGAATGGTGTGAATTTCAGCCAAAAGCATTGAGCAGACTGAATTGAGGAGGAGGTACCAGCTATAGGATGATGACAGACTAATCTGTTGGTTTGTCTATATTATATCCTTTCCCTCTTCTTCTGGTAATATAACTCTTCTTTTCTCTGGAGGCTGAGTGAGGCTAACTCATCTGGCTCTCCCCTCTAGTTACAGTGTTGGGCATGTGACCTAGATATGTCCAGTAAAATACCCATACCTTTTGGTCATAGTGATTTAAGAATGAATACAGATCCCAGGCTGAACCAAAAATCAGAACACTCTGATTCCCTTTTGACATAGGTATCAGGGAACATGTCTTTTGTTAGGCTGCCAGGGTTGCAAAACTAGATCTTGGGCTTCTGGAAACCATCATAGAAGAGATACCATAGAAGACATACCGAAAACATGGAGAGGAAGAGACTGAGCCCTGATGACTTATTTTGAACCTCTGTGTCCAGTAATGTTTGAAGTCACTCATTTGACTTCCCTGTTATAGATACTAAAATTCCTTTTTGCATGTGTGTCAAACCTCTATTCCTTGCAATTGAAATTAGCTTAACTTATATAAATACCAAATCTAAGGATCAAAAAACTTCCCACTTGACAACTCACATTAATTCATTAGTCTAGAGCCATCTAGGCATTAAGTACAAGGCATTATTCTAGATGTTAGCAGCTACCAAGATTCCTTTAACTATCAGTAAGCATTACTGAGGAACATGCATGAATCAGATGCCAGAAGTTATTGTGACACATTCTTTTTTGCCCTTGAGGACATCCCAATTTAGAAAGACATATAAACAAATCACTAAGTCTGTAAGTGTTTTGAGAGTACAGAGCATGGTGCTTCATGGTTAAAGATTACTTCCAAAAGCAGGGATACAAAAATATGATTAAAATATCTAAAACATGATTCTTGCTGTTACTGAGTTTGCTGTTAAGATAAAGAGGAAAGGCATTCAAAAAATGAAAACTCGTGCTAGAAAACAATGTGAGATTAGAACCCAATGGCAGGTAGTATAGCCAGTGGCTATAGAGTTCAGACAAGCGAATGATCCCAGAGAACTCCGTTCATCAGGGACGGCTTCCCGAACAAGGTTAACCTTGGAAGGGGCTTTCAAGACCAGATTAGATTCTGATTGGTTGCACATGATGCAGCTAGGAACTTTGGATCTAGATAGACAAGTTAGTAAGAGGGTGTACCTTTGGCCTCAGCCAAGATCAGCCTTTTCTGGTGTCTGGGAACCCTTCAGGGAGGCTGGAAATCCTAAAGTGAGGGTTTTTCATTAACAAAGCTTGGATATTCTGAGCTATCCTAACACCTTCCATGTTCGATCCAATTTACTTTCATCTGCAATTATGAAAAAAATGAAGACCTAGAATATCCATGGTTTAAACAAGAGAGATGTCTATTTCTCTTTCAGATGACTGGACATAAGCATTCGGGGTCTGGCGTGGTTTCTCCAGGGTTCAGAGACTTAAGCTTCTTGTTGTCCGCTTTCTAGAGGGTAGTGTCCTTGTCCACATTGTGACTGCTATGTTTGAGTCTCATAACAGGGAGTGAGGAAGAACAAAGAGGGGACTCACATCCCTTTCCTATGAAGGCAGGACCTAGAAGTCATTACTGCTCATATTTTGTTGGCTAGAACTCAGTCACATGGACACAGCTAGCAGCAAGAGAGGCTGGGAAATGTAATCTGAACATTCATGTATTAAAACCCAGGGATTCTAGAGTTAAGGAAAAGAGAAGCATAAATATTAGGACGCAACCAGTCTGTGTTACACATTACTTTTCTAGGAGGCTGTTGGGTTGATGACTAAGGAACACATGCCCTGAAACCCTTAACAAGAGCTAATCCATTTTCTTCTTTTCCCCAGCCCCACCCCTTAGCCTCCAAATGAGACTGAGAAAATGTAAGAAGAGAGAGAATATTTGTTAAACACTATTTAAGGAACTTTCTGAGGCAGTTTAATCTCTACATCACTATTGTGAAACAGACATAATTATCCCCCTTTAAAAATAGTGATCTGAGATACAGAGGTGGGGAAGTAGCATTAGTGACCCATTAAAAAGAACCAGGCACTTTATAATCATTAAATATGCCCAGCATTTAATGTTTGTTAACTCATTATATCCTCACAATTCAGTCAGATAAATATTATTTCTTCTTGCATATAGGAAAACCAACATTGGGAAGATAAGCCTGGAATTTGAATTCAGTTCTAACTCCAAAAGCCAGAATATTTCCATTGTACAAACATACTACTTCCCACCATTGTCAGCTACAACTTTTCCAGTATGAGTTGGTCCTTTTATTCACTTACTAATTAATTAATCAATCCATCACTTTAACAAAAGATTTTTAAGCACTCAGAGTGTGTTAGGCTCAAGTCTCTGACCTCTTATGGCTCACATTCTATATGGGAAAATTCAATCATTGAAACAAACATTTATTGTTTGTTTATTATGACAAAGTCTGGTGTTATAAAGACAAGTACAATGCTTGGCATATAGTAGTACTCAATAAATACTGAATTAATTAAAGATACAACCCTAAGGGACTTCATGGTCTCTTAGTTCAGATTCAGAACAGTGTGAGTTGGGGAAAGGATGCTACTTGCCTACAGCTCTAAACTGAAAGACAATTTTTAGATATGCCGGGTGTAAAGAACTGTTGGAGTCAGGACCATCTTCTCAATGTCTCCCTTGTACACTCTTCTCTGAGCTCCCTGTAAGAAGCATATGCTCTGAGCTCCCAGTGAAAACCAAGCAGAACCCAGGCAAAAAACACTATTTGAGCTTAGAGCCAGTGACTAGCAAATGAGTTCATTCCTTGGCTTGCAGGGATTGCCTTGTACTAAAAATCTGGTCATGGTTTCAGGGTGACTAAGGGCAGCTTGAGAAAGAGGAAAAAATGACAAAAACCCCTTAAATACATCTGTATCAAATCAACCCTGGACTTGGTAATGAACACGAGGCATTCCTCAGTCAGATGGGCCCAACATGGGGGAAATGTTGCTGCATATATTCTATGTATTGCCCTTTTGGTTTTTCCCCCACCTATCACCCTCCAGCATACTTCTGAACCCCATATCTAAGAATTATCTATGCGAGAACCAAGGGTAATGATGGCTTCCTGATGGAGATTTCTTAAAAGAAGAATGAATTTTAATATTTGGGTGGATGCCCAGATGGAAAAAAAAAAATGAAAAGAAAGAGAGAGCATTGAAATAGAATGTTTGTAGAATGGAAAATGAAGTGAGAGGGTACAAGAATTCTCATTATTCTAGGCACCTCTATGGGGCTGCTGGCTTTTTTTTTTTTTAATTATTATTATTTTTTTTGTTATGAGAAATTCACTTTTTATTTTTAAAAACATTGGAAACATGCTGTAAGTCCCTGTTAGTTTGACCTCAGCAGTTAGATTTTTTTTTTTTTCCCAGTGGGTTTTGTCATACATTGACATGAATCAGCAATAGATTTACACATATTCCCCATCCCGATCCCCCCTCCCACCTCCCTCTCCACCCGATTCCTCTGGGTCTTCCCAGTGCACCAGGCCCGAGCACTTGTCTCATGCATCCCACCTGGGCTGGTGACCTGTTTCACCATAGATAATATACATGCTGTTCTTTCACAACATCCCACCCTCACCTTCTCCCACAGAGTTCAAAAGTCTGTTCTGTACTTCTGTGTCTCTTTTTCTGTTTTGCATAAAGGGTTGTCGTTACCATCTTTCTAAATTCCATATATATGTGTTAGTATGCTGTAATGTTCTTTATCTTTCTGGCTTACTTCACTCTGTATAATGGGCTCCAGTTTCATCCATCTCATTAGAACTGGTTCAAATGAATTCTTTTTAATGGCTGAGTAATATTCCATTGTGTATATGTACCACAGCTTCCTTATCCATTCATCTGCTGATGGGCATCTAGGTTGCTTCCATGTCCTGGCTATTATAAACAGTGCTGCGATGAACATTGGGGTGCACATGAGGGGCTGCTGGCTTTTTAGTGGAATGAATGGTATCTCTGTTCCTATTGTGCTGCTGATAGCTGACAAGAGAATCTCTGATTCTGAAAAATTGAGGGTAATTATAATTCCTGTTGAACTTTGGGGTCATCTTTTAACCTGTCTCATAATGTAGTTGTGTTTTGAGTTGGGGAAATGGCTAAAAATGATTTCTTTAGGGGTAGAAACTTTTAGTTGCAATTTGGGTGCACACCTCCAGAGTGGTATGAAGTTTGGAAGATCTGTAAGGGGGAGAGGAAATAAGTAGAATCAACCAAGGAAAGCAATCAATCCAAATATTTATATCCAAAATGAATGGTGTCATTTACTTAGTCACCTTGGGAAGTTATACACTGATTCCTCTGAAGCTCTCACAGAAAGAGTGTTTTTGTAAGCTTTCTTCTTTTCTTTTTTATTATTGTTATTATTTAGAGGAGGAAATGCGGCTATGCTACCCAGCATGTGGGATCTTAGTTCCCCAACCAGGGATGAATCATGCACCACTTGTAGTGGAAGTGCAGAGTCCTAACCACTGGACTGCCAGGGAAGTCCCTTATTTTCTTTTCTTCAAAATGCCTTTATAGCCATCATCTGTGCTCTTCAATAATGTAATTTTCATTGCTTTCTGGTTTCTCTTTGTTTAAAAATATACCAGCATATTAGGAAGGGTGGTAAGGAGATAGAAAAAAGAAATATAGTTGATATCTTAGCGTGAAAAAATCATGTTGCATTCCTTGAAATGATCAAACAACCCTTGTTTATTGTAGATAATGTCTAAAGTTAACAAAGAAAGAAAAGAATTTTCTTGTAATCCCAGCCACAATGGAAAACACTTGTAACATCTTTCAGGCTTTTTAATGCCTACTTATGTGGCAGATTTGATGACTCATTATCACAGCTGAGGTGGAAGAGAATAAAAAGAGAATTAATTCCCCCATTTCACCCCTTCCCTTTTTACCCTCTTCTCTCAAGACATTCAAATTCTACTGAGGGGAAAAAAAGCACTCTTGTCTTTGTCTTCCAAGGTTTATGCTCATTTGTGTTTGGGTTTGTGTGAGTGTGTTGAGTGCGTGTATGTGAATTGGGTTTGAGGGATGAAAATTGAGATGTGACCAACCAAGGCTTTAGTTTTGAAGATTAGGCTTGTGGAATTAAGAGGGAATTGTGCTATGATGGGGAGGAAAGAGATAAATTGGCGCTTTTGTATAAAGGGTGGGGATAGCCCTAGAAGAGAGCTGATGTGCCCAAGGGAGGTTGAAAGGAGAGAATGGAGCTTGAAAGGGTCTGAGAGCTGCACCCCTCCCACCCAGCACCCCAGAGTGGCATAATCTCTGGTGATGTGTCCCTGGAGAGAGAGCAGTGAATATCACTGTTTTGAGATTAGTGGCAGAAACTTCCTGTAGTCAAACCTATGACAAATCCAGGGCTCTAAGGGACACCTCTCTACTCATCTCCAGGACTGCTGCCCTTGTCAACATCAAGATATTCTGTGAGGAATTGTGGTAACAGAGGCACTTGACCATAGTCTAGAGGTAGGCACCTTTTCCATTTCTTGGTACCACATTATCCCTGGGTTAGTAGAAAGGTCCAAAGGAAAGTATATGTGTAGGTGGGGGTGGGAGAGGGGTATGAACTAACAGTCCCTGATGTGGTTCTTCCTTTCAGCTAGGCAGGATGGGACTCTAAACCAGGTTTCATCGAATTTAGAAAAAGAAAAGTGGTAATTTTTGCATCTGTATGGAAGGAGCAAATTCATGCCTGATATAGATGTGTTTTTCAAACACAGTCAGAATGGAATCACACTGTATAATGTATCATGATCATTCCATGCTGTTAAATATTCTTTGCAACATAATTTAAAGTAGCTGCATAATAACTCTTTGTGTGGCCAAAGTATAATTTATCTACTTCCCTGTAGCTAGATATTTAGGTGGTTTCTACTAGTCTTATAAAAATTTCTGAGATTAAACAGTTACATTGCTACATGTCTTTACTCACATCCCTTATTTCATTAATTTCCAAAAGAATTCCTGAGTTGAAGATTTTCCAGAATTCTAAAACTCTTGAACTCTTGATGCATATCAATAAATTTTCCCACAGAGGGAGTGTCTTACTTCTCACCAGTAGAATAGGAAGTTGTCCATTTCCTGGCACTCTGGTCAAGCCTGGGAAGTAATGTTTTAAAAATGTTGGCAATTGGGTGGGTGAAGAATGGTATAGCCATCTTTTAACACTCCCTTTAAAATAAAAGGGCCATCATTTCTGTTCATCAGTCACCTTAGTTTCAGACTTTTAACTAATTTGTAGACCTAATCTTCCTCCATAGATCGTTGATTGCCCTGCCGAGCACAGATCACAATTATGTGTTGTATAATAATAAAATGACTAATAAAATGACTCCACCTAGATGCAAAGGAGTTGGGGGTCAGGTGTAAGACAGAAGTGTCCCTGGCTTAGCTGCTACTACCCAGCCATGGTTCTCTGTTATCGAAGAGGAGACAGGTATCTTCGGGGGCAGGTAGCCACCTTTGTGACACCTACTTGCAAACTATGCACCTGGATGGGTTACTTCACCCCTCTATGTGTCCATGTTCCCGTCTGTTAGATGAGAAGGTAATCATTTAGAGAAGGTAATACCTACCTTGTTGGAGGACTAAATGGGACAGTTTTATAGTGCTGTGAGCAGAGTGGTGGCATATAGTAAGACCTCATGAAGAGTCAGCTGCTCTTTTAAATATTTAAGTCTTTATTTTGGGATCCTATGTTGGGATTCACCTTTTACAAAATTGTAGACATTATCTGTGCTTCATTTATCTGTATACGTATAATGACTTGTTTTCCTTAATAAAATTTTGGTTTTCAAGAAATGTACATTACAAAAATTTAAAATAGAGAAAAAGGAAGAGAAAAAGAAATTCAAAACTGTGATTCTTTTTTGTATTCTTTCCAGCCTTTCTTTATTTGCATATGTTCACATAGCTATAATCATCATGTGTATATAATTTTGTACCCTAGCTTATGCATTTATGTTAATTTCACATTGACATCTTGTCCTTATATTTGTCCTTTGTGGTGTTGTCTGTATTGTTCCCTTGAGTGAATGTCCTGTAGGTTCAGTGATGATTCCTGTAATATCAAACATTTGGGAGTGTTTCTAATTTTTATTGCTATCATAAATAGCATGATTGTAAACATTGTCTTTTGCATGGTGTTTTACATATTTTGACTTATTCCTTGGGATTTGGAACCATAAATTAATTGCCAAGTTGCATTTACCAACTGTCAATGTCACCAACAATCTGAAAATACATTCTACTGCACTCTAGGTAGCAAGGCTTTCTAGCTTTCAGTTATAAATATCATACAAACTTGCAAAATGTAACCTCAGTGCCTTTTTAAAAAAATTATCTTTCCTTTATTTTTTTCTTTTTTAAAAAAATATTTATTTTAATTGGAAGCTAATTACTTTACAATACTGTAGTGGTTTTTGCCATACATTGGCATAAATCAGCCATGGGTGTACATGTGTCCCCCATCCTGAACCCCCCTCCTACCTCCCTCCCCATCCCATCCCTCTGGGTCATCCCAGTGCACCGACCCTGAGCACCCTGTCTCATGCATCAAACCTGGACTGGCGATCTGTTTCACATATGGTAATATACAGGTTTCAGTGCTAGTCTCTCAAACCATCCCAAGGGACACATACAGACTGAAAGTGAAGGGCTGGAAAAAGATATTTCACGCAAGTGGAGACCAAAAGAAAGCAGGAGTAGCAATACTCATATCAGATAAAATAGGCTTTGAAATATAGGCCGTGAAAAGACACAAAGAAGGACACTACATAATGATCAAAGGATCAATCCAAGAAGAAGATATAACGATTATAGATATATATGCACCCAACATAGGGGCACTGCAATAGGTAAGGCAAATGCTAACAAGTATGAAAGGGGAAATTAACAGTAACACAATAATAGTGGGAGACTTTAATACCCCACTCACACCTATGAATAGATCGGCCAAGCAGAAAGTTAGCAAGGAAACACAAACTTTAAATGATACAATGGACCAGTTAGACCTAATTGATATCTATAAGACATTTCACCCCCAAACAATGAATTTCATCTTTTTCTCAAGTGCACACGGAACATTCTCCAGGATAGATCACATCCTGGGCCATAAATCTAGCCTTGGTAAATTCAAAAAAATTAAAATCATTTCAAGAATCTTTTCTGATCACAATGTGGTAAGATTAGATGTCAACTACAGAAAAAAAAAATTGCTGAAAATGCAAACACATGGAGGCTAAACAAGACACTTCTGAATAACCAACAAATCACAGGAGAAATCAAAAAAGAAATCAAAATATGCATAGAAACAAATGAAAACACAACAACCCAAAACCTATGGGATTCAGTAAAAGCAGTGCTAAGGGGATGGTTCATAGCAATAAAAATCTTACCTCAAGAAACAAGAGAAAAATCAAATAAATAACCTAACTTTACACCTAAAGTAACTAGAAAAAGAAGAAATGAAGAACCCCAGGGTTAGTAGAAGGAAAGAAATCATAAAAATTAGGGCAGAAATAAATGAAAAAGAAACAAAGGAGACTACATCAAATTCAACAAAGCTAAAAGCTGGTTCTTTGAGAAGATAAATAAAATAGACGAATCATTAACCAGACTCATCAAGAAAAAAGGGAGAAGAATCAAATCAACAAAATTAGAAATGAAAATGGAGAAATTACAACAGACAACACAGAAATAAAAACGATTATAAGAGACTATTATCAGCAACTACATGACAATAAAATGGACAACTTGGAAGAAATGGATGAATTCTTAGAAAAATATAACCTTTCAAATCTGAACCAGGAAGAAATAGAAAATCTTAACAGACCCATCACAAGCATGGAAATTGAAACCGTAATAAAAAATCATCCAGCAAACAAAAACCCAGGACCAGCTGGCTTCACAGGTGAATTCTACCAAAAATTTAGAGAAGAGCTAACACCTGTCCTACTCAAACTCTTCCAGAAAATTGCAGAGGGAGGTAAAATGCCAAACTCATTCTGTGAGGTCACCATTACCCTCATACCAAAACTCAGTGCCTTTCAATTTGCATTTGTTTCCTGACTTGTGATGAATAGTTTTCTCTTTTACTTTCTATAGCTAGTTATTCTTCCTCTTTTGTGATTTTTTTTTTTAAGAACCATTATGATAGCTTCTTGAATTGAATTATCTTAAAGCTGGTTTTCTCTCTACCTCAGAATGCTATTACATTGTCACCAATGGTTATTTAGTACCTACTTTATACACAGAATTGTCTGGGCATTTGGTCTGGGTATAATAATGGGAGAGAACTGGATCTGATGGAGAGATGGGGCTTGGGCATTATAGCAGATGAAACCCAAAGGAAGACATAATGAGGCTGAACACCTTCTTGGATGTTTATTGGCATTTGATTTATTCTTTTCTGAATTGCCCGTTTAAGTCATTTGTTCATTTTTTTTCTTGATCACTTATGGATACTCAGTATATTTTGATTATGTTTTGAAATGTTTTGCTGTATGTGTATGAGACAAAGGAAGTTATATATAGATTGCATTAAACTATTTTGTTATGGAGCCACCATAACAAAATTCCACAGACTGAAAAGCTTAAACAACAGATATTTATTTTCTTACGGTTCTGGAGGCTCAAAGTCTAAGATCAAGGTATCTGCAGGTTTGGTTCTCTGAGGCCTGTCTCCTTGGCTTGCAGATAGCTGCTGTGAAATAATAGAAAATGTACATATTGGTCTCTGTCCTCATTTGCTGGCATAGACCTCCTGAAACCTTTGTAATGTCCTAAGTGATAAGAGTACTACAAACATCTTTTGTTCCAATATTTGGTCTTTGACCCTGGTTCCTGACGCAGAGCTCCTAAGGCCTTTGGGATTTCCTAGGTAACAGGAGTATCTTTTATTCTAAAGAGGCAACTCCTGGATGGCTTCAGAATGGGGGCTTGTCACAAGATAGACCCAGTCATGATTCAAAGCTTGGAAATTTCAGCTCATCCCTGATTCTCTGGGAAAGGAAGAAAGGGATTGGAGACTGAGTTAGTGATTGATTATGCCTATGTGATAAAGTTTCCACAAAAA
The DNA here is from genome assembly GCF_910594005.1 of Cervus elaphus. Classification (NCBI taxonomy): domain Eukaryota; kingdom Metazoa; phylum Chordata; class Mammalia; order Artiodactyla; family Cervidae; genus Cervus; species Cervus elaphus. Next base: position 49,097,264 of record NC_057835.1, read on the forward strand.
TTCCCCAAGGTCCCCAGTGGCTCAGATGGTAAAGAATCTGCCTGCAATGCAGAGACCCAGGTCCCTGGGTAGGGACAATCTCTTGCAGAAGGGAATGGCTACCCATTCCAGTATTCTTGCCTGGAGAATTCCATGGATAGAGGAACCTGGCGGGCTACAGTCCATGGGCTTGCAAAGAATCGGATATGATTGAGTGATAAATACTTTCACTTTTTCATGTGATGAAGTCTCCACAAAAATTCCCCAAGGTGGGGGGTTAGGGAAGCTTCCAGGTTGGTAAACACCTCTTTGTTCAGGGAGAGCGGTGGATCCCAGCTCCACGAGAACAGAAGCTCCTGCACTGAGGACTCTTCCAAATTCTTCCTTATGTATCTCTTCATCTGGCTGTTCACCTTTATCCTTTATTGTATATTTTATTATGTAATCAATTGCTAAATGTGTTTCCCAGAGCTCTCTGAACTGCTTTAGCAAAAAATGGAATCCACAGAGAGGGTCATGAGAACCTCCAGTTTGTAGTCAAGTAAGACCGAAGTTCTATGGTTTTTCCAGTGGTCATGTATGGATGTGAGAGTTGGACTGTGAAGAAAGCTGAGCACCGAAAAACTGATGCTTTTGAACTATGGTGTTGGGGAAGACTCTTGAGCGTCCCTTGGACTGCAAGGAGATCCAAGCAGTCCATCCTAAAGGAGATTAGTCCTGGGTGTTCATTGGAAGGACTGATGCTGAACCTGGAACTCCAATACTTTGGCCACCTCATGCAAAGAGTTGACTAGTTGGAAAAGACCCTGATGCTGGGAGGGATTGGGGGCAGGAGGAGAAGGGGACGACAGAGGATGAGATGGCTGGATGGCATCACCAACTCGATGGGCATGAGTTTGAATAAACTCCGGGAGTCTGTGATGAACAGGGAGGCCTGGTGTGCTGCGATTCATGGGGTTGCAAAGAGTCAGACACGACTGAGCGACTGAACTGAACTGAATTGAAGACTGAAGTTGCAGGTAACCTGGAGACCCACTACTTGGGGAAAGCCTTGTGAGACTGAACCCTTAACTTGCGGGGTCTAATTTAACTCAATTTAGTTTCAGAATTGAATTGACTTGTAGTTCACCCAGCTAGTGTCAGAGAATTGGTGTGTATGGGGAAAAATTCCCACATATCTGGTGTCAGAAATACTGTGTTTGAGAAAAAGGAGAAACACAAGGAGTTTTCCCTAGACAGCTGCCTCCTCATTGTGTGTTCACATGGTTGTCCCTCTCTGCAAGTGTTCCCTTGTTTGTCTAATTTCGTCTTCTTGAAAGGGTGCCAGTTAGATTGGACTAGGGACCACCCTAACAACCTCATTTTAATCTAATCATATCCTTTAAGGCCTTATCTCCAAATGTAGTCACATTCTTAGATACTTGGGGTTAGTACCTTAATACATGAATTTTGGGGGTGTAGTGACACAATTCCACTGATAACATATATACCTATATTATAAATGTATATACATTTATAGATTTTATATACATGCATACATGCATATATACATAAATAAAAACATCTATTAAAATTTATTCATGATAGCTCTCCACATAATACTTATTTGCATGTTTATTTAGTTAAATCAGATATTATAGTTGAGTTTCCTAGAAGCAAAGGCTGAAATGGCAATTTGTATACAGGTGATTTATAAGAGAAATACTCCCAGGAGAAAACTGTAAGTGCAGTGAGGGAATTAGGATGGGGAAGGGGAAGAAGCTGGGATGTGATTTGTGGTTAGGTCCAGACTCAGCTTTAAGAGAATGGGAAGAGCAAACAGCAGCTTTGGCTGAAAATGACAATGGTCTCAGATTCTCCAGAGAACATTTGTAGCAGTACCTGCAGAAGGCTATGGCACTCCCAAGAGAGAAAAGATCCTGGGACACCTGGACCAGGTACTAACAGCATTTGCAATATCACCTTTTGCTTCATTTCACCTGACACTTGGCCCATATGTAGAAAAATGGTCTCACTGACATTTTCTTCTGATATTTTTATGGCTTAAAAAATACTTGAAATTTATTTTCCTATCTAGTATGAGGTAGAAATATCATATAATCTTTTCCTATTGCGAATGAGTTTTCACTTCTTTTTTTTTTCAATTTATTTTTATTAGTTGGAGGCTAATTGTTATTCCAGTGGTCATGTATGGATGTGAGAGTTGGACTGTGAAGAAAGCTGAGCACTGAAAAATTGATGCTTTTGAACTGTGGTGTTGGAGAAGACTCTTGAGAGTCCCTTGGACTGCAAGGAGATCCAAGCAGTCCATCCTGAAGGAGATAAGTCCTGGGTGTTCATTGGAAGGACTGATGCTGAACCTGGAACTCCAATACTTTGGCCACCTCATTCGAAGAGTTGACTCATTGGAAAAGACCCTGATGCTGGGAGGGATTGGGGGCAGGAGGAGAAGGGGACGACAGAGGATGAGATGGCTGGATGGCATCACTGACTCAATGGGCATGAGTTTTAGTAAACTCCGGGATTTGGTGATGGACAGGGAGGCCTGGCGTGCTGCGATTCATGGGGTCGCAAAGAGTCAGACACGACTGAGTGACTGAACTGAACTGAACTGAATTACTTTACAATATTGTAGTGTTATTTTTGCCATACATTGACATGAATCAGTCATGGATTTACATGTGTTCCCAATCCTGAACCCCCCTCCCACCTCCCTCCCCATCCCATCCCTCTGGGTCATCCCAGTGCATCAGCCATGAGCACTTGTCTCATGCATCCAACCTGGACTGGCCATCTGTTTCACACTTGATAGTATACATGTTTCGATGCTGTTCTCCAGATCATCCCACCCTTGCCTTCTCCCGTAGAGTCCAAAAGTCTGTTCTATACATCTGTGTCTCTTTTTCTGTCTTGCATATAGGGTTATCATTACCATCTTTCTAAATTCCATATATATGTGTTAGTATACTGTATTGGTCTTTATCTTTCTGGCTTACTTCACTCTGTATAATGGGCTCCAGTTTCATCCATCTCATTAGAACTGATTCAGATGTATTCTTTTTAATGGCTGAGTAATATTCCATTGTGTATATGTACCACAGCTTTCTTATCCATTCGTCTGCTGATGGGCATCTAGGTTGCTTCCATGTCCTGGCTATTATAAACAGTGCTGCGATGAACACTGGGGTGCACATGTCTCTTTCAGATCTGGTTTCCTCGGTGTGTATGCCCAGGAGTGGGATTGCTGGGTCATATGGCAGTTCTATTTCCAGTTTTTTAAAGAATCTCCACACTGTTCTCTATAGTGGCTCTACTAGTTTGCATTCCCACCAACAGTGTAAGAGGGTTCCCTTTTCTCCACAGCCTCTCCAGCATTTATTGCTTGTAGACTTTTGGATAGCAGCCATTCTGACTGGTGTGTAATGGTACCTCACTGAGGTTTTGATTTGCATTTCTCTGATAATGAGTGATGTTGAGCACCTTTTCATGTGTTTGTTAGCCATCTGTATGTCTTCTTTGGAGAAATGTCTGTTTAGTTCTTTGGCCCATTTTTTGATTGGGTCATTTATTTTTCTGGAATTGAGCTGCAGGAGTTGCTTGTATATTTTTGAGATTAATCCTTTGTTTCTTCATTTGCTATTATTTTCTCCCATTCTGAAGGCTGTCTTTTCACCTTGCTTATAGTTTCCTTTGTTATGCAAAAGCCTTTAAGTTTAATTAGATCCCATTTGTTTATTTTTGCTTTTATTTCCATTATTCTGGGAGCTGGGTCATAGAAGATCTTGCTGTGGCTTATGTTGGAGAGTGTTTTGCTTATGTTTTCCTCTAGGAGTTTTATAGTTTCTGGTCTTACATTTAGATCCTTAATCCATTTTGAGTTTATTTTTGTGTATGGTGTTAGAAAGTGTAATAGTTTCATTCTTTTACAAGTGATTGACCAGTTTTCCCAGCACCACTTGTTACACAGGTTGTCTTTTTTCCATTGTATATTCTTGCCTCCTTTGTTGAAGATAAGGTGTCCATAGGTACGTGGGTTTATCTCTGGGCTTTCTATTCTGTTCCATTGATCTATATTTCTGTCTTTGTGCCAGTACCCTACTGTCTTGATGACTGTGGCTTTGTAGTAGAGCCTGAAGTCAGGCAGGTTGATTCCTCCAGTCTCAAGATTGCTTTGTCTATTCGAGGTTTTTTGTATTTCCATACAAATTGTGAGATTATTTGTTCTAGTTCTGTGAAGAATACCGTTGGCAGCTTGATAGGGATTGCATTGAATCTATAGATTGCTTTGCATAGTATACTCATTTTCACAGTATTGATTCTTCAAATCCATGAACACAGTATATTTCTCCATCTATTTGTTCCTCTTTGATTTCTTTCATCAGTGTTTTATAGTTTTCTATGTATAGGTCTTTTGTTTCTTTAGGTAGATATACTCCTAAGTATTTTATTCTTTTTGTTGCAATGGTGAATGGTATTGTTTCCTTAATTTCTCTTTCTGTTTTCTCATTGTTAGTGTATAGGAATGCAAGGGATTTCTGTGTGTTAATTTTATATCCTGCAACTTTACTATATTCTCAATACCAGTCACTGAAATAGATTACTGGGGCCTAAAAGGGGCCATAGTAAGTGGGATATTGCTATTTGGTGCCAACAGAAAAAGCACTTCTCTGAGGTAAGAGCACCAGCTTTCTGCTTTTTTATGATAATAAAATATTTGTTTATTCTGCCTCAAATAACTACTATTTGAGAACACATAATATTTATAATATTAATGGAACTTAATCCCTGGTGGATCAGATGGTAAAGAATCTGCCTGCAATGCAGGAGACCTGGGTTTGATCCCTGGGTCAGGAAGATCCCCTGGAGAAGGGAGTGGCTACCCTCCTAGTATTCTTTCCTGGAGAATCCCAGGGACAGAGGAGCCTTGCAGGCTACAGTCAATAGGGTCACAAAGAGTCAGACATGACTGAGCAACTAACACACCATTTAAGAGAAGTCCAACTTTTTTTTTTTCACATTTCAATACTGGATATTAATCAGAGAGATAATCAAAATAAGTATGGTCAAAGTTATTAGGTCAAAAACTTACAATAAACGTTGGATGTTAATTTTGTTGTTCTTCCTGTTTAGTCACTAAGTCATGTCCAACTCTTTTGTGACCCCATGTAGCCTGCCAGGCTTCTCTGCCCTTGAGATTTCCCAGGCATGAATACTGGACTGGGTTACCATTTCCTCAACAGACAGTTCCATTTTTGGTGTACAGTTCTTTGGCTACAAGAAAGAACTTTTGCTTTACTCCATTAATAGGAATATCTCAGTGCTGGGGTGGCCTCCCCTTCTTATTTCTTCTGCTGTTGATTTTTAGCATAGTTATTTGAGATTGTATGAATGGAATTGAGTGGAAAGGTACTCATTGTGTTTATTCTAAATGAGAGAACATAGCCGATTACTATAGTAATAAGAAGGTAGAAGATGAGTGCAATTGCCCAATATTTTTGAAGCCAACAGGTTAGGCCTAAGAGGCTCTGACTAGTTATTCTTGATCTAGGATCAAGTATTTATCCCAGTTATTCTCCCAGAGTGAGCAGGTAATAGAGGCAGAAGTGATGAAATTGGCCATTAGGAAGGTGCTTTATATTCAGCATTGATGTTCAACTCAAGCAGTGAGGTCCTATCACCATGTCTGAGAAGGTTTGTTCTTAGGGGGTGCCTGGTCCCTAACCTCCTGGAATTGAACCTTTGAGAAGATGGAAGGTTAAGTCTGACTCCATGATCCTTGTTCCTATCACTGCTTCTTTTTCCTCTCAGGAGAACTGGTCCACATGAACTTCCAGACTCTCTTCTTCCTGGAGATGCTCTTGCCCCAGTGGTTGTCACTGCTGCATTTTCTTCCTTAAGGAAAGCACCTCTGCCTTGGCTCATGGTGTATTTTCCTTCCTGGGGAGTCCTGGGAAGATGCTTTTGTCCATCTTTCCTACAATATCCTACTCCTCTGGCAAGTGACCTTCCTTCTAATCTTGGCAAAACCCTGCTGAGTCCTTAGTTGACCTCTTATTCCTTTTACAGTAGAAAAAGAGTTGTTTTATTATTTATCTTAACTTCTCATAAAATCTTCATTTTATTCTTTGCTTCACTTTTCTTATCATGTTGGTGCACTCCCTTCACTGCTAGCAAACTTCCCCTTCCTCCCTGGGAAGGATACCTGCTGTGTATATTTTTATAATTCCTGTGGCTTTCTCTTATCTTGGATGACTTCATGTTAAATTAACTCAGTCTGGCTTGGGGCATTCACACCCATGATTGGTTTGGTGCTACAGTGACCTTGCTGGAAAGATCTAGTATTGCGGATGAACTCTCTGAAAAATGCTGACTTTAGCTTAGTGTGTGACCTGTCAGGGATGGGAGTTGGACATATCCCTGATTGCAGACCTGAAATTTGCTTGTTTAGTTGAATCAGAAACTAATGTAACAGGGAATGAAGTCTCCTAGCTATAGTAAAGAAGGAAGTAGTGTTACTATCCAGTGTAAATTTTACCATGTGACTATTAAGTAGGAAAATGGTCAGAGAGGTTGGTGAAATTGAGGCTTGATTCCTTTGAATCAGCCTACAAACGACTCTGTCAAGGTCATAATCAGTGAATGAGATAGGGTCAATGATATTTGGGTCTAGCTGTGGGTACTGAATACCAAACATATCCTGGGTGGCAGATGTTCTTTCTGAAGCTATTTGTTGTGCAGCTCCAGTAGGTCAGAAGTGTTTGGAAGGTAAGATCAATACAAACGATCTGATCCAGTTTCTTAACAATTTAGATCTGTATACTCATTCATTCATTTATTCATTCATTCATGGCTCATTTTTAAATTTTTATATAACAGGGCCAAGGTAACCCTCGACCAAAACTGTGAAGTAGATAGTTAATTATTTTTGTGCCAATCGCCTCCTCTTTTGAAATATTCTGCTTCTGCCACCTTTCTCGGGTGCTGAGGGTCATCATATTTGCTCTTTCCTTCATTCTAACATTGCATTGTTTCTCTTGACTCTTGCTACTTCTCTAAAACATACCCCAAAGGTTCTCTTCCCACAGAATCCTGATATTCAGGGTTAGACAATCCAGCTAACCCCAAACTCACTGGAAAGTATGGTTAACCATTCATCTAAGGTGCTGTAATATTGCAAATTCAACAGTGAGTTACTAACAGGAGAATTTCTGACTTTAGGGGGCCTTTTTGGAGAAGTCCTTTTTAGAAGGTGCTGGTAAATTGAGAGGGTCAGTGGAGAATATGCAAGTGGCTGCCTACTTTCAAAGCATAATTGTTAAAAAGTTTTTTAAAAAACTTTCCTATAAAATACTATGGATTTGGGTTAGAAATAGATACTAGATAAAATACCAAATTGCATCATATTCTACAGGACAATGTGACCATAACTTTAGGGGTTATCTTACTACTGGATAGAAATCATTTGCATGTGTATTGTATAAAAATGTATAGGTTAACTTGTGAAAGTGTCCCCTCTAAACAATAGCAAGAACAGTGTCAAATGGAAGTATATTCTCCTAGGTAATTAAAAAAATCTTTGGGTAGGCTTGTGAAGCAGTGTTGTAATTTCACACTGACAAGGACATATTTCATTTTTTCCAGGGGTTGAAGATACACACACACTGATGTTTTATATGTGTATGTATGTACATTAATATATATTACATATAGTATTTTGTATGTATAACATATAAAATGATGTAAATATATATTTATACAAATACATGCATATATATTTGTTTCTCTGTATATAAAGCCTACATAACCACTTTTAAAAAATTGAAGTATAATTGACTTATATATTAATTTCAGATGTAAAACATAATGATTTGATGTTTTAATAATTTACAAAATAATCACCATGATAATGCTGGTGACCAGCTGTCACCATACAAAGTGACTACAATATTATTGACTATATTCCCTATGCTGTACATTACATCCCTGTGACTTACAAGTAGAAGTTTGTACCTCTTAAACTTCTTCACCTATTACTGCCACCCCTCCTACTGCCCCCCCCACCCCTGCCACTTCTAGGAACTACTAGATTTTTCTCTGTATCTAGTAGTCTGTTTCTGTTTTGCTATGTTTGTTCATTTGTTTTGTCTTTCAGATCTCACATATAAATGAAATCATATGGTATTTGTCTTTCTCTGTCTTATTTCATTTAGTATAAGGCCCTCTAGGTCCATGCATACTGTCACAAATGGCGAGATTTCACCCTTTATTATGGCTGATTTCTCATATGTGTGTATCTTCTTTCTCAAGATTGCTTTGGCTGTTTGGGGCCTTTTGTGGTTCCATACAATTAGGATTATTTGTTCTAGCTCTATGAAAAATATCACTGGCATTTTCATATGGATTGCCCTGAATCTGTGGATTGCTTTGGATAGTATGGACATAAGAACAATGTTCATTCTTCCAGTCCATGAGCACAACACATATTTTCATTTGTTTGTGTCATCTTCAATTTCTTTCATTAAGGCCTTATAGTTTTCAGAGTATAGGACTTTCACCTCTTTGTTTAAATTTATTCCTAGGTATTTAATTATTTCTGATAGAATTGTAAATGTATTGATTTCTTAATTTCTCTTTAGGATAGTTCATTATTAGTGTATATTAATAGAAATACAACACATTTCTGTATATTAATTTTATATTTTACAACTGTAATGATTTGTTAGTTCTAATAGTTTTTTTTGGCAACACCCTTTTATAGCATCATATTGTTGGCAAATAGTGAGTTTTACTTCTTCCTTTAAAATTTGGATATCTTTTATTCTTTTTATGTTTGATTGTTGTATTTAGGACTTCCAGTACTATATTGAATAAAGTCGTTAGAGTGGGCATCTTTGTCTTGTTCCTAATTTTAGAGGAAAAGCTTACAGCTTTACACTGTTGAGTACGATGTTAGCTGTGGGTTTGTCATATATGGTTTTTACTACATTGCCATATGTTTCTCTCACACCTGCTTTGTTGAGGCTTTTTTTGAAAAATCATGAATGGATGTTAAATTTTGTTAAATCATTTTTCTGCATCTATTAAGTTGATCATAGGATTTTTATCCTTTGTTTTGTGAAAGTGAAAAATGAAAGTGAAGTCAGTCATGTCCGACTCTTTGCAACCCCAAGGACTATAGCCCACCAGGCTCCTCCTTCCATGGAATTTTCCAGGCAAGAGTACTGGAGTGGGTTGCCATTTCCTTCTCTAGGGGATCTTCCTGACCCAGGGATCAAACCTGAGTCTCCCACTTTGCAGGCAGACGCTTTACCATCTGAGCCACTAGGGAAGCCTCTAGTTTTGTTAACGTGGTATATCACATTGACTGATTTGCAGACATTGAACCATCCTTGCCTCTCTGGAATAAATCCCACCTGATCATGGTATATGATCTTTTTAATGGATTGTTAAGTTCAGTTTGCAATATTTTGTTGAGGATTTTTGCATCTATGTTCACATGGGATAGTGGCCTCTAACTTTATTTTTGAAGTTCCTTTGTCTAGTTTTCATATCAGGGTAATGCTGGCTTCATATAATGAGTTTGGAAGTTCTCCTTCCTCTTCAATTTTTTTGGAGAACCACTTAAGACGAATAATTATTAACACTTTAAAGTTTTGGTAGAGTTCCCCTGTGAATGTCTGTTCAAATTTTCTATTTCTTCTAGTCTTGGAAGATTGTATGTTTCTAGTAATTTATCCATTTCTCTAGGTATTGTTCAATTTGTTGATGTATAACTCTAGTACTCACTTATAATTCATTGTATTTATGTGGTATTGATTGTAAATTCTCTTTTATTTCTGATTTTATTTATTTGGGCCCCTTTTTTCTTGATGAATCTGGCTAAAGGTTTATCAATCTTGTTAACTTTTCAAAGAACCAGCTTAGTTTTATTGATCTTTTCTATTTTTTTGTCTGTATTTCATTTATTTCCACTCTGATTTTATAATTTCCTTACTTCTACTAAATTTGGATTTTATTTGTTATCTTTCTAGTTACTTTAGGTAGAAAGTTAAATTGTTTATTTGGGACCTTTCTTGTTTCTTGAAGGTAGATCTGCATCACTATGAACTTTCCTCTTTTTCTATGTTCCATAGATTTTGGATCATTGTGTTTCCATTTTCCTTGTATCAAAGTTATAAAAAATTTCCTCTTTGATTTCTTCATTGACCCAGTGATTGTTTAGTAGTATATGGTGTAATATCCATGTGAAGATGTTGTGTATCTTTTGTTATTTCTCTTCTCTTGATCTCCTTGTGGTTTTATAATGGTCTTTACTATTAATATTGTATTTCTTGTGTGTGTGTGTATATCTATTGTATTGTTTTCATTTGTGGTTGCCATGAGGATCATAGATCAGTTCAATCACTCAGTTGTGTCTGACTCTTTCTGACCCCATAGACTGCAGCATACCAGACTTCCCTGTCCATCACCAACTCCTGGAGTTTGCTTAACTCATGTCCATCGAGTTGGTGATGCCATCCAACCATCTCCTCTTCTGTCATCCCCTTCTCCTCCTGCCTTCAATCTTCCCCAGCATCAGGGTATTTTCCAATGAGTCAGTTCTTCAAATCAGGTGGCCAAAGTATTGGAGTTTAAGCATCAGTCTTTCCAATGAATATTCAGGACTGATTTCTTTTAGGATTGACTGGTTTGATCTCCTTGCAGTCCAAGGGACTCTCAAGAGTCTTTTCCAACACCACACTTCAAAAGTATCAATTCTTCGACACTCAGCTTTCTTTATGGTCCAACTCTCACATCCATACATGACTACGTCAGCAAAGTAACGTCTCTGATTTTTAAAATGCTGTCTAGGTTTGTCATAGCTTTTCTTCCAAGGAGCAAGCATCTTTTATTTTCATGGATTCAGTCACCATCTGCAGGGATTTTGGAGCCCAAGAAAATAAAGTCTCTCACTGTTTCCATTGTTTCCCCATCTATTTGCCATGAAGTGATGGGACCAAATGCCTTGATCTTAATTTTCTGAATTTTGAGTTTTAAGCCAATTTTTTCACACTCCTCTTTCACTTCATTAAGAAGCTCTTCAGTTCCTCTTTGCTTTTTTCCATAAGGGTGGTGTCATCTGCATATCTGAAGTTATTGACATTTCTCCCAGCAATCTTGATTCCAGCTTGTACTTTATCCAGCCTGGCATTTCACATGATGTACTCTGTATATAAATTAAATAAGCAGGGTGACAATATACAGCCTTGACGTACTCCTTTCCCAATTTGGAACCAGTCCGTTGTTCCATGTCCGGATGTAATTGTTGCTTCTTGACCTGCATACAGATTTCTCAGGAGGCAAATAAGGTGGTCTGATATTTCCATCTCTTTAGAATTTTCCACAGTTTGTTGTGATCCACAGTCAAAGGCTTTGTCATAGTCAATGAAGCAGAAGTAGATGTTTTTCTGGAATTCTCTTGCTTGTTCTATGATCCAACAAAGTTTCTGACCTACAAAGTTTCTGCTGAAAAATCTGCTGCTGACGGTCTTATGAGGGTTCCCTTGCATAAAACTAGTTGTTTTTCTCTTTCTGCCTTTAAAATTCTCCATTTTTAGCATTTGTCATTTTAATTACAGTATGCCTTGGTGTGGATCTTTTGGGGTTCATTTTTTGGGGACTCTTTGTACTTTTTGCATCTAGATATCTTTGCCTTTTCCTAGCTTTGGGAAGTTTTCTGTCATTACTTATTCAAATAAGTTTTCTGCCCCTTTCTTTCAAGGCTTCTGAGACTCCTATAATGTGAATATTAGTATGCTTGATATTGTCCCAAAGATCCCTTAAATTGTCCTTATGGTTTTAAATTCTTTTTTTCTTTCTGCTGTTCTTATTGGTTGATTTCTATTATTCTTCCTCCCAGATTGCTTATATGTCTATCTAATCTGCTATTAATTCTCTTCAGTTTATTTTGAAATTTCACTGACTATATTCTTCGGCTCTGATTGGTTCTTTTTTTATTGGAATGTAATTGCTTTACGTTGTTGTGCTAGTTTCTGCTGTACACTGAAGTAAATCAACTCTATGTATTGGACCTACCCTCTTGGGCCTCCCTCCTTCCCTCCACACCCTACCCCACCCATCTAAGTCATCACAGAGCACCGAGCTGAAGTTCCTGTGCTTTATATTTATAGTAGGTTTCCACTGTCTATTTTACACATGGTAGCATATATATGTTAATCTCAGTCCCAATTCCTCCCACCCTTCCCTTGCCCCCTTGTCCACATGTGCATTTCTCTAAGGAAATATGGACACAGGTAGTCACACACATACAAACACAGAGAACTCCATGTGAAGATGAAGGCAGAGATACACTGATGCTTCTACAAACCAGGGAACCCCAAAGATTGCCAGTCAACCACGAGAAACTAGAAGATAGACATAGAATAAATTTTTCCCTCTTAACTCTCAGAAGGAACCAACACTACTGACACCTTGACCTCATATTTCTAGCCTCCAGAACCGTGAGAGAATCCATTTCTGTTCTTTAAGCTACTCAGTATGTGCCCTTTGTCACTGCAGCCCAAGGAATCTAATACAGGGACACCAGAGCATGGGGCCCCTGCTTTCTCTTCTCTTTTTCCCTCATGCACCAGAGCGGTTTCCTCCAAAGTGTGTTCCCTGGAGATGGGTGCTTCCCCAGATCTTCCTGAGGGACCAGAGGAGACCAAGCCAATATGTTTATAGGCTCATATCTCAGCAGAGCAGCCCTGCATTCAGTGTTTTTATACCTTTTAGGCCTCCATGTAAAAATTTGCCTTCAAAAGCAATTCATTTGTCCAAACAGTTAGAAACCCCTGTAGTTACCCTAACAGTGGGGGGCTCCTTTTTTCACCACTATATGAACCTTCCAAATGTTCTTGTGCAGTGTTTTCTTAGTCTGTGCTGGACTGTGATAAATTCTCTCTTGTGATCACTGTTTGCGAGGCTGAACAATGGACCTGCTCCTGGAAATGTGAAGTCAGGAAAGAGGAAGTCTCCAGGCACTGAATTAACAGGGCTGTTTTTCCCCATCCAGCTCCAGAAGGCCAGGTTTCTAAGCCCTCCCCAGAGAGCAGGGTGTGCCAGCAGCATGACTGGGGTGGGGAGGTGGGGGTGATTACAGGCAGGAAGGGGAGAAAGAGAATGTATGACTTGTCCTGACCCCATGATGGTTTTTGAAAAGCAGTTTTATCTGGCTTGGGTTCCTGCCTTACCCCTCTGGCCCAGGGTGGTGCTCACCACCTATGCTCTCACCTGTAGGTACTGCTTTCCTCTTTCCAGAATCAAGGACTCATTTGCTCCATTGTGTGGTGAGTACTTTGGGTCATCTCTGCTGTGGGCTGGCATGGACCTAGAGATGTACTCTGCCCTTCTACTAGCCTCCCAGAAATCTTCACTCTTCTCTTTGCCCCATGGTCCAACTGCATCACACATGCACGGAGCAGCTTATTAGGCCTTCATGGTCAAGTCTGTTAGTTGCTCAGTCATGCCCTACTCCTTGCGACCCCATGGACTGCAGCCCACCAGGCTCCTCAGTCCTTGGGATTTTCCAGGCAAGGATACTGTAGTGGTTTGCCATTTCCTTCTCCAGAGTCATGGTCAAGGGTGCTTCGGTAACTACACCTGTGACCACAGGCCATGGAGAGAGTAGAACAGTTTCAGTAATGAGATAAAAATTAGCCCTGTGCCCTGCATGGTTCCGAGGGCCCTAGCAATTCTATTAGGTAGGTACTACTATCCTCATCTATTACGTTGTTGTTTAGTTTCTATTTTATGTGGCTCTTTTCACAACCCCATAGACTGTAGCCCTCCAGGCTTCTCTGTCCATGGGATTTCCCAGGCAAGAATACTGGAGTGGGTTGCCATCTAACTAATGATGAAATTGAGGCTCAGAGAGGTTAAATAAGTTATCTAATGTTGCGTGGTCCATAAATGAAAGAGCAGGAATCCAACCCAGGCAGTCTGGCTCCAAAACCCTGCTCTGAAGCACCATGTACATCACCCTTAATGGAGACTCACAGTAGAAGACCTCAGTTACAGACCCAGGAGAATGAATGTTTGGATGTGTTTCTGTGGTCTAAGAGAGTGTTGAAAATAATGGGGAAGGTGCAGGTTAATAGTATTCCACAAATTAACAAGGATATTACCTGTTATACAAAGAGCATAAGAACTATAGTAATTACTGAGGCAAATTGCCATGGTGACTTTATTTTTTTTTTAACCAAACACAAACAAGTGGCAGATTATTACAACCTCTCATTAGGCCTTAGGCTAACCTAAAGGAAATATTAAAGTATCAAAGGGAACCCCTTCTCTCAACCACAGAAAGGTGGTTCAGCATCACTAAAGGTGATAAATAGCCAGTATGTTTTATTGTCATTTCCATATCTGATTTCCCTGGGAAGTTAGAAGTCTTTGCCAAGAATGTCCTAAATGCAAGCAAAGAATTCTTTTCTTAGTACCTGTTTTTAATGCCATGTTGGTTCTATGGTCCTTCCTCTCCCGGTTGTGGAGTTGAACTACTTTTCTGGATGGTAGCCTTTGCCACCTGTGGGGTTAGCTGTCCCAACCCTCCTCTGGAGACAGGTTTCAGTGTGATTTCCATGGCAGGGTCTAGGTGTGGCCTAAAGCTGAGAGCCCAGGTCATACCTGACTGATGGCCACAGCTGCCTGTCTAATTGGTGTGTGGGCCTCCCTGCCTCCCTACCACACCTGGCTCTAGCTTAGAGAATGCCATTCTTTGCTTGTCCTCGCACTGGTGGAAAGTGCAATTCTCAGCTTCAACATGTGGGACCATGAGCTCCAGTTCACCCAGGCTACATGCCCGTGAAGTAGCTGAAGCCGGAGCTTCCAATGGACTCTCACTGCTGGGCTGAGCAGGAGGTTAAAAGACACAACTGCTAATAGGCATTGAAAGCAGTGCTGTCTCCCTGGAGGCATAAGGTGCTGGCACAGGAGATCGATATGGCAGCGATTATCCTGCTTCTATCATTGTCCCTTTTCACCCAGACCAGATAATGGGAGGGTTGTCCCCAGAGTCAGCTATTAATATCACGTGGAGAACTGGAGGTGAGACCAGTGGAGGCAATGGCCCCGTTTCCAAGTGCCTTCTGCTGTGGACTTCTGATTATAATGACCAGTCTTCTGAAAAGGACTAATGACAGGTCTTCTCCTTAAAAAAAAATCCTCCATGGAAATTCAGTTTATGAAACAGCAATGAGCAAAGGTGGCAGGAGTCATTGAGGCCTCGTTCCCTGTTACCATGTTACCGCCGAGGTGGGCAGTGTGTGTACCTCCTTCTCTGTCTAGCAGTTTTCTGCAGCTGCTGCAGCGGCTCTTCAGCTGACCCACAGGGTCACAGGAAATTGAGGGGTTTGTGATGCCCCAGGGGCCACCCTCAGGCTTCCCAGGTGGTGCTAGTGGTTAAGAACCTGCCTGCCAGTGCAGGAGACATAAGAGACGCAGGTTTGATCCCTGGGTCAGGAAGATCCTCTGGAGGAGGTCATGGCAATCCACTTCAGTATTCTGGCCTGGAGAATCCCATGGACAAAAGCGACTGATGGGCTACAGTCCATAAGGGCACACAGAGTCAGAAACGACTAAAATGACTGAGCACATAGGGCCACCCTCAAACAGTTAGGTTCCATACATGGCAGAAAAATACTCCAGTTGTCTGTCATTCAGTGGGAAATATTTGAGATGAGTTCAACACAAATCTTCAGAGTGTCCCTAATAGATTGTGGCCCTGCTGTTCTCAGAGATAATCTACTTATGAATACACCCTTTGTGGCTTCTTTTACCTTCCTAGTTTCCCCTTCCCCACCTGTGCTTCCAGGGATCATCTTTCAGTATATTATACTACCCATGTCTTAATCACTTTCTCAGGATGTTCATCTGGGGGCATCAAGTCAAGACAGCAGGGAGAGAGGCTCAGAGCTAGATCATTTGGCTTCTTCCTTTCCCCTGCCCCTGGCCCCACTCTCCTCCTCCCTGAAACTCCTGTGGAACTCCAAGCATGCTATCCAAGGCCTGTCTATCACCTTTTCACACTGAAAACCCCCGAGGCTTAATTGATGTGTTCCCCCCAAGTCCTGCTCTTTTCCTTATCTTTGAAAATGGTCCCACCATTCCTCCAGTTCCCCAGGACCAGAAACTCTAGTCTAGTCTTATACTTATTATGGTCCATCCACTAAACTCCTCTTGCTCCTCATATACAATTAGTGTATCTCCTTCCAAGTTTATCATCTAAATAGTTCTTGAACACTATGATTAGAACCTGTCCTAACCATCTCCACTACCATAATCCTTCAGACCCCACATATACGGGAGCAGGGGGTGTTTGCTTGATGTTCTCTGCAGTAGATGCTGTTGGTGCTGTATCCAGAACTCCTTGACAGCTGTTCTGGATGAGTTCAGCAAGTGCTGCAGGTAACAGCTTAAACTTGTGGCCTTCTGCAAAGAATTATGCTTGGCTTACAATCCATCTAATGCAGGGATGCTGGGAGATTAGACCCTCCTACTCCCCGGGAGCATCTGATGACTGATGCAGAGTTCAATGATGCCCAGACCCTTGTGTCAAGGTGGGACCACTATGTGGGCAACCTGAACTTCAGCACTCTCTGGGGATCAGGTCAAGGGTGGGCTATCTGGGACCAAATCTTTGCTGTGTTTCTCTCCTTTCCTTATTCTTTTCTCTTATTTTTTTTCTCTTATTATTTTCTCTTATTTAAATCACATGAACCAGAACACTCATCTCAGGCTCTACCTCTAAGTAGCTCAACATGAAAATCTTCATGAACTAGTGGCACTAACGCTACTCTTTATAAAATATTCTCTGCTGCAATCAAATGTTTGGGAGATTCTTATAGGCAATATTATCCATTCTTTGCTTCAATCCTTCTTTGGAGTAAGTTTCTCACTTGTCCTTTTTGCTGTCTCTTTCTTGAATTTTCTTCTTCTCTCCATCCCCTTTGAATCAATAGCCCTGTGAAACCATAAAATTTTCTTGCTAAACTGTGTGAAGAATTTTTTTTTGTCTGTTTTTCAAAGTATTTATATCAGTCTATTAGTTTTCTTTTTTTGAAAGATCCTTTTCTAGTTTGGGTATCAGAATAATGCTGACTTCATGCAATGGGTTGATAAGCAAGGCAAAGTTAATTTCAGTTCTTCCTTGAATACTTGATGTGTGCATAGTCTCATCTGACTCTTGCAACCCCATGGACTGTAGCCCGCCAGGCTCCTCTGACCATGGAATTTCCCAGGCAAGAACACTGGAGTGAGTTGCCATTTCCTCCTCTACCTATATGCCTGGCTTGCCACTTCTATCTTTCCTCCATCCCCAGCATCCAGCCTGCCTCTGAATTTCAGAATGCTGCAAGGCTTTCTGTAGTCATGTTATAATATGCTGGGACTTATTTCCTGCATGTATAAACTGAGAATGGTAAAAATATATAAATTTCTGAATCTCTTGTTGTGCTAGAATTCTGTGTTTTCCAGATGGATTTGCATGCTGTTTACATTTTTACCTTTTTAAAGAAGAGGATTTCCCATCTATCCCCAGTGAGTCCTGATTGATAATAGACTGCAGACACACTGCAAGTATATAAAGATCAAACAAATGCACATTTCTAATGAATTATTTACATTGTATATAAGCATTAGTGCAAGTGGTTTTGTTGAAATGGAATCACAAGTCAAAAATCAGTGCTGGATGAAGGGAGGGAAATATTTCTCATTTCCAGTTAGTTGGTGGAAAAGAGTTCTGGGAAGAGCAGAAATTTTAAGGACTTTTGTACCAGGGCAGGGAGAAGGCCCAAAGGCATTTTAGCAAAGAGAAAAATCTTCCAGTCACAGGATATAGAGCAAGAGAAAAACTAAGATGAGGAAGAAAGAAGTATCTATTTAGATCTTTTGCCCATTTTTTGCTTGGGTTGTTTGTTTTTTAATACTGAGCTGCAGGCGCTGTTTGTTTATATATTTTGCAAACAAACTTATGGTTACCAAGAAGGGAGTGTTGAGGAGGGATAAATTGGGAGATTGATATTGACATATATGCA
The DNA here is from genome assembly GCF_910594005.1 of Cervus elaphus. Classification (NCBI taxonomy): domain Eukaryota; kingdom Metazoa; phylum Chordata; class Mammalia; order Artiodactyla; family Cervidae; genus Cervus; species Cervus elaphus. The sequence continues at coordinate 49,115,317 of NC_057835.1, forward strand.
CTACTACTTATAAAATAGATAGCTAATAAGGACCTATTGTATAGCACAAGAATCTCTAGTCAATATTCTTTAATGACCTATATGTGAAAAGAACCCTTAAAAAAGATAGATATATGTATATATGTAACTGGTTCATTTACTGCATACCTGAAACTAACACAACATTGTAAATCAACTGTATTCCAAATTAAAACAGAAAGAAGGAAAAGATGAAGGAAAAAGAAATGGTAAATGTGGTGGGCTCTATGTCCATCCTGAGCAAAGCAAAACCCAGGGACTCCTGCACTGTCAGTCACGTTGCATTTATGTTGAAGGTAGAAGTTATTAGGTGCTTCATAAAGAAAGTGAACTGGAAATACTGTGGAATAGTAGTAATAGTGAATATAAGTATAGCCAATATTTACTTACCGCTTACCATATGCTAGATTTTGGATCAAGTGCTTTACATGTATGACCTTGTTTAATCACCCCAACACGGAGATGCAAAAGATAATATCATGATTTCCCCTTTATCCATGAAGAGACTGAAGTATATTATTTCTACCAACTTTTCAAAAGCCATGCAACTGTTAAATGTTAGTTAGAATTCAAATGAAGTTTTGTCTAACTCTAAAATATGATACTGATTCTGATTCACTAACATAAATCCTAAAATAAATAAATAATGTGCATACTTAACAAGTTAGAAAAAACTTATCCACGAGGATATTGACTGAATTCTCTGGTTGAAGTGACCTCAGTTCGAAATCTGAGATTTTCCCCTCTTCTGAGCATGAACTATTTAAATCCTCAGCACATTCTAAAGATTCAAACTGTTTTCTCAGAAATCGACCAGTTCATTTCCTTGCTGAGAGTTATAATTGGGGTAACTTCATCAGTGGTAGCCAAACTTTTCAAATTACATAAATATAAAGAAATGTTGATGTGCTTTTCAGAAGAGGAAAGGTTATCTTTTTTCTTTCATGTTTTCCCCTTTCTTCCTCCCTTCCTTTCTACCTTCTTTCTTTCTTGCTATGCCAGCCTTAATAAAGTCATCTAAAAACATCTTTCATGTTCCAAAATAAGTCTTGCCTTACAAAAGAAATAGTACCTGCATGTTTAATTTTTTACCCTGAAATATTAGAAGGACAATTTTAAATAACCAAATCTGACATCATTCCTTATGAAATCCTTATTAATAACTGAGCATCTCTTACATGTCAGACACTGTGCTTAGCACATATTTTATCTCACAACATCCTTTGAAACTGAGCACTATTATTCTCATGGGGTTCAGTGATAGTATTCTTTCCAGTTTGAAAAAGAATAAACTGAGGTTGAAAGTGAAAGTGTTAGTCACTCAGTAGTGTCCGACTTTTGTGTCCCCATGGACCATATCCCACCATGTTCCTCTGTCCATGGAATTCTCCAGGCACTTTCCTTTAATGGAGTGGGCTGCCATTCCCTTCCTTACCAGGGGGTCTTCCCCACCCAGGGATTGAACCTGGGGTTCCCTCATTACAGGCAGATACTTTACCGTATGAGCCACTAGGGAAGCCCAAACTGAGGTTGATGGAGGATAAATCACTTACTCAAGGTCACACAGATAGTAAATGGTGGAGGTAAGATTAAATCTAAGCTGTCTGACTTCAAGGACTGTGCACATAATCCTAACATCATATTGTATTTCACCAGAGGAAGGGGTAGTCCTACCAAATTCACAGGAGACATGAGTAATGGTTAATTCTTAGACATCTATGCATTGCTTTGTCCATTCTTTCATTCATGTAGGCATCTATCAATCCATCTATCCAAAAAGTATTCATTACATGCAATGTACTGGCTTTCCAAACAAGCAGAGAAATTAGCTGCTTGGAGTTTTACATCCCTTTAGTATTCTGCAATGTTTCTATAAGATAGAACTTGAGGAAGGATGTGCTAGAAGAAAAAAAGTTGAATGTCTTGTTTCTCCAAATAATTAAGATAGTGTGTGATTTTTTTTTTTATTTTAAAGAAGTTAGATTTATTTGTTTATTTTTAGGCTGACTGACTTAGTTCCCCCATCAGGGGTCAGACCCTCGCCTCCTGCATTGGAAGCACGGAATCTTAACCACTGGACCACCAGGGAAGTCCTGATAGCATATTACTTAAATAGGCACAAGATGAAGGAGCAGAGCAGGACATAACAAGAGAGGTCAGAATAATGCATCTCTTACTCTGCTAGCACTTTCCTTTAATGGGGACAGAAAACTTGATATGACTCACTCGTTCTGCTCCACTTTTTTCCTGCTGTAGCAGGCTCAACAGATTTTTCCTTGCAAACCCTTGCTTCTGTGGAATTCTTCAACCTAGAATATACTCAGCAACATTCTGTACCTGCTATGTGCCAGGCACTGAGTCATACAGAGTCCCTCCTTTTCAGTAGAGCTCAATAGATGACCATTTTCTCATGTTTCGCTGTGCCTTGCTTTCCAAATGCCAGTCCAACTGGACTCATCAGAATCACCCAGGGGCCTTTAGTAGCCAGTTTCTGTTTTTGAGAGTCAATGGAACAAAATGATTGAAGGCAGACTCCGAAGGCTGAGTGCCTGGGTTCAAACTCAGAAATGGTAACTTGACTAAGGTCCATGGCCTTAGTCAGGTTACTTAACCTTTCTGAGTTGTAGTTTCCTCATCATAAAGGAGAATAATAATAGTTCCTAATTCACAGAGTTAGGATGAGAATTTAGAGAGTTAATATTATGCACTTAGAAGGAGTGTCTGCCAAATAATTTTATAGTTTATTAGCCATCATTATTATTAAAAGTGTGAATCATGAAACTCTGCTCAGATGGACTGGATGAGAATTTTTGGAGGCTGGGCCCAAGATCCTTTTTTGTTGCTGTTGTTCTGTTTTCCAGGTGATTCTGTTTCTGGGTCTTGTTTTAGACTCACTGACAGAGTGAAGTGAAGTGTTCTTAAATGTGAGTCTGAGTCCTAAGTCTGTTTATCTCTCTTTTTAATCAATGTTGTTATTTAATTAGGTCCTGTTGTATGCTAAGTCACTTCAGTCTTGTGAGACTCTTTGCCACCCTATGGACTATAGCCTGTCAGGCACCTCTGTCCATCGGATTCTCTAGGCAAGAATACTGGAGTTGCCATGCCCTTCTCCAGGGGATCTTCCCACCCCAGGGATTGAACCTGCATCTCTTATATCTTCTACATTGGCAGGCAGGATCTTTACCACTAGTGCTGCATGGGAAGCCCCTAGAGGATCTCATTTTTTCCCAAACATCTTTTTCTTGTCTGGATTCTACTGAGTCACCCTCTTAAGATATGAGTTGATCAGGGACTACAACTCAGAAACTATCAGCTGATTAAATCTACCCCTGCATATGATCCATCTGGTTATTATTCACACAGTTTGGTTCCACCTGTGAGATTATAAATCCCTTGGTATAGACCCACATCTGTGGGGTTGTATAGCCAAAGCTCAATAAGTGTCAAGTTCAGTAATGAACCAGACACATAGTTCAAGCAGATACTCTCATTATATCCACCACAATCATTTACAAAGTCTTCCTTCCACTGATAAGAATACTTTGCTTGATATTAGTCATGATAAATAAGTATTCTATTTTTATAAATCTTATAAAACCAGTATGAAAAAAAATCACATAGTGAATAAAATATCATGTAGTTTGGGTTACCAGTCTCATATATCTAGGACTCTTGTCTTTGTGATATTGATCACACAGCCTAAGACAAAGAAAGGAAGGAGAGTTCTATGAAAAGCAAGTAGGTTGATTAAACTTGCTGGAACACTGTATGCCCAATGACTCCAGGGTGAAAAGTGATGACTTTAGGAGATACAAATTGGCTTCCTGGTCAACAGTGATCCCTGTAGGGCTATGGAGCAGTTGTTCCTCTCCCTCCTAAACCACTGATTTTACAAGGGACTGCCATTGTGATTTTTGCACGGTGTGGACACAAGACCCTTGTTGGGAGTTTGGGTTTGGGCTGCTTTAACAAAGTAGCAAAGATTGTGCGTGCATCTGCATGCTCAGTTGCTTCACTCATGTCCAACTCTTTGAGACCCTGTGGATTGTAGCCAGCCAGGCTCCTCTGTCTGTGAGATTCTCCGGGTAAGAATACTGGAGTGGCTTGCATTCCCTTCTCCAGAGGATCTAGGTTGGCTTTCTTAAAAAGAGCAGAAATTTACTTTTCACAGTTCTGGGGGGTGGAAGTCCAAGATCTGTACCAGTGTGGCTGGTTCTGATGAGAGCCCTCTGCTAGATTGCAGATAGCTGACTTTTCATATCTTCACATGGCAAAAAAAAAAAAAAAAAGGATGAGTGATCTCTCCAGGGTACTTTTATAAAGGCACTTGTTTCACTTTTGAGGCTCCATACTCATGACCTAATTATCTTCCAAAGACCCCACCTCCTATTACCATCACACTGGGGGTTAGAATTTCAACATTGGAATTTTGGGTGGACACATACATTTGGTCCATTGCATTGATCAAAAAGAGACCTTGTGTAGGAGTTCCTTCTTTTTTTTAAATTGTGTTTATGTTTTTTTTTAATTCAATTTTTATTTGAGTATAGTTGGTTTAAAATGTTGTGTTAATTTTAGGCATACAGCAAAGTGAATGTTATGCATATGGTTTTTAGTTTAGTCTCTAAGTCATGTCTGACTCTTTGGAACCCCATGGACTGTAGCCTACCAAGTTCCTCTGTCCATGGGATTTCCCAGTCAGGAATATTGAAGTGAGTTGCTGTTTCCTTCTCCAGGGGATCTTCTTTACCCAAGGATCAGACTGGCATCTCCTGCATTGGCAGGTGGATTCTTTACCACTGAGCTACCAGGGAATACATGTACATATATATACAGGGATATATGTACATATATCCACTCTTTTTTAAGATTCTATTCCCATACAGGCCATTACAGAGTATTGAATACAGTTCCCTGTGCTATACAGTAAGTCCTTATTCATTGTCTATTTTATATATCATAGTGTATATGTCAACTCCAAGCTTCCAGTTTATGCTCCTCTTCCCTCTGCTGCCAGTTACCCACTGGTAACCATGTTTGTTTTCTACATCTGTGACTCTTCTTCTGTTTTGTAGATAAGTTCATTTGTACCCTTTTTTTAGGTTCCACATACATGCAATATCATACGGTATTTTTTGTCCTTTTCTGTCTGATTTACTTCACTTAGTGTGACAATCTCTAGGTCCATCCAAGTTTCTGCAAAAAGGAATTTCTGAATTGAAAATATAGATGAAAATCACTGTATGGCCATGGACAGCCTCATGCAGTTGGTGGCTTAGAGAATAAATTCAGCAGGCAGAGAGATGCCTTGATAAAAGACAGTAAAGGGGAGGGATGGAGTCAAAGCAGCATTTGAGGCGCTGATAAGAGTTCTTTCAGCCTCACTCCAACCCCATCCTCTCTACAGTGTAGTATGTGAAGTCACTGCTTTCTCTTTTTTGCTTATGTTACTATGGATTGGTTTCATTTGAGTACCATGGAATTCTGACTTGGTAAAGTGGAATTAAGTTTGGAGTTTTATACTTAGTATTCTATTAATAGAGCTGTATACCAATATCCATATTAGTATACATTTTTGATGTGTAAACAGTGTCACGTGGTTGACTCACCACAAAGTTGGGGTTAACTAACACCCCCAGATGTTTTTTGGATAACTGCTGTCTAGTTCTATTTCTGTCTCTCTGCAATGGGCATTTAATTTTTTCGACTAGATGGAAGATTTTATCTTTATCTTTCTTAAATTCTGTCTTGGAGATTTTAATGGCTCCGTATTCTAACTTATTAAAGTTTGAACATTGATTTTTGTCATCTATCATATCATTTCTCCCTTTTGAGTTGTGTCATCTGCAAATTTGACAAATGTATGCTTTACATCTTCAAATGTGCATGTGTTATACAATATTAAAATTTTGAAAAAGTTGAGTGGTTTTGATTTTGCAGTTTCCCTTCTAGAAACTTATATATGCATAGCTTCTCACATATGCATAAGGAGATATGCTGAAAGCTATCCCATGCAGCACTGTTACAGAGAAAAGTGAGAATAACTACCATATCCAGTAATTGATAAAATAGATGTGTTTTATTCAATGAACTACATTGTTACAATTAAAAGAAGTGAATTAGAATGTTAAGTATAAACACTGATTGTTCTCAAAACATACTGATGACAAAGTCAATGTGCAGAGAGATATGTACAGTGCAGTATGATATCAAAACAAAATGTTATGTGTCAAAATGGTAAAAGATAGTGAATTTGGGGCAGTAGGAACATGGGTAGTTATTATTGCCATAGACTGAATACTTGTGTTTCCCAGAGTTCATATGTTAAATCCCAATCCCTAATGGAATGTTTTTAATGTGGGACCTTTGGGAGTTATTAGGTCATGAGGGCAGAGACCTCAAGAATGGGACTGTTCTCTAAAAGAGACCCCATAGAGTTCCCTTGCCTCTTTCAGCCATGAGCAGTTATAGCAAGAAGAAAACCCTCTATGAATCAGGGAGTAGGCTCCCATCAGACATAGAAGCTGCTAGCACCTTGATCGCGGACTTTCCAGTCTCCAGCATTATAAGAAATGAATGTCTGTTGTTTAGGCCACCTGTCCTTGGTACTTTGGTATAGCAGCCTGAATGAACAAAGACTACTATACTATACTTGTGATTTTCTGAATTTAAAAAATTCTGAAATATAGTCTTTGTCACTCCAAGAGCAGCATCCATCAATGTGATTGACCTACTTAATAAGCTTACAAGAAAGCAAATGAACTTGGTTTGACTTGACAAGTTCTACGGAGACTGGCTGGTCTGTTCCCAATTTTTTTCTTGGGCGTAGAGGAAGATTACACTGACCAAGGTCCCTTGCAGTTGGATCAGGGTCACCTGACTGTGTTCTGGTCAATGGGATATAGATCTGGCCAACAAACTCCCTGCAGGATCCTCTATGCGCACTCTTCCCTTCCACAGTGACAGTGAAGCCAAGGGATGAAGGGAGTTACCAATCAGAAGACAGCCATTCAGGGCAACTGCCCCTACTATGTCAGACTATCATGTAAATGACTGATAAACCTTAGTGGTGTTACGTCATTGAGAACCAGGGATGTTATTTTAGTGGTTAGTGCTGTTTATCCTTTAGATGCACTATCTGTTCTACAAAGGTTTATTTATTGAGAGAGTAATATTAAAATTATAATGGAAAATAGATAGCTTTCTACTATCCTGTCATCTTTTAACATTTTTCCCTCTTCACTTTCCACTATAATCTGTAGATGCATTTAAAGAGAGCTGTAATTAACTCACTGCAGAATAACTTGAAAATAATTATTCCCTAGGGACCACATTTTTGAAGTTGTCTTTTTTCCTTCTTTTGAGAGTTATTTTAATATACATTCTTGAGGCACAGAAATATTTACTTTTTTCAAAATAATTACATCAATTTGCAATACTATCTGCAGTTTTCCTACACTATTACAAGTGCTAGCTTTTAGCAATTTTGTTTTTAAAATGAAAATGGTTGTACCTTCCTGTATATTAAAAAGAATATTACAGTCTCCTTTGGGAACTTCAGACAGTACAGAAAAAATTTATGTTTGTGAATACACACATTCATGCACATACACAAAAATGTTAGTTATAAATCTCCATATAACCTACCTTCGCAATATATTATGGACATTTTTTATGCCAACAAATACAGATCTACATTATCATTTTAAAACATGAGCTGTCCTTATCATAAACCACTAGCCAATGTGGCTATTTTAATTAAGTTAAAATTCACTAAGTAACACAAAATTAAATTAAAAAATCACTTTCCTGTAATACTGCCACATGTGACCAGAGACTGTTGTACAACACAAATGCAGAACATTTCCATTAACACTGAAAAATCTGTTTGTACAGCACCATCATAAATTTGTAAAGGTTTGCATAGGTTTATTGAACAAATCCTCTATTTTGATATTGTTATCCCCAGTGTATTCTTTTTTTTATGTAAATGTTTCAGAGCAAACGTTATGCTCTAAGTGCAGTTTTTGGTTCTTATAACTTGGTGATACTTATCTTTTATGATTTTTTTCTTTCAGTTTTATTGAGACATAGTTGACTGCAACACTGTATAAGTGTAAGGTGGACGGCATAATGATTTGACTTCATACATCATGAAATGATTACCACAATAAGTTGAGTGAACATCTGTCATCTCATATAGCAAAATTAAAAATATAGAAAATAATTTTTGTGTGTGTGATGAAAACTTTAGTATTCACTCTCTTAACAGCTTTCATATATAACATATGGCATTATTAGTCATCTTTGTACATTACAGCCCTAGTATTTATTTATCTTATGACTGGAAGTGTGTACCTTTGGACCACCTTGATCTAATTTCCTTTCCCCCAATCCTCTTGCTTCTGGTAACCACAAATCTGATGTTTTCTTATGAATTTATTTGTATGTTTTTGAATTATAATCATTCTATAATTCTAAGTTTATGTTATACAACATGGTGATTTAGTATTTCTGTACCTATCAAAATGACGGTAGAATACATCTTGCTATGATATATCACCATGTGAAGATATTGCCTAGTTACTATGTTCCCCACACTACACAGTTCATACTCATGACTGATCTATTTTGCAGCTGGGAGTTTGTGCCTCTTAATTTTTCTTATCTATTTCTTTCTTTCCTTGACCTCCTTCCCTTGAGGCAGCACCTGTTCTCTGTATCTTTGAGTTTGTTTCTGTTATGTTTGTTCATTTGGGTTGTTTTTAGATCCCACGTATGTGTGAAAGCATGCAGTATTTGTTTTTCCCTGTCTGACTTCTTTCATTTAGCATTATACCCTCTGGGTCCATCCATGTTGTTGCAAATGGCAAGATGGAACTGCTCAATGTTATGTGGCATCCTGGAGGGGAGGGGAGTTTGGGAGAGAATGTATATACATATAAATATACAATGCATACGTGTACGTGTATGGCTGAGTCCCTCCACTGTTCCCCTGAGACTATCATAGCATTGTTAATCGGCTATACCCCAATAGAAAACAAGTTTTAAAAAAATGTGTCATTCCTTTTTATGGCTGAGCAATCTATTGTATAATCTGTCACATCTTTCTCCATTTCTCTATTAATGTACAGTTGAGTTGCTTCTATATCTTGGCTATTGTAAATAATGCTTCAGTGAACATAGGGGTGCATATATCTTTTCAAGTTAGTATTTTTGTTTCCTTCGGATTAATACTCAAGAGTGAAATTCCTGGGTCACATGGTAGTTCTATTTTTAATTTTTTGAGGCATCTCAATGCTGTTTTCCATAGTGGCTGCACCAATTTACATTCCCAGCAACAGTGTACAAGGGTTTTCCCCACATCCTCCCCAACACTTGTTATTTGTCCTCTTTGGGATAATAGCCATTCTGACAGGTGTGAGGTTGTATCTCTCTGTGGTTCTGATTTGTATTTGCCTGATGATCAGTGATGTTGAGCATCTTTCCATGCACCTGTTGGTCATCTGTATGTCTTATTTGGGAAAATGTCTATTTGTGTAGGTTTATTGAACAAATCCTCTATTTTTGATGTTAAGTAATTCATAATGTATCCTTTTCTCTATTCTAAACAATATTTACAGGAATATTTTTGTAGCAACCTTTGGGCAAATCTGATTACTTTCTGAACTCCGAGATGGGGCTCCAGCAATGATGGCCCAAGCCAGTTTCACCTCTGACCCAGCTCTTGCAACATTTATTTCCTAATTTTCTTTCTTTGACTTCGCTTCCTCACTGTTAATCACATCTGGATTCTGTCTTAGTTCATTTGGACTGCTATACCAAAATATCATAGACTAGGTGGCTTAAACAACAAACATTTATTTCTCTCAGTTTTGAAGACTGAGAAATCTAAGAACAAAGTGCTACTAGATTCTGTGTCTGGTGATGGTCCTCTTCCTGGATCATGAATGGTTTTCCTCTTGCTGTAACCTCACATGGTCTAATGAGGGCAAGGGAGCATTCTGAGGTCTTTTTTGTGAGTGCTAATCTCATTCATGAGGGCTGCACCTTCAAGATCTAGTCACCTTCCAAAGGCCCTACTTCCAAACACCATCACACTGGGGGTTAAGACTTATCAAAACTGAGGGGACATACAGATATTCAGCCTAGAGCTGATGCTTTGTCATCTCATTTTTGAACTGTTATTCCATAGACCTATTTGACCTTTAATGTCTCTCTAGGTATAAAAAAACAATTATTGTCTACTTTTTGCTTTTTTTCTGGAGATAAGTTTTCAAAAATATTCCCCCTTTTATTTACTTCTGTATAAGTCAGTATAGACTAAGTTGTGCTACAGTAACAAAAACCCAAACTTCTTAGTGACTTAGCACGACAAGATTTTCTTTTTCACTCACAGCTGGTGGCTGAGGCTCTGTTTCAAGTTATCCTTACTCCAGGATACAAGTAAGATGGAATGCCCACTGTTTGGAAACAGGAGGGATGGAGGGGGAAAGAGCTTGGCAAATTCACACACTAATTCTTAGAGGTGCCTCCCAAAAGTGTTACATATGACTTCTACTCACATTTCAATGATCAAAACAACTCACACCATCCTATCTAACACTAAATGAGATGGAAAGTACACGTGCCTACAAGAACAACCAGAAACACTCAGTAGAAAGCATTAACAATGCATCCAATATTATTTCTCTTTTACTAGTTGTGAAACCTTTGCAAAGGCATAGTAATATAAGGATGATATTATAAACCTAACATTTACCATGTGTCAAACATTTTGGTAAGTATTTTATATACTTATCCCACTTAACTGTCACAGTCTTTATTTTCCATAGTGATTAACCTCAGTTTATAAATGAGGCACAGAAAAAGCAATTATCTTGTCCAAGATTGCATGACTAGAAGATGGTAGAACTCAGATTCTGATTCTAGAACTTGCATGCTTAAATGCATCCTATATTACTTTGTGTTGGTTTTTCGATTCATAGTGGTGGTTTTCTCCTCATGTGTGCTCAGTCTGTACAGTCATGTCTGACTTTTTTTTTTTTTTCATGTCTGACTCTTTGCGACCCTTTGGACTGTAGCCCGCCAGACTCCTCTGTCCATGGGGATTCCCCATGCAAGAATACTGGAGTGGGTTGCCATGCCCTCCTCCAGGAGATCTTCCCAACCCAGGGATCAAATCCACATCTCTTATGTCTCCTGCATCGTAGATGGGTTCTTTAATCACTAGTGCTACCTGGGGAGCCCCAGTTTTCTCCTTATTCATCTTTGAATGGGGGAGGTTCTGTCCAGACCTGCTCTCTCTAAATAACTCACAGGAGAGCTTCCTTCTGTGGTTATTTGGGTGCTACCTGGTTTTTCCCCATAGAAATTAAATAGAAAGCTGGATGAAAGAGCATCTTAAGAGTAGAAAAGTCTTCAGCAACCTGAGAAAAGGGAGAAAGGCCCCATGAGTCAAGGGCATTGGAAACCTGGGTACTTTGCCTAATTTTTCTCTGTTGAAACTACTGTGGAAGTGGTGGCCTCACTGAGCTGGAGCAGCATCTAGTTCCTTAGGAAGGATTTTTTTTTTCAACTCAGCAGAATAATATTAAAAATAGTTCAGTTAAGAGAAAAAAAGTCTTTGGCCTCTGGGTTTTTTGCTTGATGTGGCTACAAATACATTCTCCCAAACAGCTGCCTTTGTTATTTATATTTGATTAATCCCAGTCTCTCTCCAATATGCCTTTGCTTCTAGACCTTACTCCTTCCCTCTCAAGCCTATAGTCCTCTGACTAGTGTCACTTCATAGTGAAAAATGGCTTGGAATGGCACAATGATTTCTTTTTCCTATTTAGCCAGAAGAGCTGTGGCTTGGCCCCAGCTATAGAGAAATTGACTCCAAGTGTGGCCATCTTCCATCTGCTCTTAACCTGCTCATGAGCTTTGTCATGATTGCCCTCCTTTCCTTCCTGTAACTGCCTTAGAGGAAAGGTAGTTATTGCTTTTCACAGTTGGTACTGAAGCTGGCAGGCATTCCTCCATTTGTGGTTTAGATGGGGTTGGCACCATTCCCTGGTTCACAGTGGGTGATTCTGTGTTCTCCCCCAGCCCCACCTCTTCTTCCATGGTCATTTCAGTGATTTTCCCTGGGGACGAGTAGAAACTGTGTTTATGTTGTCATCCTTCCTGTAAGTCTGTTTTCTATTTTCTCAAACTTTTTTTTTTTTTTAAACTTAGCAGATGTTGCAAAGTTGCTTAAATTTGCATTTCTTGATTACAAGTTAGCTGGAACATTTTCCCAGACATTTGTTTTCTATTTGTATTTTCTCTTGTGTAAATTTTGTTTGTTTGAGACTTGATCATTTAGCTATTGAAGTCCTATGGGCAGTTTCTAAAAATACATGAATCCATTCTGAGACCATTAAGGAATTGTTCCTTCCTATAATTTTTGATGGAAATATTTTCTCTTCAATTATGTTTCCTTTTCATTTTATGTACAGTTTATAATGACTTTTTGTCATGTTATTACTCTCCTGAATTGTTTTCTTTCCTAATCTGCTTACCTGTTTAGTGCTTGGCTCTTCTCCCTAGAATGTAGGCTCCTTGAGAGAATGAGTCTTGTGTGACCTGCTTATCACTGACTCCCTAGGACCTAGAATAGTGCCTGGCAGAATAGTTGCTTAGTAAATATTTATTATATAAAAATATATTTAATTGCAAAATAACCATCTCTTCTTAATGGTGTAAATGTTGGACCTGACTTTTTCCCAGATTATTTGATTAAAAGAAAACATTTAGGTTTTTTTTAGTTTTACTGGAATATATCTATATTTTTTACCCTTCATATTATTATCTTAACCCCATATATTATGTTTGTTTTCTTCCTTTCTTATAGGAAGTATTTTAAAATCATATATTAAATTATTGCATTCTATAACTTTTCTAATTTTGAAATATTACCATATGGGTTGCATAATTATTACTTAAAATAAGTTTTAAAATAAACCTCATAAATGTCACCTTTTGTCATAGTTCTTTTAAGAATATTCTTTAATAACGATACTCATATTCTTCCATTTTAATTTTAGAATTTTGGGGGGAATTATTATTGATGGCTCCTTGTAATTGCTACCATCTTTTCTAAATGCCAAGAAACTAGATTAATTTGGTTGTGGATTGGCGTCAAACTTACCTGTTTGTCATATCCAGCATGCCTCTTTTCCCATTTCTAAAACTCTTAATATTTCCCTATCTCTGAACTTTTGAACCCTCTTCCATTTTTCACAGCTGCTTGAATGCTATTAACAATTGCTTTGAGATTGTAACTGTGAGTGTCTTTAGTATCCTGGAACATAGTTCTCTATATATTGTTGATTCAAATGTATTAAATGAGTGAGGTGCATTTTTGTTTTGTTTTGTTCTTTTTTAATTGGAAAATATTTGCTTTACAATTTTGTGTTGATTTCTGGGGCTTCCCTGGTGGCTCAGATGGTAAAGAATCTGCCTGCAATGCAGGAGACCTGGGTTCGATCCCAGGATTGGCAGAAGCATAATGAGGTACATTTTGAATTGTCTTCATTGATATCTTAAGTTGCCATTTTCATCCCATATGCTTTCCAACCTTCTACTTTAAAAACTTGAACCACAGTTAAATCAGAAAACTAACTCATTCCTCTTTTATATAATCTATGTAGTCATCCATTCACATTCTCCATTCATTCAATCAAAAAAGTACTTCTTTTCCAGATTTTATACCTGGCTCTGGAGGTTATGACCATGGACAGTATCCATGCTTTTATATAGCTTAAACGTGGAAGTCTTTTCTTTCCTCAGTACTAAAAATAACTAGAATAAGGGATAAAGAAGGATAAGAAAGAGGAAACCACTGAAATTTTCTTGTCTTCAGATTTTTAATCAGAATAGTAGAATTTTTAGAGACACATTTCAGTTATTTTTCCCCAGTTTTATCGTTTATTCCAAAGTTAATCATCAAAAGTTAGTGGCAAATTGTGAGCTTGATAAACATTTTAGACCCTCTGCCTCATCTTGTGTATATATTCCAAGACCACAAACTTACACTATTAATTGGTCAGGTCTGAGCACCATAGAAGGGACTACCAACCACCCTGATGAGTCTTTTCCTTTTTTAAGGAACTACCTGTGTTCTTTCACAAAGGATCAGCCTTTGATTTCTTCCTAGCAGTTGGTACAGGATCGTCTTACTTCATCAGGTTTGAAATTAATCTCCAAGTGGAAACTCTATTGTGCTTTCCTCATTATCTTTCCTTCAGTCTCTCATTCTTCAACTCTCTTAATCCTTACCATTCATTTCTCTATTCCTTATCAATGGCTTTATTGATTTCTGTTTATAATCATTCTACTGTTCTCTCTTAAGAATCTATCATTCTCTCCTATAAGGGTGGTATGGGAGGGCATTCCCCAACACTTGCATTCATTTTCTTCTCTAACAGATTATATAAATAGCAAATGCAGTTGAGTTTTCAACATGAACTTCCATAAGCCTCTTATCCTTCTCCATCAGAGGGCAGACAGACTGAAAATCACAATTGCAGAAAACTAACCAGTCTGATCACATGGACTACAGCCTTGACTAACTCAGTGAAACTATGAGCCATGCCACGTAGAGCCATTCAAGACAGACGGGTCATGGTGGAGAGCTCTGACAAAATGTTGTCCACTGGAGAAGGGAATGGCAAACCACTTCAGTATTCTTACCTTGAGAACCCCATGAACAGTGTGAAAAGGCAAAAAGATATGACACTGAAAGATGAACTCCCCAGGTCAGTAGGTGCCCAATATGCTACTGGAGATCAGTGAAGAAATAACTCCAGAAAGAGTGAAGAGATGGAGCCAAAGCAAAAACAACACCTAGTTGTGGATGTGACTGGTGATAGAAGCAAAGTCCGAAGCTGTAAAGATTAATATTGCATAGGAATCTGGAATGTTAGGTCTATGAATAAAGGTAAATTAGAAGTGGTCAAACAGGAGATGGCAAGAGTGAACGTTGACATTTTAGGAATCAGCGAACTAAAATGGACTGGAATGGGTGAATTTAACTCAGATGACCATTATATCTACTACAGTGGGCAAGAATCCCTTAGAAGAAATGGAGTAGCCATCATAGTCAACAAGAGTTTGAAATGCAGTACTTGGATGCAATCTCGAAAACAACAGAATGATCTCTGTTCCTTTCCAAGGCAAACCATTCAGAATCATGGTAATCCAAGTCTATGCCCCAACCAGTAATGCTGAAGAAGTTGAAGCTGAATGGTTCTATGAAGACCTACAAGACCTTCCAGAACTAACAGTAACTAACACTAACAAAAAATGTCCTTTTCATTATAGGGGACTAGAATGCAAAAGTAGGAAGTCAAGAAACACCTGGAGTAACAGGCAAATTTGGCTTTGGAGTACAGAATGAAGCAGGGCAAATGCTGATAGTTTTGCCAAGAGAACACACTAGTCATAGCAAACACCCTGTTCCAACAACACAAGAGAAGACTCTACACATGTACATCACCAGATGGTCAATACTGAAATCAGATTGATTATATTCTTTGCAGCCAGAGTTGGAGAAGCTCTACACAGTCAGCAAAAACAATACTGGGAGCTGACCGTGGCTCAGATCATGAACTCCTTATTGCCAAATTCAGACTTAAATTGAAGAAAGTAGGGAAAACCACTAGACCATTCAGGTATGACCTAAATCAAATCCCTTACAATTATACGGTGGAAGTGAGAAATAGATTCAAGGGATTCGATCTTATAGACAGAGTACCTGAAGAACTATGGACAGAGGTTTGTGACATTGTACAGGAGACAGGGATCAAGACCATCCCCAAGAAAAAGAAATGCAAAAAAACAAAATGGCAGTCTGAGGAGGCCTTACAAATAGCTGTGAAAAGAAGAGAGGCGAAAAGCAAAGGAGAAAAGGAAAGATATACCCATTTGAATGCAGAGTTCCAAAGAGTAGGAAGGAGAGATAAGAAAGCCTTCCTCAGTGATCAGTGCAAAGAAATAGAGGAAAATAATAGAATGGGAAAGACTAGAGATCTCTTCAAGAAAATTCAAGATACCAAGGGAACATTTCATGCAAAGATGGGCTCGATAAAGGACAGAAATGGTGTGGACCTAACAGAAGCAGAAGATATTAAGAAGAGGTGGCAAGAATACACACAAGAACTATACAAAAAAAATCTTCATGACCCAGATAATCCTGATGGTATGATCACTCACCTAGATCGAGACATTCTGGAATGTGAAGTCAAGTGGGCCTTAGGAAGCATCACTACAAACAAAGCTAGTAGAGGTGATGGAATTCCTGTTGAGCTATTTCAAATGCTAAAAAATATGCTGTGAAAGTGTTGCACTCAATATGCCAGCAATTCTGGAGAACTCAGCAGTGGCCACAGGACTGGAAAAGGTCAGTTTTCATTCCAATCCCAAAGAAAGGCAATGCCAAAGAATGCTCAAACTACTGCACAGTTGTACTCATCTCACATGCTAGTAAAGTAATGCTCAAAATTCTCCAAGCCAGGCTTCAACAGCACATGAACTGTGAACTTCCAGATGTTCAAGCTGGTTTTAGAAAAGGCAGAGGAACCAGAGATCAAATTGCTAACATCTGCTGGATCATAGAAAAAGAAAAGAGAGCTCCAGAAAAGCATCTATTTCTGCTTTATTGACTATATCAAAGCCTTTAACTGTGTGGATCACCACAAACTGTGGAAAATTCTTAAAGGGATGGGAATACCAGACCACCTGACCTGCCTCTTGAGAAATCTGTATGCAGGTCAGGAAGCAACAGTTAGAACTGGACAGGGAACAGCAGACTGTTCCAAATAGGTAAAGGAGTACATCGAGGCTGTATATTGCCACCCTGCTTATTTAACTTATATGCAGTTCATGTTGAAAACATGAGTCAAGTCAAGGCTATGGTTTTTTCAGTAGTCATGTAAGGATGTGAGAGTTGGACTATAAAGTAAGCTGAGTGCTAAAGAATTGATGCTTTTGAACTGTGGTGTTGGAGAAGACTCTTGAGAGCCCCTTGGATACCAAGGAGATCCAACCAGTCCATCCTAAAGGAAATCAGTCCTGAATATTCATTTGAAGGACTGATGCTGAAGCTGAAACTCCAACACTTTGGCCCCCTGATGCAAAGAACTGACTCATTTGAAAAGACCCTGATGCTGGGAAAGATTGAAGGTGGGAGGAGAAGGGGACGACAGAGGATGAGATGGTTGGATGGCGTCCCAGACTCAATGGACATGAGTTTGAGTAAACTCTGGGAGTTGGTGATGGGCAGGGAGGCCTGGCATGATACAGTCCATGGGGTCACAAAGTCTGACACAACTGAGCAACTGAACTGAACTAAAAGAGTGTCTTTGGTATTCATCATTTTGCTGCTCAGATTAGTGAACTCCCACCACCCCCCACTTGCTCCACCCACATCTGCTCCCAAGCTTTCTGTAAAACCTGCAAAAAGAGTTTAGAAAAATCAAGTTGTTTTTCATGGAAATTATAAAGTTGAGAGATACAAATATGGACTGGGCTTCTGGTATATGTAGTGGTTGATAAAGGAAGTTAAAATGAGGTTTAAGCTGTATAAAAATGGTACCCTTAGATGAGAGAGGCCAATTGACTCTGATCTGCTTCAAAGGCCAAGGAGAGGCTTATTCTGGTCAGCGCCCCAGGAATGACTGAACCTAGAAAAGTTTGTACCACCAAACTCACTCTAGAATTGGAGGCAAATCCACAACCAGAATAATTAGCATTGGCCTGGTCAGCACATCTCTTTTCTGTAGTCAAATTATATTAATCAATTCAACTTTTTTTCATTTAGCATCTATAAAATATCAGATATTGTAATAGGTTCTGAGGTTACGTGAGACAAAAGACCCCTCATACAGAAATCTTAAAAAGGTGTTGAAGTACTGAGATGCAGATGATAATAAACTGGATAAGCAGGGCAATGATAAAGAAAGTGCTAGATGCTATACAAACCTACAAGGGAGGCGTCAAATTTATATCAGATGTGTTAGAGAAGGTTTTCCAGGAATAAATCACTTCTCCATAACCTAACGGTTAAGAAATCCTTAGCTAGTCAAAAGTGAGATGATTATGGGTTTGAGTGGTGATTCTGGCTGAGGGAGCAAGGGTATATTGATGTCATTTACCATTTAGCTGTATTATATTTGGACCTCTATTTCATCATAAATAAGTTAAGACTGAGATCATTTAAAATCTGTTGTTTCTATCCAGCTACATATTGGAGTTGGGCTTCCCTTGTGGCTCAGACAGTAAAGAATCTGCCTACAATGTGGGAGACCAGGGTTCAATCCCTGGGTTGGGAAGATCTCCTGGAGATGGCATGGCAACCCACTCCAGTACTCTTGCCTGGAGAATCCCCATGGACAGAGGAGCCTGGTGGGCTACAGTCCACGGGGTCACAAAGATTTGGACATGACTGAGTGACAAAGCACACATATTGGAGTTATATTACCCTACTGACTAGAATACTCTGAGTCCAATGGCCAAGGCTTTGTTCTTCCTGGACAGTGCTTGGCTGGGCACTGCCAACATTGGCCTTGATCACTTTATTTTTCATTTTTTCTCATAACTGGCCAACCTTCTCCCTTTCTCAACCCCCAACTCCAAGCTGGACATACTCTCAAAGCTATGATAATGTATTCCAATAGATTATCTCAAAGTTCTGTTGCCTTAGAAGCTATTCTGCCTCCATCAAGGGTCTCTGCATATGTGTGTTCTGACCAAGAGTTCTTATTTTGCAATTTCTCAGAAACAAATCTATTTTTCTGTTGCTAGGAGCCATCTGATTGTAGTTTTTCATCTTCTCATACTCCAGACTTATGATTTGCTTTCTTTTCAGTAGACAGAAAAGAGCACATATTTAATTTGGAATGAATAGGTCTTCTACCCAAAGGACCACTGTCCAGTAACAGATGCTGCTCAACACTAAAAATACTCATTCATATTCAAATATTGTGATTGTCTATAAGAAATGGTACAATTGTGATCCCAGCAGTTGAGAGGAAATTGACTCTGTTTTCTTAAGATCCTTTAAACCTTAGATTCTTTGAAATTAATCTCCAAGAGGAAACACTTGTGCTTTTCTCACTTAAAACTAGAAGATGAGTCATCAGAAGATAAATTAGAGTTGGTATAGTTCAGTAGCACAGAGTCTCTGAAATGAAGATAAAAATGTCAAGAACAAAAGATTATAAAGACTATTGCTCTTGTTGTATGGAAGGGGGAAAAACATATCTTTATGAGATTCTTGCCACACTAGCACTGCAGAAAAATCAGGTCATGCTGCACTTTAAAAACTCTTAGATGACCTTTCTGGCCTGTCAGAATTAGTGGAGAAAATTTTAATGATACTCAGATCTATTGACGTTTTATGTGCTGAACTTTCTTGAGAAATCAGGGGACAACATGCCATTTTAATTTTCAGTTCTACTTTTCTCTTAACTGTCATAACTTTTGATCACACCCATTTTTTTTCTTTGCCCTTTTTTTGGGAGGGAAATGAAATGCTTTAGAAAATGTCATCCTTGAAAGTTTTGGTTGATGTTATCAGGGACTGTCATTTTTGTTAGCCATCAGATGGCTCTGTGTCATTTATGTCAATATGTGAAAGTAACTAACCAAGAAATTTCATCAACTGATGGTGTGGATCGTTCATATACAAGTATCTAGACCTCTCTGCCATAATTTTTTTTTTCCAGAATAAAGCATTCCCTAACTCCCCATTTTCAGCCCCCAAGAAGTGACTTGCTCTTTAAGAGTTACATGACTTTTGACCTCTCTGCTTGAGGGAAATGAAGGGTGACTTGTCTGTGGGTAACCACGAAATGGTCCTTTGGTTATGAACTCATCCAGAGTTGACTGGCCAGTATTTGTCTAATAGATACACAGAACCTCGAACACTGTGGGTAGATTGAGAGGTATCTGGGAAATGTAATATTCTTTAAATTACCAAGAAGTAATTTGATCTGAATAAGGCAACTCCAAAGAGAGCTCATTATGGTTCACCAAAATGCAATTGCAAACTGTAATTGGATTTCTTTTTAAGATGAACAGCACACCCAGGGAAGTGGTGCATTTATCATTTTGTCAATCCTTTTCTAGAACTTGAGCACTAGGGGCGATGGCACAGTGTCACCCCCTTAGGAACAGAGCATGCTCTGTATCTCAGATAGGGTAGGCAGACATGCTTTTTCTGTACACGATAGCCAATAATGTGCTTTCAGCAGAGGAGGCATTATTCAGTGGGCATTTTTAGAAGGTTAACCTGAGAGCAGTATTTAGAGAAGATTGGAGGTCATGAAAGAAATTTGAGCATGGTAGAATATGAGACTGTTGTATTAGCCCAAACTTGTCATGTTGGGGGTCTGGGACTTAGGAGGAGGTGGTGGGACTGGAATGGAAGGTGGGGGTGTGAGGGATAATTCAGTGTGACTGCACCCAGTATGATTAATAACTTGTTTCATATTAGAGAGAGTGTTTTATGGGAAGAACCCTGGTCTTAGAATCTGGAAGAATAAAGAGATTTCCAAGGCAAGATTGAGGCTTCATTTTCTATTTTAAGAAAGAAAAGAGTTGAAATACAATGATCTCCAGTTCCTTTCTAGGGCTAACATTTTAAAATGGGAAGACTTTAAGGCATTACAATTTTGCCCCTCATCCCTGTCAGGACGCTTAACATTAGGAGACAGAAAAAGGCACATTTGTTATTTGGTGTATCTCTGACTTCTCATTGGCACCCTGACATCTTTAATAGATCCCTGGATAAGCAAAACCCTGTTGTACAACCACAAGTTTTCTGACCCCTTCCAGAGTCAAGATCAACTGTCTTGTATGTACATATATTGGTGGATGGCATCTCATAAACTAATTTTATGGTAAGGAATAATAGCCTATAATGGCTAAAGCAGAACTTCAGGTGGTGCTATGGTAAAGAATCCACCTGCCAATGCAGGAGACTCAAGAGATGCAGGTTCAATCCTGGGTCAGGAAGATCCCCTGAAGTAGGAAATGACAAACCACTTCAATAGTCTTGCCTGGACAATTCCATGGACAGAGCAACCTGGTGGGCTACAGTCCACGGGGTCACAAAGAGTCAGACATGACTGAGCATGCACATTCCTCGCCCCAATGGCTGAAACATTTTTTATTAGAGCTGATAATATTAATAATCTTTGTATAGTTGACCTAATTTTTAGAAATATCCCCATATCATTTAGACTTCTCAGAAACACTATGAGGCATATCAACATTGGAGGTGTCAATATGTCTATTTTACAAATGAGAAAATGAGGTTTGGGGCAATTTAAGTAGGTTGCATAAGATCACCTAGCTAATAAGTGGCAAAGAAACTGAAATGCAGACTTTCTTACTCTAAGTCTGTTGCATTTTCCATTCTATTAACATTTTAAGTCCCTAGGCAAGAATATAGAAGAAATGTTTTTGGTCCAAGGGCATTTGAAACCATCCAGTGATCACCATTTGGTATTTTTTTTTCTTTCCTACTTTCAGATATAGTCCCTGCAATAGTCTCATTCAGAATGGTTCTGACAACATTCTACCTAGTAATCCATAGCAATAATGATCATAATCACACTTTCTCCCCAACCATCCCAAAGAACTTTTAATGTATTAATGCTGTTAATTAATCTTCATGACATCTTAGCAAATGAAGCAGACTGCAAGCAGGAGGTCCCACTTGGCTGACTGGGAAGCTGAGGTAGGAAGGAATGTTAGGGAGCTGCCTCAAGGTGACAATAAATCAGCAGAGTTGGTGAGCCAAGAATAGCCTTTTCATAGCTGAAGCTTAAGAGTCTATTGGGAAGGGACTTGTGCTATTCTCCTTAGAAGATTACTGTTCAGACACCAGAAAAAATTGACACTTTAAAGCCAAGCTTTTCTTTGCTTACTTTCAGTGCTTTTGAATTCACTGCTTCTTTTCCTTTGGGGTCTGCACCTTTTTGCAACTGGGGTGACTTCATCTTTCTCTCTTCTGGGAGAACATGCCTAATTGTCCGGCAGATGACAATCTGTTTGCCCCTGCAGTGACCATCTCTGAGACCAGAGCACTCCAGTTTTTAATGGTTTCTCAGCAATTTGTCCTCTGAGTCTCCCCCTCCTCTCTTCAGGGCCCTAGGGTGGAGTCTTGTCTTTACAGCTCCCACATCTCCATTGGGATAAAGAGCGTTTATTTCTGATGTTGTATTTCAACAGTTTATTTTCATCAGAGAGAAGATTGAGTGACTGCATCCCTCTGTCTTAGAAATGATGACTGTGTCTGTAACCACGTGCTTGGTCCAGACCCTGTGTGGTTCCTGTGGTTACTGAGCACTGGGGACGGGGACTCGGGAGCAGTGACGGATTGCCCTGTGGCCAAGCGAAGGAGAGTGTTGTCTCTCTGTGGCAGGGAGTCCGGTTACACTGGGGGGAAAGGACGGGATTCCTGTAGGCTGACAGGAAGACCATAGTTATCTGTGGGAAAAGGAATGATTATGTTGCTCTGTTGTTGGGAAATGAGGTAGCCTTTAACCTTGAGCCCAAATGGAAAATCCTGTTATGATTTACTTTAGCACTGCATTTAAACCCTCCACAATAATTAACCATCTTTCAGATACCACCAGGATATTAGTTATCCAAAAAATATTATCCTGATGGTAAAAGTATCTGTAAAAGCCTCAGCTACTTAGTTCAGCAAAGATAATAGGACCAAAACAAAGCCCTTGCTAAAACAAGACCAAAGTATTTGCTCTACCTCTTTTCAAATCATTGTCTGATGTTTTCTTAAAAGCATCATGAGATCCAGGCAGGTGGTACAAGCATGAGGAAGAGCCTAGGTAATCCTTTTTTTTAATTTAAACAAAGCATTTGCTCAATACTTATCTTCTATGACTGGAGACAAGTGAAATGGTAGAGGATAAGATTAAAATGCTGGCAGATTTCTAGCAGCTTCAAGGCCAGGGATAGGGAAATAAATGCTATACATGTTACCACCTGCCATTCTCAAGTTCATGGCAGACATCACTAATGGATCGCATTGTTCTTCCCTGCTGAGTCTGTCCTCTGTTCACAATCTGCCTCACTGTGGCACTAAACATAGTCACAGTCAAGCTTTAGGACTTGGTTCCCCAGTTGAAACTTCCTTGGTGGCTTAGATGGTAAAGCATCCACCTACAATGCGGGAGAGCTGGGTTCAATCCCTGGGTTGGGAAGATCCTCTGGAGAAGGAAATGGCAACCCACTCCAGTACTCTTGCCTGGAAAATCCCATGGATGAAGGAGCATGGTAGGCTACAGTCCATGGAGTCGCAAAGAGTTGGACACAACTGAACGACTTCACTTTTCCCTGTTTTAGAGCAAGCTGACTTACCTTGCTTTCCTCCAGAGTTAAACCAAAGGTACAGAGAGACTGGACATGTGCAGTGGGTGGGATGGATTGGTATTAATATAATTAAAATGTTTTTCAAGATAGCTAGGCTAGTCTGAAGTCTGCAGCTATGATAGAATTATCTCCGAGTTTAGAACACTTAAAGTTGCACCACTAATGAAAGAAATGCAATTTAAAACATCAATATTTTATCTTTTGAATTAAAAATTTGATAGTACAAAGAGTTTCTGGAAGGATTGTGGAAGCATGTAACCTCATAGATATATATATAGTATAGGTTGATACATAATTTTGAGGGCAATTGAGAAGTATCCCCCCAAATATTAAATGCATACACCATTTTTCCTAGTAATTCTACATCTACAGATGTTTCCACAAGTATTTAAGATTATATATTTAAAGGATATGCATGACTTTGTAGTATACTAATTGCAAAATAATTAATTGAAGAATTAAAGATTACAATCTCTGTATCTCTCAGTAGAGTACTATGTAGGCATTTAGAATATTAGGATAGGTATGAAATGGCAAATGGCTTTGTTTCTTTACAGTTCTTCAGTTCCTAGCTAATGTTTCCCTGCCTGTTGTCTTCATGCTTGGCCATATAACATGCATTGCCCATGAGACGTGAATGGGTATGATGTTTTCACATTCTGAAATGTGATTGCCTTGGGACTCTAGTTCCAACTCTCTGTCACATGAGCATAATGTCACATAGTGGCTACTTTCCCAGTTTGGGTTCCAAAATGAGAAAGTGAGTTGAACAGAACTTATTAGAGCACCAGATGACTCCAACTAAGTCAAACCAAACCCAAGAACTACAGTTGATCTACTCTCTTGGTGACATAAGCAATACATAAATGTTGTAGCCACTGAGAGTTTGAGGTTGTTTGTTACATGGCATTCCGGCAGCAAAACCTGACTGATACACCTCATGTAGAAAAAAATGTCAGGAATATGCTGAATGAAAAAAGCTAATTATATAGCAACATAATATGATTTGCATTTAAAATATCTATCTATCTATCATCTATTTATCCATCCATCTTTGCTTGTATTTTTTGTTTGTTTGGGGTTTTTTTGTAACATCTTAAGAAAGTTTGCTTAATTGTTTGTTTCTGTAACATCTTAAGAAAAACCCAAATGACCTTTTTGGCCAACCCAATATATGTATAGAAAATATCTGAAGATATAGAGAGAACTGTCAGCCATGGACACCTCTGGAGTGGTTGGGGGCAGGAGGATGAGAGGGAAGAGAGACTTAGTATTTAATTCATATTTTTACTATTTGACTTCACCAACAAAGGGTTACTTTAATATGGGTTACTTTAATAATAAAAATATTTAAAAAAAAAAGTTTTCATTTTTAGTATTTGCTATTTCAGGTACTGTATTCTAATTTTGAGCATTGCTTTTATCAAGTCATTATACCTTTAAAATACTATGATTTCCAGTGGGAAAAAAATCCATAAGAAATGCCCAAGCACAGATAAAACACAAATATGATCTGTATCCTTTCAACAGAAACATAATCTCTAACTCTCATAGACTAGTCCCCAACACTGAGGAGGTCAGTGGAGAAGAGTGGGGGGAAGTGGCAGTGATGAGTTGCTACGGGGTTTGTGTTCTTTTGTCACCAAAACAAACGCAAATACTGAGAAATTTGAAAGCAGAGTGGTAGATACTTTCTCTCTCACTTTCTCTCACTCTCGTTGCATTTCTTAAGGCCAGAATTGACTCTTTCCCTGTGAGAAGCAAGAAATCATATTCAGAACGTGTTTAACTTTTTTCTTTCTAATCTGAGAAGTTACAAAAATGGGTGACCCCAGATAAACGTGAGAAGTAATCCTTTCCCTGGTCTGTCCCAGACTAAGAAAATTGGTCTTTCCTTTGTCTTACTCCTTTGTGGGAAAAACGAAGATCTCTTTTCCCTTGAGGCCGTTATCCAACTGTTTCCTCTCAGAATATTCCTCCCACACCTTTACCTTTCACTTCATTAGTTCCTGGTCACATTCACAGCTCAGGGGTCACATCATTTAGACACCTGCTGTGTCCCTCAGGCCAGGAGTTGTCCCCCTGTGTGTCCCAGTCCTCCTTACCGTGTCTGAAACACAAGCGTGGAACCATCACATGCTGCTTTCAGTGCCTCTTTATTTGTCTTTCTCACCCATTAAGGTCTTTAAGGTCAGGCACTGTGGCTTATTTATCATCATACCGCTACTAACCAATCTTGTGCGTAGAGTAGAATGGCTGCTCAATAAATATTTGCTGAATATTTGATGAAAAAGAGTACTGATAGGATAAAGTAATTTGTTCCCAGATGTTACTGTCTTGCCCTTTAATATTTTGCCTTTTAATATGTTTGCCTTTTAATATTGGTTTGGCCAAAAAGTTTGGGGGAAAAAAAAAACAACAAATGAACTTTTTGGCTGACCCAATAGAAAAAGGTAGGCAGGAATTTTGGATTCTTCTACTAACAGGCTGGTAGAAGATCTACTTTTTTTTCCAAAGGAGTCTTCTGGTTCCTAGGGTGACCAAGGGTCTGGATTTGGCTGAAACTGAGGAGTTTCCCAGGATGTGGGACTTTTCCCTGCTAATATGGGTGTGCGTGCATGCGTGTGTGCTCAGTCATGTCTGACTCTTTGTGACTGCATGGACTGTAGCCCTTCAGGCTCCTCTGTTCATGGGATTTTCCAGGCAAGAATACTGGAGTGGATTGCCATTTCCTCCTCCAAGGGCTCTTCCTGACCCAGGGATGGAACCCGGGTCTCCTGTGTTTCCTGTATTGACAGGTGGATCCTTTACCACTGTGCCATCTGGGAAGACCCAATATGGGGATAGTCTTGGGCCAAGTAGGATGACTAGTCATTCCACTTTTAGATCAATCACATAAGAATGACCAAGTCTTATATGCAGATCAAGGCAAACTGTGCATTCTCCTTTCACTAGAATTCAGAAGGGGTACTACCACTAATATGTTGTTGACAATATTTTCATTTCTCCTCCCCACTAGGGATCATCCCACCTAATTGATAAAATTCATTTGGTTTCTCAATGGATATATCAAAGTTTTCCATCCCTTCCTGCTGTGTCCACAGAAGGTTGTCAATCAACATAAGGAATTTAGAGATTAAGTGCTTAAAGGGCAGGGACTGTGGCTGTTTTTATAGTGACAGGAATAGTACTGAACCAATGCACCTTTCTTATGATAGCCCTTTCATGCCAATAGTGGTGATGAGAGAGAAAATGGTTTCAAGATTATTAGGCATACTCGGACTTACCATGAGTTATGCAGTCTGGCTAAGAGTCAGGACTGTTATGTAAATACATCTCAAATAATCCTCCAAGGGATGTTTATATGCTGGAGCCAAACAGGCAAAGCTCTTGTCTTTGTCAAATCTGAAATTTTCTACCAGAAATCAAACTGCTTGGCCTCAGAAGAGAAGGGTTGGCTAAGGCAGCTGTGCTGGGCACAGCTGTGAAACCCAGGGATTTCTAGATCCAAGCTCTGTCAAGAGATCAGCTCTCTGGCCAGCAGCTGTGCCCCAGCTGTGATGAAACGCGAAGGGCTCCCCCAGAAGACAGCTGAGACTGAACCAGACTCCTAATCCCAGATGCTCGTCTTCTCCGGAACACTGAGGTTTACTCTGGAAGCATCAGATTGCACCAAGTAGGGATGTTTTCCAAACTGTGCCTTGGCCGACCTTTGACCTCTTCAGAGACTTTCTCCTTTCTGTGATTTTCTGTAGAACCTATGATCTGGGTTAAAAGGGACAGAAAGAGCACATTAATTAAAAAGAGAAGTGCCTTGACCACCTACTCAGTCACCTACCATCACTTGTGCTTCTCTGTGGCAGCGGGCACATCATAGGTAGTTTTATCACTTTCCTTGCTACTTCTATCCATGAAGTGAGGCTCTTAAGCAACCTTGGGGTATGTTTCTAAGTGGAAGCACAGTTTACAAAAGGGATGTATTCAAAAAACTTTTTTAGGAAAACAGTACAGAGGTTCCTTAAACAACTAAAAATAGAGCTACCATATAACCTAGCAATCCCACTCCTAGGCAGATATCCAGAGAAAACTATCATTCAAAAGGACGCAAGCACCCCAGTGTTCATTGCTGCACTATTTACAATAGCCAGGACATGGAAGCAACCTAAATGTTCATTGACAGAGGAATGGATAAAGAAGATGTGGTACATAACAGTGAAATATTACTCAACCATTAAGATGAAAAAAACAACGCAATTTTCAGAGACATGTATGAACCTAGAGATTGTCAAACAGAGTGAAGTAAGTCAGAAAGAGAAAGACAAATATCATATAATATTGCTTATGTATGGAATCTAGAAAAATGATACAACTGAACTTACTTGTAAAGCAAAAATAGAGTCAAAGATGTAGAGAACAAATGTATGGATACCAAGGGGGAAAGGAGGAGTGGGATGGATCGGGAGATTGGGATTGACATTTATTTAAACAGGTAACTAACGAGAACAAACCGTATAGCACAGGGAAATCTACTCGGTGCTCTGTGGTGACCTATGTGGGATGGAAATCTAAAAAAGAGTGAATGTATACATATGTATAACTGATTTAGGCTTCCCAGGTGGTGCTAATGGTAAAGAACCCACCTGCCAGCACAGAAGACATAAGAGACATGGGTTCAATCTCTGGGTCGGGAAGATCCCCCTGGAGGAGGGCATGGCAACCCACTCCAGTATTCTTGCCTGGAGAATCCCATGGAGAGAGGAGCCTGGCGGTCTACAGTCTATGGGATCGCAAAATGTCGAACATGACTGAAGCCACGTGGCATGCATGACATGCAACTGATTCACTATTCTGTACAGCAGAAACGAACACAGCATTGTAATCAACTATACTCCAATAAAACCAAAACCAAAGCCACAGTTTTAAAGATAACATGTTGACAGGATGGTTATTAAAACTGTGGTAATAAGCTATTAGAAGAAGCAGTATAAATGGATGATAGTAAAACAGAGAGAGTAGGAGGTGAAGGGAAGGACATTAGGAACTGACTGTGTAGCCCATCCCTTCCTCTTTCCTTACCCTCATACTAGGCTTGAGATCCTGACCTTACAACTTGGTTAAGCCTTTTATTCCAGGGATTCTTATGATGCCTGCTTTGTTTGCTTCTCCTGTGGCTCTTGGGTAGAGGTGACTCCTTAGATTGGAAGTGATCACTAACCATGAATGGTGTCGTGGCAAGCAACATTTTTCTCCACAGTAAGAGAAAAAGGAATATCTCCTGAACTAGCTACCATTGCTGAGTAACAAACCACCCCCAAACTTAGTGGCATAAGACAACCTTTATTTTTGCTCACAGATTCTGTGGGTGAGGAATTAGGGCAGGGCAAAGCAGGGGTGACTTTTTTCTGCTCCATTCTGTCTGGTACCTTATTTGGGAAGACCTAAAGACTGGAAGTGATGTGATGGACAGAGGCTAGAATCATTTGGCTGCATCTTTACTTACATCCTTGGAGGTGGATGTCAGCTGTCAACAGGACCTCAGCTGGGCTGTTGGCTGGACCACTTACATACGATTTTCTCTCCATGTGCTCTCTTGGCATGGGCTAGTTTGGGTCCCCTTATCACATGGTGACTGGTTTCCAAGACCAAGTGTTTCAAGACAGCAGGAGTGCCTGACATTTTTGAACTTCCTTTGGAGGTCACTTCTGTCCTTCCCTGTTGGTTGAGATAATAACAAAGTTCTATTCAGCTCAAGGTGGAGGAGACATACACTTTATCCCTTGATCAGGGGAATTTTAAGATCACATTATAAGATGAACATGTTGGATGGTTGGTGTTGCTGTCATCTTTGAAAAATATTACCTGCTGCATCCTTCTAAGTTAAACGTTTTAGAAGAGTGGTTAGAATATAGGAAAGGTTGGGGGACTGGAAGTCATGATTTTTTTCTTTGACAATTCTTCTGAGTTTGCTTCCTGAATACATTCTGTTGATTAAGCTCCTTACATTTGTTCTTGCAACTCACTCCACCATGAATGCACTTTCTTGTCATCTTTGTCAGACATACTTTGATTGAATGTTCCAGAGAATTCTATTGGTAACTCATTGGTAAAATCTTCTCTGGTAAACCAAGGTAGAATTAGTCACACATTTCTCTGTGCTTCAGATAATAACTAATGTGTAGTGAGCACTTTTCTATGTACGAGGCACAGTTCCAAGTAATTTGCATGGTTTAAATAATTTATTCTTCCCAGCAAGGCTGTAAGGTAAAGGACATTATTATTATTTTAACTTTACCAATGAAGAAACTGAGGCACAGAAATTACATAACTCGGCTGAGGGCACATAGCTTTAAAGTGATGGAGCCAAGACTGAAGGCAGAGTCAGATAGTATGCCACTCCTAGAGGGACAGTTGGGAAAAGACTTCAGAATGATGTCTATAGAAAATATTTACTAAGTAATTTGGCCAAAGAGTGTAGGTAGAAAGTGGAATAAAATTCTTGAAACTTTGGTCAGTTCAATCTTTTCAGTAACCTTAGACACCAACTCCCTCCAGTGAATCAATTAAGATCAGGTATTGAAACACTAACTAACTAAAAAATTTCCAGCCATGTAAGCCAACTTATATAAGAGGAGCATACAGGGAGCCTGAAAACACATGATTTTAAAATCATTATTTCATAAATGTTTCTGCAAAGTCAGGGAAGAGTTAAGGATATGATTGTCTCTTTTCTCCTCATGGAAGAGAAGGGGAATTTTAAACAGCTCCTCTTCCCCAACTTGGCAGTATTCTGATTTTGGAGGATGTCTCTAATTGCTCAGATGCACAACCTTCTCTCCTTGAGAAACATGGCAAATGCTTTAGGCTCTTTCTTTTTTTTCCTTTGCATTCTTCCCGACTCTTTCCACTGTCCTTGCACTCAACACACATCCCTGCGTTTACTAAGCATGAACGTTGATTTGCCTGACCTCACACTCCAGGCATCTTTTTACTTTTAGAAGAGTTTCCAAAGTGAAAGGGTGAG
This sequence comes from Cervus elaphus, assembly GCF_910594005.1. NCBI lineage: Eukaryota > Metazoa > Chordata > Mammalia > Artiodactyla > Cervidae > Cervus > Cervus elaphus. The sequence continues at coordinate 49,145,786 of NC_057835.1, forward strand.
AGGTGGTTCAATGTCATTGGGCCATTCTTAATTTTTCTCGAGAGATAATAATGGTAACTGTAGTCTGATTACATGGGTAGTTAGCATCAAATATGCAAATACCTCATATGTTTGGAGAGTGTTCATTTTCTAGACGCCAGGAAAAGCAGAAGCTCCACAGAGGAGAAAACTCAAACTTCTCAGATGCAGAAATTTCATCCAAAAGTCATCCTAGACTTTCATGTCTTGTAAGAGGTTTTCCAAAGCCTTCATGGTCCCATTTTTCTGCTGCCCATACTGATACTACTGCCTCAGTCCTGAACTCCCCCTCTGACATCTAAGTGAGATTATAGGCAACCATGCATTGTGTTTAACTTTGGAAATCCAACACTCACTCTCTGAGATTTCGAAGTGGTCCAGTACCTTCATGCTGGAGGAGCATATTAGGAAGTCATGTCAGCCAGTTGACATTGGAGCTAGACCAGGGCAAGCAGTAAGGTTCTCACCTCCTCCCCTGTTCTTGGAAGGTCTTTCTGTCAGCAGTTTCCAGAGTGGGAGCTGCTCCAAGGATGCAGCCTTGAGAAAATAAGGGGTTGTTGAAACCATATGGTTAGATGGAAGGTATATGTGACTGAATCCAGTTAAGGCTTCTATATAAACTTTTAAGATTCTGCTGGGCAGATGCAGACATCTATTCATCTTGTTGTACCCAAGACAAGCCTTGCATATGAGTTCTCTTAATTGTAAAGACTGCCACCTACCAGTCTAGAGTAGCTGCCTCTTTCTTTAATCTTTTTTTGCCCTCCATGTATGGGGCCAGTGTGTGAACCCACACTCCATGTGACCAAGTCACTCTCTCCCTCCCCCTAGCCCAAGATTCCCAGCATGGTGCTTATCTGAATGCCATGCTAGTACTCTCCAATTCATCTTTTTATAGCCCTGCTTTCTACTATTTCCGTGTGATTGAACAGTGGAAGTTTATAGAAATAATGCTTCCATCAAACTGTAGGGTTTGAGATAGAATATATGACCTCAACATTTACAGTATTTTACATTAAGTATTGAATTGGCCAGAATGTTCAGTAAGATCTTACAGAAAAGTCCAAATGAACTTTTTGGCCAACCCAATATTCCCTAAGGGAACTATTAGCCTTCGAAAGTGATCTTTAGAGACCAGCATTGTCTTCTTGGTGAGTTTCAGGTTCCAACAAGGCTGTTTCAGCCATTTTTGTATGCTCCCTTTCTGGGTCTTTGTGAATTAATTAATCAATTGAAAATTCGTTCTTTGGTTTAAGTTTTATCAATATGTTTTTTTCTGTCTTGATTTTTTTTTTTTTTTTGCTGTTCATTTGAATCTCAAGAATTTCAGATGTGCCCTATTGGCTCTGCCTGTGGCTACTTCATGCTCAACTCAATCCAAAGATCCTATTTTGGAGAAGGGACACATGTCAAGAAATGTAAATTGCTGTACTCTGCTCCTTGGCCATCAAACATCCTTTGTTAACATTCTCATTTTCTACTAAATGAGCTATTGTGGCTACAAGTCAGTGGTTCCAATATAGAATTTGTAGCACAATAAACAAAGTGTAAAATGTATGTAATGAGGACTGCCTCTAATTTCCCTTAATTGCACTTTGAATTACAGCCAACATGACCCTGACACCAACATTACTTCCTCAATACATAGCCTTGATGTACAGCAAATTTTTCTTGTATGACAGGTTTATTTCTTTGTGGAAGAACTATTTAAGAGGTATTTCATTGTATGTTGCAAAGATGTAATTGGGCTCTGGCTGGTTTAGTCACTTAATAGGTATGGTCATAATGATATGTCACTTCATAGTATATGATCTCCTCATTCCTTTCCAGGTTGATTGCTTTATCTTGGAGACATCAAATAGAGTTCATCGAAAATAACACCTATGGGAAGATGAACTGGAGATTTATTTCTCACTTTAAGTTCAGGGCTTTGGTATGTTCAGAGAAGGCTGGTAGCTTCATATCAAATAAGCCTGACAAAAGAAAGGTAGTGAAATCTATGAATAAAATTATTATCCCTTAAGATTTAAAGTGTATTTTCCTTGATGACAGGGAAAATCTGTAGGGGTATTGACTACTCACCAATTAACCATCAAGCTCAAAAGGCGTAAAGTGCTTTGGGATTAAATTCCCAGAAAAACATTTACGGTGATAGTGATATCACTTGCAACATATCATTTAATCCAAGATTAGTTTTTTGTTTATTGTTTGTATCACCAACCTTAGTACTAATTGCTAATTCAGTCTGAGTGCTGTCCTTCTTGTTTTCTTTTTGTATTTGTCTCCATTTGTTTTCATCACTGTATTTATCATAAATAAGCTATATTTATCATAAAACTCAGAAATAAGAACATAAGTATTGAGGACAGGTAGATTCAAGAGAAGAAAAGATGTGAAAGTTTGGAAGGGCCAGGTGATTTTGGGCATAGCACAGTAGGACTCAATGAATAAATCCCCAGCGGTGATCTGATCTGAAAGGACATTGGTTTGGGTGATGGCCAAGTGGCATTGTTTTGAACAAGTGTAACTATAGTAACATTGGTGGTGACAGGAATCTGGCTGGCTGTGGTCATCAGTGGTGGCTGCTGCAGTCATCTTGTGGCTCCATATATATATTCAGCGGTAGCAGCATCAATAGCAGAGCCTCTGTCAGACAAAAACATTTGCCATGATGTCTTCAGTGGGTACCAATGACATGATCGACAGTTTTAATGTCAGGAGTGACTTATGATATCACCACAGCAGTTAAAGAAAGTGGGGAGGAAAAGAGCTGGAACACTGCAGTTTCCAATTAAACGAGTGTTCCAAGTGAGATACCTGCTGTGGATTGTCAGAGGCTGAGCATTAAGGTGTGGGGTAAAGAGGCTATTTTTTCAGGAGTTGATAGGAGCAAAGTCAGAGAGGACTAATATGTATCTTGTAAGATTTGTATTAAATTGAATAGCAAGGTGTAAAGCAGGAAAAACAATGTCCTGGTGCTTATTACAAATTAGCTAATTTTGCTAATATAATATAGTAATGATATTATATTACAGTTTCCTCTTGTTAAGCAATTATTAAGTTCAGGGGCTGAACCAAGGTCTTTATTTGTAAAATATGGACAACATTTTTGTGCCACGATTCTGGTTTATAGACTATTGTAGACTGAATTATACCCTCCCCATCCCAAATTCACATGTTGAAGCCCTGACTTCCAGTAGAACTGTATTTGGAGATAGAACTTCTAAGGAGGCAGTTGACTAAATGAGATCATAAGTGCTAAGTCACTTCAGTTGTGTCTGACTCTGTGCGACCCCATGAACTGTAGCCTGCCAGGCTTCTCTGTCCATGGGATTCTCTAGGCAAGAATACTGGAATGGGTTGCCATGCCCTCCTCCAGGGGATCTTCCCGACCCAGGGATTGAATGTGCATGCATCTCTTATGTCTCCTGCATTGGCAGGCGGGTTCTTTACCGCAGGGTTTACCTGGGAGATGATAAGGGTGGGGCTGTAATCTGATGGGACTGATGTCCTTACAAGACGAAAGCGCTCTCTCTGCTCACACAGAGAAATGCCCATGCCAGGACACAGTGAGAAGTCATTGTCTACAAGCCAAGGAGAGACGTCTTGCCAGAAACCAACCCTTCTGGCACCTTGATCTTCAAGCTTCTCCAATGGTGAGAAAACCAATTTCCATAGTTTAAGCCGCCTAGTTGATGGTATTCTGTTGTGGCCGGTTGAGCAGACTAATACATATACCAAAAAACAAACATAAAAACCAGCTCTTCCTCCCCAATCCTTTATTTTCCATAATTCATTTTCTGTGACCCTACTTGCTCTCCTACCCAAGTGACAGGAAGAACACTTGATCTTGTCAATTAAAGCTTTCTCAGCTTTCTGATTTTTTTAAAATTTTAATTACCTTTTACTAGGTTATAATTGCATTACAGTGTTGTGTTGGTTTCTACTGCACAGCAAAGTAGATCAGCCATACGTACACACATATCCCCTCTTTGTTGGCTTTCCTTCCCATTTAGGTCACCGCAGAGCGCTGAGTAGAGTTCCCTGAGCTATCTAGCAGGTTCTCATTAGTTATCTATTTTATATATAGTATCAGGCTTTCCGATTTAAAATGAACTATTTGGATAATTGCTCTCTCCCCTCTGTTTTCCCAAGATGGCACCTGGGAGCAGAGTGACATTTCTTTTTTTTTTTTAGCCTGGATTTTAAAAAAATATATTCTTTCCCACTGTGGTTTCTTATAGGATAGTGAATATAGCTCTCTGGGCTGTACAGTAGGACCTTGTTGTTTATCTATCCTATATATAGTAGTTTACATCTGCTAACCCCAAACTCCCACTCCATCTCTCCCCCAACCCCTCGGCAAACATCAGTCTATTCTCTATGTCTGTGATTCTGTTTTTGTTTTGTAGATAGGTTCATTTGTGTCATATTTTAGATTCCACATGTATCATATGGTATTCGTCTTTCTGACTTGTTCCCTTCTGATAATCTCTAGGTCCATCCATGTTTCTGTAAATGGCGTTATTTCATTCTTTTTTTATGGCTATATATGTACCATGTATTCTCTATCCATTCACCTGACAATGGACATTTAGGTGCTACTATGAACATAGGGGTGCATGTATCTTTTTGAATGACAGTTTTGTCTGGATATATGCCCAGGAGTGAGGTTGCTGGATCATATGATGATTGTGTTTTTAGTTTTCTGAGGAACCTCTTTACTCTTTTCCACAGTGGTTGCACGAATTTACATTCCCACCAACAGGGACACTTTCTTCTGCTTGAGATGTTGAGGTCTGAGGTCCTTCTGGTCATCTCCAGGGAAGGAATTTGTGCTGTATCCATTGTCGAAGTATCTGCAGTGGAGGAACTTGCTTGCATGTCACTTTTAGGGCCCAGTGATTCCCTCCCTGGTGGACTTGGGCCTCACCTTAGTTGTCTCTGGGACTGCTGATTGTTAGGGTCTGACTGAGACGCTTCTTCCATCACTAGGGCTCCTGGGAATGTTAGATCCCCCACAGACTCTGGGAATGGGGTGAGGGCAGGGTTGTGGGTAGAGGGTGGAAGACTAGTCTCTCAGGCAGTTTCATATGGTGCTTTCCTAGGTCATTTCTACTCCACCATCTAGATGCCATATTGATCCTCCTGCCTTATAGACTCAGTCAGTCAATCAGTTCAGTCGCTCAGTCATGTCCGACTCTTTGCGACCCCATGAACCGCAGCACGCCAGGCCTCCCTATCCATCACCAACTCCCAGAGTCCACCCAAATCCATGTCCATCGAGTCAATGATGCCATCCAACCATCTCATCCTCTGTCATCCCCTTCTCCTCCTGCCCCAATCCCTCCCAGCATCAGGGTCTTTTCCAATGAGTCAACTCTTCACATGAGGTGGCCAAAGTATTGGAATTCCAGCTTCAGCATCAGTCCTTCCAATGAACACTCAGGACTGATCTCCTTTAGGATGGACTGGTTGGCTCTCCTTGCAGTCCAAGGGACTCTCAAGAGTCTTCTCCAACACCACAGTTCAAAAGCATCAATTCTTCTGCGCTCAGCTTTCTTTACAGTCCAACTCTTACATCCATACATGACCAATGAAAAAACCATATCATGGCCTTGACTAGATGGACCTTTGTTGGCAAAGTAATGTCTCTGCTTTTTGATATGCTGTCTAGGTTGGTTATAACTTTCCTTCCAAGGAGTAAGCGTCTTTTAATTTCATTGCTGCAATCACCATCTGCAGTGATTTTGGAGCCCAGAAAAATAAAGTCAGCCACTGTTTCCACGGTTTCCGCATCTATATGCACGACAGGGCATCTGTAAAAGGCAGCAACTCTGGGAGGCAAGGAATACGTGTGTTACTTTGTAACCCTTGTTTCTAACTGGAGGCTTTTAGATTCCCCCCAACATTATCCTCAGAAGGACAAGGAAATGAATTCACTTGTATCTGTCCTCCAACTTTTCTTCTCTCATTCTGAGACTCCTAACTGCTTATTTTCTGCTTCAACTCCATTGACACAAACTGCCCTTAAGTCCAGTCCTCTCCCTTCCTCACCTCAAGGGTTATGCTAAGACCCTGGGCCCTGGTCTTTCTAGCTTTGGCTCTTGATTTATAAAGCTCAGCTTTCAGTGTTCGAAGAAAACACCTCATCAAAACCCGAGACTCTGAAAATTAAAAGCACTTGTCTTTAGCCTATCGTCCTACAATGAACAGCTTCAACAAATCTATATTTTAAAACTCAAAGCCAAGCAATGATTTACTTGATCAAGAGTAGTCTATCTTCCCCCTGAAATATTGAATGTCTTAAGGGTGACAGGGAAATGAGCAATAATTAAGGGTTTAAAAGGAAAGACAATACATTGATTAAATATTTTCAAGATACTCTAACTGCAGTCATTTCTTTTTAGTAAATCTTTCCACATTCAACCTTTCCCCACAAAGTATCTTTGCCTTTATGTCTCTCCTGTTTCAAACAAAGTAGGAGCTAATGTTTGTCTAGATTCTGTTTTGATCCCCCTTCTCCACAGAGCTCAATCAGCAATAGCTGGCAGGGTTTTTGCAGGGAACAGAGAGATAAGCCTTGAAACGACCTTGAATTACTAGAGGGTGTTAAGCAGCTTTTTGGGGGGTAAAATCTAGAGAAAATGAAGGGTGCCACTCTGACCCCAATCCCATCACTTTCCAGCCTTAGTTACTGTTTTGTCTCTGGCAACCGGAAGCCAAAAGGCAGCACTAACCCAAGTTATGGGTTGACTTTCCAGCCAGACTTTGGAATCTAGTTTCTTTCTCTGAAACACAACTTATCCAAATCAGTGAACTAATGATGTGACTTGCAGCTGCCAGAATCATCCTTGCCTTTCCAAGAAAGGTTTTGGTTCTTTCAAATATTCCAGTTCAGTTCAGTCACTCAGTTGTGTCTGACTCTTTGCGACCCCATGAATCACAGCACACCAGGCCTCCCTGTCCATCACCAACTCCCGGAGTTTACTCAAACTCATGTCCATCGAGTCGGTGATGCCATCCAACCATCTCATCCTCTGTCGTCCCCTTCTCCTCCTGCCCGCAATCCCTCCCAGCATCAGGGTCTTTTCCAATGAGTCAACTCTTCGCATGAGGTGGCCAAAGTATTGGAATTTCCGCTTTAGCATCGGTCCTTCCAATGAACAATATTTAGGTTTCAAGAAATCAGCTTTAAAGTTGTTTCCCCTGCTCATCCTTTTCTTCTTTCTCTTGGTTATTTCTGTATACTGTTCCTCACTAGGTGCATTCATTTTCTTAGAAAAATCCCATTATTGGCAATATCCAATTTCTAATATGGTAGAGTAAGCATGGAGTAGCAATGGCCAAGGGGTGGGCATGTAAAGAAAGCTTCAGGTAGCCTCCCAGGGTCTTATCCCTCTAGTAGGGTATGAATGAAGTAACAGAGTTCCTTAGACTCTCAACGGGGCTACAGAATTGGAGAAAGGACTGATGGATAGGAAAATGTCTGAAGTCTTGAGAAGGAAGTTGAAGAAGGCAAGAATCTTTTGACAGAGGCTTTGGCTGAGAATGCCAGCAAGACATCACAAAGATTAGACTTGATCGGTCCTATCTGAATGGATGTCAGATCTTGATGCTTAGGGCTTGGTGGATCCAATTTTGGCAGAACAGATGAACAAGGAAAGAGGCCAGCTTCCCGAAAGTCATGCATAATATGATGCCTCAGTAGCAAACTGGCAAGGGTTAGAAGCTAGAACATCATATAATATTCCACTCCACAGACTTACTTATCCTCAGATAGAAGGTGAGATGCAGCAGGGGAAACCTTAGAAAGAATGAATTCTTATGCAGGTGGTCTAAGATTTGAATGGGATAAACACTGAGAAAGGTATACTTTAATTGGATTTATAAAAATCACTGAATAAGAATGGACTGGACTAGAATGTGATAAAATATATCTTTTGCTATAGACAGATGGGCAGTTTATAAAGTTGGTTTCACTAATCCAAAAAAGTTATCTTTTTTTCAAATTTAATTTTTATACTCACCCACTGTACTTGTTTATTACTTTAATCAATCCTGTAAGGAAATTAGGCTCTGAGAGATCAAATAATTTGCTCAAGGTCATAGTTAGTAATTAGCAGAGCCAAGACTTTAATTTATCTGAAATCAAAGTTTGTGATTCTAACTACTGTGCCTATACCTTAGAGTTATATGGCTATTATTTTTAGACCCTGTGTTGTTTTTCATCTATAGGAGGGTGTGGCCTGAAAAATAAGAGGTATTAACTGTAGCCTGTTGTAAATGTCCTTTATTTGCCTTTGTTCTTAGTTCTTGTTTTTTCTTACCCTCTACTTCTTTAATCTCTCTGATTTTGTCCCCTTTATCATGCTAATCCTCTATTTTGTCCTTTTTTTTTTTTTTAACCACTCCACTGAGCCCCCACGGGTGATGATCAGTTCCTCTCAAAGCCTTCTATGCCTACAGCAAACTGTATGGCCCTCAGACCACATCACATGGAGCCACCTGGCCTGGCATCTTCCCAAATCTCAAGCAGGAAGCAGGACATGAAGACCACACTGCTGCTGGATTTAGAAGCCTCCAAATGAAGTTGTGTCTGAGAGGTCCAGGAGGATTGAGTTTCAGATGAATGGAATAATCATCTTCTGGAGAAGTAAATTTACTTGGCAGGTTTCCACTAAAACGGATTTTTAAAAATGTCAGATGGAACTGAAACATTTAAGACATATGGTGCATTAACTAAATGTTTAAACATTTGCCTTTAGCTGCGTGAACATATCATTGATGAGATGAGCTCAGTGAGCTATGCTGAACATCTTTGACGGAATCACTGTCCAGTAGAGAGCTCTATTTCTTGAATCTATTTAATATAAACCATCCCCAGATGCTTACAACAGATACCAAATATGTGTTATAATTTCACTGCTGAATGCAAATGCACATAAAAATGAAAGATCCAAAATGAGAAAATCTATCTGTAATCTCAGTCATTACCTTTTATTTGAAATTGCTTCTCTATGAGAAGGGTGCAAAGAAGAGTACCATTAGGCATGAAGCAGTGAAAGTTCTGGGGTCCCATCATCCCATTCTACTGTCTTCCAAAAATCCCTTAATACTTTGCTGCAGAGTCAGCTTACATGCAGCAAGTGTGGGAGTGCACCCCCTCACCCCGTGTCCATAGCAGACATTGTTAATCAATCACAACACTTAATTTTCCTGCTGAGCCTGCACTTGGCCTGAGGCTTTTTCTCCACCCAGCACTCCAGGCAACCACTATCGATTGATCCAAGTTGGCACTTAAAACAAAACTTATCTGCAATCTCCAGACACAGAGCAATGCTGGAGAGGAGTGTTTCTACATCTGATGTACCTAACAGATGTGATAATTGTGGGTCCTAGGCCATTGGATACTGTTGGGTCTCCTTGGGTTCTGGAAAAACCCACCAGGAATAGGACTAGCCTCTACTAATTGTATAAAGGGCCAGTATTCTGTCTTCTAGGCAGACTGATTCCACACATACCTATATCCTTTCCTTCTTCACACTCTGAGTTTCAGATCCTCAAGCTGAGAACTCTAAGCCCATTTGAAATAGAATGAGTCAGGAACTACCAGAGAACCTGAAACGAAGGTAATCATTTAAATTCTGGATACCGCAGAGAACTTCCTAGAGTAAAGGTATATGTATGTTGATGGGCAGATGGAGTGGAACTTGTTTTTAAGATGTGATCTCATATGCGTTCACATTTCCTATGTTGGCTGTAAATAATAACAGCTACTATTTATTTATCTGTAAGGTATTAAGCACCAAGGGACATGCACTTTTTTTGTAAAAAATTAATTTACTTAATTTACTTATTTTAATTGGAAGAAAATTGCTTTAGACTGCTGTGATGGTTTTTGCCATACATCAGCATAAATTAGCCACTGGTATACATGTGTTCCCCCCGCAGTCCTGAATGCCACAGTCTACCTCCCTCCCAACCCCATCGCTCTGGGTTGTCCCAGAGCACCAGCTTTGGGTCCCCTGCTTCATTCATTGAACTTGCACTGGTCATCTGTTTTACATATGGTAATATACATGTTGCAGTGCTATTTTCTCAAATCATCCCATCCTCACCTTCTCCAACTGAGTTCAAAAGTCTGTTCTTTATGTCTGTGTCTCCTTTGCTTCCCTGTATGTAGGATCATCAGTACCATCTTTCTAAATTCCATATATATGTGTTAATATACAGTATTTGTCTTTCTCTGTGTGATTTATTTCACTCTGTATAATAGGCTCCAGGTTCATCCACCTCATTAGAACTGACTCAAATGACTCCTTTTTATAGTTGAGTAATATACCACAACTTCCTTATGCACTCATCTGCCGATGAACATCTAGGTTGCTTCCATGCCCTAGCTATTGTAAATAGTGCTTCAATGAACATTGGGGTACATGTGTCTCTTTCAGTTCCGGTTTCCTCAAGGTATATGCCAGCAGTGGGGTTGCTGGGTCATATGACAGTTCTTTCTTCAGTTTTTAAGGAATCTCCACACTGTTCTCCATAGTGGCTGTACCAGTTTGCATTCCCCCTAGCAGTGTAAGAGAGTTCGCTTTTCTCCGTACCCTCTCCAGCATTTATTGTTTGTAGACTTTTTGATGATGGCCATTCTGACCGGTGTGAGATGATACCTCATTGTGATTTTGATATGCATTTCTCTAATAATGAGTGATGTTGAGCATCTTTTCATGTGTTTATTAGCCATCTGTCTTCTTTGAAGAAATGCCTATTTAGGTCTTTTCCCACTTTTTGATTGGATTGTTTGTTTTTCTGGTATTGAGCTGTATGAGCTGCTTTTATATTTTGGAAATTAATCCTTTGTCAGTTGTTTAATTTGCTATTATTTTTCCCATTCTGAGGGTTAGGACATGCACTTTCATTTAATCTTTATATTATCTCTCTGAATACAACATCCCCATTTTATCACTAATGAAACTGAGGCCTATGATGCTGGGGATCTTAATCTAAGATCAGACACACTGTATATGTCTGTGTCGGACACAGTCTTCATGGAAACAGATGGCTAATTCTAAAAGATAATTGAAGACAGTTTAATGAAAGAACTTTTTACAGAGATGAGGATAGGATTCCTGAGAAATCTGTGTGCAGGTCAAGAAGCAACAGTTAGAACCAGTCATGGGACAACAGACTGGTTCCAAACTGGAAAAGGAGTACTTCAAGGTTGTATATTGTCACCCTGCTTATTTAACTTATATGCAGAGTACATCATGACAAATGCTGGACTGGAGGAAGCACAAACTGGACTTAAGATTGTCAGGAGAAGTATCAATAACCCCAGATACACAGATGACACCACCCTGTGGCAGAAAGCAGAGAGGAACTAAAGAGCCTCTTCATGAAAGTGAAAGAGGAGAGTGAAAAACCTGGCTTAAAACTCAATATTCAGAAAACTAAGATCATGGTATCCGGTCCCATCACTTCATGGCAAATAGATGGGGAAACAATGGAAACAGTGAGAGACTTTATTTTCCTGGGCTCCAAAATCACTGAAGATGGTGACTGCAGCCATGAAATTAAAAGATGCTTGCTCCTTGGAAGAAAAGCTATAACCAACCTAGATAGCATACTAAAAAGCAGAGACATTACTTTTGGACAACAGTCTGTCTCGTCAAAGCTATGGTTTTTCCAGTAATCATGTATGGAGGTGAGAGTTGGACTATAAAGAAAACTGAGTGCCAAAGATTGATGCTTTTGAACTGTGGTGCTGGAGAAGACTCTTGAGAGTCCCTTGGACTGCAAGGAGATTCAACCAGTCAATCCTAAAGGAAATCAGTCCTGAATATTCATTGAAAAGACTGATGTTTAAGCTGAAACTCCAATACTTTGGCCACCAGATGTGAAGAACTGACTCATTTGAAAAGACCCTGATGCTGGAAAAGATTGAAGGCAAGAGGAAAAGGGGATGACAGAGGATGAGATGGTTGGATGGCATCACCAACTCGATGGATATTAGTCTGAGTAAATTCCGGGAGTTGGTGATGGACAGGGAATCCTGGCATGCTGCAGTCCATGGGATCTCAGAGAGTCAGACATACTGAGCAAGTGAACTGAATTGGATAGGATTGAGGGAACCGATGCAGAATGATTCCAAAGCCTCCAAAGATTGGCAATGATTGAATCCTTTTTACCACTCTAGACATCATGTTGCTGAAACAGCAAAAACTTGTGTGAGAGATCCCTGAATATGAGCTGGTGACTTAAGGGGAGTAAGTTCCTTACTGCCCAAACCAACCATGTCTTGGCTGGCTGCAAATGATATGGGAGAGGACAGAACCTGTGTCTCCAGATTGGTCAGATCTAACTAGAGCTAGAGCTGAAGGAACTCAGACCTCCACAGAATCAGCACAAAGCAGAATGAGGATCTGAGGGGCAATGAGAAAGATGAGCTGACTTGTGGACCAGCAGTGAAACACAGTATTACTCTGAGCCCATTCTCATAACTGCTACTGTATATTTCACCCCTACCCTGAGGTTTAGGAGGTCTCGATCTAGAGGTTTCAGCCAGTGCTTGCTGTCACTCCAGAGAAGAGAGAAAGAAAACTTAACCACCCTGAGCAAACCATGGTAGTGCACCCTGTCCTTGGCACATAACAAGTGTTCCATGAGTGCTACCTATGATTATTTCTTCCTCTTCCTTTTTCCTCCTTTTGTCTAATTCCCTCATTTTGTGCCTTAATTACTTGACCAGAGAGTTGGTACTCAGTGCACAGGAAACTGATTTATAATTTCCAATGCTTTGCTTACAGTGTTTAATCTATAATGAGATGTGAGTGTGTTAGTGTTAGTCACTCAGTCGTGTCCAACTCTTTGCGACCCCATGGACTGTAGCCTGCCAAGCTCCTCTGTCCGTGGGATTTCCCAGGCAAGAATACTGGAGTGGGTTGCCATTCCATTCTCCAGGGGATCTTCCTGACCCTGGGATTGAACCTGGGTCTCCTGCATTGCAGGCAGATTCTTTACAGTCTGAGCCACCAGGGAATATGAGGTGGGTATTTATTCCCAATTTCTAGAAGAGGAAATTCAACTTCACTGATGTGATAGCCAGTATTCTTCTTCAATGTGAAGTTTCCTGTAGAAAGTCAGCAGTAGCATACTCTCACAGGATGAAAAATGAAAGAAGATGACTGTTGAAAAAACAAAAACAAAATGTTAGCTATTTTAATAATTGTTAAATTTACCCAAGATTTATCAAGGCATAGATAACTTAAACTAAATCACAGGAGGTTCTGGGACTATCACCCATTCATACCTCTCTGTCTCTCTTTCTCAGTCTTTCCTCCTACTGCTAAGTCACTTCAGTCATGTCCAACTCTTTGTGACCCTGTGGACTGTAACCTGCCAGGCTCCTCTGTCCATGGGATTCTCTAGGCAAAAATACTATAGTGGGTTGCCATGCCCTCCTCCTGGGGATCTTCCCAACCCAGGAATGGAACCTGTATCTCATGTCTCCTGCATTGGCAGGCGGGTTCTTAATTTTTTTATTTTTTTTCTGAGTTAACAGATTTATTTGCAAATCACAGAAGCACATTTTTAAAGGAAGAGAAATTACAAGATTGTATCAGTATTTAACAACAACAACAAAAAGTCTGGAAGGCATCAAATAATACATGAAATAAAAGAGTTGGCATATTTGAGGAAAAAATTCTCATAAGCAGTTAAAAATCTTTCTGGTTAGAAAGGAATGTCTGGAATCTGCATGTCATATTTTTTTTCACTCCTTTCATTTTAGGTCTAAATCCTAGCATAGGATGGGAAAAGACTGCAAAAAAGAGCACTCTATATATATCCTCATAGAGTTTATAGTTTTAAATTCCAAAAGGTTCAGATTGCAGTTTCATCAAATTTCTTGTTCTCTATAGACATGAAACATCACTATTTGGAAAACAAATTTTTGATTATCACCAAAAGTGAAAGAGACCTGGGACTTTCTTGGTGGTTCAGTGGATGACTCTGCTCTCCCAATGCAGGGGCCCTGGGTTTGATCCCTGGTCAGGGAACTAGATCCCATATGCTGCAACTAAAGATCCCACATGCCACAACTAAGACTTGGCAGAGCCAAATAAATATACATTTTTTTAAAGTGAAAGAGACCTGGTAAACATATATTAAAAATACCCAGAATAAGGAAAGCCCAAGCCAACTATAAGAATCTCTCTTCTGATCATTCTTTCTCTTTTCTACTAGGGATAAAATATTTACACCCATTACTCACTATTGGGAAAATCAGGACATATATAAAAAAAGAAAATTTGACAGACGGGTTCTTTAGCACTAGCGCCACCTCTACCATTTTTACCTTAATCCCATCACCTTCCATCTACCCACCACCTTTTCTCATGCTTCCCCCCTGTCCTTCTTCTTCTTTTACTTCTGCTCCTGCCCTTTCACTAGTGTTGATGAGCTACATCTTAGGGGTGATGCTTGCAAGCTCTGAATTCAAACTGTCTAGATTCAAGTCCTACTTCTGTCATTGTTAAGAATGTGATCTTGTGTAAGTTATTTCATCTCTTTGAGTCTCAGTTTCCTTATATGTAAAATAGGATAATAAAAGTATTCATAATGTAAAAATTAATAATGAATATTAAGGACTTAGCATCATAATTATTATTTCTCTCTCTTCCTTTGTCCAACACTCCTTTCCACATTTTTCCCAAAGTTGTAGTCTTCAGTGTCAAATGTTTGCTGACTTGTAAATTCATAAAAAGGCCAAAGACTGGTGAATTTTATGACTCATTGTAGAAGAAAAGTGCAATGAGAGAGTTAGTAGCATTGGAAATGTGGTAAGGAATGCTTACAAATGAGAAGTTGCTTGTTCATATGTGTTTTGAAAATGTGTTTTTGTGGTTTGAGAGACTTCTTGAAGGCAGTGTCCCTGTTGCATTCAGTTGAAAGATGGCAGCAGCTGCAACCTCCAGGAATGGCAGGTATTACTGGAGAGGCATCCTTTCAGATGGAAGCTGCAAAGACCCATGGGTTGACAGAAGAGTTGCATAATTGCTCAGTATTTAACTCTCCCTGGAATGGCTTAAAGAGGGAGCTATGTGCGAAGTGAACTTGTGGATAAATAACTCTGGCACGGAGCTCTGCACCATCTGCAGACGTTGCAGAAATGAGCAGGGGAAGCCAACGAGCTGTGAGTGACAGAGATTAATCTTCAAAGTCACAAAGGCATGTAGTTCTCTCTGGAATTCAGGCAACACTGGAGAGCGTCACAGCCCCAGAACATTTCTTTGAGGCAATGAAGACATTTATCAGCCATAACTCTCAGGTGACTGCGTGTCCTGGAATCCTTGATACCATAGAATCAAAAGAACCCAGAAGAAAGACACTTCCTCTTAAAAGTAGGAGAAGTAGGAAAATGATTATGTTCAATTCTTCACTTAAAACGACTCACCATGGTGCCTTAGAGGAAGTTGACCTACCACATCCAAAGGGCTGGGAAGGACAGAGAGGTCACCACACCCTACAGGCTGCTCTTCTTTCCAGTTGGCATATGGATTCCCCATTTGGGATGTTTGGGAATTATACTTTTTGGAATATTCACTTATTGATCAAAATGTGTTTTTAGAAAACACATTTATAATTATAAAATAGTTCTGTTGAAAAACACTTTCAAAAATAAAATTCTAAAAATAAGAATAGCACATATCCATTTACATTTAACAAAATAAAAATTTTTATTATGTTGATTATATGAAACATTAAAAATGATATACACAGAGTAACTGTGCTTGACATACTTCCCATACACTAATCAATTTCTTGGTATTAACTGCTTCTAATACCATTTTTCTGGCGTTCTCAAAAATGTGTTTTTTTTCCAACTTAGTCTCATTGAAAAATTTTTTTCATAAAATTGCCTGTGGTCTTTTTTAAAATATAGTTTATAGCTAATAAAGTGTAAATTATTGGCATATTAATCAACTCATCTGTGGCCCATAATATTTTTAGTTGAGAAAATATTCTCTTCAGATATAGAAGTACATAGTAAGCTAGGAGAAAATACTGCTAATGAAGCATATTCTCAATTCTGTTTTTAAAATAAAAATGTGTAAGTATGTCAGCCTAAATATTTTCATGAATACTCCTTTTTGCCTCCATTCAGAATATTTCTCTGAAAGATATTTTAATCAAAGTATTTCAGTGGTGCTTTTGAATGCTTCCCTGAACTCAGATGCTGAAAAATCATGGGCATTGTTACTTTCACTCCATTCCAGTTTGGAATATATATTTATCCAGAAAAATAGGAGCTACATCAAGAGTCTCACTATAAGTTGAAAAATTGTACATTTTTCAACTGTACAAATTACATTATAGAATTTTAAATTTAAATATTTTACACAGCAAGAGGATTCATCCTTTTATTTGTTCACTTCTTTCTATTCATAGAAAATTCTGTGATATTTTAAAGATAACTTTAGTGATGTTTCACTAAGTCATGACTTTCTGGAAAACCTACACCAAGTAGCTGTTAGGTTTTGAAATCATTGCTGGTTTTTTCTCAGCAGATTAGCACTTCACAGTTTCACACGGTCACAGATATCATTATGGCTCCCAAGTTAGACAAATGCTAGCAAACATTCTGTGCAAGTAATGTGTCCATCAACTTTCTTAAGTTTAGTACTTAAATTTTCATTAAACATGGGATTGCTTTCCCCTAGAATTCACTGCTGCTAAAGAGTTATTCAAATATTTTTAAAAGTTACCAAATAATAACATAACTAAAAAGTTATAGATTTAGAGCATATGATAAATAATAAAACCCCTGTAGCATGAATTATTCTCTACATACTCTATGGAAGGACTCTCAGTCTCTATTTCCCATACGTTTTACATTCACCTAACCCACAGTTTCTCAGGCTTCCCCTGCCCCTGTGCCCTTGTTCTCTGGTGGCTTCATGCATTTTGCTTGTAGCGCTGGCCATGGCACCATTTGCCTGTGTGCTCATTGACTTGGAAGGGGCGGTAGTGTTAAACACTTCTGTCACTAACACCACCAAAGACTGAAGGAGCTTGCTTCCCAAGCCCTAGTGTAGAAGATCACTTTATTTCCTTCCAAGAAAGGTATTATTATACTGCATCTAGAAGGAAATAAGAAAGAAAGGTCATCTCTGGTTGGTTTCCAAATACAACCAGCTATTAAGTTGAGAACCCTCTTTATGACATGTGCAGTTCACATATGGACTAGCTGAAGCCATGGCAGAAGCTAAATGTTAAAGTGAAAAGCCTAGAAAATTCAGAATGTTTTAATGTAATTATTAACAATAATACTTTTATAAACACGAAAAACCTGAAACACATGCTTAAACAGATGGAGTGCCAGGACATTAGACATAATTATAGTTTGAGGCAAACCTGGATATTTGCGTCCCCTACTTGGCATTTAAGAGGCCAATCTTCAGACCATTCTGGACCAAATTCTGGCTGTATCAATTAATAGCTGCATGCCTATAAGCAGATATCTACCCTCAACCTTCTCATTAGCAACTTGAGAACTAAACTTCCTGCCTCGCTGGGCTGTTGTAAGAATGCGTGGAAGGTGTCCAGAGCAGGGACCAGGCGCACAGGGCACTGCTCACTGCTTGAAGCAGAGCTGTCGTCACCGTGCTCCTCTTGTGCTGTGCTGTGCTGAGTCGTTTCAGCCATGTCCGACTCTTTGCGACCCTGTGGGCTGTAGTTTGCCAGGCTCCTCTACCCACTAGGATTCACCAGTCAAGAAGACTGGGGTGAGTTTCTGTGCCCTCCTCCAGGGGATCTTCCTGACCCAGGGAGCAAACCCCGTCTCTTATGTCTCCTGCATTGGCAGGTGGGTTCTTTACCACCTGGGAAACCCATGCTCCTCTTACCAATGACTTATTGGGTACAGATGTCATGGGACAATTGTTATCCAGCTTGATTTTTCCCGTGAAATCTGAAGCAGGATCAGAAAGAATCAGGAAGAACAGAAACAGGAAGAAAAGAAGGTGGTCGAGTGATATAACAGCCCTGCAGTATTGATAAGGTGGTTTAGATTTGTGTTGTTATTCCTGCAAAATAAGAGGAGAACCAGTTTATCAAGCCCACTCTAAGCCCAGCCCTTGAGTAAATATTTACTCCTTTTTATAATGGGACTCTATCATTGTCACTGGCGTGCTGCAGTCCATGGATTCACAAAGAGTTAGCCATAACTTAGTGACTGAACAACAAATCAGTGTCACTGGTGCTTTCTCTGTAACTGCCATATGGGGCACTGTGATTATGTCCATTTTACAGATGCAGAAACTGAGGCTTCAAGAGTTTAGAGAACAAAGGACTTCCCTGGTGGTCCAGTGGTTAAGAATTTGCCTTCCAGTGCAGGATATGCTGGTTCGATCCCTGGTTGAGAAATAGGATCCTACCTGCTGAGGAGAAGCTGAGTCTGCCCACAATATCTACT
Source organism: Cervus elaphus (assembly GCF_910594005.1). Lineage (NCBI taxonomy): Eukaryota > Metazoa > Chordata > Mammalia > Artiodactyla > Cervidae > Cervus > Cervus elaphus. Next base: position 49,164,285 of record NC_057835.1, read on the forward strand.
GAGCCCGTGTGCCACAGCTAGAGAGAGGCCCGTGCATCGCGAGGAAGATCCCCCATGCTGCAACTAAGATACAACACAGCCAAAAGTAAATAGGCATTAAAAAACAGTTTAGAGAACAAGAGCTAACACAGAATGTGAAAATTGAAAGTGATAGTCACTCAGTCATGTCCGACCCTCTGCAACCCATGGACTGTAGCCAGCCAGACTCCTCTGTCCGTGGAATTCTCCAGGCAAGAATACTGGAGTGCGTTGCCATTCCTTTCGATATAAAACCCATGCTCCTAAGTCTATGCTTTTTAATCTACATTACTTCTCAGAAGTTACAAGTGCCCCTAGTGCACTTACATCTGGAGTGTCCTACCTACAGTTATGTCCAGCGATACTAAGTAGTATTTTATGAGAAGATTAGAAAATTAGAAATCCTTAAAAGATGGTTCATCTCTAAACTTATCTAAATGGTTTTCAGATGTGTTTGTAATTGTTAGCTATTGGCAATAGCAAGTTTTATAATGTCTCATCCAATAAGTATAAACTATTAATAGTCTATGTTGCAGTAACACATAACCTCCACATCTCAGCCATTATGATAGCAAAAGATTATTTTTTGGTCATGTTACCTGTCAATCACAAATCCTCAAGGTAGGAACTCAGGAAATGGGATTGATAAGATAGTCACTGTCAGTTACCAGCCAAAAGGAAGAGATCTCTTGAGGATCTCATGTTGATGATCCAGCTTAGAAGTGATACACTCATATCCTCAGAAAATTCACTGGGCAGAACTAGCTGCATAGCCTCAGGTACAATGGACCTAAGAAGTACAATTCTGCCATGTGTATGGGAAAGGAGAAATGAAAATATTTGGCAAAAGCAACAGTCATTGATACAAAGGAATCATTGATTCCTACAAAGGTTGTAAGTTATTATTTTCTCTTAATTTTTGTAAAATGTTCTGTTTCAAGCTTCATGTAGTTCCCTCTACTCAATGTATTCTATTATTAGGTAAAGAAATCCTTGTTCACATATTTTAACAAAATTTCCACCTTGTTTCCAATGGAAGAACATCAGGTTGAAAAGTTACTTCTGTCTTTTTGAAGAAGTTCTACTTTAAAAAATGACATCAACTCCTACCTAAGGGGGATTCCTTAAGGAAATGTGTCATTTTCTTGTCTGGAAGTCAATGAGCTCAAAGAAAAATAAGGGTAGGGCTGAAAGGATGTGGAATAAAAGATCCAGTTAATGCCTGAAAGACGCCAAATTGGAAAGTGTTACTGTTCCTTGTATCATCCATCACTGCAAATGGCTCAGCAGGAAAAAGACCATCTCAAGCTGGCAGTCTTGCCATAGAAATAGATCATTTCAATACGGGTGGCAGGACTGCGGAGCTCAACATGGCCAGTGACATTCCATCGACCAGTGATGAACGAAGAAAGGTAAGAACTGAGTGAATGAAAATTCAATCAAGTCCTAATCAAAATAATGTTCAGTAAATCTGGGAAAGACTCTTGTATTGGATTTTTTTTTTTTGGTCCCTAAATATTAATCAGCTATAAATTACTTTCAAGTTATCCATTCAGTTTTTTAAAATGAATTGGGCTTTTCATAGAAATCTGTATTCAAAAGTAAAGATGGAATTTAATGTCCTTAGCTTAGATGTACTTCAAAAAGTGAGCCGTCTTCTTGGCTGCATTCTTCGCACAGAATAAGGGACGAGAGTGCAGGAGACATTTCAAGTGCGTGGAGCTGAAGACATGCAGTGTAGAGACTGGGAACAAACTCAAGTTTCAGGGCCTTCAACACCACCCACGGATGATTCTTCATTGTTTCTTTGTTAAACTCCTAACTGGTGATCAAGAAGAAGTAGGACAATTCAATTCCAAATATAATTATTGAGCACCTATGAATATGCCTGAAAGTTCGTTGCGTACTTCAGTGAACCATGTGAGGGGAGAGGTCCTATTATTATTATTATTATTTTTATTAGTTGGAGGCAATTACTTCACAACATTTCAGTGGGTTTTGTCATACATTGATATGAATCAGCCATAGAGTTACACGTATTCCCCATCCCGATCCCCCCTCCCACCTCCCTCTCCACCTGATTCCTCTGGGTCTTCCCAGTGCACCAGGCCCGAGCACTTGTCTCATGCATCCCACCTGGGCTGGTGATCTGTTTCACCATAGATAATATACATGCTGTTCTTTTGAAACATCCCACCCTCACCTTCTGCTGTGGTACATATACACCATGGAATATTACTCAGCCGTTAAAAAGAATTCATTTGAATCAGTTCTAATGAGATGGATGAAACTGGAGCCCATTATATAGAGTGAAGTAAGCCAGAAAGATAAAGAACATTACAGCATACTAACACATATATATGGAATTTAGAAAGATGGTAATGATAACCCTATATGCAAAACAGAAAAAGAGACACAGAAGTACAGAACAGAATTTTGAACTCTGTGGAAGTCCTATTATTGTTGTAACGGCACCACACTTGAAACTGCCAAGGCAGTGCAGGTCAACAGGGCAGGCAATGAAGAGAAAAGTGGCGAAATAATCAGCCGTTAGACTGAAGCATTGATCAAGGTTTATGTTTTGCAGAGTAAATGTAAGTCCAAAGTAAGTATTGGTTAAAAATTAGTTGCTTAATTTGATGTCTATGTCAAAGCACATTTAAAATATTATAAACAAACATTTAAATCTTGTTTTATACCTGTGTAATTCTAACCTGTAAAATAATAATACTTTATCCCATCAGCTGATTAGTGAAGATTCTTTATGTGATGTTAATTAAGTTGGCATTCATTTGCAGCCACATGAATGGACCTAGAGATTATCATACTAAGTGGAGTAAGTCAGACAGAAAAAGACAAATATACATGATATCACTTATATGTGGCGTCTAAAGTATGATATAAATGAATTTATTTACAAAACAGAAATAGACTCACAGACATAGAAAACAAACTTATGGCTACTAAGGGGAAAGGGGGTGTGGGAGGGATAAATTAGAAGTTTGAGATTAGCAGGTACAAACTACTATATATAAAATAGGTAAACAACAAGGTCCTACTGTATAACACATGAGAACTATATTCAATATCTTATAATGACTATAATGGAAAAGAATATGGAAAGAATATATGTGTGTGTTATATAATCACTTTGCTGTATACACCTGAAACTACCAGAACATTGTCAATCAATTGTACTTCAAAAAATAAATTGTCAGCATATTTAGTTATCATTCAAGACATGGACATGATTGTGGGTGGTTAGCACTTCACAGCTAATAGATTTTTTAGAGACTTATAGCCATATCAGATGCTTTCAAAAAATATTTTAATGAAAATTAAAATTTTTCAGCTTCAAAGTTTTTAATTCCCCAAATTATTATTGATTTAACAATGGTACTTTAAATATAAAAGAAACTTTATAAATTTACAGTATTAGTTGAAAATACATGATTTCAGCTAATTGATATATTAATATATGACAAAATATATTTTAAGAAGGAAGAATTACTAGAGATAAAGATGACCATTAATCAATGATAAATCATTCAATTTACCAGGATGTAATAATTCTAAATTTGTATATGCCCAGTAACCTCAAATATATCCAAAAAATTAACAGGACTACAAGAAGGAAGTGGCAATTTCACAATGTCTGAAATTTTAGTGTTTTCTCTTAATTGACACAACAAGCATATAAAAAAAAAATCAGTAAGGGCGTTGAAGACTGAATTAAACCTGCTAGAGATTTATAAAACACTGTCTCCAACAACTGCAGAATACATATCACTTCTAATTAAACATAAAAGATTGATGAAATTTTCCATGGCGAAGCCACAAAATCAGTCTCAACAGATTTCCAAGGATGGGTATCAGTGGCAAAGATTAGTTAGATGGTTACTAACTATGCTTCCTCTTCCTGCATCCACCACATTTCAGTCTCCTTGCACCTAGATGGGAATATGGGATTAGTTCTGGTCAAAGGAAAGTAGGTGAAAGTGATAACCCTATTTTCAAACCTGACCACTGACTATATCCTATGTGATCTCTAACCACTCTCTCTCTGCACTCATCAGCTGGCTCAGTGCCACAGGGTGTTCAGTGAGGCCCTGGGGGACAAAGCACCTAGGTACATCTAGGCTACCTAGATGTAGCCTGGATCCCTGAGTTGTTATTTGGAGGGGAGCCACTCAGAAAAGGCCACTGAACAGTAGCTTGTTGTGAGAAACGTGTGTGTGTGTGTGAAGCCACTGAGATTTTAAAGGTTCTCATTCTACCAAGTAGTTGACTAAAATGGTATTGTGCAAATTGCATTCTCTGACAAAATTGCAATTAGGTTAAAGACAGCATAAATAATCATGAGAAGAAAAGCTGTAAGCTCAAAAGTTTCAAAACACATTTTATAAACAACTCAGGTACAAGAATAAAGAACGATGAAAATTAGAATGTACTCAAAGCTGCGTAATAATTTAAACACCAATTATCTGGATGTGTATGAATAGCTTAAACAGTATTTATAGGAAAAATATTGCCTTAAGTATTAACATTAAAAATAATGAGGGCTCCAGAAATAAATCCATACACCTATGGTCAATTAATCTATGACAAAGGAGGCAAGAAATACAATGGAGAAAAGACAATTTCTTTTATAAGTGGTGGTAGCAAAGTTGGACAACTGCATGTAAAACAATGAAATTATCAATAGAACATTCCCTCACACTGTACACAAAAATAACCTCAAAATGAGTGAAAGACGCAAATACAAAACATGACACCATAGAAGTCCTAGAAAAGAACACAGGAAAGACATTTTCAGACCTCAGTCATATGAAAAATATTCTTAGAGCAGTCTCCCAAGGCAAAAGAAATAAAAGCAAAAGTAAATGAGATCTAATCAAACTTAAAGCTTTTGCATAGCAAAGAAAACCATCAGCAAAAATAAAAAACAACCTATGAAATGGGAGAAAATATTTGCAAATGATGTGACCAAACAAGGAATTAATATCCAAAATATACAAACAACTCATACAACTCAATATTGAAAAAAAAAAACAATCAAAAAATGGACAGAAAACCTAAACAGACTTTTCTCCAAGAGGCACATGAAAAGATGCTCAACATCACTAATTATTAGAGAAATGCAAGTCAAAACCACAATGAGGGGCAGAAATATAACAAACTAGGTTTCTAACTTAAAGAATTAGAAAAATAACACCAGAATGAAGACTGGAACAAAAATTAATGAATAGAAAACAAACACATAGTATTTAAATCAACTCATGTGAAATATAATTTATATACCATGAATTTTGCCATTTTAAAATTGACAATTTACTAATGATTTTTTTAGTATAGTTCCACATATGTGCAACCATCATCACTAATTCCAGAACATTTTCATTACCCCAGAAAGAAACACCATATCTACTTGCAGTGATGCTTCACTTCCCTGACCCCTCAGGCCCTGGGAACCACCAATCTACTTTCTATTGTTAAGGCTTTGCCTATTCTGGATATTTCATATATATGGGATTGTACGATAAGTGGCCTTTTGAGTATGGTTTCTGTCACTTTGCATAATGATTTCAAGCTTCATCTATGCTGTAACAACTATCGGTCCTTAATCTTTTTAGAAACCTTTTAATATGTTCACCTGCCTCTTAAGAAATCTATATGCAGGTCAGGAAACAACAGTTAGAACTGGACATCGAACAACAGACTGGTTCCAAATAGGAAAAGGAGTACGTCAAGGCTGTATATTGTCACTCTGCTTATTTACCTTATATGCAGAGTACATCATGAGAAACACTGGGCTGGATGAAGCACAAGCTGGAATCAAGATTGCCGGGAGAAATATCAATAACCTCAAATATGCAGATAACACCACCCTTATGGCAGAAAGTGAAGAAGAACTAAAGAGCCTCTTGATAAAAGTGAAAGTGGAGAAAAAGGTGGCTTAAAACTCAACATTCAGAAAACTAAAATCATGGCATCTGGTCTCATCACTTCATGGCAAATAGATGGGGAAACAGTGAGAACAGTGACAGACTTTATTTTTTTGGGCTCCAAAATGACTGCAGATGGTGATTGCAGCCATGAAATTAAATGATGCTTGCTCCTTGGAAGAAAAGTTATGACCAACCTAGAAAGCATATTAAAAAGCAGAGACATTAGTTTGCCAACAAAGGACCGTCTAGTCAAAGCTATGGTTTTTCCAGTGGTCATGTATGGATGTGAGAGTTGGACTATAAAGAAAACTGAGCACCAAAGAAATGATGGTTTTGAACTATGGTGTTGAAGAAGGCTCTTGAGAGCCCCTTGGATATCAAGAAGATCCAACCAGTCCATCCTAAAGGAAATCAATCCTGAATATTCATTGGAAGGACTGATATTGAAGCTGAAACTCCAATACTTTGGCCACCTGATGTGAAGAACTGACTCATTTGAAAAGAAACCCTGATGCTGAGAAAGATTAAAGGCGGGAGGAGAAGGGGACGACAGAAGATGAGATAGTTGGATGCATCAGTGACTCAGTCGACATGAGTTTGAGTAAACTCCAGGAGTTGGTGATGGACAGGGAGGCCTGGTGTGCTGCAGTCCATGAGGTCTCAAAGAGTCGGACATGACTGAGCAACTGAACTGACTGAATGTGTTCACTTATTTGCATATTTATTTTATTTATTCTTAATCTTTTCATAGTCAAATAATATTTCACATGTAACTATTTCATGTTTTGTTTTTCATTCATCAGTTGACAGATATTTGTGTTATTTCTACCTTTTGGCTACTATGAATAAAGGTTTTATGAACATTCACAAACAAGTTTTTGTACAAACTTATGCTTAAATCTGTATATATCCAAGGGTATAAATGGGACTTCCCTCATAGCTCAGCTGGTAGAGAATCTGCCTGCAATGCAGGAGACCTCGGTTCAATCCCTGGGTTAGGAAGATCTGCTGGAGAAGGGATAGGCTACTCACTCCAGTATTCTTGGGCTTCCCTGGTGGCTCAGCTGGTAAAGAATCCACCTGCAATGTGGGAGACCTGGGTTGGATCCTTGGATTGGGAAGATCCCCTGGAGAAGGGATAGGCTGCCCACCCCAGTATTTTGGCCTGGAGAATTTCATGGGCTGTGTAGTCCATGGGGTCACAAAGAGTCAGACACAACTGAGCGACTTTCACTTTCACATAAATGGGTATAAAGTATATTTACACTTACATATACCCAACTATCCTGTGTATATACCTAGGAGTAGACTTGCTGGACCTAATGGTAATTCTATGTTTAAGTTTTTGAGGAACTGTCAAATTTTTTTTCAAAGAAGTTCTACCATTTTACTTCCCTACCAGCAGCTCATGAGGGTTCCAGTTTCTCTACATTCTCACCAACACCTGTTACATCTTGTCCTTTTTTTTTTTTACAGCCAGAGTAAATCTGAAGTGGTATCTCTGTGATATCCTGGATGTGGAAGATCCCTGGAGAAGGTAATGGCAACCCACTCCAGTATCTTGCCTGGAGAATTCCATGGACAGAGGAACCTGGTGGGCTACAGCCCATGGGGTTGCAAAGAGTCGGACACGTCTAAGTGACTAACACACACACACACACACACAATTTAAATCTTTTATAAAGATTTTTTTTTTTAATGTGGACCATTGTTAGAGTCTTTATTGAATTTGTTACACTATTGTTTCTGTTTTATGTTTTGGCCTTTCAGTCTCAGGCATGTGGAATCTTCACTCCCTGGCCAGGGATTGAACCCACACCCTCTGGGTTGGAAGGCTGAAGTCTCAACCTCTGGACCGCCAGGGAGGTCCGTGTGTACACTGTTTAATGTGAGGCGGTGTTCCCAGCACTGCCAGCTGGAGCTCTGACCCTCCTCACAAAGCTGCGATTTTTGGCCTCAGCACCCTTAATGCAGATGTGGTATAGAGACACCCAGGGGAGGTGTCTGGAGAAGCTGGAGAAACCAGAAGAAACTGCCCGCCCTTTTCCCAGCAAAAGTACACTTTAAAACGGAAAGACACTGAAAAAAAATCTGAAGGGAAAAACTACTGCAAAAGGGGAAATCAGCATCCCTAAAACCAAAGTGCTGTACATGCTTAAAACATTAAATAAAAATATTACATTAAAGACACTTTTAAGACAAAGAGTACAAATTTCAGGACGCCTTCATCGGGTCTCCCCGCTTGACTGCAGTGCTTTGGGGCCCGAGTGGCACAAAGCGGGCGCACTGCTGGGCTCACCCATTGCGCCAATGGACCCGTCCTCTCCACGCTCCTCACACGCGCAATCAGGGGGAAGGTTGCCCAGTCTAGACTGAAGAGCATGTGGGGCGTCCTTCGGTCCATCCTGTGGGTGCTCAGGGGCACTGGCTAAGACCCTGCATCTCCCCTACAATGTCCCGGGCTCCCTGCCCTGTGGTCGCCCTTAAAATTTAACGCCCCCACCTCCATGCAGTGTCAGTGGGATGGGCGGGAGGACGGGTGTTGTGGGGAAGCCTGATTAAGGCGCACTAGCGGCTCCTCCCCATAGGCCTGGTTGAAGCAGGGTCACGGGGCTTTTCCTCCCCCAGCCCGCGGGCCCTGTGGGCGCAGCTGCGCTTGGTCTCACTGAGGCACAGCTCCCGGAGCCCCTTGCTGGCCGACTTGGCGACCCTTTCTTTGGGCGCGCAGTGGCTCTGGAGCCAGCCCGTGAGGTCCTTGCGCATGGGCTTGGGCCACAGCCTGAGTCTGGTGCGGCCAGGCTGGCTCCGGCACCACAGCAGGCTGACCTGAGCGATGCCACGCATCTCCATCACCGCCCCCCGGGCCGTGACGCCCTTGACCAGCAGGCTGACCAGCCAGGACTGCAGCTCGGGGGGCGTGGCCATCCGCAGGTGCGGCAGGTCACGCGCTCCCTATGTGCCGCCCGAGGAGGGCGAGGAGGGCGAGGACGCCCAGGGCGGCTCCCCGTAGGTCCAGGTGAGCACGCCCGGCTGGCGCACTAGCTGGACGCCCTTCTTCAGCGTGCTCCAAGAGCGGAAGGGCAGCTCGGGGGTTCCCCAAAATGCGGGAAGAACTCCTAGCCCTGGCTCCAGGCCAGAGGCCGCCGGGTGAGCAACTCAAGTCCTGTCCGCCGGTCCTCCGGGCCCGGACAGCCAGAGTTGAAGATGGCGCCGCTGGTCAGGTCGCCCCGCAGCACCAGCTCCCCAGAATTCAAGGACAGTGTCAGCCTCTCTAGTCACAAAGCTGCAGGATCCAGGTAATTCTGAGCTTCTTAGGGTTCTGTTGGAAGCCGGGGACTTGGTGTATGTGGGGTAGCGTCCCCTTCCTCCAACTGGGTGGGTGTCGGCGCTGAGACCCCAGCCACCCTGGGCAGAGGTCAGGGAAGCCCGGACTGGCCCGGCCGCAGGAGCAAGAGGGATGGTTGGGCCCGTTGACTCCCGAGGAACCACCCAGAGGGATGCCCAGGCCCTTAGACTCCTGTTGGAGCCACCAGTATGGAGTAGTGGGCAGCTCCTCTGCTTGAAGGTACCCAAGCCTCATTCTCATTAAGGTCCAGCACATAGAATTTTTTATTTCATTGCTTGTGCTTCTGGTGTCGTATCTTTTGTATATGTTATGACATAGTGGTACAATTTCATTCTTTTCATCCAGTTGTCTTAGAACCACTTGTTGGAGAGAATATTTGCCCCATAGAATTGTCTTGGCACCTTTGCTAAAAATGACCATAAATGGGCCTACTTGTCAGTTCAAGCCCAGTGATCAATTTGTTCTTTTGCCAGCACCAAACAGTCTTGATTATGGTATCTTTGTACTGTATGTTTTGAGATTGGGAAGTGAGTATTTTTAAGTTTGTTCTTCATTTTCAAGTTTATTTTGTCTTTGCTTAGTCGTTTTCATTTCCTTAGGAATATTAGGCTAAGTTTGTTAATTTTGGAGGGAAAAAAAGGTAGCTGAGATTTTGATAGAGATTCCATCAAATTGATGAATAATTTGGGAAGAATTGCTTTTTTTTTTTTGCTATGTTGGGTCTTAGTTGCAGCATGTGGGATCTTAGGTTTTGCATGGAGGATCTAGTTCCCTGACCAGGAAAGGAACCTGGGTCCCCCACATTGGGAGTGTGGAGTCTAAACCCCTAGACCACCAGGGAAGTCCTAAGAATTCCTAGCTTAAAATAGTCTTTCATGAACACAGATGTCTTTCCATGTGTTTAGGTCTTTAGATTCTTTTGATGCTGTTTTGTAGTTTTTAGTGTATAACTTATTTTGTTAATTTTATTACTAACAATGTTATTCTTTTTGTGGGGTTGTAAATGAAATTGCATTCTTAATTTCATTTTTGGCTTTTATTGCTAGTGTAAAGAAATGAGTTGGTTTTTGTGTATTGATATTAACTTTTGCAATCTTGCTGAGCAAGTTTTATTAATCCTAGTGGTTTTTAAAGTGAATTTCCTTAGGATTCTCTGCACACAGAATGATGCATCAGTAAGTAAGAAATTTTAAATTTTTCTTTTCAATATGCTAGCCTTTAAAATTTTTTTCCTAATCTATTTTCCTCGCTAGAACTCTAGTATTATGTTGAATAGGCATTTTTGTCTTGTTCCTGATCTTAGCATGAGAGGAATCAGTGTTTCACTGTTAAATATAGTGTCAGCGATGGGTTTTTCATAGGTATCCTTTATCATATTGAGGAAGTTCTCTTTTCTTGCTCTTGAGTGTCTTTATCATAGATAACAACCATATTGGGTTTTGTCAAATGACTTTTCTATGTGTATGGAGATGCTATTTTGGTCTTTTACTCTATTACTTTGGTGCATTACATTGACTGATTATATTTTATATGTTGAACCAACCACCTTGCATTCCTGGGATAAATCCCATTGGTTGAGGTGTGTAATCCTTTTCATATGTTTCTGAACTCAGTTTGCCTCTGTTTTATTGATAGTTTTTGCAACTCTATTTATAAGGTATATTGATTTATAGTTTTCCTTCTTTTTTTTTTTTTTTTAACTGATTTGTCTGGTTTTCACATCAGGGTACTACTTGTCTCAGATGGCGACTTGTGAAGTGTTCCTCTTATTTTTTTTTTTTAATTTGTGAGGGATTGTCATTAATTCTTCTGTAAACATTTAGTAGTATTCACCAGCAAAATCATCTTGGCCCTGGGTTTTTCTTTGTGGGGAATTTTTTGATTCCTAATTCAGTCTTTTACTTCCTTAAGCTCTATTTAACTTTATTTTTCTTTTGAGTCAGTGTTTTTAGTTTGCATCTTTATAGGATTTTGCTTATTTTGGTAGAATAATTTGCTGGCACACCATTATTCTCAGAATTTCCTTATAATTTTGTCAATTTGATAGGGATGTCCTCTTTCTTGATTTTGGTGGTTTTAGGCTTTTCTTTTTTCTTTGGTCAGTTTAGCTAAAAATTTCTCAGTTTCACTGGTATTTTCAAAGATCCAACTTTTGTTTTATTGATTAGTCTCTATTAAATTTTTAAAATTTACTTTATTTCCACTCCATTCCTTATTATTATTATTTTTCTTTTGACTTTAGGGTAGTTGACTTTATTGTTTTATATTTTTAAGGTGGAAGGTTATTAATTTGAGGCCTTTCTCTTTTAAAATACAGGTATTTATAGTTATAATTTCACTTTAATCATTGCTTTATCTGCATCCTATAAATTTTGGTATGTTTTGTTCTCACTTTTATTAACCTATACATATTTTCTAATTTTTCTTGCGATGTGTTATTTGACCCATTGGTTATTTAGTATTGTGTTGTTTAATTTTCACCTATGTGTAAATTTCCCATATTTACTTCTGTTATTTATTTTTGTTCCACTGTGGTCTGAGAACATAATCTGTATAATTTCAGTTCTTTTAAATTTACTGAGATTTGTTTTATGGCCTAACAAATGGTCTGGCCTAAAGAATGTCCCATGTGCAGTTGATGAGAATATATTTTGCTGTTGTATGTATGTCAGTAAGGCCACCCAGAATGCTGGTTACCCCTGGATGGGAGGAATATGATTGGGGATGGGTTCACAGGGTGATAAGGGGGTTGTCATGCTGGATATCTCTAACTTTGGTGAATACATGAGCATTTTATTATTTCTCTATTAGATGTACATATATATTTTTATTCACTCATATATTTTACGGTTAAATATATTCAGCCAGCCACGAGACTATTTTGTGTCAGTCCCATGTTCTGCTTACAGAGAAAATGACTTAAGGACCAGGATAAGCTACAAGCGTTCTGGATTTTTGAGAGTATCAGGAAGAAAAATAAGTGTTTGCTATGAGCACAAAAGTGGCTTTTGCACTTGCCTTCTCACGGCTAAATGAGATGGTGTTTTTAAAAGTTAGCTTTGAGAAAACAAGTGCATGTTAAAGGAGATATTCAGTGAATTCATACAGTAGTATTAGAATCTGAGCAGACTTTACTGTCCCCAGAAGGATTTCATGTCAGGTAGCATACATAAGGGACTTCCCAGCTGGCTAAGTGGTGAAGAATCCACCTGCAATGAGAGAGATGTGAATTTGATCACTGGGTCAGGAAGATCCCCTGGTGAAGGAAATGGCAACTGACTCCAGTATTCTTGCCTGGGAAATCCCGTGCGCAGAGGAGCCTGACGGGCTACAGTCAGACATGACTTAGGGACTGCACAGCAGCAGCGGCATTTATAAGGCTGTGTCACTCTGTAAGTTCCTCTGCAGGTACAAAATGATAACCAATGCTTGATGTTAGAGTTTTGTATTTAGACTAATCATCCTACCTTTCAATTGTCTACACACAAGTGATTATAGGTTTAGAGAATGTTTTCAGAAGCAACCAAAACATCATAGACACAGGCAAGAGAGGTTTGCTGCGTGACCAAGAGAGTGTGGGCTTTTACATGCTGGGCAAATCAAGAACTTAATGCTGAGAAAATTGATGTCATAAGAAAAGATGATGTCCTGAAATGACTTTTTTTTTTTTTTGGTCTGAAATGACTTTTGCAGTGTGAAAATAACTGAGATAACATAGGGCATTAAATGAAATTTCTGACTAAATACCTAAATGGGCCAGAGAGCTAAATTAATGTCAGATGCCTTTGCATTTTGTTTCTGGAAGCAGTCTCCACTCACAGTTCTTTTGACTGCTATGATCAAAGGGAAGATCCTTTGACACACCAAGAAAAGTTTGATGCAGGCACAGCTTAAGAAATATTAATGAGTTACTGGACAGGTAAGTGTGAAAATAAAGGCTACAGTTGGGCTTCAGCACAGAGCTGAGAATTTTTCTTACAAATTACACAGACAGAAAAAAAAATTCTCTGAAAAAAAAGAAGTGAATCAGGAAAAGAGAGTAACTGATACAGAGGTTGGTTTCTAATTATAGTGCCACAAATTAAACAAGAAATCTTTACTTACAACAATGCCTAGGGCAATTCAGTCAGCTCTATTGGAGGGAAGGTTTGGCAAAATTAATGCTGTTAATAAATGACAGAGATTTTAAGTATTATATTGTATTAACATTTAAATGTGGATTTTTCCAGGTTTCTGGGGAAAAGCAAAAACAAATCAAATGAAAACATTTTATGTACTCAGCACTATAGTGAGTAGTGGGGCAAATCAGATGAACAATGAATGAAGTATATTTCCTTCCTGTGTAGACTTTATAATCTAGTTAAAGAGACACCATCTGGGTGAAATAATGAGATAAAAATATGCGGCAGAATCAGGGTACTTGCTCTCGAGGACGATTCTTAGCAACCTCACTCTCTGGGTACTGGTAAAGAACCAGGCAGTGGAAGCGTTTGCTGCTTGACCACCCAGGGCCCCTCATTCATTCTTACTGATTTCTAATTGTACCTCCTTTAGCTTATATGCAAAAATTGCAATGCCTCCTAGCGGCTCTTTGTTATAGAGCTTTCTACAAATTAAAAACAGGAATTTAAAGGAATGAAAATTGCTTGGAGCAGGAGCATTGGAAATGATAAAAGGGCAACTAATACTGAGAAAGAAAACATAAAGTCTTTCATACGCATGACTTGGAGAGCAGAACCAGCTGAGAACATTTAGCAAAGGAGCAAGCAAGCAAGCCTTCCCCTCCCAGGTCTTGCTCTGACTGTGCTGTTGCCCAGTGCGATGGCTGATAGCCACGTGCTGACTTCATCATCAACAATATGTTAATAGCTTTTGTATATATTTGATTAAGCTGGAAATTGTGTATTACGTTTGGGAAATCTTTCCATCAAAATTAGTTCAAACACAACCTTTTGGCATGCAAAGGGAATAAGCTTTAGTTCTCAGGACGAATCACAGTGGACCACCTCATTACCCAGCCATACTGGATAAATGAGGCATTACTCTATATCGTTGAGTCTGCTATTGTGTGATGCAGGACATATTTTCTATATTATTATAAAATAAAATTATAATACGATTTTTGCAATATCATAACTTTTATAGTGGTTCCTAAGGCAGCAAACTAGCCAGATTTCAGTCACACTAATGGAAGGATCTTCTGGATCAAATGGCTTATTAAATAAACTCAAATGAAAATAAGTATATATTTCATGTAGGTCTTCTGTTTTAATATTTGAATATAGTTATTCAGTGTTCTGGGATAGTGCACAGCACAGTAAAAGGCAATGGCAAAGAATATCACTACCCATGCATATTTTATTGTAAAAAGAAAACTGTGCATCTAGATTTGTGATTGGAACAGAGTCTAAGGGATATTTATCATGATGGCAACACTGATTTTGGAAAAACAAAAGAAGATGAAGGGAGCAGAAACCCAGGCTTAAGCAACAGCAGGTTTTTCTTTTATTGATTATTAATTTATTTTGTGGGATTTCAACAGTGAAAGAGACCTGGGAAAATCAGACCATAAAATCAATCCCTCAAATTGAAGTTGAAAGAAGTGAATCGTTTCTTGTACCCACCGAGTGGTAGTAATTAACTTGAGGGCATCTCAGTTACTCTTCTATTAAGCAGTTCTCTTAGGGAATCAAATTTATTTTAGTTTACTTATTGGATTCATCCTCAGCACTCAAGGTGCTTTTGAAGGATATGATGCAAATTGTTAGCATCATTTAACATTTATTGAATTATAGCATCACATGACTTAGAGCAGACACTAGACTTAATGAGAAAAGCAAGACGTTCCATTCCCAGTTTACAGAGAGAGTAACCAAGACAGGTGGGAGGGGAAAGACTTGCTCAAAGTCAGACAAAATTTTGAGAGGCGATTAGGACCCAGTTTGGTTATCCTTGGTAGATTGCTGTTTTCACTTGTACATAAGCTGAATTTGCTGGGAAATATATATATACCATGAAGAAATAAAATGTACTGAGAAAAAGAAGAATTAATTTTTGAACTTGGGAATGTAGTTGGGATGTGTAAGCATAAATAATTGCAGGAGTGGTGGTTAAAGTCCTGTATTTACTTAGCTATCATTCTGTTTGCATTTGTAATCAGTCTCTGCCAATTGCTATTTGTTACTAGCCAACAAGAGAAGGGAGGGACAGGAATGGGAAATAGTAAACCCAGATTATCTTTTATAAGTGTGTAAATTGATGGATATGGTAGATTTTTTCAGTGTAGAAACTTAAAGTTCTGTACCTCGTTCTGTTTCAGAAAACATTTTGGTTGTGTCAGTAGACCCAGAGCCAAAGGGTTTATTTACAATCCTCTTTTCCAACTGGAATGAACAAAGGGGAATCCTAGATCACAGAGGATTTTAGTCTCAGTTGGGACTCTTCAGACCCCTAACATACACAGACAGAGCTGACTCTGAGCTCTTTCTACGCTGTTTCCATGGTCGTGGCTGCTCACTGTTCTGTTCCAACCCAAACTCTGCTGTGATTTCGACCCTATGTCTCTGGCTGAAGCAGGCTGCTTGGAGTTCTGGGTTGACGTTTGTGTATATGGAGGGGCATGTGTCTTTCTTTCTTTGGGTTTGGCCCTGTCACTAAGTCTATAAATAGGAAATTAATTCTCTGTACTTCTTCCTGGGAAATTCCAACTTTGGCTGAAATTTTATATTTTAGAATTTTCTGTCCATGTAATTAAGTCTTTTTGGCCTCCTGTTCTCTGCCCCCAACATCTTATTTTATCCTTTTCTTTTATTTCAAATAAAGGCATTTATACTGAAGGGGAAAGAAAGTGGGACTAGGGAGTCATGACTACTAGAGATCAATTAATGTATTACAACCCAAAATGATTGTTTTTGACTCATGACTTCTGAAAATATATATGATAGATCTTCAACATTAGGAAAAAGGTGAACAAAAAGGAAGAGAAAATGTTTACTGTGTTATTGATCTTCCTTAACTGAATTCTTTCATCTCAGAAATAAGCTTGCACAAAAGCTTCTGCTTGTACCTGCTGGGTAGATGTCTGCTTCTGAATCCACATCATTCCTATTGCTTCTGCCATTTCCCAGCCCTTGTCAATGGCCACCTCTTCTCCTACAAACAGAACCATACGAAGCATCTGAAGGTCTCCTCGTCTCTAAAGGGATAAGAATTTGTTTCTGATCAGAAAGGAACTTTTTCCTGACAAAATCTGATCAGTTGAGGATAAAACAAACTAACAGGTCAGTACTGCTTTCCTGGTGACAGCCCTGAGTGGGTGACCCAGGAAAAAGATCCAGTACAAATGAAAGGCAAGAATAAAAGGAGTTACTGTGCTCAAGCACAGGAGGGGTGAAGGACACACCAATAGTGATCATGTATATTCCAAGTATGGTTAATACCATAACAGATTGGATTAGAGGAGAAAATTGTGAGTGTTTGGGGAATAAGGAGACTTGAATGAAGAGAAGACTTTAGAGGCGGGTATAAAAAATGTCTGAGAAGAAAACAGAGGTTGGTAGTTTCAAACACAGAGGTGGTTATGCTGAGTGTGTCTGGGGAAAACAAACTGTCTGACTGTAGATACAAGAGAGAGTGAAAGATGAATCTAGGAAAAAAGCCTATTGCAGAGGTCTGAAACATTTATACTCGGATTGGTTGCCAATGGTGTTTAAGCATGATTGTAAATCAGTTTGAAGTTGGAGAAAATTGAAGGGTGGACTGGAAAGACTGGAAGGGAAGTAGAATTAGCAATCAGGAGAATTTTGTAATAGCATAAGTGAGAAATCTTGAAAATCTAATGCCCAAATTTCACTGGCTATGTCTTCATGAAGCCAATGAAGCTAGTGATCAAATAAGCCCTAGATCCCTTAGTAAATTTAATAAAAATCTCTGGAAACCCTCCAGAAAAATATCACATTTGCACATACTTAGAAAACATTGCTTATATTTCAGGGTGTTTATAGATCCCTGGGAACCAGGAAGCATTTAGGAAACTATGAGCTACAAGCTAAGCACCTGAATGACTTGATTGGCATTTGAAAAATGAACCAGTTATATAACAAAAATTGTTTACCATTTTGACATAATGTAGATTGGCATTTCACAACTTTTTTTTTTAAATAACCTGATATGGAGGTCATGGTCAAACAATTTTGGCAATGACTGCACAACTCTGTTATCCTCTGGAAAATGAATATCACATACCGTCATGTTAAATGTTCTGCAGTAAAGAACACTGACTTAACTCTGTTTACTCCAGGGATTCTAGCCATTAATCCAACGGTTGTCAGAACCCGTCCATGCAGCCTTCACCCAGAGACACCTGTTAAATTGTTTCACAGTCTTTAGATGTAAATGGAGCTCAGGCTCCAAGGACGTCACGTTCCTTTGGATCTGCCTTCACCTCTCTCAGCCCTCCTTCCTGTGACCCAGGAGATGCACATTCTGGCCAGCTAACCAGCTGTGTGATCTGGGAAAAATTGTGTGCCTCGGAATTCATTTCTGGAAAAGAGGAGGGCGAATATCTATGCCCTGTATCAGTGGTCCTCAAAGCTGAATGTTCGTGAGAATCACCAAGAAGACTTCTCAGAGCCCCATTCCAGAGTTTCTGAGTGTGAAGACAGGGCTGAAACCTGAGAATGTGCATTACTGTGGAGTTCCCAGATGATGCCACTGCTGAGGGTCCATGGACCAAGCCTTGAGAACTGCTGCTCTAGTATGTTTAAGGTCCTGTGAACACTTAGACTCTTTCTCATTTAAGTCATTTCTTCTCCAGAGCTGGTGACTAACTCTGCCTGCTAACTCACTGCTCCTGTTTTGAGTCAGCAGGGCCACACAATTCTCCATGTGTTATTTTTATGATGGTCACTATTGGTGTTTTCTGAGGAAGGCTGTATCATCATTCCTGTTGCTCTTGCCATTTCCCAGTCCTTGTCAAAGGCAGCCTGTCTAGCACAAACAAAATCATTACAGAACATATGCTTTTTATAATTTTTGATACAAATGAGCTTCTTCACAAAACAGACAGACTTAGAGCACAAACTATGGTTTTTGAGGGGATGAGATAGGGAGTTTGAGATAGACAGGTACACATTTCTATATTTAAAATGGACAACCAACAAGGACCTATACTGTATAGCACAGGAAACTCTGCTCAATGTCATGTGGAAGCCTGGGTGGGAGGGGAGTTTGGGGGAAAATGGATACATGTATACGTATGGCTGAGAACTTTTTCTGTCCACCTGAAACTGTCACAATATTGGTAATCAGCCAATGTATTTGTAAACTCCAATACAAAATTAAAAAGTTTTAAAACAAAAAAAAATTCAAATGTGTAGAGAGGACACTAATGAAGTATGTCACTGTTGCTGACATGGTATATAGCAAAGATTTTTTTTTAATTAGAGGATAATTACTTTACAATAGTTTGATGGTTTTTGCTGTACATCAGCATGAATCGGCATTAGGTATACATATGTCCCTTCCCTCTTGAACCCCCCTCCCACCTCCCTCCCAATCTCCCACTCCTCTAGGTTGTCACACAGCACTGGCTTTGGGTTCCCTGCATCATACATCGAACTCCCACTGGCTGTCTATTCATACACCCTGAAGAAACCAGAATTGAAAAAGACACATATACCCTGATGTTCACCATAGCAGTATTTACAATAGCTAGGGCATGGAAGCAACTTAGATGTCCATTGACAGATGAATGGATAAGGAAGTTCTGGTACATATACCCAATGGAATTACTCAGCTATAAAACGGAATACATTTGAGTCAGTTCTAATAAAGTGGTTGAACCTAGAGCCTGTTATACAGAGTGAAGTTAAGTCAGAGAAAGACAAATATCATCTATTAACACATGTATGTGGAATCTAGAAAGATAGTACTGATGGTCCTGCTTGCAGGGCAGCAAAGGAGACACAGACATTTTGGACACAGAGGGGGAAGGAGTGGGTGGGATGATTTGGGAGAATAGCTTTGAGGTAGATAGCAAACTTTTTTGGATACCACATATTTGATGAATCACGCCAACATGCAGTTAGACCTGGTAATACAAAGAACCTATTTACATGACATTTCTGTTAGGGGAACACTGCTCTGTTTAATGTGTATATGAGTGTAGATGCTTCTCAAACATGGGAAGGATTCCCTCTATTCAAAATGCATGGAAGTAGCTTCTACAGCCAGGGCTGGGACAAAGTGATGACATTGATAAAACTTGACTTTGGGGCCCCTTCACTTTGTGTTCAGTCATTTAATACATATTTACCGATCATTGGCATATAAGGCATTAAGCTAGATCCTTTGGGGGATGCAAAAATAAATCAGATCAAATCCTTGCCCGCAATGGAATTTATAACCTAGTGTGAGACTTAAGATGTGTGCATTCATGGAGACAGTGAGCAGGGCTGCTGCTTTATCGGCCGGGCTCAGTGACAGCAAATCTAATTACTAGCTATGTGACCTTGGACAGTTTATGTAACCCTGTGAGCCTCAGCTTCATGATGGTGGGTGAAATTATGCCCCATAGGATCAATTATGGCTTCATTGTAAAAACCCCTATGAAATGCTTTCTGCCATGTTCAGAATATATTGTGCATTCAATAAATGTAGCAGTTTTTAAAACTATCATCCTAAAAGTAGAGTGATAAATATAATAGATAATTTTTGAATGCTTATTATGTGCTGGATATTCAACTGAGAACTTTACAGTTGAATGTATTACTTCATTTGTCCTACACCAACCCTTAAGAAACATAGCATTTCGTTTTGAAGATGAGAAACTTCAGGGCTTCAGGGACCTTAAGTAATTGTCCTAAGGGGCTGCAGCTTACAAATGCCTGAGCTGGTACTTAAACACCACCATTCTGTTGCTAGAGCTTGTACGCTTAACCACAATGTATAATGCAACTTAGTGGCTTCCCAGGCGGCTCAATGGTAAAGAATCCACTTGCCAAACAAGGGACATGGGTTCACTCCCTGGGTCAGGAAGATCCCTGGGAGAAGGAAAAAAGGAACCCACTCCTGTATTCTTGCCTGGAAAGTCCCATGGACAGAGGAGCCTGGTGGACTACAGTCCATGTAGTCGCAAAAGAGTCAGACACAATTTAGCAACTGAACAATAACAACTAAATGCTCGAAGAGGGATAAACAAGATGTTTGAGGAAGTCAGAGGTAGGAGCAAAAACGTCTGTCTAGGAGGAACTGCTACTATGATAAAGACTTAAAATTTGAGCTGGGGCTTGAAAGGGGATTTTGGCTCTACATGTTCTCACCTGCTCTTTTCTTATTAAACATATTTATTGATTCTATAAATATGTATCCAGCACTTACTTTGCATCAGGCATCATGGGGTGTCAGAGATGCAGCAGGGAGTAAGAAGGACAGTATCACTGATTCAGTGTTCATATCTTCATGCAACCTCTGATCCATAGGGGGAGGTGCCATTCAATAGCCACTTAATGAGTAATTATGAGGGAGAAATTTAGAATGCTGTTGAATTTAGGTACTGTGAACTGAGGGCTCACTCCATCCTGGGCTGTGCCACGTGTCATGGAAGACACAGACATGAAGTGAGGATGTTAGTCTGTTCTGCTCAGTAATTAGACTTCCCTGGGAAGAACTTTAGGTTTTCTTCATCTTTCTCACAGCTGTATATTCCTTCTTTCAGTGGAAATGTTTCCAATCTGAAATCCATTCATTGGTAGTCACTTGTGAGCTCTGAATTTTTAAATAAACTAATGTGATTGGATAACATTATAAAACTATTGACCTATTTCTGCCCCTCCCCTACTTTTATTATTGATTCCTGTCTTCTACCATACTGCTCCATTCATGTAGCTAGAGTTTGGTCCACGCGTTGCCTAAGAAAATGGGTAATACAGGGCAGGAAATAGAGAAAGGTCAGTCTTTCTGGCTCTAGTTTCTAAGAGCCTGTTCCCTGAAAGGGAGGGATAGGACTCTTGGCATAACCCACTCCAGTTGGAAGGGCTCCCTGGGCAGAGAATGCCATTAGCAATGTTGGACAATGACTGGGATTAAATTTCTGCTTTATCTCAGCTGTGAATGAGGCATTGAAAAAATATTCAGTTAAATTATAGAAAAATAAAGGTTATTACTTCTTTTTTTTTTTTTTTAGGTTATTACTTCTTACTTGATGGCATTAGTAGATAATATTGGAATCCATTGCACTGATTCATGCTAAGATTTATAATCCTTGCCAGGTAACTTTTAATATGATATTCACTCATTCAGCAAATATTTCCTGAGCATCTCTCTGCCTTGTACCAGGGAAGAGGAAGAGACTAGTATGAGAAGTTGGAGCAAGAATAGACACAGTTCTTGCTGAATAATTTTTATTTTCGAGGCAGAAAGTCATTAATCAACTAATTAAACAAATAGATGCAAAATTACACATGTGGAAATTGCCACTGAGGAAAAAGATATAGGGACTATATAGCAAGAGGCTCTGACCTTTTCTGAGGGGACTGAGAAGTCTTTCTGGAAAGTGACATTTGAATTGAGATCCTGAAAATGATCAGTAGCTAATTAGGTAAAGAGGAGACAGTCAATGTTCTTGGCAGATAGGATATTTCAAGCATTCGTGTGATGGCAGAGCCACTAGAAAAAAGTCTTGGTTGGAGGGAGGTGAGAGAGAGACTTTTGATCACAGAATGAGGGCAGCTGCTGACATGAAGGGCTTTCCTGGGTGTGAAGACACATTCTGTACGTGGGTGCTGCCTGAGTGTGTCTCCCATTATCTTTGTGTGTGTCTCTCTGAAGCCTCAAAGCTCAGTGTCAAAGGCTGAACTCTTCATCTTTCCCCAAATCTGCCCCTGCTCTTGAGCATCCCATCTTGACAAATGATGGCTTTGTCTTTGCATTTTGTATGAGCCAGAACCCTCAGCTTCATCCTTTCCTCACCCTTCTTCATCACCTATGTCCAATCAATCTCCAAGTTCCATCAATTCTGTCTCATTAATTTCACTTGCAACTAATTCACTTCACTCCACTCTCACTCCCACTGCCTTAATGGGGGTCAGCACCCTTGCACCTGGGCTCTGTGCATATTGAGCTACTTTACAGTCTTTGGAGAAGCTGCACGTTTCCCTGTCTCCAGGTTTTTGTGAATCTCTTTCCTCTGCCCCGAATCCTTCTTTCCTTCTCCCAGTCTTCAGCTAAGCGCTCCTGTTCAACCTCATGACGTCTCTCCTTAGAGAAGCCCGCTCTGGCCCTTAGTCACAACCACTGTGGAAGTTGAGGTTGGCTTTTCCTCCTTTGTGTTCACTCTAAAGTACCTTGTGCTTATTCCCATCAGCCAACTGTTCATTCATCTAGACCTGGCTGTCCAACATGGTGGTCACTAATTACTGTGGTATTAAACATTTGAAACATAGCTAGGATAGTGTGAGATACACTGTTTGTGTAAAATACTGTATTGCAAAAACAGTACAAAAGATGTGAAACATCAATTAGTTTTTTAATACTGGTTGCATTTTGAAATAATAGATACAGGAAGTCGAATAAATAATTACTAAAATAAAATTCATCTGATGCCTTTTTACTTTTTAAAACATGTCTACCAGAACATTTAAAACTATAAATGTAGCTCACCTTTGTGCCTCATATCTTATTCCTGTTGGATGTCACTGGCATACATGCTAAACAGCTAGAGCAGGGGTCTGCAAACTGTGGCCCATGGGCCAGATCTGTTCTGTCACCTGTATTTGTAAATAAAGTTTTATTGGAACACAGCCAAGCTCATTCAGTTACATATTCTCAGTGGTTCTTTCCCAGTAGGGCAGCAGAATTGGATAGTTATGATAGAAACCATATGGCCCGCAAGCCTAAAATAGTTGCTCTTGGTCCTTTTTAGGAAAAGTTTGCTGAGCTCTCTCCTAAAAGGCTGATATTGTATTTTATTCATCAGTTCAGTTCAGTTCAGTCGCTCAGTCGTGTCCAACTCTTTGCGACCCCATGAATCGCAGCACGCCAGGCCCCCCTGTCCATCACCAACTCCCGGAGTTTACTCAAACTCATGTCCATCGAGTAGGTGATACTATCCAACCATCTCATCCTCTGTCGTCCCCTTCTCCTCCTGCCCCCAATCCCTCCCAGCATCAGGGTCTTTTCCAATGAGTCAACTCTTTGCATGAGGTGGCCAAAGTACTGGAGTTTCAGCTTCAGCATCAGTCCTTCCAATGAACACCCAGGACTGATCTCCTTTAGGATGGACTGGTTGGATCTCCTTGCAGTCCAAGGGACTCTCAAGAGTCTTCTCCAACACCACAGTTCAAAAGCATCAGTTTTTCGGTGCTCAGCTTTCTTCACAGTCCAACTCTCACATCCATACATGACCACTGGAAAAACCATAGCCTTGACCAGACGTACCTTTGTTGGCAAAGGAATGTCTCTGCTTTTTAATATGCTATCTAGGTTGGTCATAACTTTCCTTCCAAGGAGTAAGCGTCTTTTAATTTCATGGCTTCAATCACCATCTGCAGTGATTTTGGAGTCCCCAAAAATAAAGTCTGACACTGTTTCCACTGTCTCCCCATCTATTTCCCATGAAGTGATGGGACCAGATGCCATGATCCTAGTTTTCTGAATGTTGAGCTTTAAGCCAACTTTTTCACTCTCCTCTTTCACTTTCATCAAGAGGCTTTTTAGTTCCTCTTCATTCCCTGCCATAAGGGTGGTGTCATCTGCATATCTGAGGTTATTGATATTTCTCCCGGCAATCTTGATTCCAGCTTGTGCTTCTTCCAGCCCAGCGTTTCTCATGATGTACTCTGCATATAAGTTAAATAAGCAGGGTGACAATATACAGCCTTGATGTACTCCTTTTCCTATTTGGAACCAGTCTGTTGTTCCATGTCCAGTTCTAACTGTTGCTTCCTGACCTGCATACAGGTTTCTCAAGAGGCAAGTCAGGTGGTCTGGTATTCCCATTTTATTCATCACTGTATCTCAAATCATTGCACAATACCTGGCACTCAGTAAATGTTGCGTGAATAAATATCTAACCAGTAGATGTTTGTTGAATGAATACAAGTTTGAGATTATAATGACAGGATCATCACTCACATCAGTTTATCACCCACAGCTTTGGTGACCATGTAACTAAAACTAAAAATTGAAATATGACCTGATAAACAGTTTCATAATGGGAAAAAAATCATATACAGTATTTAAAGTTAGAACTCTCTGTAAAAACCCAGAGTACATGGTCCCCACTTTCATCATCTTGAAATATCTTTTTTTTTTTTTACCATGCTGTACAGGTTCTTAGTTCCCTGACCAAGGATCGAACCTGTGCTCCCTGCATTGGAAGCAGAGAGTCTTAACCACTTGACTGCTAGGGAAGTCCTCATCATAAAATATCTTGACTTTGGAGGAGACAGATTTTTTAATTATGCCTGAAAACAGGGTGGAGTATTGTATAAATGAAAAAGAGAACTCTCTTAAATGTTAGATATTAGGATTAAGGGTTTAGGTCCTAACAACCTTTAGTGTCCCATGGGTGTTCTATTGATATTGTAGAAAGGAGCCTGAAAATTAGAGGGCAGAGTGATGATGGAAGCTAAAGACCAGCAAAGAAAAGACTCCCAGAAAGACAGTATTTCAGTCTTTTTGCAGGAGATGCTGATCCTCCAGAAAGGATTCCCAGAAGCAATTTCCCTGTAGGTTCATATCGTGGACCTACAAGCTTTCTACAGGCAGCTTTCTACAGGCAGTTGTGTTTTTTAAAAACATTTATTTATTTTTTAATTGAAGGGGAAACAGTGGAAACAGTGGCTGACTTTACTTTTCTGGGTTTCAAAATCACTGCAGATGGTGATTGCAGCCATGAAATTAAAAGATGTTTACTCCTTGGAAGGAAAGATATGACCAACCTAGACAGCATATTAAAAAGCAGAGACATTACTTTGCCAACAAAGGTCATCTGGTCAAGGCTATGGTTTTTCCAGTAGTCATGTATGGATGTGAGAGTTGGACTATAAAGAAGGCTGAGTGCCAAAGAATTGATGCTTTTGAACTGTGGTGTTGGAGAAGACTCTTGAGAATCCCTTGGACTGCAAGAAGATCCAACCAGTCCATCCTAAAGGAGATCAGTCCTGGGTGTTCATTGGAAGGACTGATGCTGAAGCTGAAACTCCAGTACTTTGGCCACCTCATGCGAAGAGCTGACTCATTTGAAAAGAAACCCTGATGCTGGGAAAGATTGAGGGCAGGAGGAGAAGGGGACGACAGAGGATGAGATGGTTGGATGGCATCACCGACTCAATGGACATGGGTTTGGGTGGACTCTGGGAGTTGGTGATGGACAGGGAGCCTTGGCATGCTGTGGTTCATGGGGTCGCAAAGAGTCAGACATGACTGAGTGACTGAACTAACTGAATTGGAGGATAATTACTTTACAGAATTTTGTTGTTTTCTGTCAAACATCAAGGTGAATCAGCCATAAGTATACATATGTCCCCTCCCTCCTGAACCCCCCTCCCATCTCCCTCCCCATCCCACCCCTCTAGGTTGATATATAGCCCCTGTTTGCGTTCCCTGAGCCATACAGCAAATTGCCATTGGCTATCTATTTTACATATAGTAATGTGAGTTTCCATGTTACTCTCTCCATACATCTCACCATCTCCTCCCCTCCCCTGTGTCCATATATCTGTTCACTATATCTCTTTCTCCATTGCTGCCTTGCAAATAAATTCATCAGTACCGTCTTTCTAGATTCCACGTATATGTGTTAGTACATGATATTTAGCTTTCTCTTTCTGAATTACTTCACTGTGTATAATAGACCCTAGATTCATCCACCCCATTAGAATGGACTCAGATGTGTTCCTTTTTATGGCTGAGTAATATTCCATTGTGTATATGTACCACAACTTCTTTATCCATTCATCTGTCAATGGACATCTAGGTTGGTTCCATGTTCTAGCTATTATAAATAGTGCTGCAGTGAACACTGGGGTACATGTTTCTTTTTCAATTTTGGTTTCCTCAGGGTATATGCCTGGTAGTGGGATTGTTGGGTCATATGTTGGTTTTATTCCTAGCTTTTAAAGGAATCTCCATACTGTCTTCCGTAGTGGCTGTATTGATTTAAATTCCCACCAATAGTGCAAGAGGGTTCCCCTTTCTCCACACCCTCTCCAGCATTTATTGTTTGTAGACTTTTTGATGATGGCCATTCTGACCTGTGTGAGGTGATATCTCATTGTAGTTTTGATTTGCATTTCTCTAATAATGCGCGACATTGAGCATCTTTTCATGTGTTTGTTAGCCATCTATAGTTCTTCTCTGAAGAAATGTCTGTTTAGGTCTTTTCCCCACTTTTTGATTGGGTTGTTTGTTTTTATGGCATTGAGTTGTATGAGCTGTTTGTATATTTTGGAAATTAATCCTTTGTCAGTTGTTTCATTTGCTATTATTTTCTTCCATTCTGAGGGTTGTCTTTTCACCTTGTTTATAGTTTCCTTTGTTTTTTACAGGCAGTTTTTGCTGGAAATGTAAAGCAGCAAATCACATGGAACTCTGAATTGGTTTGTGTACATGGAAATTAATTCTTATATCTTAAAAATGGCATTGAGAATGAGTGTTGGAAAGAATTAAGTACATCTTCACACTTTCATCCAAATATACTCCTGTCATTTACTCTCTGTTCACAAATCTGCAGCTGTTAGAAGACACAAAATAGTTCTCTGTTGCTTTCCTCTGTTAAATTGTTGGTGAAAATTATTTTACAAAATTGAAATATCCAAACTTACCAAAGATGAGAATCAAATTTTGGGTCTTGGTTATTGCAGCATCATTTCCTCTCATGAGAACCAGTTATTTTTTAAAAAATTGTAACATTTCTCAGTGTTGAATTTTTTTCTTTTTCAGTAATTAAAGTTGTAAAAGCAACTCAATATCTTCATTGGAGCAGGTAGATTCCACAGGGCTTTTCTGAAGGGAGGCAGAGTTTTCCTTTATTAGAGCATATTTGGGAAGCAAACAAAAGAAGAATGAGTGTAATTTTCATTAGCAGCATATGTTATCAGTATAGAAAGAAAATATTAAATATTTGATAGTTTTTACTTCAGCTGGTTCAGAGAAATGAGGGATTATAAAGTTAATAAGATCACAAAATGGACTCTGTTCATTCATCCATCTATCCATTCATTCATCTATCAATCTAGCAACAGCTGCTTATTAAATTACATTTACTAAAGTCCTATTTGTCCAGCTCTATAGTATATGTTATAGAGATACAAGGGAAACAAAAGACATCCATAGGATTCATAGAATGCTAGGTGTGAAATGATGTTATGGTAATTCAACACTGTCTTTTTTACATAAAGGAACCGCTGTTAGGTGCTTTATGTAACTGTGTTCACAAAGAATTGTATGGTGGGCCACAGAACCATAGTTCCTAGTCTGGACAATTTTCTACTGATACCAGTTGGGTAAGTCAGACATATTTATCTATCTACAGAGCTAGAGAGTAAATAATTCCATGTCATCATGTAAGAAAGTGTGAGATGACTGGATGCACCTGGTCTATAGGGCTTTGAAAATTATCCGTCATTGATCAAGGTAAAAAGAAGGTTGAAAGGTGGACTGGGATGTGGAGCTGGCCATAAAGGAAATACAGAGCTTGGAATCATAAATGGTAGAGAGAGGACTTTCTAGAAGACCAACAAGAAAGACAAATGCAAGGGGAGAGGAATTAAGCAGAAGAGAAGGGCAAGAGGTTGGACAGTAGTCAACCAAAGTAGTGGGAGTGGCCTTGTGTGGAATAGAGGCCACCATGGGGAAGTTGGTGGGTTGAGGTTGGGTCAGTGAGGTGATATTATTAATGTAAGAAGGTTGAATGCCTACTGGAGAGATTGTTTTCTATTAGTAAGAGGCTAAAATGTAAGCCAGGTTTGGGGAAGATTCATGCATTGCACTCCCACTCTAGAGAAAGGCAGAATATTCCTTCAGGACCCAGAGAGAAAACCCAAAAGGAAAGAAAATCATTCTGGCAAATTAAGTAAATATGGCAGTAAAGTGTATCATGTTTCCTTTTTGCATATTTTTATATTGCATATTACTTCCTGATGTTTGATCAAAATTTACTAGTTTGGTGGGAAAATCTAAATGAGAATATTTGAAAAAACCCACAGGAAACTAGTAACATTGAGGATATGCACACATTTATTTTCAGAAATAGTCAATTTCTACTCCACTGGGCTTTGAATTTTTTTAAAGGTTTTGATATACTGCTCAAATTATGGTTTATGTAGGATGAAATGCATCCTTAAACACTACACTGTCACATTAATATCTACAAATCACTCAGAACACCATCACTGGCAGATAGTAAATATTTTATATCTTATTGAAAAATAATATTTTTCTCATAAAGCATTAGAATCATATTCATTTTAGGCTTTTCCCAAAGGTTTCCCTTGAAAAGCATAAAAAATAATTATCCCTATTAGCCAAGGGCTTTTACCAATAGACTTCGCTTCTTCTCTTCTAGTTCATCTTATCTGACAAACTCTTTCTTTGAGACACAACTGACATATTGAACTAGAGACAGCTTTAAAAAATAATAATCATGCCTAAAGATTCATCATGCAAATTTTCCAGTGAATTTTTAGGGTAGGAGCTTTGGGTTTTTTATTTTAACTTCCACAGATTTGGCATACCATATTCGGTTCTGTATCATCACTGGGTATTGCCACTGCATGTACATGTGGAATTAGTAGGGGGAAATGGTCTATAGCTCTTTACTTCTTTTCCTTTCTCATTTCTCATAATGTAAGTAGAAAATTTGTGTGTTCTCAGTTGCTTCAGTCATGTCTGACACTGCGACCCTATGAGCTGTAGCCTGCCAGGCTCCTCAGTCCGTGGAATTCTCCAGGCAAAAATACTGTAGTGGGTTGCCATGGCCTCCTCCAGGGGACCTTCCCAACCTGGGGATCAAAGCTATATCTCCTGCGTCTCCTGCATTGCAGGGGGATTCTTTACCACTGAGCCACTGGGAAAGCCCAAGTAGAAAATTTATATCTACATGTTGTGTTCAGTTGCTCAGTCGTGTCTGACTCTTTGTGACCCCATGGACTGCAACACACCAGGCTTCCCTGTCCATCTCCATCTCCCAGAGCTTGTTCAGACTCATGTTCATTGAGTCAGTGATGCCATCCAATAATTTCGTCCTCTGTCGTCCCCTTCTCCTCCTGCCTAGTGCCAACTTTCAGTATTTATCCAGCTCTTTTTATGAATTCGCAAAAGATGACCATTCACTGTGATCAGGCTCTTTCAACTTCTTGACAGTTGATGCCTTTATCTGCATAAATAACTTGCCTTTCAGTGAAGTGGGGTGATAGAAACAGAGGGAAAGCATGAGCATTCATTGCCTGTTGTTGCTGAGAATGTGAAGTTGGAAAGTATAAGCAGAGATGTGACTTACCCTTTATCTCCTGAAGGCTTGACTTGAGTAATTGGTACCTTGAAAGTGAAAGTGTTTGTCACTCAGTCATGTCTGACTCCTTGCAACTTCATGGACTGTTGCCTGCCAGGCTCCTCTGTCCATGAAATTCTCCAGGCAAGAATAGAATCTTCCCAACCCAGGATTGAAACCAGGTCTCCTGCGTTACAGGCAGATTCTTTACCGTCTGGGCCACCAGGGAAGCCTCATTGGCTACCTTACTATTTCCTTAAACATTGCTGCTTGTCCTTTTCAAGGGCTTGCTAATCTAATGAGGGAAACAGACATACATAGACAACTTGTACAATGGAAGGAGTGCTATAAAGTGAGTTAAACAAAACACTATATTAACATACAAGATTTGCCCCCTTTTCTAAATTGACAGAGATTACCTCCTCATTTTAGTTCCTGATGCACACTCTTCTGAACATAAGCATATTTTTAGACTGTGATATGAGGGTACTGTTATTCTCCTCTATTCAGGATGGACATCCTGAAGAGATGACATTATGGATGGCCGGAAGATGTTTCTATGCTCATTCTCAGTGTGGCTAAGGTTGTGGGAAAGTGGGAGCTCATACTTTGTTGACAGTAGGGTGTTTCAGAGGACATCAGTCAACTGATTCTTTTTGAAAGCAGTTTGGTAATATGCTAGATGAAGGTGTTGTGTATCTTGATTACTGCTTAATCCTT
Source organism: Cervus elaphus (assembly GCF_910594005.1). Lineage (NCBI taxonomy): Eukaryota > Metazoa > Chordata > Mammalia > Artiodactyla > Cervidae > Cervus > Cervus elaphus. Next base: position 49,194,808 of record NC_057835.1, read on the forward strand.
AATGCCTAAAAGTCAACTTGAACACATTAATAAATGCCAAAATATTTACAATTTTGCATAGGCTTTGGTGTACAAATTTTAAGAATTAGAAATCATATGAATTTACCATTAAGATTTAGCTATAAGAATATACATTAGTGAAAGAAGGTGAAAGTGAAAGTCGCTCAATCGTGTCCGACTCTTTGCGACCCCATGGACTGTACAGCCCATGGAATTCTCGAGGCCAGAATACTGGAGTGGGTAGCCTTTCCTTTCCCCAGGGGATCTTCCCAACCCAGGGATCAAACCCAGGTCTCCCTCATTGCAGGCGGGTTCTTTACTAGCTGAGCCATATTTATCATATTGAAACTCAGAACAGCTCAATTAGGTTTAACACTATGGAATTTAATTAAAAAATTATACAACATTCCAACTATGGACTATCGCATACCCACAAGTGATGATTGCAAAAAGTATGGATGAATGATACAGAAAAATGCATGAGACTGTTTAAAGGAAGGCCATAAAACAGAGCATAGAGTATTAATCTGTTGTTATAAGATGATAAACTAAGAGTTTTTAAAAGGATATCAAAGAAGGGCATTTACCAGAGGCTTAGGTATTGCCTTAAATGACAAACTCCATGATTGTAGTGGCTTGAAACAGAACTGTGTAGCCAGTTGGCTTCTGTGAATCAGCAGGGAAGCTGTGCTTATCATAGCTGCTCAGGTTCTCAAAAGGAAGCAAGCATCACAGTCAATGCTGATCACTATTCCATATGGGAAAGAGCTCTGGAAGGTTCCACACTAGGAAATAAATACTGTAACATGGAAGTAAAAGATGACGGTTCTGCTCACAGCTCATTGGCCAGATCTAGTCACATGTCCCACCAACCCAAAAGGGAGCAAGTTATTTTAATCTTCTCATGTAATTGGGGGTGAGAGTTAGAAACATTTGCTGAGTAGCACTAAGGGATACCACTTATGGTATCAATATTCAGTACACCTGGTTTGTCTCTAATCAGACAATCCAAAAGTCATATCCAATCAGGGCATCAGAGTCCAAGCCTATGATGTCAGGGTGGTGCCGCATGGTCTGGATATGGCTCCTTTTAATCTTCAGACTTACTGAAAAATAGATGATCTTTGCCCTGCAACACATATACAGAGTGGTAGAATAGGGGCAGAGTGTCTAGAGCACTACCATTTAGAAAGGGAAAGTAGCTGATTCATATCAATCCTAATATAACTGCAGGTTCCAGTCTCCTGGCAATAAGGAACCCTTCTTGATTCGGTTCTGATGGACTCCTGGGAAAGGGTTCTTGGGTCCATTGTTCCATGTAGCCCTTGGATCTGCCCTTTAGAGGTCTTTCTTTTTCTATCATTTGTCTTTGCTCCATTTGAAAAGTGCACTGCAGAATATGCCCTGCTTTGAGGGTGAGAAGCTTAGACGGAAAATGCTCTCGGAAGCTCACAAGCCCAACTGTTGTTAAAGTTTCTGTCTTTAGACTACAAAAAACTGTCACAGGCATTTTTAGAAGGCTCATAGTTTCTTTGGCTGTACAACTTTCAAAAAAATTAATCAGCTTCTTTTTATACTTGATTCTGGTCAGTTCCTTCTGCTAAAAGCCACATGCACAGTTCTTTATTGAGACATTCCCTCTCTCTGCTTCACCTTTACTGCAGTTATCTTAAACTGACCAGGCTTCATTGGAAGAGCCACAAGGTCAGGCTTTTTGTTTGGCATGTTTTGTCCAAATGAAAGACTAACTAAGTGCCATCTTATCTCATTCAGATGTTTAAGAGTGGGTGTGAAAACCATACCCTTGGTTTATTCTTTGATATATGGCCGTGTTTTAATCTTTCAGTCTTTTCCCTAGTTGCTAATAAGAAACAATTGCGTCTTCAAATTATGTTCTCTAGATTCTCTGGACCATCTCTGTTACCCTCTGTACTTGCTTACAAATCACTTAATGGTGTTCTTCGCTCATTGCTTTTATTGTCTGTACCTTTTCAGAGGCAGCCAACAACAGTCAACATCTGCTAGAAAAGTTGTGTTTCCCAGTTGCTTACTGTAAAACTACAAGTTCACAAAGTTATTCCCTTCCTTTTAAAGTATCACAAGTGACATTTTCAAAAAATAGATAGTCTGTGCATGAATTATTATCTTTCTAGCTACAACCAAAGATTCTTTGCTGCCAGCCACCTGACCGCCAACCCAATGTCATATGACTTAGGTTTCTGATATGGTATTACTCCAGTTCTAGGCACTTATTTTGTATTGACCAAAATAAGAGAGATCTAGTCCTCAGTTTTGTAGGTCTCTGAAATTTTATTGTCATCAAATAATTTTGTCCCAATTTGAAAGAAACATTCAAACTCATAAGAAATGATGAATAAAAATGCTGATTTGTTAATTTAAAGTTGGAAGTCTATTTAAGTAGCTAAAATATCTGTGTTTTCTAACCAGAACATATTCTGAGTCAAGAGACCCTAGAAACTATTACTTTAATCTGAATATTTCTTGGTTACTAAGTGTTAATGGATTGCTTGATCATGAGTGGATATCATTGTAGAATAATACATCCAATCTCTAAAGAGACTTGACCTCCCTTGTATCACAATAGAGCTCAGCACTTCATGAAGAGGCACATGAAGAGTTAGATAGGACTCTCCTCTTGTAGCTTATATTCTAGGAGACGGAGACAGACCACAAATGATGAACACAAAATAACACATAATACAACTGCAGTTTAAATAATAAACCTGAGTCATGGGATGTAATGTAACTTGGGGAAGGGAATGGAGGAAGATATATGACCTAGAATGGCCAGTGAAAGTCATTCTAAGGTGATTGCATTAGAGCCAAGACTCAAATGATGGGGAAGAGGAAATCACAGAGTATCTGATGAAAGGACATTCTATGCAGAAGAAACAGCAGATTCAAAAGGCCAGTGGCATGAATGGGCTCAGTGTTTTGGAAGGATAGAAAGAAGGCGTGGGAATGAGGAAAATGGTGAAGAGAGACGTATGCAGTCATGTCTGAGAGATTGGCTGGGGACATGTTGTATACAGCTTTGTCGGTCATGTTGAGGCGTTGGTGTTTTACTCTAAGTCCAGTGGAACCACTGGAGACTGTTAAGCAACAGATAAATTTGCTCTGCTTTATGCTTTAAGAAGATCACCCTGGCTGGCTGTTTGGAGAAAGAACTCTGGCAGGAAAACAGTGGAAATAACACACTGAAGCCAAGGTATGAGACATTGGTCACTTGGGTTAGAGCTGCATAGGAATAGAGATAGTGTTAAGTAGTGGGATCTTGAAAATGTTTTGGAGATAAGAGTTGGCAAGTTTTGCAGACAGATTGAGAGACATGAGGAAAAGTAAGAAAATGAAGGTTATTTCAAGTTCTTTGACCCAAGAAACTTGGTGGTAGTGATACCACTAACTGTGATAAGGAAGACAGCTAGGGGTAAATCAAGAATTTTATTTTGGACATACTAAATTTGAGGTGTCTATTAGACAGCTACAGAGGCGACGTCAAGTAGGCAGTGGGATATATAAATCTAGAGCCCGGGGGGGTGTTAAGAGCTGGAGATAGAGATTTATGAGTCATCAGTACAAAAATGTTATTTTAAGCCATAGAAGAGGATGAGATCACCTAGAAGAGGAATTTGGAGAGAAAAGAGGGTGGACAACAGAGTTCAGGGTTAGCAGAGGAGGAGGAACCAGAAATGGAAATTAAGAAGGAGCAAAGTTGAGGCTGGAGGAAAGTCAAGGGTAAGGGGTGTTGTGAAAACCAAGCAGAGATATTTCTGCGAGAAGGGAGGTCAAGTGCTGAAAGTTGGTGAATATCCTGATCCAGCTTCCTGCTTTATGTTTCTCTTGAGCATCCACAATACCATGACCATCTCTCTAGCTTTTGATCATACTGGGAAGAAGGATTAGTTTATGATTATGGAATCGTTAATTGTTTGTATTATTATTCCCTTTGGTCAGTTATATTAAGAAGTGGATGAAATGGCATCTTGATCAGGAAGCACTTGGGTCTCTGCTCCAACATTGACATCACTGGTGGTAACTACTTACTTGTTGGGGGAGGTCATTTAACATCTCAGAGGCTTGGTTTTCACTTTTGTTTCCTGCCAATAACAATACTCACATTAGAGTCTTGTTGTGGGAATTAATTAATATAATGTATACAGGGTACTAAGTTCAGTGCCTGGCAAAGGTAATTAGATCCCAGATGGTAGCTTTTATTAGCTTTTCCCCAGATGCTGATTGGTTAAGTATGGAAATGGTTCACCATCGAGTTACCCTGGGAAGATGAATTGGTGATTGTTTAGGACAATGTTGAAGAGGTGGTATCTACATACTGTTGCTATAGCATAGAAGCCAGTCACTCAAACTCTAATTAAATGCCTCCTGCTGCTCCAGCCCTGACTAGCATGCACTCATCCTTTTGAGTAAGGCTGTGTAAAATTCAGATAAGCGATGTTTTAAGAGATTTCTCGTCAATGGTAGAAACGTATCTTTGTGCTTCTCTGTGAAAAATTATCCAGGCCTGTCGGTACATCAGGCTGCGAGGGAGCAGATAAAGTAGGGGTAGGGGCCTCTGCATAACCGAGAGAGGATCGTGAACTTCATTAAAATAAGCAAGCATTTCCCCACCTTCATCAACTCACAAACCTGTCTCAGCCTCTGAAGCCCAACAGAGTGGGTCAGGGATATAATTGCGCAAGTGTCTCAGATTCATTTTCCAGAAAATGAGGCTGTTAGCCCTAGCTGCTGTCTGAGAGGTTTTCGTTAAGCTGTGTACAATTCCTCTGAAACTGTTACAGTTCCTCCCATGGTCTCTCTGTACCAGCCCCAGTCGTGGGTGGAGGTGGCTGGGTGGCAGTGGCTGCCCTGGAGTAGGGTAGGGAGTCGGTACTGATGGAGATGTAGCAGTGCCTTCCTCCCAGCTGACACCCCCAGTCTCTTCCAGGGTATCTCATCTCAAGTTTTGAAATAGGACTTTCACCACACCTCCCTTACAAATGCCAGTTTTTAAGTTCAAATTGACCTGTTCAGTTAATCTTCCCTTGAGAGGAGACATCATGTTGGCTTTATTGTCAAGAAGGTCATAAGCTAACTGAGGAACTATACCTCAGTTTGAGTCTTGATTCTGTCACTTAAGATCTCTGTGATCTTGATGAAATTGATTAGTTGCTCTAATCCTGGATCCTCATCTACAAAATGAGACTGATTACTGTTGCTTAGCCTATTGTTTAATAAATTAACCCATATTAAGGCCTTAGCATTATTTACCTAATACTATTGAGTCTTTGGGCTTCCCTATGGCTCAGATGGTAAAGAATCTGTCTGCAATGCAGGAGACCTGGGTTCAATCCCTGGGTTGGGAAGATTCCCTGGAGAAGGGAATGTCTACCCACCCCAGTATTCTTGCCTGGAGAATTTCTTTGGGACCCATGGACTGTCCATGGAATTCTCTCAGCCAGAATACTGGAGTGAGTAACCTTTCCCTTCTCCAGAGGATCTTTCCAACCCAGGGATTGAACCCAGGTCTCCCGCATGGCAGGTGGATTCTTTACAAGTGAGCTACAAGGGAAGCACAACTGAGTCTTTAATAAATGTTGAGGAGATATTTGTCTCTATTATGTAAGAATAAGGCTTCCCAGGTGGTGCTAGTGGTAAAGAATCCACCTGCCAGTGCAGGTGACCGAACAGATGTGGGTTCAATCTCTGGGTTGGGAAGATCCCCTGGAGGAGGAAATGGCACCCCACTCAAGTATTCTTGCCTGCAAAATTCCATGGACAGAGAAGTCTGATGGGCTACAGTCCGTGGGGCTGCAAAGAGTTAGACTCAGCTGAGCGACTGAGCACATGAATACTGAGAAGCTCATTTTAAGAGGCTTCATGTTGTTGTTTTCACTAGTGGTATTTTACATATTGGTGGTGGTTTCAGCATTTTATTCCTTCTCTCTGATGCTCTGAAGAAAGAGATACCATGTTGGAAGCACCTAGGAAACGAGCTTTATGATATAGTGGAGGAAAATGACACATCCTCTAGTTTTATATTTATAATAACAGCTAACCCATCAAACAAAATGTCATCACAGAGGTGGAGTCATTTAACTGAATATGTTTATCTTTAGGGTGTTTTCAGCTGCATGTAATAGAAAACTGACAGAAACTGGCTTAAATAATAAGCTCCAAGGCCAGAGGTAAGGTAAACTCAGCTCGGTTCTGAAGAATCCACTGTTTCCACATCTATGCCATCCTGTCCTCAAAGGATGGTTGTTCCTTTCAGACTTGTCCCTTTCTGGTGCCAGACGGGCCGGTATAATCCCAGGCATCACCTGTAGATTCAGCCACGTCTAGAGAAACAAGGGTCATTTTCCCTCCTGTCTCTTTCTCACAGGATCCTACTGATGACTGTGAGAAATCATTAGCATTTGCAACCTTCTGAACGATTCCTATGCTTTTCGCTCATACAACCGCTTCCTTAGGCGTGTAGATGATCTCAGGAGTTCAGATCCACAACTTGCCAGCCCGGCATCCCAGAAGGTCCTCTCTTACCTCTGTGTCTATCTTTTTCCACATGGGCAATTGCACATTTTAAAGTCTATTACTTGCAGAACCTCATCCCTTGTTCCAATTGTTTTTATCAATCTGGGTTATCTGTCACAAGCAGCAGAAAACAACTCTGGCTGATTTAGGCAGGAGATAAATTTACTTTAAATGTACTAAATAGTTCCAGAATGATCCTGAATTGTCTTCTGTTCTAAAGGACATTATGGAGACCCTTGGCAAAATCTGAATAAAGTCTTTTGCAAATTAGATAATAGTATTGTATCTATATTTATTTGATGATTTTGAAAATTGTACTGTGATTATATAAGAGAATTTCTTACTATTGACTACACAATGACATTTTAGGGAAAAGATATCCTGTCTCCAATTTACTACTAAGCAGTTTAGGAAAAATACACACACAGTAAGAAGGATAAAGCAGTGTAGAGTAATATTAACATAGAGAAATTGGCTGAAGGGTAGTCAGAGATTTTTTGAACTATTCCTGTGAGTTTTTGTGTAGTTTCTTATTAATTATTTTTAATTGGAGAATAACTGCTTTACAATATTGTGTTGGTTTCTGCCATATATCAACATAAATCAGCCAAAAGTATATATATGTCCCCTCCCTCCTGAACCTCCTCCTCACCTCCCAACCCATACCACCCCTCTGCGTTGTCACAGAGCATCAGATATGAGCTCCCTGCATCATATAGCACCTTTCCACTGGCTATCTAATTTTATGTGCAGTAATGGATATGTTTCGATGCTACTTTCTCAATTCATCCCACCCTGTCCTTCCCCCAGTGTGTCCACAAGTCTGTTCTCTGTCTGTGTCTCCATTTCTGCCCTTCAGATAGGTTCATCAACTGCCATCTTTCTAGATTCCATATAGATGTGTTAATAGACAATATTTGTCTTTCTCTTTCTGACTTACTTCACTGTGTATAATAGGCTCTAGGTTCATCCCACTCATTAGAACTGACTCAAATGTGTTCCTTTTTATGGCTGAGTGTGTTGGTTTTTGTATCCAGTGAAAAAATTATTTTTTAATGATGCAAAGAGATACTGGCTAAGGTAGCAGTGCTGTAGCAAGTCACTGAAGACAATGAGGATGATATTTAATGAATAGCTCAGGAGTGGCCTAGATTGCAAGAGATTCAGACTGAAAACCTTCAGAGTCAGAAACTGTTCCAGATGACTCCATGGAGCTCAGCCCTGTGGACGGAGCTATCACCCCATGGTGCCCTGCTGGCCATCGAGGTTTGCACTGCCACTGTGGCTGGGGCGTGGCACTCTGCTCCACCATCAGCATGGTTACAGCTGCTGCTCACAGATCGTCTTTTACCATGGTCACCACTGCCAGAGGCTTGTCTCAAGGGCCTTTGTATTTTAGTTTCACCACCCATTAGGTTCCCAGTCTGGGATGCAGGAATCGGTTTAAGAGAGTCCAAGTCATGGGTCTTTACCTAGGCACAAATCAGGCTTGTAAAAATGACCATCAGGAAATTTCAGTCTCTAGAGTGACACCCAAGTCATCGTGCTTTGCCACAAAGGGAGGAATTCTTCAAGGAGAAGTGGATTTCAGACACCACACAACCCACAAGAATGACAAATGTCCGTTGCATGAGGCGTTTGCAGTCCTCTCCCTTAAGGTGTCAGAATTCTGGATGTTGTTCCATTGAAGGTGGGAGCAGAAGAAAATGAGTTTCTTTCAAAGTGGAAAGAGTGAATTATTCACAGATGTTGGACCCTAACTAGCATGTATACTCACAGTGGGGGTTAATATGGAAGAAATTACTGTTGGTGAGATTTAACTACCCTCTGACATTGCATGGAAAAACTGAAACCTTTGTTTTCAGTTGGATTTCATTTAGTCTCGATATTCTTTATTCTAGACATTGTTTTTTTCATTCTGTCTCGCATGCTTTTTAAAATTTTCCCCTCTTCTTTTCTTTTCGTAAAGATGATTTGGTTATTTTACATAAGGCTGCCACTTTTGCCTCAGAAGATATTCAGTTCTTGTCTCTCAAAAAGAAAATCCAGTCCACAACTCTGGTCCAGTATTTAGTGCAAAGCAGAGACTCTACACACTTTTGTTTCTTACTCAAACCTTGTTTTATTATGTAATATAAATGTATATAACATAATACTGAGTCTTAAGTTCTAATCGTCTAATAGTGTGTTAAGTGCTGTTTGTGCATTAAGCATTAAGAATACTTTTTTGCACCTCATATCTAGTTGGAAAAGAAAGACTCATACTTAGTTAAGGAAAAAACGGCAGTGTCATATAATTCTTAAGAGCATAATATTTTATTTTTATAAATGCTCCCAGTGAAGAAGTGATTAGAGGAAAGTAGAAAGATATGAGAAATTGTACTTTAAAAGTATTTGACATCTGTTTGGAATTGTTATGTTATTTGATGGTCCAAAGTTTCTTCAGAGGGATCGAGGCAATTTTAACGTTTCATTTGGCAGTCAGATCTGGAAATGAATTTAACTGGCCTTCAGTAGTCCTGGCCTGTTCCTGAGAGAGAGAAATGATTGAGAGGGAGGGGTGGAGAGGAAGAAGCAGCCTTTACTTACCCTCCTTCAGGGATGATTCAGGTGGACAGTCTGAATTATGGGTCTTATTGGCAGCAAGTCAGTATTGCGAGAGTGGATTACTGCAAGATGCTTTAGCTGGGGACCACTTTGAAAACCACTCATCAATTACAGCTGGTACCTGGCATAGTAGCATGAGTACCCGTGGTGGCTTTTGGCCAGGAAATTTGAAGAAGCCTGTTGTCTCTGATCTCATCTAACCACCTCTTCCTTCATGGATGACCCTTCTTACCTTATAGACCTCAACTGTTGATCCCAGACCTGCCAGTCCAAGCTGTATATCAATTATACAGTGCAGGACAGTGACTTTATAAATAGTCTCAGCAATGATCAAGACCAACATTAGTATTTGTTAAACCACTGAGTGATTCTGTGATCTCTAGTCCCAAGTGAAAGGATCAAATTTGAGATTTCTAGATACCTGACTCACATTAGGGTAAAGCAAAAGTCCAGACTTTTTCAGAGTTAATTTGTCTATAACTCTTGCTTATTTGGGGCTTTCTTGGTGGCTCAGCTGGTAACGAATCCCCTTGCCAGTGTAGGAGATAAAAGAGATGTGGGTTCGATCCCTGGGTCAGGAAGATCCCCTGGAAAAGAAAGTGGCAACCCACTCCTATATTCTTGCCTGTGAAATTCCATGGACAGAGGAGCCTGGTGGGCCACAGTCATAGTTAAGAACTATAGCTGGTGAACTTATTCACAAAACAAAACAGACTCACAGACTTAGAGAATTAATTTATGGTTACCAGGAAGGGAGGATGGGAGGAAGTGATAGGGAGTTTGGGATCGACATGTATATACTTTGGTATATTTAAAATGAATAACCAACAAGAATCTACTGTATAGCACAGGGAGCTCTGATCAATGTTTTGTGAAAGCCTGGATGGGAGGGGAGTCGAGGCAGATTACATACATGTATGTGTATGCCTGAGTCCCTTTTCTGTCCACCTGAAACTATTAGGACGTTGTTAATTGGCTATATCTCAATATAAAATAATAAGTTTAAAATTTAAAAAAAAGAACTAGAATTGAGTAACCACAAATAGTAAAAAATGTTTTTACTCATATATCTCATAAAAATGGAAGAATATCCATGTCATATCTTCTTGCTCATAGCTTCCTGTTCCTTCATCCCATAGCTGTTCTACACAGGGCAATTCTCCATATTCTGTGTCTCCATTCCAGGCTACTTGCTTTCTTCTCTGTGGCCTCCCTTCAGCCTTGGTCCTTATTGTGTGGACTGACTTAGTTGCTTTGGCTTAGTCCTTCCTCCTACCTTCTCTTTCTGGGCCTGCCTCTCTGCAGCCATATCCCAGATTCTGCATGACAAATGTTCTAGTGCCTGGACTGGGAAAGACTCCCGAGCAGAAGAGGTGAAATAGGGGGGAAAAATAGGAAACACACACTCCTAAAGCTTGTTGCAGTTGCATGTGGCAGAGTTGATTACATGAAATGAGTGAGGTTTCTCGTTTCTTAACTTTAAAATCATTTAATATGCCTCCCAGGTAGTTTTCTGATTTGGAAAACCACAAGAAGAAAAAAAGAAAAAGTATAATGCTTTCTAGAATTTTTTGGTCAGAATTCCGCTTCAAATTGTGGAAACAAATTTGCCAGTGAATCTGATTCTGGATGTTGTTTCATGAATAGAAAATCTGTCTCTTCTATCTGCACTCAGAGTAGATGGACTCCTGTGAATCTTCGCACCTGTGCTCACCAGGCAACATGCTTGACATGGGTGAAATGGGAATGTAAAGGCTCATCCCATCTTCAGGACTGGCTGCCTGGTGGACAGACAGACAGAGGAATGATTGCAGTATGTGGAGAAAAATGTACCAGTGGGGTTGTATGTGTCGGGCAATGGGAACACAAGATGGGAAGCATCTACATCTCTCTGCAGGAGGTAAACCTTAAATTAACTCCCCCAAAATGAATCATTCTGCATTACACAGAAAAGGAAGGTATGAGAAGACATAAGATGCTGAAGAGATGGAGCTGAAAGAAAATAATTGAAACCAAATATGACTGGTCAAGTTCCCTTTAGTCTACACAGTAAGGGATCTTGGTTTTCCTCATGGGGCGTTCAGAAACTTTTGAATCACTTCTACGATCACCATGGCAGTGGTTCTCAGGGTGGTCTGCTGGCTAACTGGTAGGCTCAGGCTCAGAGGTTTGCTTCTTGCTGGTAGAGTGCCATTGAACAGTGTACCTGGCTTCCCTGTGTATCAGTTTTCTCATCTATGAAATGATGATATCCCGTTTCCCAGGGTTGTAGTGAAGATTTAATTCATCCCCAAGACATTTAGAACTGTACCTAGCATAGGTATTAGAGTGAAAAAAGAAAAAAAATGAACAGTTTTGTGCATTCTCTTTCAAACATCAATAAATTGAATATTCTGTAACATTCCGAGGTTTGATCTGCTAACAAGGTTGGCCTTGGGACTAATTAGGTGAATCAGACAGCTCTCTGTATGTTGCAAGAAGGGTCATGTCAGGTGTCCTCTGTTCTGCCATGTCTCCGCTATTTAGGAACATCGTGATACCCACCAGTTAAACATTACCAGTATCTGAAGATAGTTGACAATTAAATCATTATTAAGCACTAATATCTGGATGTAATAAAGTTATCAGAGATGAGAACATTGCCTAGAGAGGATGGGTCACAAACCTGGTAAGCTGAAGGCACAACATGAAAAATAAAGGAATAAAAATTAATTTTTGTCGTAGCATAATATATGATTTAAACTTTGTTCACAATATAAATATTAATTATTGGTTATGAAACACTTTAACATGTTATCTCATTAGACAGTTAAATTTATCTTAAGAGATGTAGGTAGAGCATCTTTCACTATTAAGAATGTATCCAAAATAAGAAAATCAAGGCCCAGGTGAATTACTAGTCTGGCAACATTTTTTCCAAGTGTCCCTTCTCTGTATGTAGCTCTACAGTGTTTTTATTGATAAGGGAGGAAAAGCCTAAAATCCACTTTGGAGAGTTTCTGGTGATGCATTTGCTATGAAAGTGAAAGTGTTAGTCGCTCAGTCATGTCCAACTCTATGTGACCCCATGGACTGTAGTTCACCAGGCTCCTCTGTCCATGGGATTTTCCAGGCAAGAATATTGGAGTGGGTTGCTATATCCTACTCCAGGGGATCTTCCTGACCCAGAGATTGAACTTAAGTCTCTTGCGCCTCCTGCATTGGTAGGCTTATTCTTTACACACTGCACCACCTATATTTACCAAGAAATTGTAGTCACTGGTAGTATCTGCTGCTTAGGGTGGAGAACTTACTTGGGGTGTATATATTACTCATGGTTACAGGCTAGCCTGTTACAACAAGGCTTTAGAGTTGCTACCTTATGTTTGTAGACACATAACAACAACGATGGACAAAGAAATGTACTCAATTTATTTCATGAATATTTCTATAGCCTAAACTGTGTGTAGAGTCCCCATGGAGTGGCTCAAGGACCTTACAGATAATCTGAGGAGGTGTGAACTGCACATACAAAGAGCTCAATAAAAATAAATGATGAAATAAAACAAATGAAAATATCTTTTGGTAACATACTTTCTAAAGCTACTACAAGTTAAGTGGTAATGAGTGACTGACAGAACATCTCATAAACTCAACTCCCACTTAAAAATATGTACCCTATACTCAGGAGGCTACAAATCTCTTATGATTGAACAAAACCCTTATAGAATAAGCATGTGGAGAGAAAAGAGAGATCTAGATGAAGACACCAGAGCATAAACTGCATGAATTCAGGGAAAAAAACATGAATTATTTGTTGAATCTCCAGGGCTTAGTTATAGTACATTAGTAGATGCTCAAAAAATATTTACTCATTTAATGGGTGAGTGGATACATGGATAAATGCCAGAGGCAGTCATAGGAATGAAAGAGTATATTATAAAGTACTCCAAGGTGGTGCAGTGTCTTTTCATGTTTTTATTCTTGGCATGTAGCACATAAGAGGTGTTCAATAAATGTAGTGGAAGGAAGGAAGGAAAGGAGGGAAGATGGGAGTGAATATCATAGGATGGTAAGACTGAAGGGAAATTTGTAAAGTTTTTGGTCTTTCACTTAAGAAAAGGTCTGAGTATGGAGCCAATCTAACCAACCAATCAAACAAAAAGCCTCATAGAAATGACATTTAAAAGTGTTAATCAGTCTAACAGAAAGAAGCAAGGGGCTAGAGTTTGAGAAAGACTTCTGAACTGAAGTCAGTTTGAATCCTAGCTTTGCCAGTTTCTCCATCTGTGACCTTATACAGGTTATTATACTAATTGGGTCTCAGTGTTCTCATCTCTTTAAGGGGAATTACTGTGCTACAAAATTTTTTATTAAGATTAGAGGTAGTGTATTAAAATGTGTTCAATAGCATAGTAAATGTTTATATAAAGACAAATTCCTCAAATATGTTGAACTGCTAAATGTTAATAAATATACTAAGGAAAATTTTTCTTTCCTTATTCTCTAGGCTAGAATACTGGAGTGGGTAATTTTTCCCTTCTCCAGGGGATCTTCCCAACCCAGGGATCGAACCCAGGTATCCCGCATTGCAGGTGGATTCTTTACCAGCTGAGCCATAAGAGAAGCCCAAATGTTAATTAATATGCTAAGGAAAGATTTTTCTCTGGAATATTTTAGGAGACGTGCTAACTAAAATTACAAGTATCTTGTCTTAAAACTTAATTTATGGAAAACCCTAGTTCTTTTGGTTGGTGGCATGTCTAAGAGGATTTTGCATACTAGTGAAAGTGCTTAAAAAATAATACAACGTGATAGTGTAAATTATCTGTCATGTTATGCCACAAAGATTCTTCAATATTTAATTAAAAGCTCCAATAACTGAGAATTCAAGAACATCATTGAGGGTATAGACTAGTAGTTGGAGGACTTTGGCTGTCAACTCCAAAGCCAAACTTTCTCTCCTGGTTCAGATTACTGGGAAAACTTGGAAGGAATGGCTCCAGCTGCCATAATAGATGCCTAGGGTTTCAGCAGGAAGTGTAGACATTAGTGTCTGTTTTGACGTGCTGTCCTATCTGAGTTCCAGGATAGGGTTTTTTTGGAGAGTCAGTAATAGAAGGAAATGAGAAGCCTGTCACAACTAACAGCCCAGGAGTCTCTAGGGATGTGTCAAGGGTAGCCTTCAATCCTGCAGGGGTTACAGCTATGCCAAGAGAAATGTAATGTTTTAAAAATATTAAATAAATGAGAACAGTCCTTTTAGTTTCTTATACTATAGGTAGTGCCAGCTCTGGGCTCAGGGACAAATCCACTGACAAGTGATTAATATCAGGGAGAACCACCCAAATCCAGAGACATGCATAATTCCGCCTCCGTCTGTTCTTGGTTGACAATCACTTGGATAAGACACAGTCACTTGGATAGGATATACCAGCCAGGTCAAGTGTGGCCATGGCAAAAGTTGAGTTCCAGTTTATCCTTGCCAGCAGTGTTCTGTCATTTAAGGGATCCCAGCGGGGTGGGAGATTTGTTTTCTAGACACTGTCTCTGTGAGCTAGGATGACACTTTCTCTCTCTTGACCCTTTAATGCAATTTGGTCAAGTCACACAAGAAAATATCCAGGCACCTTGCCCTCAGGTCTCCCTCTACCTTCTCTGACCTAAAGTAACCCCAGCACTCAACTAAAACCAGAAACACAAAAACAGAAAAAAATATTACAGCTAGCAAGCCCCATTATGATGATCCAGTTACCTACTCACACTTCATTTTACAGATGAAAAAGATGAGGACTTGGGAGGTAATGTAGTCATGTAACTGGCTTGTGATCAGAACCAAACTAGAGCCCCAAACTCCTGGCAACCAGGCTAAAGTATTTTCCAGCATTCACAGCTTGAGAAGCAGGATGCTCTGAAGATGCTGAGTTGAGTAGCAGAAAAGAAGGAAAATAGGAAAAGCCTACAAAGATAAACTCTGAGCAAGAGATATTTGCAGATTGAATGCAATTTTAAAAAATAAAAAGAATTTAATATGCACATGCATGATGTGAAAATTAAAGGAGTCTGTTAATTGTTTTGTTGTTGTTGTTGAGTTACTGAGTTGTGTCTGACTTTTTGTGACCCCATGAACTGCAGCACACCAGGCTTCCCTGCTCTTCACTATCTTCTGCAGTTTGCTCAAACTGTTAATGTTTAAATAATATTAAAAGGAGTAAGCACTGATGGCCTTCCAAGGAGCTGAATGAATGAACCAAAGATTTCTTTGTCTTGATATTTCTTGTCCTGAAAAGTCTGGTACTGAACTAGGTCAGGTATATAAAAAAGAGACAGGGTTGTAATCCTCATGGATTTGAATCCATTGGACATCAGACACAGGAACCATTGTGGGGATCAGCTGAGCTGGACCCAAAGATTCGCATCTGTCTGCATAGGTCTTCTCTAATGTGAAAGGAGAAAAAAAAAAAAAAACAATGGAACTGAAAAGATAATGGAAATTTCACCTTGTGCTTATCAAGAATTGCTGAAGATTTAAGTTACATCAGTTGTTGTTCAGTCGCTCAGTTGTATCTGACTATTTGCAACCCCTTGGACTGCAGCATGCCAGGCTTCCCTGTCCCTTCATCATCTCCTGGAGCTTGCACAAACTCATGTCCATTGAGTCGGTGATGCCATCCAACCACCTTGTTCTCTGTCATCCCCTTCTCCTCCTATCTTCCATCTTTCCCAGCATCAGGGTCTTTTCTAATGAGTCGGTTTTTTGCCACAGGTGGCCAAAGTATTAGAGTTTCAGCTTCAGCATCAGTCCTTCCAATGAATATTCAGGACCAATTTCCTTTAGGATTGACTGGTTTGATCTCCTTGCAGTCCAAGGGACTCTCAAGAGTCTCCTCCAATACCACAGTTCAAAAACACCAATTCTTTAGTACACAGCCTTCTTTATGGTCCAATTCTCACATCCATACATGACAATGGGAAAAACCATAGCTTTGAGTATACAGACCTTTGCTGGCAAAGTAATGTCTCTGTTTTTACATATGCTGTCTAGGTTTGTCATGGCTAACCAAGTTATATGAGAATAGCTCTCAATTCCCTAGGATAGGCTGATCAGTGGAAATATCATACATCCTCTGATTGTCCATGAAGCTGATTCAGTCAGCCAGCCAACTGGTCAACCATTCTGTTAATGGTCAATTCAATCCATATGGTTAACTGGTGGGATATGATGAATATAGCCATTGTGTCTCCTCATCTGTAGGTTCTGGGCCATGCCAACTTCCTCTCCTAGCCCTCTGAGGTTATGATGTTGATATGTACTGTCTTATGTGGTACATCTACAGCTGCTGCTGCTGCTGCTGCTGTCGCTTCAGTCGTGTCCGACTCTGTGCGACCCCATAGACAGAGGCCCACCAGGCTCCCCCATCCCTGGGATTCTCCAGGCAGGAACACTGGAGTGGGTTGCCATTTCCTTCTCCAATGCATGAAAGTGAAAAGTGAAAGTGAAGTCGCTCAGTCGTGTCCAATTCTTCACGACCCCATGGACTGCAGCCTACCAGGTTCCTCTGTCCCTGGGATTTTCCAGGCAAGAGTACTGGAGTGGGTTGCCATTGCCTTCTCTGCATCTACAGAGTGACTATTTTAAATGAAAAGTGGTAAGATTTGGCAGT
Organism: Cervus elaphus; assembly: GCF_910594005.1. Taxonomy (NCBI): domain Eukaryota; kingdom Metazoa; phylum Chordata; class Mammalia; order Artiodactyla; family Cervidae; genus Cervus; species Cervus elaphus. The sequence continues at coordinate 49,211,607 of NC_057835.1, forward strand.
AATCCAGTTTTGAATATGGAGCCTACCACTGAACCAAGTGGGCTCCAGACTAGACAAATCTTGGAAAAATGTTCTTTAGAATAGTGCCTAAGGTTGCAGGGTTCACATGTAGACTGACTAGTTTAAATCATGGCATCATTCTTTACTGGGTCTTTGAGCTAGTTGCTTAATCTTTTGCTGTGCCATTTTTCTTATCTGTAAAATATAGGAATAATAATTCCCCTCTCCTCAGAACACTGTAAAGATAAAATTAGGGAATATTTACAAAGAGCTTAAAAGAAGGTGTAACACAAAATAAATGGTTAATGTTAAGTGCTAATATTATTAATCAATTCATGCTAGTGGTTAACATTAATATTATTTAAATGTAGAAAACTAGGTTGACATAAGGAAATTACAGATGAACATGCTATACTCTTTAAACATGTATGCAATGAAATAGAAACATGATATAAAATTATTAGTGGTAATTGTAACATTACTAGAAGCAGTGATTGAAGAAATATTTTCTGGCTATCTTTTGGGTTATTCAGTCTCCTTAGGACACCAGGTAACAATTAGCTGGAAACTTGGCATCATCTGGCTTTTTCCTTGAGGTTTAAGCAGAAGGTAGTTGACTCACTGGTTCAGTGGGCACAACAGTACAGTGGCAGATACCATGGAGTCTCTGCTATAAACTCAGAGATGGAAGAAACACAGATCAAATATGGTTCCTGTCACCAAGGTCTATATAGAATAATGAGGGAAAGAAGGTTTACACTGCTGGCTATAATCCAAAGAGTAAGAACCATACTATTTTCTCGGAGAAACCCACCTTTGGTTCTTTTAACTACACCATCCGCCCCCATGTTTATCCTCCCTTCTCTTTCTCCACCTAGTTTAGGAATCCTTATTGTACATTGACAAGCCGCATGTTCTTATCTTTTGTAACCTTTGTCATCATTGTAATTGAAAAAATATATTTTTACAATTTAAAGTTTAAAACACTTGACAATAACTTACCAAAGCCAAGACCATATCTTCCCTTCTTGCTGCTATGTCTTCAATCCTTAGCACAAGGCCAAGTGCAAAGGTACTTTATAATTTTCATTGAGAGAATAAAAGTGGAGGGTCCTGAATAGTAGGACTGGGGAGAGGTCCTCAGGGGAGGAACTGGGTCTGAAGGTAGCACAGGGAAATACCGTGGAGGAAACACAATTCAAACCTTTAAAACCAACTGCCTGTTCCCAAATAACTGTCTGACTTGTTCCTACCACATGGGCCCTTATTTACTTGAATTGTGTAATCACTTTGACATTTTGGAGAAATATTTACTAGACAAAATAAGCCGACTGCTCCAACTGCTCCATCTGAGTTCAACTGCTGTTTCCTCCAGTCAGGAGCTCTGCACATGTAACTACATTCACATGAGCATCAGCGTCAACATCTACATGAGGTAGCACCATCCATCCCCACTGAGCTGTCATGGGGACTGAGCTGGTACATGAGGGGGAATCCTGTTGTCAACTGCAAGCACATATGAGCCCTGCTTATTAGTATTCTTGGCCATAACTGTATTTGCAAAAGTAATAATCACAATGAAGCAAACAGCTCTTAACAACTGCCTGTCATCAAAGGAGGTCCCGTAGAAGTCCCAGCAAGTGGCAAGTTGATGTGCTTTACAAACCCAGGTTCTCAGAGAACCTGGGAAGCAGCTCCTCAGCAAGATAGGAGCGTGCCAGCTTTCCGTCCCTCTGAATCTAGGCCAGGTCCGATGCCTGAATTTCATGGGTGATAATAAAAGCATTGACATTAAATATGTTGCCAGGAATCAACAACCTATTCAGGGTAAGATATTATGGCACAGCAGTCCCCAAACAATATGTGTTTTTAAAAAATATGCTTAAAACTCCAAGTGCTTTGTGTGGCTGCTTTGCAAAATCACTAGAGCTGAAGTATTTGTATTTTAATGTTTATCCCCAAACTGACCTGCTGTTTTCAAATTGCTCAGGAAACGAAATGTCGAAAATGGAAGGAAACCAGCACAAGCTACATTTAGAAATGCAGTGTTAGTGAGGCAAGCTGCGGGGTTCTGATACCTTAACAGCACCATAAAATGCTCATAATTAAATAACTGTTTTTCTTAACATAGCCATTCCTATTTTTTCCCCCAGCCACTTATGTAAAAGCATTTAATGTTCATTCTTTCATTACCAACCAGAGACTCTTGTAAAGAGGTAACTGGTCCCAGAAATTGTTAAAAATGTTTTAATAATGGTGTCCTTTACAAAGGGGAAAATGTATTAGAAAACAAAGTCAGCCTCTAGATACTTCCTGTGGTTATTCTTATTGGCAGTTGGCCCACAAATGATTTCTATGGAAGAATGTTGTGCCGTGGAGCTGCTACACGAACAAAACTGCTAAAAGCAATAACAAAATGCATGCAGATTATCAGTGTCCCAGACACAATGACAGAACAAGAGGCTGCCAGCAGCTGAAACAAGAGTGACAAGTTTGCTGGGGAATCATAAGGAAGAGCAGCTAGGCTTCCAAATTCAGGTGGTCTGTGACTTACAATGGTTTGACTTGTGATTTTTCAACTTTATGATGGTGTGAAAGTGATATGCATTCAGTAGAAACCATACTTTGGGGTTGGAATTTGATTTTGTTCCCCAGGCTAGTGATACGCAGAATACCCTCTTGTGATGCTGGGCAGCATCAAGATCATGAGGGTAGAAAACCATTCTCTGTCCATACAACCATTTGGTCTTTTGCTTTCAGTAGAGTTTTCAATTACTTACATGAGACAGTCAACATTTATCATAAAATGTGCTTAGTGTTAGATGATTTTGTCCAACTGTAAGCTAATGTAAGTGTTTTGAGCACATCTAAGATAGTTGAGGCTAAGCTGTGATGTTTGGTTACACTTTTGACTTAGGGCACTTTCAACTTGAGATGGGTTTGTCTGGATGTAACTCCAGACAACCCCCTTATTGTAAGTTGAGGAAGAGCTGTAATTAAATGGGAGGAATAAAGGAAGTGGGACCAAAAACAAGCTAGGATTTATAGTCCTCCTACCATGTACCAGCATAAATCTTACAGTATTTTGAAAGCCTCATATCAACTGTGTGAGATGAATATGTAGCTGACACTGAGGTAGCTTAAGTAAACATCTCAAGATTGCACAGGTAGGAGTTGGCAGAGCTGGGATCATGTCTTCTATCTGTGTGGCTTAATCCCATTTATTCTCTATTATTCAGTAAATAATATTGAGAGAGCAAGTTAAGCTATCAAGGTTTGAATGAAATGGGGAAGTGTTCTGAAATAAGTGGAAAGTGCTGCACACTATTACTTTTCCAAGTATGGTCCTGCATCACTTGACTCAGAATCACCCAAAGACTTGTTAAAAATGAAAAACCCCAGGTCTTTCTACTTTAGACTATGGAGTTAGAATCCCTAGGTGTGGGGCTCAAGGATATAAGGATATTCATTTTCCCCCAAGAACATAAAGTGGTTCTCATGCCTATCTGGGAAACAACCATAACCACCAAAACACCTTAATTTGTTCTCTGTGCTTACCTTAATGGGGGTGTTCTCCAAGAAGATATTTCCCATGGCACTGTTTTTTAGTGAAACACATTTGGAGAAACTGGTTTATACTTAATGCATTTACAAACTCCTCTGACTCATCTACTGTGTGAAAGGAAAAGTCCTAGAAATGTGAATTTGAGGTTACTGTAGATTTCTGAGGTATGATGGACATCTGTAAGAGTCATTCTGTAAGTGTTTATACTCCTATACCCAAATGAAAGATCTGTTTTCAGCTCAAACTCTAATCAGCTAGTGATTTTTCCCACAAGAATGATGTATTTATTTGTTTCTATTGCTGGGTATCAAATGACAAAATTCAATGACTTATAACAAAAATCATGTGAATATGAAAGACACTATGAGGAATGAGAAAACCAACCTGAGAAGATTACATATGATTTAAATCATCCAACATTTTCTAAATAACAGAATTATAGATATGGAAAACAGATGAGTTGTTGCCAGTGGTTATGGATGCTGTGCAGGATAGATGTGACTCTAAAGTGGTGACACAAGGTGTATCTTCGTGGTGACAGAGCAGTTCTACGTCTTGATTGCCGTGGTGGTTATACCACATACCCAGTGGCTAAGATGACATAGAACTCTACTCTAAATGGTACCTGGTTTTGGTTTTGATACTGTGCTGATACTGCTACTGCTGCTGCTGCTGCTAAGTCGCTTCAGTCGTGTCCGACTCTGTGCGACCCTATAGATGGCAGCCCACCAGGCTCCCTCGTCCCTGGGATTCTCCAGGCAAGAACACTGGAGTGGGTTGCCATTTCCTTCTCCAACGCATAAAAGTGAAAAGTGAAAGTGAAGTCGCTCAGTCGTGTCTGACTCTTCGTGACCCCATGGACTGCAGCCTACCAGGCTCCTCCCACCATGGGATTTTCCAGGCAAGAGTACTGGAGTGGGTTGCCATTGCCTTCTTCAGATACTGTGCTAAAGTTATGTAAGATGTAACTATTGGGGTGAAGTGTACAGGAGGCCTCTCTGTGCCATTCCTGAAATTTCCTGTGAATATATAATTGTTTTAAAATAAAAAGTTTTTAAAAAAACATTAAAAAAAACCCATGAAAGTAGTGAAAGTCACTCAGTTGTGTGTGCCTCTTTATGACCCCATGGGCTGTAGCCCTTCAGGCTCCTCTGTCCGTGGAATTCTCCAGACAAGAATACTGGAGTGGGTAGCAATTGCCTTCTCTAGGGGATCTTCTCAACCCTGGACTGAAACTGGGGCTCCTGCTTTGCGGGCAGATTCTTTGCCATCCAAGTACTAGGAAAACTCCAACAGTTATTATTTCTTAGTCCCCATTGATCAGGAATAGAATGGTGGGTTTGTCTGACTCAGGGCCTCTTGTGAGTTTCAGGAAAGTGGAGGACTGGAGCTGAGTAATCATCTGAAGGCTGGATTGGAGGATAATCCACGTCTAAGCTCATTCATGTCGTTCTTGGCAGGATTCAGTGCCTCCGGGGTTATTGGACTGAGGAACTCAGCTTCTCACTGGTTGTCAGCTGAAATTCCCCATCTGTTCCTTACCACTTGGGCCTTTCCGTAAATCAGCTCACAACATGGCAGCTGGCTTTTCTTAAAGTAAGTGAGAGAGAGTGGATGAGTACCTGGGTGGTAACCACAGTCCTTTTAGAAATTAAACTTTATAGAATCTAAACTCATATTCTCTTCTTTATGAGTGAGTCAGACAGCCCAGCAAACACTCTGAGACAGGGTGTTACATAAGGCAGGGTGTTACACAAGTTCATGTAAGAAGTTACATGTGCTTCTGGGGGTGGGGATCATAGGGACCCATCTTAGATTTTGTCTACCACAAGGGCATTTTAAAATACCCTTCTTTTTGACACAATATGGGGGAAATGATAGGCAGAATACACACAGTGATCATATTAGAGGAAGAATGACATAGCTCGAGCACGAGTAGTCTTTCTGAGGTTTATAACTGAGGCAGCCAACTGGTATTTTTCAGTCTATTTAAAGAAGCAAGCCTCCACAGCAATAACAATGTCAAAGACTATACTGGGAGGGATGTCAGTAAACTCATACACAAATTCATAAGCAAATGTCAAAGATTTCTCACAAACAGTGGTAAAGGCCCTTGATATGAAGAGTAAACATTATGGATATTTATTTCAAGATATGCCTTATAATGCCTTTGTAGCCAAAACCAGGGAAAGGATAACCAACAAGAAGTGTATCCCTATGCTTAATTGGCAAAGATCATTCTCATGGGTACTGGTCTCTTCAGTAGGGGGCAGGCCAGTTGTTGTCTTCAGTCAACTGAGAGACTTCTAAAGCCTTACAGTCTTACTTCTTCTCTAGGTCCCACTGAGACATAAACATACCATTTGCTGTGGCCAGAGTTGAACTTGGACTGAGAATTGGAATAGGGCTGTCCTTCCCCTGTAGGCTAGGTGGGCCCCTGGTCGGCTAGGTGGGCCCCTGGTAGTTACATGCTGTATGCATGGGCTGCTGATAGAGTATCTGTGCTGATCCCCAGACTTTCCCTATATCAACTCCATGGAAAAGGCTGTGTCCAACTCTTTATCCCTAAGATGCTTGATCAACAGTGTGACAGCCTCACCTAACTGTTAGCTATTATAAATGAACTTTGAACAGCCTTCTCTGGAATATTGCACATTGAGGAACAGCTTGCAGGTTTTCTCCAGAATTTTTTCAAATGTTGCCAGAAGTATTAGATCTACTATAGTGATCTCAAGAAAATTAGAGATACCAAGGGAACATTTCATGCAAAGATGGGTTCGATAAAGGATAAAAATGGTATGGACCTAACAGAAGCAGAAGATATTAAGAAGAGGTGGCAAGAATACACAGAAGAACAGTACAAAAAAGATCTTCACGACCCAGATAATCACGATGGTGTGATCACTCACCTAGAGCCAGACATCCTGGAATGTGAAGTCAAGTGGGCCTTAGAAAGCATCACTACGAACAAAGCTAGTGGAGGTGATGAAATTCCGGTTGAGCTATTTCAAATCCTGAAAGATGATGCTGTGAAAGTGCTGCACTCAATATGTCAGCAAATGTGGAAAACTCAGCAGTGGCCACAGGACTGGAAAAGGTCAATTTTCATTCCAATCCCAAAGAAAGGCAATGCCAAAGAATGCTCAAACTACCGCACAATTGCACTCATCTCACATGCTAGTAAAGTAATGCTCAAAATTCTCCAAACCAGACTTCAGCAATACATGAACCATGAACTTCCAGATATTCAAGCTGGATTTAGAAAAGGCAAAGGAACCAGAGATCAAATTGCCAACATCCGCTGGATCATCAAAAAAGCAAGAGAGGTCCAGAAAAACATCTATTTCTGCTTTATTGACTACGCCAAAGCCTTTGACTGTGTTGATCACAATAAACTGTGGAAAATTCTGAAAGAGATGGGAATACCAGACCACCTGACCTGCCTCTTGAGAAACCTATATGCAGGTCAGGAAGCAACAGTTAGAACTGGACATGGAACAACAGACTGGTTCCAAATAGGAAGAGAAGTACATCAAGGCTGTATATTGTCACCCTGCTTATTTAACTTATATGTAGAGTACATCATGAGAAACGTTGGGCTGGAAGAAGCACAAACTGGAATCAAGATTGCCTGGAGAAATATCAATAACCTCAGATATGCAGATGACACCACCCTTATGGCAGTAAGTGAAGAAGAACTAAAAAGCCTCTTGATGAAAGTGAAAGAGGAGAGTGAAAAAGTTGGCTTAAAGCTCAACATTCAGAAAACTAAGATCATGGCATCTGGTCCCATCACCTCATGGGAAATAGATGGGGAGACAGTGGAAACAGTGGCTGACTTTATTTTTTTTTAGGCTCCAAAATCACTGCAGGTGGCGAAATGCAGCCATGAAATTAAAAGACGCTTACTCCTTGAAAGGAAAGTTATGACCAACCTAGATAGCATATTAAAAAGCAGAGACATTTGCCAACAAAGGTCCATCTAGTCAAGGCTATGGTTTTTCCAGTGGTCATGTATGGATGTGAGAGTTGGATTGTGAAGAAAGCTGAGCACCGAAAAATTGATGCTTTTGAACTGTGGTGTTGGAGAAGACTCTTGAGAGTCCCTTTGACTGCAAGGATATCCAACCAGTCCATCCTAAAGGAGATCAGTCCTGGGTGTTCATTGAACAGACTGATGCTGAAGCTGAAACTCCAGTACTTTGGCCACCTCATGCAAAGAGTTGACTCATTGGAAAAGACCCTGATGCTGGGAGGGATTGGGGCAGGAGGAGAAGGGGATGACAGAGGATGAGATGGTTGGATGGCATCACGGACTCGATGGACATGAGTTTGAGTAAACTCCAGGAGTTGGTGATGGACAGGGGGGCCTGGCGTGCTGTGATTCATGGGGTCGCAAAGAGTCGGACAGGACTGAGCGACTGAACTGAACTGGACTGATGGTGATCTCAGTGGGACTCTAGAGTGGGTTTTCTCTTCAGTCAGTAGGTGCTGAATGCAGTGATAGAGGGATTTGCTGACAAAGGGAGCCAGAGGCATGATAATGATAACAAATGTATGTTTGAGTGTGTGTGTGCGTGCATGTGACATGCATGCCCCATGTCAGCCACTGTCCACCATCCTGGTGGCAATAGTTGGGAAATAACTGGACACTTTGTGGTTATAAACTTCCAGCTGTGCCTGGAAATGCCATGTGAGAACTGGCCCCTGCTAATCCCTCCAACCACATGAAATACCCCTTTCAGCTTCACCCTTGCATGTTAAGCTCCAGCCACACTGCTCTGGGTTTAGTTCCTCAGACATGCCAGGATTTTTCTAGCCTGTGGGTATTTCCAAATGATATTCCATTGTGTGTTTCCTTCATAGTTGTCTTTCAAAGCAAAAATTGTTTTTTATCTTTATTCTTAAAAATCATAATTACTGCTTATAGACCTGTTACATTAAAATTGCACTTTAAATTGCATTTTTGGAGCTACTAAAATGCAAATTTAAAATGTAATTTTGGGTCCCAAATGCACATATCACTGCAGCTGTCTAGTGTAGTGTCCCTCATAGTTTTTAATCACAACTTACAATTTTTTCACTTGAGTGCTTACATTTGAGGGAGGTTGTTTCTTCCCTTACAGGCTGTGAATTCTGCAATGGTAGGACCATGACCCTCTTGTTTGTCGTTATATTTTGGTGTACATTAGACATTAAGTAAATAAGCTGAATGTATTCTTGAGAATCTCACAGTTTCCATTCTTTTAACACACAAAGGCTGAGGAGTCTGGGCCAGCTAGATAGCCCTGAGTTGTCTTTGCTAATGTGGATAGGCAATGAGATAGCTAGAAGGTATAAAACCGGATTAGAGACAGACAGGGAATCCTGTGAATGAGGAGGCTGGACAAACATTGTCAGGTGTTTCCTGAGCTAGATGCAGAGTGTCACCCTTACCTTCCCATGATGGCAGACATGATGGTGATGGATGTATGTAAAGGCCTGGCCAGACCAAAAATAAATGACAATTTAGTTAAATCAGACTGTTCCCAAGCAATAGAAACTTATTTTGTATCAAACTGTGTTGAGCCAGAGGTGCTGACATTAGCAGAGGTATTTTCAGAGTGACAGCTATGATTTGTGTTTATCACTCCATTAACAGTGACAGGCCCACCTTGGAGATACTGTGCATCCTCTTCCAGACCCCTGCAATGAAGCCAACCTCACAATACAGTGAATCACATGAATGTTTTTGGCTTCCCAGTGCATATAAAAGTTACATTTATACTCTGCTGTAGTCTGTGAAGTCTGCAGTATGTCTAAAAACAATCTACATGCCATAATTTAAAATGCTTTATTGCTAAAAAAAAAAATGCTAACAATCATCGGACAACACCGGGTTGCCACAGATCTTTAATCTGTAAAAAACTCAGTATCTGTGAAGGGCAATAAAACGAGGTATGTCTGTATTTATGATCAAAGCACCAAAAATGGAACGTACGACAAAAGCTTGAGGGCCTAAATAGTTAACTGCACTATTTTGTTTCCAGAACCGCAAGTGTTAGAAACACCTATTACTGAGATCTGTTTGTCTCAGCTGCTTAACACTGCCACTGGTAAAGACAGTTGTGTATTTTGGAGAAGAAAAGAGAATCAGTTTCCTCAGAGGCCCTTCCTCCCGCTGTCTGTGTAAATGTCTCTGGAGGCTCGAAAGAGCACAATACTTAAGTGGAAATTTCACACTGGCAGAGGCAGCTGGTGTTCACAGTGTCTTTGTTTCTGCCTTTCTTTCTGACACCAGTATTAAATGACATTTCCCAGACCATTCTCTTTTAGGTGGAGCCACGTGCCCTAGCGTGGGCAGTAGGGAGGCATGCCGTTTCCTGCACCGGCCCATAAAACCTTCCATGCATGATCCTCCGCCTGTGATGTGAATAGGAAACAAACTGTTATTGTGCTAAGCCACGGAGATTGGGGGATATTTGTGACAGCAGTTAGCCTTCCCTGACTAATACAGCTATTGTTCCACGAGACAGGGTCTAAAATCAAACATTTTCCCAAAGTATCCGATGGTTCCAAGGTCACGCTTTATTGCCTTGAATACGGGAACACACGGCAGGATGCCCCCAGCTTCTCTCTGCAAACAGAAAACAGTTTAACATAAGTGAGTGAAATGAGTCAGTTCACAGTTGAACACTGTCAGGTAACCCGTGGTTTCATTTGCACATGTGTGTATGTCTGTACTCATGTGATGCCAAAATACTGGTATGATTAAAATGTAGGCATTTCACACTGTTTGGTTCCAGGCTGGTCAGTCATAATATTTAGTGTGAGAGACATTGTTCTCCTCAAAATGCCCTTTCAGCATTTCATACCCTTGCTTATATGAAAAATACAAAGTCGTCTTGAACCTAAGATTCAGGGGTAGTAAAAACACTGGTAATAAACAAGCCTCTTATTTCAGTGTAAAAGGACCAGTGTTAAGCTAACTGGAAATATAGACACTGAAAGCACTGGAGGCAAGTCTTGGCTCATTTTGTACAGGAGTAAAGGCAGCATTCAAAAAACTAAGATCATGGCATCCAGTCTCATCACTTCATGGCAAATAGATGGGAAAACAATGGAAACAGAGAGAGACTTTATATTCCTGGGCTCCAGAATCACTGTGGATGGTGACTGCAGCCCTGAAATTAAAGGACACTTGCTTCTTGGGTAAAAAGCTATGACAAACCTAGACAGAGTATTAAAAAGCAGAGACATCACTTTGCCAACAAAGGTCCGTCTAGTCAAATCTGTGGTTTTTCCAGTAGTTATGTATGGATGTGAGAGTTGGACCATAAAGAAGGCTGAGCACTGAAGAATTGATGCTTTTGAACTGTGGTGTTGGAAAAGACTCTTGAGAGTCCCTTGGACAGCAAGGAGATGTAACCAGTCCATCCTAAATGAGATCAGTCCTGAATATTCATTGGAAGCTTCATACTGAAGCTGAAGCCCCAATACTTTGACTATCTGATGTGAAGAGCTACCTTATTGGAAAAGACCCTGATGCTGGGAAAGACCAAAGGCAGGAGAAGAAGGGGATAACAGAGGACAAGATGGTTGGATGGCAGCACCAATTCAATGGACATGGGTTTGAGTAAACTCCGGGAGGTAGTGAAGGACAGGGAAGCCTGGTGTGCTGCAGTCCATGGGGTCTCAAAGGGTCGGACACGACTGAGCGACTGAACAGCAACAAAGGGCAGCTGTGTGCTTACCAGGTTGCTCCGCGGTAAAGAATCAGCCTGCCAACGCAGGAAACGCTGGTTCCATCCCCGGGTTAGGAAGGTCCCCTGGAGAAGGAAATGGCAACCCACTCGAGTATTCTTGCTTGGAAAATCCCAAAGACAGAGGAACCTGGCGGGCTACAGTCCAGGGGTTCACAAATAGTCGGACACAGCTGAGCGACTGAGCACACATCTTGGGTCAAATTGCCTAGAGACTGAATCTGAGCTGGTGATTCTTGTGGAAGTGGGTTATTGAGGCTGTTCTCTTAAAGAAACCATATGAAATGAGAGAATTAAGATAAAGCCGAGAAAGAAGCTAGCAAAGATATGGTTCCAAGGGAAGTCCAGCCCCCTCTGATCTTATGGAGAGCCCTGAAGCATGAGTGATACCACAGTTATTTCACCTCGAGGAACCAGTCAGTCATTTACTGTGGACCATCACCCAGGGTGAGGTGTATAACTTCTCAGACATTCCCCTGCAAGGTGGCTCCCACTGACCAAGGGCAGTTCTCCAGAGAAGTATATGGCCAGGTATCATCATTAGCCATCATTCACAGTTTTAAGAAGAGTACACTGCCCTTGTGAAGGGAATGGGAATGGAAGCCCCATCTTCTTCACCAGTTCCCCTCTTGCATTGTTTAGATCCACTTGATTCTCACATTACATTTATGCCACTCATGCAGAGCTCCTCTAGGAGTCTCACTGATCATAGTCTCTAATAGCCCAAGATCATAATCAGTACACATCATCTCTACTCTGCTACCCTTCTAGAGTCTCCTCCCTCTCACCCAGCGTCTCTGCTGGTCAAGACAACACCTGGTGGGGTGACCTCAGTCGACGTCCTGCAATCTGGCAGGGTTCTAAGCCCCGGGTTCCTAGGCCCTCATCTGGCTAAGGTTGCTGCCTTTGCCTGCCCTGTCACGCTCAGTTGCTTCAGTCGTTTCTGACTCTGTGACCCCATGGAATGTAGCCCACCAGGCTCCTCGGTCCATGGGATTTTTTCAGGCAAGAATACTGGAATGAGTTGCCGTGCCCTCCTCTAGGGGATCTTCCTGACCCAGGGATCGAGCCCACATCTCCTGTGTCTCCTGCACTGCAGGCGGATTCTTTACTGTTGAGCCACAGGGGAAGCCCTGATGTCCTTGCCTGTTTACAGCTAAAATTGAGCACCAAGAGGGGCCCAGTTTATCCTCTGAGTTATAGATGTTTCTTAACTGCTCTTATGTAGCTGTACCTCTATCTCTTCGTGATAATCAGGGTCAGCTGCCTCTGTCCACATACATTTCTGTTGGTCCACTGGTACAAGGAGCCCAAAGTGGCCAGAAACAATAATTTTAAGTTTAGTGAAATTCTTAATGTTTCCCTAATGGAAAACATCCCCCCTCTGGGAACCAGGACCCTCTATAACCACATGAACTAAAGTTACATGGATAAGAATCACAAACTCCTAACTAGGTCACTGGGAATAATGGAGAAGATGGCTGTTTGTGGTTCCTGGACCCATGTGTATTCTACTGCTTTGACACAAAGCACTGTAGCTCTTTCTGCTCTTGCCCTGGGATTTGATATTGTTTTTAATTACTGTCTTGGATGAGAGGTTTCTGCCAACTGTTAAAATGTCCATTCTGATTATACATTTGAGAACCAGGTGAGTAGTACTATGTGGTTCCATGTTTCCAGTGGACACATTGTGGAATTGTTCTGTACGGAAGTTCACCACTTCTTGCCTCCTTGGAAAACCCTGCACTGTGTGTGTGTGTGTGTGTGTGTGTGTGTGTGTGTGAGAGAGAGAGAGAGAGAGAGAGTCGCTTCAGTCATGTCCAACTCCTTGCGACCCCATGAGTATAGCCAGTCAGGTTCCTGTGTCCGTGGAATTCTCCAGGCAAGAATACTGGAGTAGGTCACCATTCCCTTCTCCAGGGGATCTTCCTGACCCAGGGATGGAGCCTGGGTCTCCCACGAAGCGGGTAGGTTCTTTACCATCTGAGCCACCAGGGAAGCCCTCTGCCCTGTTACATGGACATAGTGCTTTGGGTCTCCAGGTGTCAGTATAAAATTGAACCCAGCATCCAACAACCCTCAAAGTACTTGGGTATTTTTCTTTCCACAGTGTATTGTTACTCAAGGAAATAACTCCAGGTCACACTGTGGGAGGACTGTTTTCTTGCTGTGGTGTCCTAGAGTCCTTCTTCTCCTTTAGTTGTTAGAATCTAGGTTTGAGAACTGTCTCCACTTTGGAAACTGGGCAAAGGATTGTGATTTTTCTCTAAGGCAGTCTTGTGCCTTATCCATTCAGTCTTGTGCTTATCCATTCTTGATTTATTTTGATTATCTATATTAAGCAGTATCTTTGCTGGTTGTCTGTCTGTCTTTCCCTTAGTAACACGTGTTCTTTTAGCCATATCTCTGGATCCCTGTGTTCCAGAACCTCCTGGCAGCAGTTCCAGCCTGTGTGCTGGTTGAAGCAGTTATGCCCACCTTCCTTCTGATGGTTCAGTGCTGCCATCTGACCTCTGTCATTTGGACCGTTAGCATCCCCACTGCTACCAAGGAGCCCAGCCCTCTACCAGCATGTCCTGCTGTCAGTCCTGTTCTCCAGAGAACAGACGCTAATGAGCTTCTCAGCAATGCTGCTCTCCCCCTCACCAGAGCCTTGGATAAGACAAATTGTTCTCTGAGCCCTCCAGAGGAATGTAGTTGTCCGATGGACTCCTGGTCATGTAGGGTACATACATTCTTGAATGCTCACTTCTTTGAGCTTTTTGGTCCTTTCTTTCATAGTTTGCCGCTGAAATCCAGATATCTTTGCTGCATTTAATATGAACACTACTTTCCCCCAAGCTTCTGAGGGCCATCCCTGCAGTGTATCAGGCACAGTGCCCTGGCTCTTACCAAGATGTTAGGTCCTGTATCAGGAGAGGTGTCCCTCTATTGATATCAATTAGCAGCTGTGTATTTCACCTCCCCCGACAACACCCTCAAGAGTCTCTCCTAGGCTCATGCTCAGTGTCAGGGTCTACCTTTTTCCCTGTCAGTGCGTTGACTTTGGTTTAGGACACTGTGTTTAGGCTGGTATTCAATCTCCTCTGAAGTTTTCCAACTCTTGCAATTAGGTTCTGAGCTCAGTTTTTAGCAGTCGGCCCTCCAGCGACAGAAGGTAGGGGTCTTTTTGAATATCACCAAAGAGGCTTTCTGATATTCACACCTAGCTTCAAGTGGATGATTAACTAAATCTGCATTTTCTCTCTTCACAATGCAGCTACCCAATTCTATAATCCTTATGATTACACTTCCTCAATACCTCTAAGATGCCAGGGACATTACCCATAAAACCTATGTGCACCCTTCTACCTGTATCACAGCCCAATTATTCAAGGTGAAAAATACTAGTACACAGCTACACATGCTAGGGACTCTCAATTATCTATCTCTGAGAATGGGGCTTTCATTACCATCCAGAGCTGAAAATGGGATTTTTGTGTAATTAATTGATTAAGGAAGTGCTCTCGGGAGACACCTACAATGGCATGAGGGTGCAGGATATAACAAAGAACGAAGCCAAGCAAAGATGAGGGTTGAGATACAATCGAGCCTAATCTTGTTCCCACAGGGAACTACGGTGACTGAATGACAACTCAGAATTGCTCCACTTTGAGGCCAAGGGGACCAGACTTTTGTATCCTTGAATCATTCTGTCATTGGCCATCTATCACTCCCAGGGAGGGGTTATGTAACCTCCCAGACATCAGGTGAGGCAGCTCTTGTCAGCTGAGGACAGTTCTCTCGACAACAGTGTGCCCCCAGAGGCTGACACTGGCAGAAGCTGGAGGATGGGTATACCAGCCTTGTAAAGGGATCTGGGCAAGGTGCCAAGGAATCTGTTGTAGTGAAGGAGGTCGCTGCATGCTGAATGGCCAAGGAAGCTGCCATAATTAAGGAGAGGCTCAGACTCTGTGCCTGAGGACACAGTGTTATGACCATGATTGTTGATGTGCCAATTAGTTTGGTGATGCATTAATTCATTCACCCATTCACTTGTGTGTTTATTCAGCAAATCCACATCACGTGCCTGTTGTGGCAGACACTGCCCCTCTCGGCACTGGATATGCAGCAGGGAAATAGAAGATGTGGTCCCTGACTTTCTTAAGGCGCTCTTAGCCTAGTGACAGATACCACTGCACCACCATCTCAATGGAGTTGCACTGTGTGTGCATTAACCAACACAAGTCAAATGGTACATGCTCAGAACAAAAACGATTTAACACTGTAGATGGTGTGGGCTGTTTTGCCCAACATCAACTCACTGAATGCATTTCCTGAATTCAGCAGGAGATATGACATGGCTGTTTTCTCAATCACAACTTATCCTAAATAGAAGTTAACCTGCTATGTTGAATATATTCAGCTTAGCCTAAATAGAACTTAACTTGCTATGTTGAATATTATTCTACTGAAACTCATTAAAATGGATTTCAGTTTAATTTTTAAGGTCAGTGTGTTCCAACTACCATTTCGAAAACATGAGAACACAGCTTATGAGTGAAGGGGTCCAAATTTCTGAAATCTTCTGAGTAGGTCTGTTGCATGTAACTAGATGTAAAATTTAAGCTGAATCAAGGTGTCTATAATCTAGACCAGTCATCCTCAACCTTTTTGGCACATTAACTGATTTCATAGAAGGCAGTTTTTCCATGGATTGGGGGTAGGGGGAGTGGTTTCAGGATGATTCAAGTGCATTACATTTATCATGCACTTTATTTCTAATCTAGTGCTGCTGCTGATTTGACAGGAGGTACTGGTCTGCAGCCCAGAGGTGGGGGACCCTTGATCTAGTCTACCAAATTCTCATAGGTGCTAGCCAGGCCCATTGATGAGCATTTTTCTTTAACTGCAGCCTGTGTGGAGCGATTTGAGTCCGGAATGGGCAGACTTTGGGTAGGGAGAATGCTAGTTTCCTTAAGAGTCCACATACAAATAAGTCCTCTTAGTTTTGTCCAAGCCCAGACTGATTTGCTGATTCCAGGTCCTTGGCCTCTGCTTTCTGCTGGAGGGAGGGAGCTTAGTCTTTCTATCGATTAGTTAAAGGCAAATCGGAGTCAGCTGATGTGCCGCAGTGGCAGTATTGAGTTGTTGAGTTGAATTTGTGGCTTGCCTTGAAATGAAAGCTTTTTATTGGATTATTGTGAGGATGGGTAATGAAAGCAAGTAGTCATCGAAATTATTGATGGCTTTGTGTTTGGAATCAGTGACTAGAGTACACAGGGCTAGTTGATTTGCTAGATTAAGACATAAAGGATGAATGTTAATTGGTGAAATGGTTGTGAATAGATCATCATAATGCATTCTTTCCTTGACTGTTGGAGAAAATTTCAGTCCTTGAAAGGAATTTAGAAAAATCAATATTCTGTTAGAAGCTTATTTAAAAAAAAAAAAAAAAAATCTATCAGGGTCAGAGAAACTATGGAGTTACATGACATCTACTGACGGTGGGGAGTATCACAATTCAGTCTGTGCTGAGAGACTCTCTCTCTCCCACCCATAAATATTTGTAACAAATATCTGCTTGTGGAAATATTGTGGCTCTGGCCCGTGTAACTAGAAACCCAGTGCCGAAGTTCCTTAGTCAGCTCTTACTCTTGCCGGGGACTGGATGGGAAGTTGTCGGGCCCAGGAGCTAGTTTTCGATTTAACTTCTTTCAGGTTGAAGGATGACGCTAGCAGCCTGCTTCTAGCCCTGCCAGAGAGCAGCCTGCAAGAGATTTGTGGGCTGCATTGTACACAGGAGCAAAACACATCACTGTCTTTCTACCAGAAGGGTGCTGCTCGCTCTCACAAAACAACCATCTAGTGTAACTCTGAGAAAGCCCTCAACTCTGTATCTAGGCAGAGAAAATTAGCTTCTTAACATACGGGAGGAATTACCATTCTTGCTCTATTGGTTATCTATTGCCACAGTAATGCTGCATTAAAAACAGCTACAAACCTCAGCAGCATGTATTAATAAACATTTCGTTCTGTTCATGCATCTACGGGTTAGTCAAGTGGCGATGCTAATTGGGTCAAGCTAGACTGAGCTCAGCTGGGCTCACTCATGTGTCTGTGGTCAGCTGGCAGGGTATCCAGGCTAATCGCCTGGGCTTTGCTCCACGTGGTCGCTCATCCTCCAGCAGACGAATCCAGGGTTGTTTGCCAGGCAAGGTCTAAGAGCGCAGAGGAGAGCTCTTACAGCCTGCTGAGACTTGGAGCTGGCAGGGCTTTGCTGTTGCTCAGCCATTCAGACATATCCGACTCTTTGCGACCCCGTGGACTGCAGTATTCCAGGCTTCCTTGCCCTTCACCATCTCCTGGGCGTGCTCAAACTCACGTCTATTGAATTGTTGATGCCATCCAGCCATCTCAAACTCTGTCATCCCCTTCTTCTCCTGCCTTCAATCTTTCTCAGCATCATGGTCTTTCCCAGAGAGTCAGCTCTTTGCATCATGTGGCCAAAGTTTTGGAGCTTTGCTTCAGCATCAGTCCTTCCAATGAATAGTCATGGTTGATTTCCTTTAGGATTGACTGGTTTGATCTCCTTACAGTCCGAAGGACTCTCTAGAGTCTAAAAAAAATTAATTATTTTTGGCTGTGCTGGGTCTTCCTTGCTGCATAGGCTTTTCTCTGGTTGTGATGCAAGGGATTCTCATTGCAGTGGCTTCTCATGTTGCAGAACTAGGACTCAGGTGCATGGGCTTCAGTAGTTTAGGCTCCTGGGCTCTAGAGCACAGGCTCAATAGTGTGGCCCATGGATTTAGTTGCTCCACAGCATATGCCATCTTCCTGGATCAGGGAGCAAGCTCTTGTCTTCTGCATTGGCAGGCGGTGCCACCAGGGAAGCCCAAGCCTTTATCTTGCGTGTGTTCAAATGGCTGAAGCACATCACAAGGGCAACCCAGATTCACAGAGATGGGGAGAGCTTCAGAGTCACGCGTAAAGGGCATGGAACCATGAAGGGATGAAGAACTGGAGCTGTCTTTGCAGTAAACTTGCTGCTAAATTGCTTCAGTCGTGTCAAACTCTTTGTGACCCTATGAACTGAAGCCCACCAGGTTCCTCTGTCCATGGGATTCTCCAGGCAGGGATACTGGAGTGGATTGCCATGCCCTCCTCTGGGGATCTTCCTAACCCAGGGATCAAACCCGCATCTCTTGTGTCTCCTGTATTGGCAGGCAGGTTCTTTACCATTATCACCATGTGGGAAGCCCCAGCTTATCATACTTAATTGTGCACCAAAGTTCCAGGTGAAAGTTCCAAAGTTCCACTGATTGATTCCTCAGTGGTCCATGATGAGCCCATCAAAATGGGAGTAAGAAGAATCAGTACTTCTGTGTCAGTGTCTCCTGAACTAAATTCCTAGAGTGGTCACTGACTGACTCAGGCAGCGTTTGTCTTCTGTACCCTGCTCACCTGTCTTTGAGCTGTCCTTCAGCTATTTTCCACTTTTCAAATCTGCTCTTCAGCAGTGTTTAGGAAAGAAGCTTTTAAATTATGTCCCACTGAGGTGAAAATGACTGCCAAAGGCAAAATTCACTGAGTCTCACTATGCCTTTTCACGGAGTGAACCAAAAGGATGGAGTGCCAGGTATAGAGTTTTAGACACTGGACAATAACTTGCTATGGGCAGGAAGTGTCCTTTTCCTGGCATTGCCTCCCTGTGAAAGAACAGGGCTCTGCTGCTTGCGATGTGGATTCCGATGGAACTAAACTGCTCAGTAGATGCATTGGGAATTTACTTGACCTTTCTGAGCCACCTGTATCTTCATCAATAAAATAAGAATATATAGTTCAAGACTTAATGTAGAATCCAAAAAGGTGATATAATGGACTCGGCTGTTCCTGGCAAAAAGTAGACTTATAGCAAAGTTCCTTCCTGCATCACCCCATTCTGTTCGACTCTCTGGATTTAGCTACGTATACTAGATTTCTGTCTGAGAATCACTATCAGAGTAAGAGAAAGCAGCAATGGGTATCTCCCTGTTGGTATGTTGTAGTTGCTGTTCAGTCACTCAGTCGTGTCCAGCTTATTGAGACTCCACATGGACTCCAGCACGCCAGACTTCCCTGTCCTTCACCATCTCCTGGAGCTTGACAAACTCCTTTCCCAATTTGGAACCCGTCTGTTTTTCCATGTTTGATTCTGACTGTTACTTTTTGACCTGCATACAGGTTTTTGCAGGAGGCAGGTGAGATGGTCTGGTGTTCCTATCTCTTTAAGCAGTTTCCACAGTTTGTTGTGATCCACACAGTCAGAGGCTTGAGCATGATCAATGAAGCAGAAGTAGATGTTTTTCTGGAATTCTCTTGCTTTTTCTATGATCCAATGGATGTTGGCAATTTGATCTCTGGTTTCTCTGCCTTTTCTAAATCCAGTTTGAACATCTGAAAGTTCCCAGTTCACATACTATTGAAGTCTGACTTGGAGAATTTTGAGCATTACTTTGCTAGCATGTGAAATAAGTGCAGTTGTGAGGTAGTTTAAACTTTCTTGGCACTGCCTTTCTTTGGGATTGGAATGAAAACGGACCTTTTCTGGTCCTGTGGCCACTGCTGAGTTTTCCACATTTGCTGGCATACGAAGTGCAGCACTTTCACAGCATCATCTTTTAGGATTTGAAATAGCTCAATTGGAATTTCATCACCTACACTAGCTTTGTTCATAGTGATGCTTCCTAGGGCCCACTTGACTTCGCACTCCAGGATGTCTGGCTCTAGATGAGTGATCACACCATTGTGATTATCTGGGTCATGAAGATCTTTTTTTATAGTTCTTGTGTATATGCTTGCCACCTCTTCTTAATATCTTCTGCTTCTGTTGGGTCTGTACCATTTCTGTCCTTTACTGTTCCTATCTTTGTATGAAATGTTCCCTTGATATCTCTAATTTTTTTGAAGAAGATCTCTAGTCTTATTCTATTGTTTTCCTCTATTTCTTTGCATTGATCACTGAGGAAGGCTTTTGTTATCTCTCCTTGCTATTCTTTTGAACTCTATATTCAAATGGGTATATCTTTCCTTTTCTCCTTTGCCTTTTGCTTCTCTTCTCTTCTCAGCTATTTGTAAGGCCTCCTCAAACAACCATTTTGTCTTTTTGCATTTCTTTTTCTTGGGGATGGTTTTTTTTTTTTTTTTTTTTGAGGTGCTAATTCTTCTGCTTCCTATGCATGTGGCCTCTCTGAATGTTTTGTTTCTTTGTCTGGTTTGTTCAGCAGGACTTGTTTATTCTGAGAGAGCCTTATATGAGCCTGGGCTATGAAAATATTTCTCCGGGGCATTTTGGTCTTGGCTATATATTTTTTTTTTTTTTAATTGAGCACAGCTTTCACTTTATTTATTTATTTTTTTTTGTAATTAGTTTTTTTTTTTTTTTCCAGTGGGTTTTGTCATACATTGATATGAATCAGCCATGGATTTACATGTATTCCCAATCCCGATCCCCCCTCCCACCTCCCTCTCCACCCGTTTCCTCTGGGTCTTCCCAGTGCACCAGGCCGGAGCACTTGTCTCATGCATCCCACCTGGGCTGGTGATCTGTTTCACCATAGATAGTATACATGCTGTTCTTTTGAAACATCCCACCCTCACCTTCTCCCATAGAGTTCAAAAGTCTGTTCTGTACTTCTGTGTCTCTTTTTCTGTTTTGCATATAGGGTTATCGTTATCACCTTTCTAAATTCCATATATATGTGTTAGTATGCTGTAATGTTCTTTATCTTTCTGGCTTACTTCAGTCTGTATAATGGGCTCCAGCTTCATCCATCTCATTAGGACAGGTTCAAATGAATTCTTTTTAACGGCTGAGTAATATTCCATGGTGTATATGTACCACAGCTTCCTTATCCATTCATCTGCTGATGGGCATCTAGGTTGCTTCCATGTCCTGGCTATTATAAACAGTGCTGCGATGAACATTGGGGTGCACGTGTCTCTTTCAGATCTGGTTTCCTCAGTGTGTATGCCCAGAAGTGGGATTGCTGGGTCATATGGCAGTTCTATTTCCAGTTTTTTAAGAAATCTCCACACTGTTTTCCATAGCGGCTGTACTAGTTTGCATTCCCACCAACAGTGTAAGAGGGTTCCCTTTTCTCCACACCCTCTCCAGCATTTATTGCTTGTAGACTTTTGGATAGCAGCCATCCTGACTGGCGTGTAATGGTACCTCATTGTGGTTTTGATTTGCATTTCTCTAATAATGAGTGATGTTGAGCATCTTTTCATGTGTTTGTTAGCCATCTGTATGTCTTCTTTGGAGAAATGTCTGTTTAGTTCTTTGGCCCATTTTTTGATTGGGTCATTTATTTTTCTGGAATTGAGCTGCAGGAGTTGCTTGTATATTTTTGAAATTAATCCTTTGTCTGTTTCTTCATTTGCTATTATTTTCTCCCAATCTGAGGGCTGTCTTTTCACCTTGCTTATAGTTTCCTTTGTAGTGCAAAAGCTTTTAAGTTTCATTAGGTCCCATTTGTTTAGTTTTGCTTTTATTTCCAATATTCTGGGAGGTGGGTCATAGAGGATCTTGCTGTGATTTATGTCGGAGAGTGTTTTGCCTATGTTCTCCTCTAGGAGTTTTATAGTTTCTGGTCTTACATTTAGATCTTTAATCCATTTTGAGTTTATTTTTGTGTATGGTGTTAGAAAGTGTTCTAGTTTCATTCTTTTACAAGTGGTTGACCAGTTTTCCCAGCACCACTTGTTAAAGAGGTTGTCTTTTTTCCATTGTATATCCTTGCCTCCTTTGTCAAAGATAAGGTGTCCATAGGTTCGTGGATTTATCTCTGGGCTTTCTATTCTGTTCCATTGATCTATATTTCTGTCTTTGTGCCAGTACCATACTGTCTTGATGACTGTGGCTTTGTAGTAGAGTCTGAAGTCAGGCAGGTTGATTCCTCCAGTTCCATTCTTCTTTCTCAAGATTATTTTGGCTATTCGAGGTTTTTTGTATTTCCATACAAATTGTGAAATTCTTTGGTCTAGTTCTGTGAAAAATACCGTTGGTAGCTTGATAGGGATTGCATTGAATCTATAGACTGCTTTGGGTAGAATAGCCATTTTGACAATATTGATTCTTCCAATCCATGAACACGGTATGTTTCTCCATCTGTTTGTGTCCTCTTTGATTTCTTTCATCAGTGTTTTATAGTTTTCTATGTATAGGTCCTTTGTTTCTTTAGGTAGATATACTCCTAAGTATTTTATTCTTTTTGTTGCAATGGTGAATGGTATTGTTTCCTTAATTTCTCTTTCTGTTTTTTCATTGTTAGTATATAGGAATGCAAGGGATTTCTGTGTGTTAATTTTATATCCTGCAACTTTACTATATTCATTGATTAGCTCTAGTAATTTTCTGGTAGAGTCTTTAGGGTTTTCTATATAGAGGATCATGTCATCTGCAAACAGTGAGAGTTTCACTTCTTCTTTTCCTATCTGGATTCCTTTTACTTCTTTTTCTGCTCTGATTGCTGTGGCCAGAACTTCCAACACTATGTTGAATAGTAGTGGTGAGAGTGGGCACCCTTGTCTTGTTCCTGATTTCAGGGGAAATGCCTTCAATTTTTCACCATTGAGGGTGATGCTTGCTGTGGGTTTGTCATATATAGCTTTTATTATGTTGAGGTATGTTCCTTCTATTCCTGCTTTTTTTGGGGATGGTTTTGATCACTGCCTCCTGTACAATGTCATGAACTTCCATGCATAGTTCTTCAAGCACTCTGTCTATCAGATCTGATCCCTTGAATCTCTTTGTCACTTTCACTGTGTAATTGTAAGGGATTTGATTTAGGTCATACGTGAATGGTCTAGAGGTTTTCCTTACTTTCTTCAATTTAAGTCTGAATTTGGCAATAAGGAGGTCATGCTCTGAGCACAGTCAGCTACCGGTCTTGTTTTTGTTGACTGCATAGAGCTTTTCCATCTTTGGCTTCAAAGAATATAATCAATCTGATTTCGGTATTGACCACCTGGTGATGTCCATGTGTAGAGTCTTCTCTTGTGTTGTGGAAGAGGGTGTTTCTTATGGCCAGTGCATTCTCTTGGCAAAACTCTGTTAGCCTTTGCCCTGCTTCATTATTTTTTTCCCCAGTGCCAAGCTTGCCTGTCACTTCATGTATCTCTTGACTTCCTACTTTTGCATTCCAGTTCCCTATGATGAAAATGACATCTTTTTTTTTTGGTGTAGTTCTAGAAGGTCTTGTAGGTCATCATAGACCATTCAACTTCAGCTTCTTCAGCATTAGTGATTGGGGCATAGACTTGGTTTACTGTGATATTGAATGGTTTGCCTTGGAAATGAACAAAGGCCATTCTGTTATTTTTGAGACTGTACCCAATTACTGCATTTCAGACTCTTTTGTTGACTATGAGGGCTACTCAATTTCTTGTAGGGGATGCTTGCCCACGGTAGTAGATATAATGTTCATCTGAATTAAATTCGTCCGTTCCAGTCCATCTTGGCATCACTCCTTGTTGGCATACACTGTGTTTATTGATCACTGAGGGTATGAATATGTCTGTATTATGGTCCCTGCCTGCAAGGAATTTATAAATTTGGTGGTACTTAGGAGAGAGACTGAGCAGTTGAGCCTCTGGCTAAAGAGTTCTTGTCCCATCTCTTCTCACTGACTTTCTGATGTCCTTCACTAAAAATCTGATAGTCTAGAGGAAAGAATGCCTCACTGAGAACTGGCTGAGTCTATTCATGAGTTCAACAGTGGGCAGGGACCCAGAGATGGAAGATCCAACTCATATTGGATAAACATAGATTATAATAGGGTAAGGCTTTTAACAAGATGCCTAGTATACAGTATGCGTACATACCTGTAGTCCATCAAAATGCTGGCTCTCTCTCTTTCTTGTAGTGGCCTCATCTGAGACTAAGAAGCAACAACTTTAGTCCCAATATAACTAGTTAACAGTTTAATAAATGCCCAGTCATTGCAAACAACTAGATTGTGTATTTTTGAAGGCCGAGACTTGTATTTTTCTTTTATGTTTCTTTGGAGTTGACCTCACGTACACTTTTTTAAAAAGATGTATTAAAGGATAGCATGAGAAAGTTCTTTTGTAGTGATGGAGTAGTTCTGCTTCTTGATTGTAGTGATTGTTACACAGTATGTACATGTCATAAAATTGCCTAAAACTATACATACACACATATACATATGAAAGCATGCAAAAATGGGTGCAATCTGAATAAATTCCGTAGACTATACTTGTGTCAGTGTTCTCACTTTGATATTGTTCCATATTCATGTAGGATCCTGCCGTTGACTGGAGCTGGGTAAGAATACATCAGATGTATCTTGTACTGTTTTTTAAGCTTACTGTGAGCCTAATTCAGAATGGAGAATTATTCTTTAAAATGAATTAGTATTTTCTATTTGCTCTTTTAAAAAACTTGGAGGATAATTGCTTCATGGTGTTTTGCTGTACAGCGGCAGTGTTGTCCTTCACAACAGTGTGAATCAGCCGCGTGTACACTCGCTCCGCCGTGAACCTCCCAACGCCCTTCTGCCATCCTGCCCCACTAGGACATCACTGAGCACCAAGCTGAGCCCCCTGGTATACAGCAGCTTCCCACTAGCTAGCTATTTTACACACAGTAGTGTATATACTGAATAGCTTCTTGATGAAATTGAAAGAGGAAAGTGAAAAAGTTGGCTTAAAACTCAACATTCAAAAAACGGAGATCATGGCATCTGGTCCCATCACTTCATGGGAAATAGATGGGGAAACAATGGAAACAGTGACAAACTTTATTTTCTTGGGCGTCAAAATCACTGCAGATGGTGACTGCAGCCATGAAATTAAAAGACATTTGCTCCTTGGAAGGGAAGCTATGACAAACCTAGACAGCATATTAAAAAGCAGAGATAATACTTTGCCAACAAAAGTCTATCTAATCAAGGCTATGGTTTTTCCAGTAATCATGTATGGATGTGAGAACTGGACCATAAAGAAAGCTGAGGCCGAAGAATTGATGCTTTTGAACTGTGGTGTTGGAGAAGACTCTTGAGAGTCCCTTGGACTGCAAGGAGATCCAACCTGTCATTCCTAAAGGAAACCAGTCCTGAATATTCATTGGAATATGAATGATGCTGAAGCTGAAGCTCCAATAGTTTGGCCACCTGATGTGAAGAACTGACTCATTGGAAGAGACCCTGATGCTAGGAAATATTGAAGGCAGGAGGAGAAGGGAATGACAGAGGATGAGACAGCTGGATGGCATCACTGACTCAATGGACATGAGTTTGAGTAAACTCTGGGAGTTGGTGATGGACAGGGAAGCCTGGCATGCTGCAGTCCATGGGGTCACAAAGAGTCAGATAAGACTGAGTGAACTGAACTGAGTGTATATATGTCAGTGCTACTCTCTCAATTCATTCCAGCCTCTCCTTTCCCCATTGTGTCCACAAATCTGTTCTCTACGTCTGCATCTCTCCTGTCCTGCAAACAGGTTCATCAGTAACATTTTTCTAGATTCCATATGTATGAACTAATATATGATATTTGTTTTTCTCTTTCTGACTTACTTCACTCTGTATGACAGACTCTAGGTTCATTCACATCACTACAAATAACCCATACCTATGTGCTCTTATAGGAACTACGTTACTTCTTCAGTGTGACATAACCTGCTGTTTGTGTGTCCTTTCCTCTTGAAGACCAGAACCCTGTCTTGCTTAACTTTGTAGAACCTGGCATTCAGCAAATAGCTATTGAATTATTGAATGCATACTTTCATGAATGAATGGATGAGTGAGTGAATCTCCCTTTTTGAGGAATCTAAGGCTTGGATTAATTATCTATAGCCAATTAACTAAAATGTGTTTAGGCCCCTCGCCTTGGCTCCCATAGTGGCAGTCTGAGGTTTTCCTGACTCTACTGCTCTATACTGTCCAGGAAGTGACTGTCTTTGGAAGGCAGGTCAGTTACATGGTGTCTAATGACTAGGTGTGAGTGCCCATCCTGCCTGTTCTCCATGGGACAATATTTATCTGAAATTAAAGTGAAGCAAACAAACCTTTACTTATGCTGTTGTTCTCTTCCCCCAGAATGATCTGTACTTATCTAAAGCAGTAAGTAAGTGAAGTCACTCAGTCGTGTCCAACTCTTTGCGACCTCATGGACTGTAGCCCACCAGGCTTCTCTGTCCATGGATTCTCCAGGCAAGAATACTGGAGTGGGTTGCCATTTCCTTCTCCAGGGGATCTTCCCAACCCAGGAATCAAACCTGGGTCTCCTGCATTGCAGGCAGACACTTTAACCTCTGAGCCACCAGGGAAGCCCCATCTAAAGCAGCAGGCAGGACTAAATGATCTGATGTGGGGAAAATACCACAGAAGAAAAGCTCGCCCTGAGGCTCCATCACCTGGCACTGCTCACACAGGGTCATTTTAATAATATTTTCCATTTCACTTTCCATTCACAAAACACTTTGCAGCTATCAACTAATTTCTCGTCTCTGATCAGAGTCAATAGCTGTCTGTTGCATTACCTTTAAATATTTAACTGTGTTCAGAGAAGAACAACAACGGAATCCCCAAATCAGCAGTCACATGACATTATCAAATGCCAGATAACACTTTCTGTGTTCCTCTAACCAGGACTATGATGCTGTGCAGAACAAAGCTTTGACTGAGTAGGAGATGCTGTAGGAAGCAGAGAAAGATTGTCCGATGATCATCTTACACCCAACCTGAAACTCCTGGTGGCTTCCCTCTGGTCCCACAGTGGAAATTTCCTGCCAAAGCTCACAAGGTCATAAGTTATGGTCTTTGCCTCCAGAACCAGGTTTTTCCTGTGTCAAGCTCCCAGTTGTTTTCCATATTTTGCATACATTGGACAGTCTTTCCTGGCTTCTACATTCACCCATCCCTTTCCACCTCTGAGACCTTTCTCCAGGATGCCCATCTGTCTTTTCCTTCTCTTTCTACCAGCTTCTCAGACTTCACATTCCCAGCTACAGCAGTACTTTTTAAAAATGGAGTATGGCTGATTAACAATGTTGTGATAATTTCAGGTGGACAACAAAGGGACCTAGCCCTACGTATACATGTATCCACTCTCTCCCACACTCCCCTCCCATCCAGGTTGCCACGTAACACTGAGCAGAGTTTCCTGTGCGCTATAGTAGGACCGTCTCAGTTATCCATTTTAAATATAGCAGAGTGTACATGTCTATCCCAAACTCCCTAACTGTCCTTTCCTCATCCTTCCTCCCTGGCAACCATAAGTTCTCTAAGATTGTGAGTCTCTTTTTGTTTTGCAAATAAGTTTGTTTGTATCATTTCTTTTTAGATTCTGCATGTAAGGCATATCATACAATATTTCTCACTTTCTGTCTGACTTACTTCACTCAGTATGACAGTCTCTAGGTCCATCCATGTATCTGGAGAAGAACATGGTCCAAAAGGATACATGTACCCCAGTATTCATTGCAGCAGTACTTACAGTAGCCAAGACAAGGAAGCAACCTAAATATCCATCAAAAGAGAAATGGATAAAGAAGATGTGGTACATATATACAATGGAATATTACTCAGCCATTAAAAAGAATGAAATAATACCATTTGCAGCAACAGTACATTTTTAGGAAAGACTTTTCTGAGTCATCCTGGGTTAGATGAACTTATCTTGTGTTACATTCTCAGAATACTTGATATTTCTTTTTCAGCCAGTATCATAATAGTATTTAAAGAAAATTAATTATATAACTAGCTGTTGGTCATCCACCTCCTCCTTTATGCTATAAACTCCATGTAATTCTGTGGAACTAGTACAGACAATAAGTATTTATCAAAAAAAAAAACTGGATACATTAATGAACCAATGAATTAATATCATGGACTAAGGAAGAGGGTGGGAGCAGGCAGGTATTGACCTTCAAAGTAACATTTCACTTAATTCTCTTAAGCTACTGAGTCAGCTACCTATAGAGAAGTTAAAATTCTTCCCCAGTGAATGTATAAATAAACATGGTACCTTCAGACAATAGACTGTTACTCAACAGTAAAAAGAAATGAGCTAACAAACCCTGAAAAGATAGAGAAAACTTA